>NC_136060.1:309873454-310473454 GCF_964261635.1 Lissotriton helveticus | reverse complement strand
CGTAATGCGTCATATCACGCGCCGCGTTAGCGCATCCGGAAGTCATCCGGGGCGCGCAGCGCGTAACGTAAGCATAACAAGTCATGTGACTTGTTAATAAAACTTTTCATTGGTTCATTTTACTTTTCTTATTCTAATGATGAAAGGCTTGGTCATATGACCTAAAAATTACGCTTTTTATTACTTCCGAACATTATTTTTTCTTAAATATATGTTATAATGTTCCAGGCTAATGTACTTTCCCGGAAAATTTACAACTGTCCTGCAAGTAAAATATATTCTTTTTTCGAGAAAAAGAGCGTTTCTTCGTCCCATGACGGAGCCGTTGAGCAAAAGAGGGTCGACCTGCTGTCTTAGTCGCCGATACGCCTGAATATGAGATTCTTATCGATCACTTTATGTTGCAGGAATAGAAAACACAACAGCCCTTGACCATTTATCTTTACTGCGTTCCTTCGTATTATACCTTTTACCCTTCATGTAATTGGTCTGCTTTATTTCACTTGCCTTTTAATGATTCTAAAACAGTGACTATTATTAAAAACTTTACCAATGTATATACTACTACCATGTTTTCTTTTAAAAACCTTTATTGTGAAAATTTCATTATACAAATACGAGCCTATAACCACGTGGGCCTGCCACAGAGCAAACTGTAATCGTATATGATGAATAGACATTTACACTGTAGAGGAACGTAACGGGCGGGCCATTAGGTTGCAAGAACTAAGGTGTCTAACAGTTACGGAATCGGTGGACGTACATTTTATAATTAAAATACGACAGGGCCAGTTACAATAAAATTATCTAGATATACATTTGCGGGCAAGTACCATGGGTGACGTTAATTCGAACTTTCAACAGTACAGTAATCAATAACACATCAGAACTTAATATCAATAGGGATGTCGAAATATTCAATCAATTATCGTCCCCGCCCGCCATGTGCTTCAAAACTGCATACGTATCTCGTGATTTCAAGGTTCTGCAACCAGTACACAACAAGGAGTTACGAGTCCCATTTATTCCGGCGCCATTTTGGGCGAGGACGGGCAGGTCCAGGATATAGTCAAAATGTCTCTACCAACCATCGACTATGATGACGTTCATATGCTGTATTTATTAGAGTAACACTCATCTGTCCACATGAAATTAATTTGCCACAATCTAAACATGTCATTTTAATCTTTCCAAAGTTCTTCTAAATATTTGGGACCGTTTCCCTTGCCTCTGAAGCTCTCAGTGCCACTTCTTTGATGAATGTACTAGCAGGTCAGGGGTTCTCCTCCAAATCTCTCTTTTATGCAGCACTATAATTAATTGGTGCCACCTCTCCATATGACGATGCATGGTATAGTTACCACAACTATATTTTTTTTCGGTTCCTCTGGAGAGTTCATCGTGGCAGATGAAGCGTGTAACGTACCGGGCATTTACCTTTTTTTGCATGTACAGGAAAGGAAAAAAAAAATCGAGCGTCCGAGTTCTAAGGTGTCCCAGGGCCATTTTAGTGGACCAGGCCCAAATCCAAAGAACAGGCCGCCATTTTGAGAGTCCTCTTGCAGCCGCCTGTCGCTGTAGCATCAAGAGCAGCCGAAACTCAGCTGAATGGCAACTGAAACGGTAAAGGGGTGCCCCACTACATTTCAGCATTGTAGGATGACCACACCAGTACAGCAACTTGCTAGACATCACCTCGGTGCCATCCGGATCTCGGCGCCCCACTGCAGATGAAGTGCCTCTCAACTATGAAACCACCACGGTGACTTCCGGATCTTGGCGCGTTGTGCTGCCTTCGGCCTATTCGCACATCGGTCCGCTACTGACGCCATCTCACAGGCTAATGGGGCGACCCACGCCGAGTTTCAGCATTGTAGGATGACCACACCAGTACAGCAACTTGCTGGACATCACCTCGGTGCCATCCGAATCTTGGCATCTCAACGCCTAGTGGTATCTTCCATACAGAAAATCTTGTTACGCTGCCTTTGGCCCCTTTCGCACATCAGTCCGCAACTTAGACATCACCTCGGTGCCATCCGGATCTTGGCATCTCAGCGCCTTGTGGTGTCAGTCAGAAAATATTGTTGCGCTGCCTTTGGCCCCATTCGCACATCAGTCCGCTACTGACACCATCTCACAGGCCAACAGGGCGCCCCACGCCGACTTTTACCATTGTACGATGGCCACACCAGTGGCACAACTTGCTAGACATCACCTCGGTGCCATCCGAATCTTGGCATCTCAACGCCTAGTGGTATCTTCCATACAGAAAATATTGTTACGCTGCCTTTGGCCCCATTCGCACATCGGTCCGCAACTTAGACATCACCTCGGTGCCATCCGGATCTTGGCATCTCAGCGCCTTGTGGTGTATTCTCTTCAGAAAATATTGTTGCGCTGCCTTTGGCCCCATTCGCACATCGGTCCGCAACTTAGACATCACCTCGGTGCCATCCGGATCTTGGCATCTCAGCGCCTTGTGGTGTCTTCTACTCCGAAAATATTGTAGAAAATATTGTTGCGCTGCCTTTGGCCCCATTCGCACATCAGTCCGCTACTGACACCATCTCACAGGCCAACAGGGCGCCCCACGCCGACTTTTACCATTGTACGATGGCCACACCAGTGCCACAACTTGCTAGACACCACCTCGGTGCCATCCGGATCTTGGCATCTCAGCGCCTTGTGGTGTCTTCAAATCAGAAAATATTTTTGCGCTGCCTTTGGCCCCATTCGCACATCGGTCCGCTACTGACGCCATCTCACAGGCCAACGGGGCGCCCCACGCCGACTTTCAACATTATAGGATGGCCACAGAAGTGCGACAACTTACTAGACACCACCTCGGTGCCATCCGGATCTTGGCGCGTTGTGCTGCCTTCGGCCTATTCGCACATCGGTCCGCTACTGACGCAAACTCACAGGCCAACGGGGCGCCCCACGCCGACTTTCAGCATTGTAGGATGGCCACACCAGTGCGGCAACTTGCTACACACCACCTCGGTGCCATCCGGATCTTGACATCTCAGCGCCTAGTGGTGTCTTCTATTCCGAAAATATTGTTGCGCTGCCTTCTGCCCCATTCACACATCGGTCCGCTACTGACGCCATCTCACAGGCCAACGGGGCGCCCCACGCCGACTTTCAGCATTGTAGGATGGCCACACCAGTGCCACAACTTGCTAGACACCACCTCGGTGCCATCTGGAACTTGGCATCTCAGCGCCTTGTGGTGTCTTCAATTCAGAATATATTGTTGCGCTGCCTTTGGCCCCATTCGCACATCGGTCCGCTACTGACGCCATCTCACAGGCCAACGGGGCGCCCCACGCCGACTTTCAGCATTGTAGGATGGCCACACCAGTGCGGCAACTTACTAGACACCACCTCGGTGCCATCCGGATCTTGGCGCGTTGTGCTGCCTTCGGCCTATTCGCACATCGGTCCGCTACTGACGCCGCCTCACGTGCCAACGTATTTTCTCCGCATTTTATACCCTATGCCGCATAACAGGTCATGTGACTTGTTTATAAAACTTTTCATTGGTTCATTTTACTTTTGGTTTCCTAATGATGGAAGGCTTGATCATATGACCTAAAAACAACACTTTTCATTGGATGAAAACTTTTTTTTTTCCCAAACGATGAAAGCCCCACCTTGTTTCTGGATGTTTCAGACTGAAGCTGGCGTCAGCATGAGAGCACCACCATCTCGTAGCTCCGTCGTGGTCATTCCGCGAGCAATCATGGCAGCCGCTCCCCACCAGAAGCCTGCAGGAGTCGGGGCCCCCAAAACTTTTGATGAATTCTCAATGCGGAGGGGACGCTTTCGAGAATGGGGTCCAAGACCTAGCAGACAAGCGTCCGATTTCCAAGGTGTCCCAGGGCCATTTCAGTGGACCAGGCCCAAAAAGGAAAGAGCCTGCCGCCATTTTGAGAGTCCTGTGACAGCCGCCTATCGCTGCACCGCAAGAGTGGGCGCAACTCAGCTGAATTGCGGCTTTTGACACAGTGGACCAAAAATGGACGGAATGGCAACTGAAACGGTAAAGGGGCGCCCCACTACAACAGATGACACTCCACCTGGAGAGGCCCGTTCACACCGCCTCCCCCGGGGCGCCCCACGCCGTTATTCGGAGCAGCATTGTAGGATACCAAAACCAGTGCGGCTACTTACTGGACATCACCTTGGTGCCATCGTTCTGCTGCCTTGGAACTATTCGCACAACAGTTTGCTACTGATGACCCACCCCCCGCGACGCCCCACGCCGTTATTTGCTGGGTGGCAACTTACTAGACATCACTTTCGTGTCATCTAAATTTCGGCGCGTTCTGCTGCCTTGGAACTATTCGCACAACAGTTTGCTACTGATGACCCACCCCCCGCGACGCCCCACGCCGGAAATCTGGACGTTGTGCTGCGTTGGGACTATTCGCACAGCCGACCGCTACTTCGTTGTTTTTCCCTAAAAATGTTTATATGTTATTACTATTTTTGTTTTCTTGTATATATTTATAAATTATTAAAGTTTTATAATCTTACTACTTTGTCGGAGTGCTATATATTTTTAATGTGACACATAATTGTAAAAACTTTGATGCACAAAGAGTCATCCCTGGAATCTTCCGCTTCAGGCTCGGTCCCCTCCCCAATCACAATACAGGATGGTTTTCAGATAGTAGGAACGCGTGTGGTGTGACGGATCTCATCGGGTGTGGGCCTTGATCTACTATAACTCCTTTGAAGAGGGGTGATTCTTTACAGCTGTGGCCATAAACTACATCTGCAGGGCTAGCTGATAGCCTAGGACCGGCCTGGACAATCGGACACAGAGGAAAAGGAGTGTCAGAGGGTGCGGTAGTGAATAGGGCGAAAGGGAGGTGTCGGGCGGGCACAGGGTGTGATTCTCAGGGAAGAGCAGCGCAGATGGGGGGAGGTTTATTACCCATGCATAAGACAGAGAGCGGGGGTGACCACTGCCTGGGTGAGATGCTTGCGAGGGTGGGGAGCCATGCTAAGGATCGACAGCGTGCACAGAGTGGGTCTGGTCAAGGCATCTAAAATGGCTGCCGTGCACGACAAAAGTGTGGCATTTGAAAAAAGACAAGATGGCGCAGACAATGTTTTTCAACACTTCCTGATTTCCTTCGAATCGAACGTTAACAGACGTTGGGGCATATTACCAAACTTAAGCGATATTTATCCCTAACGATGCATTGCAAAGATTTTTTTACCGTCAGAAATTATCGCACATAAACCTTGCTATTATCAAGGTTTATCGCAAATACGATAAAAAACGACCGCAATGCATTAATATCGCTGAAAACTCAGCGATATTCATGCATTACCGAGCTAATGCTCTTAGCCATGTTATCCACATCCCATTGGATAACATGGCTAAGACCTGCTCAGGGCAGGTGCTAGCTTTTGGAGATATTCGCGCTTATCTCGAATATTTCCAAAAGTTGATAATAGGAGATAGCGATGTTAGCGACTGTTTCCAGTCGCTAACATCTTGGCATGCCCACTTTGCATGTCATTAGTGATAAATATCACTCACATGCAAAGTGGGGCCCAAGATGGTTGCTATCTCCTACTAGCCGTCGCTAACTGGTGTTAGCAACAGCTAGGTAATACAGATATAATTTTATCTCCGCGAAGCGGAGCGCTGTTACAGATATATATCTTGTTTTTGAACGTTAATTTCTCAAAATGCACTGAAGCACATATATTGAGACCTAGCAAAGGCACATCGGGCTACCAGTCCCTAATATTTTACCAAGTTTCGTGCAAATCCATTCAGCCGTTCGATTATTATTATTATTTTTTTTTTTTGCCCCGCGGGGCCCTTTTAAAACCTCCACATCAAACCTAGGGGGTCAGCGAGGATCTACTATGCCCCCTTATGGTCATTTGCCCCTTCGCTTTGGCCTCCTCTTGTCTCTTGATCCTACCGAGAGACAAGATGGCGGCCGCTACGTACTGTTTGGAATGTTTACAGACACCGGAGAGCCAATCAGCTTCGCTTCGCAAAGCTCCGTAAATCGAAAAGTACGCGAAGCGGTGCGCTGTTACAGATATATATCTTTTTTTGAACGTTAATTTCTCAAAATCCACTGAAGCACATATATTGAGACCTAGCAAAGGCACATCGGGCTACCAGTCCCTACAATTTTGCCAAGTTTCGTGCAAATCCATTCAGCCGTTCGATTATTATTATTATTTTTTTTTTTGCCCCGCGGGGCCCTTTTAAAACCTCCACATCAAACCTAGGGGGTCAGCGAGGATCTACTATTCCCCCTTATGGTCATTTGCCCCTTCGCTTTGGCCTCCTCTTGTCTCTCGATCCTACCGAGAGACAAGATGGCGGCCGCTACGGACTGTTTGGAATGTTGACAGACGCCGGAGAACCAATCAGCTTCGCTTCACAAAGCTCCGTTGCGCGAAAAGTACGCGTCCTGGGACGCTGCCCGGTCCGCTGTTACAGATATATATCTTTTTTTAAACGTTAATTTCTCAAAATCCACTGGAGCACATATATTGAGACCTACAAAAGGCACATCGGGCTACCAGTCCCTACAATTTTGCCAAGTTTCGTGCAAATCCATTCAGCCGTTCGGGCTAAAAGTGAGGCCAACCGCCCTATGGAAAACTCAATGTTAAAAACACGTTTTGGGACCCCCCTTTTTTCTCGACCCCCCCTGGACGAAACCCCCCCAATTTTCAGGGGCTGCTCAGAAACAAAATGTGCCATTTTCCTGAAAATTTCAGCCAATTCCGTCCACAAACGCCAAAGTTATTAGACATAGAATTTTCAAAAAACCCATAGAGAAAAAATCCTAACTATATATACCTACTGGCGACCGCCAGTAGGTAATATATATATATATATATATATATATATATATATATATATTAGCAGCCCGTCCTGACCTTGTCCGGGAGCATTCAGGCTTCCCCTACCCCTGCCTCCCCCGACATTGCTCAGCAGCCCGTGCACCCACCCGCCCCGTCCCCCGCCTGCCCCGACATTGCCTTTCCTCAGCCGATCTGTTTTCCTGCCTGGCCCGACCCCCGCCTGTCCTGAGTCAATGGAGGTCGGACAAAATGTTCCACCCATCACCTTGTTAGTCCCCGTCCCCCGCCTGCGCCGACCCCCTCCTGCCCCGACATTGCCTTTCCTCAGCCGATCTGTTTTCCCACCTGGCCCGACCCCCGCCTGTCCTGAGTCAATGGAGGTCAGACAGTAGTACGTGCAAAATGTTCCACCCGTCACCTTGTTAGTCCCCGCCCCCGCCTGCCCCAACCCCCGCCTGCCCCGACATTGCCTTTCCTCAGCCGATCTGTTCTGTTGTAGTCTGTTCTGTTGTAACTCCCCGTCCCCCGCCTGGCCCGACACCCGCCTGCCCCGACATTGTCCCCGGAGCCTTACCTCAGCCGCCGCTCCTCAGTTCACCGCTCCTCGCCACTCTGCTCCTCACCGGCTGTCCGCCGCCGCTCCACCCCCGCGCCATGTCCGCCTCTCCGCTTCTCGCACGGCCGCTGGCCTGTCCACTGCTCCTCACGTCACCGCTCCTCCCCGTGCCATGTCCGCCGCTCCTAGGACGCCGCTCCTCCCCGTGCTCCTGACGTGAGCACGCACGTCGTGGCCGGCGTTTTGGAGGGACTACTTTTTTTTTAGTATAAATTTTCTAAATAACGTTTATTTTTTATATTTATATAGCCTATAACCGTCTACACACCCTGACGATTTCAACGGTGTGTCGGGTGTGTAGATTGGCGCCGTGGTTCCCGAGTTTACCCGCCTCAAAGCCTGAAAGTTCTTACTTTATTATAGTAGTATAGATATATATATATATATATATATATATATATATTACAAAAGCCTCTGCCAGGGGAGAGAGTGAGCCGCACACATCGCGGTGAGTTTCCAAACTTTTATTTTCACTCGGGCGCTCCACTGTCCTTATGCATTTCGGCCAACCTTTGGCCTTCTTCAGAGGAGGAGCATGGCAAGCATCACAGGGCTGAAATCAAACTATCAGGGCCAACTCATTGCTCATTTTTATATCCATGATTACCCTCTAGTGGGTGTTGAGATGAACTGCAGTATAGAGCCTTCTGGTTCCTGTAGTCAAAAACAGCCTCACAGTGATTTCCCTTCAGTGGGCGATGCTTGTTAATTCTGCCGTCTCTTTATTCCGCGATTCCCTCACAAGCCATTTTCATGCTTGTTAGAGTCCAGAACCAGGGGCCAGTCCCTGGCGGCTACCCCTGCCTTAATGCCTAGCGGCGAAGTTGCTTACGGGGTCCATTTCGGGCAGTTATGGTGCACTTTGCCTGGTGGTGCGTTGCTCCACTGTGAGCCCAAGACGTAATATATTACAAAAGCCTCTCCCAGGGGAAAGAGTGAGCCGCACACATCGTGGTGAGTTTCCATACTTTTATTTTCACTCGGGCGCTCCACTGTCCTTATGCATTTCGGCCAACCTTTGGCCTTCTTCAGAGGAGGAGCATGGCAAGCATCACGGGGCTGTAAATAAACTATCAGGGCCAACTCATTGCTCATTTTTATATCCATGATTACCCTCCGGTGGGTGTTGCGATGAACTGCAGTATAGAGCTTTCTGGTTCCTGTAGTCAAAAACAGCCTCACAGTGATTTCCCTTCGGTGGGCGATGCTTGTTAATTCTGCCGTCTCTTTATTCCACGATTCCCTCACAAGCCATTTGCGTGCTTGTTAGAGTCCAGAACCAGGGGCCAGTCCCTAGCGGCTACCCCTGCCCTAATGCCTTGCGGCGAAGTTGCTTATGGGGTCCATTTCGGGCAGTTATGGCGCACTTTGCCTGGTGGTGCGTTGCTCCACAGCGAGACCAAGCCGTAATATATTACAAAAGCCCCTCCCAGGGGAAAGAGTGAGCCGCACACATCGCGGTGAGTTTCCAAACTTTTATTTTCACTTGGGCGCTCCACTGTCCGTATGCATTTCGGCCATAAGGACATATATATATTTTTTTTTTCAGTGATGTCATTTGAGATGTCATGAGTGATGTCATGAGTGATGTCACTGACCATGTCAGGAGTGATGTAATATGTGACATCATCAGCAGTGGCTTGCGTGCGTGCAAGTCATAGTTAGCTGAACTAACTATAACGTGGGAATATCAATGGTTTTGTACGAGTGAAATATCCAACTCACTATAATGCCCCTGAAACTTATGGCTTTAAATGCTAATTCCTAACTATGAGGTGCCTGAAAGCTATGGTTTTTTCAGTGGATTTCAAAACTTTTTTAAATGCTAATTTGTAACTATAACATGCCTGAAACCTATGGTTTTTTCAGTGAATATCTAAATTATTTTAAATGCTAATTTCTACCAATGCCTACAGAGTTACGACATGTGAAGAAAGAAGAAAAAACACACAGAAAGAAGCAAAAGAAATGCAGAAAGTAGCAACAGAAGTCCTCAAAGACGAAGAAAAGTGCAGGAAGAAGGAAGAAGGAAGAAGTGCAGAAAGAATAAACAGAGGAGCAGAAAGAGGCCTTGTTGCAAAATCATCCTGTTCCCTCAACTTCTTCTGACTAACCAGTCCTAGAGCCAGTGCTAAGCTAAAAGACATATAGAATACAGTTAAAACACCTACATACACTAGGGAACACTATGCGTTGGGGTACCCCTGTGATTAGAATGACCTCCTCTATAAGCCCCTAATATATATTAGGACAGGGGGATTAAACCTACCTCTTGAAACGTGCCAAGGGGCACGTTTGCACACTGGTGGAGGGAGGGGGGCTGAGGTGACATGTGTGCAAACACGCCCTGTGGCACATTTTAAGTTGGGGGATTAAGTCCCCTTGAATCCTGAGGGTCCCTGTGGTCCAATTAGCCCACTAGGTACCTCCAGTAAGTGCCACAGAGCTGCGTTGCACAGAGGTGTAAAAAAGGGCACGGCCTGGACCACCTCTCTGCAAAGCAGCGCAGTGGCGTTTACTGGAAGCACCTGGTGGGCTAGTTGGCCCCCAGGGGCCCTCAGAATTGAAGGGGAATTATTTCCCCAACTTAAAATGCGCCACAGGGTGTGTTAGCACATGTCACCTCAGGCCCCGTCTCCTCCCTTCCCCACTGTGTAAACACACCCTGTGGCCGTTTTAAGTTGGGAGATTAAGTCCCCTAGAATCCTGAGGGTCCCTCGGGTCAAATTAGCCCACTAGGTACCTCCAGTAAGCGCCATTGCATAGAGGTGTAAAAAGGGTACGGCCTGCACCACCTCTGCAACGTAGCGCAGTGGTACTTACTGGAAGCACCTGGTGGGCTTGATGGTCCCTCAGGATTGAAGGGGAATTATTTCCCCAACTTAACGCGCCACCGGGCGTGTTTGCACACATCACCTCAGGCCCCGTCTTCTCCCGTCACCACTGTGTTAATTCGCCCTGTGGCAGTTCTAAGTTGAGAGATTAACTCCCCTTGAATCCTGAGGGTCCCTAGGGTCAAACTAGCCCACTAGGTTCCTCCAGTAAGCGCCACAGAGCTGCGTTGCAGAAAGGTATAAAAAGGGGCGTGGCCTCTGATCACCTGTCTGCAACTCAGCTTCCTGGTGCATACTGGAGATACCGGTTGGTCTAGTTGGCCCGCAGGGTCCCTCAGTATTGAAAGAGAATTAATTCCCCAACTTACAACTCGCCACGGCGCGCGTTTGCACAATGGTAAAGGAAGGTGGTGTGGCCTGAGATGACATGTCTGAAAACAAGCCCTGTGGCGCGTTTTAAGTTGGAGAATTAATTCCTCCTCAATCCTGAGGGTCCCTGGGGGACAACTAGCCCAACAGGTACCTCCAGTATGCCCCAGAGAGCTGCATTGCAGAGAGGTGTAAAAAGGGGCGTGGCCTCAGAACGCAGCTCTGTTGCGCTTACTGGAGGTACCTGGTGGGCTAATTGGCCCCCAGGGACCCTCAGGATTGAAGAGGAATTAATTCCTCAACTTAAAACGCGCTTTTGCACACGTCACCTCAGGCTCGCCCCCTCCCTTAATCACTGTGCAAACGCGTCCCTGGCACATTTTAAGTTGGGGGATTAGCTTCCCTTGAATCCTGAGGGTCTCGGGGGTGCAACTAGCCCACCAGCTACCTCCAGTAAGCGCCACGGAGCCGCATTGCAGAGTGTTGTAAAAAGGGGCGTGGCCTTTGAACACCTCTCTGCAACGCAGCTCTCTGGCGCATACTGAAGGTACCTAGTGAGCTAGTTGGCCCCCAGGGACCCTCAGGATTGAGGAGGAATTAATTCTCCAACTTAAAACGCGCCAAAGGGCGTGTTTGCAGACATGTCACTTCAGGCCACACCCCCTTCCTTCACCATTGTGCAAACGTGCCTCGTGGCGAGTTGTAAGTTGGGGAATAAATTCTCTTTCAATGCTGAGGGTCCCTGAGGGCCAACTAGCTCAACATGTATCTCCAGAATGCCCCAGAGAGCTGCATTGCAGACAGGTGTTCAGAGGCTACGCCCCTTTTTACACCTCTCTGCAACGCAGCTCTGTGGCGCTTACTGGAAGTACCTAGTGGGTTAGTTTGACCCTAGGGACCCTTAGGGTTCCAGGGGACTTAATATCTCAACTTAGAATGGCCACAGGGCACGTTTACACAGTGGTGAAAGGAGGGGACAGGGCCTGAGGTGACGTGTGCAAACACGCACTGTGGCGCATTTTAAGTTGGGGAAATGATTCCCCTTCAATCCTGAGGGACCCTGGGGGCCAACTAGCCCACCAGGAGCTTCCAGTGAGCGACACTGCACTGCATTACAGAGAGGTGGTGCAGGCCGTGCCCCTTGTTACACCTCTCTGCAATGGTGCTTACTGGATGTACCTAGTGGCCACAGGGTATGTTTACAAAGTGGGGAAGGGAGGGGACGGGGCCTGAGGTGACGTGTGCAAATGCGCCCTTTGTCACGTTTTAAGTTGTGGAAACAATTCCCCTTCAATCCTGAGGGCCCCTGGGGGCTAACTAGCCCACCAGGTGCTTCCAGCAAGCACCACTGCTCTGCGTTGCAGAGAGGTGGTCCAGGCCGTGCCACTTTTTACACCTCTATGCAACACAGCTCTGTGGCGCTTACAGGAGGCACCTGATGGGCTACTTGGACCCTAGGGACCCTCAGGATTCAAAGGGACTTAATCTCCCAACTTAAAATGGCCACAGAGCGTGTTTGCACAGTGGTGAAGTGAGGGGACGGGACCTGAGGTGATGTGTGAAAACACGCCCTGTGACGCGTTTTAAGAGGTAGTTTTAATCCCCCTGCCCTAATATACACTAGGGGCTTACAGAGGATGTCATGCTAATCACAGGGGGACCCCAACGCATAGTGTTTCCTATTATATGTAGGTGTTTTCACTGTATGCTAAGTGTCTTTTAACATAGAACTGGCTCTAGGACTGGTTAGTCAGACTCAGTAACCACCAGTATCCGTCTGAAAAAGTTGAGGGTACAAGATGATTTTGCAAAAGGCTTCTTTCTGCTCCTCTGTTGGTTCTGCACATGTCTTGCTTCTTCCTGCACTTTTATTCATGTTTAAGGACTTCTGTTGCTTCTGTCTGCATTTTTCTTCTTTCTGTGAGTTTTTTCTCTTTCTTCACATGTCCTATCTTTGTAGGCCTAGTTAGAAATTAGCATTTAAAATACCTTTGAAATTCACTGAAAAAACCATCGGTTTCAGGCACATTATAGTTAGGAATTAGCATTTAAAAAAACCTTAAAAAATTCACTGAAAAAAACATAGGTTTCAGGGGTGTTATAGTTAGCTGGACGTTTCACTCATACAAAACCATTGAAATTCCCCCGTTATAGTTAGTTCAGCTAACTATAACTCGCGCGTGAAATGTCAAGCTATCCATAACATCACTGAAACCTGTGGTTTGTTCAGTGAATTTCCAAGATTTTTTAAATGCTAATTTCTAACTATACCGTCTGTAAAACCTATGGTTATTTTAATGAATTTCAAAGGTTTTATAAATGCTAATTTCTAACTACAATGTCCCTGAAACCTATATTGTTTTAAGTACATTTTAAAAAGATGTGCATACTTTTTGTTGTGAAAAACTAACTGTAACATTAGACTGTTATAAGTAATACTTTAACAATGTTTTAAACTTAATTAGCAGTAATTAACAGATTGTGGAAAAAGTGTGATGCAACAGCTATGATACCTGACTTCAAATAACATAGTTCACAGTTCGATTCCTGGCTCCAGTGGCACTTTAGTCCACCACTATGTCACTGTGGGCAACACCTTGCTTAATCTTCCCAACGCCCCGAGCGCTGGCACACCTTTCTAGGGTTACCTGTACCCTTTACAAATGCTGGAATTTTTTTTATTTAAAGCCACAGTGAGGAGAAATATTAGCACGTTATTTTTCATTCTTCCATTCTAAACAATATTTTTTTTATCTTCTATTTAGAATTACAGCAATTAATAGATGTTTTTAGTCACGAGAAAGGAAATGACACGGTTTGCCGGGTAACAGTTTTTAAGCTCTCCAACGTATGTACATATTAAGGAACTTATACTTATGAGGATCGAAAGTGAAACTTTTACCGCTTCACATTTTGTAATTTTTCCCAACATGTGCACAAGTAAAACAGTGAATACGGGAGCACATGTCAACTGTAAAGCGTGACATCTAAATAGGCGGAGCCGCATCGTCCTTCCATAGACTACTCAATAGCCAAAAAGCATACAAACCACCCCTGTTGTTCGAATAGTTTAGTTTTTTGCGAGTTATTTTTGCGTGTCCATTCTAAGATGCAGGTTCCCTTTTCTAGCGCCGGTTTCTTCTTTTGCGACAACAAAACATATTATGAAGTTGTACGTTGTTTGATTATGGCATAGTAGATATTTATAATACGTAGCCATTTGTGAATATTTAAAGATTTGTATTATGAAAAAAGTGTTATTGGTTGTTTTTGCCATTTATATGTAACGTCAGCAGGTGGTATTGAGAAACACCCAGAATAGAGGAAACGCTATTCCGTTTCTGGTTCCTTTGAGTATATATACTGTGACTATGTACATTGTAATAATCAGAGTAGAGCAAACTTCAGAGGTGTAGTGTAGTTCCTATTATCCCAATAGGCTCTGCGCATTGGAATAATATCTTCAATAGTATAGACCTAGGGCAGAGGTTAACTAGGTCTTCTACTGACGATATTAGACTTAAAGTTTTTGGTTTTGCCAGCTAGCTCAGAGTTCACTAGAAACTTTCTCGAATAGACAAGGAGGAGTTTAACTTCCCTGGATAGACAAGAAGGGATTTAGTTTCTGACAACCATAGAACATGACAACTTTGCTCTCCCCCAATCAAGAGTGTATCTCTAGAGTCGTGTGAAAACAAAAGACAACTTATTTTACTCAGTCAGTACGTGCATTCCTAGTTTCACCAGTTTGTAGAGAAAAGGAAGAGACGGGCGTGTTCAATAAAAGATGTTATTTATTGATCAGTCTCTTTTCTCGTACAAGAGAAATGAATCGATATTATTGCGATACTTATGGTTAAGTAAAGTGCATACAATAAAAGCAGAAGTATAAAATAATACTGCAGAAGCATTGATATGGTTTCTAAGCCATATGATAGTTAAAATTGATAAAATAGATACATACATATATACATTTGACTAACCGTACTCAACTGGTGCTTCTAACCACGCCTACCCCAGTGTACCTGACCTAAGCCTAATACGTGGGCGGGAGTAGATAAGTAGCAGTTTAAGTTAAGTTTGTTTTGCCAAGTGACTGACTCAAGAATTCTCTGCAAGGGGTTGTTCAGTTCTGTACCTGAGATCTAGAATGGTTGAGGGCTGGTATCTCTCGTCTCTGGTCTTGATATTCCAGCTGCCTACGAGGGCTGCTTGGAAGCGCCGGAGCTGGATTTCTCGGCAGGAGAAAAGCAGCGTCTCGTTCTCAGCGCGTCAGGAAGGCGGGGCAGCGCGTGTGGGCTTCGCTCTCTGCTGGGCTCCTCAGCGCGTCTCGCTGCTCCGATCTCGTCACCACCGCGTGTGTTTGCTTAAGGCAATGTCGGTAATATTTATACCAGTAAGGTGTCGAGATTGACGTAAGGATGGACATGGATGCGTCAATAAGGATGTCATACGAACGGGCTTGTTCGCACATTCTTTTGCTGAAGTTCTCGGTGAAATCAAAACAATGGCCGCAGGGATTTTCCCAGGTTGTCATAGGTTTGATTTGTTTTGAGAACTCCGTATGCCTTATCAGGGGCTGGAGGAATAGTGCTTGTCTAATTAGATGGCATGCGTTATTACCTAATCAGATAACACGTTTCTGTGCCGTGGTGTGGCTTAATCAGATAACGGTTTTTTGCACCGTGGGTCGGCTGCTAGTTAAGTATTAACCAGAACAGGGCCGGGAATAGGGGAATCGATACAGAACCTATAGGAATACATCACACCCACTCCACGCTGACTATGTCCATATTTACAAGATCTAGGCATAGCAAATACACTAGTAGAGCATGTGTATACCGTACCACCCCAAAATACATCCATATGCATTTTGAAACATTTTATTTAGGCGATTTGTTATTTAGGCGATTTGTTAAGCGCTCAATTACCCGTGAGTGTCTCGGCGCTGAGTGAAAGAACTGGTCCAAGAGGAGTTATTGCGTGAACAGCCAAGATTTTATCTGCTTGCGGAAAGAGAGAAGAGAAGTGGAGGCTTTAATGTGCTGAGGAAGACTGTTCCATAGTTTTGTGGTGGTAACTATGAAGGATCTGTCTCCCCAGGAGACTTTTTTCGTCCTGGGAACCTGCATGAGTCCAGCGGATGAGGATCTTAGGGATCTGGCAGGTTTGTAAGGACAGAAGGAGTCTTTCAAATAAGCTGGACCTTGCCCATGAATTGCTTTATAGGCAATGCAGAGTGCCTTGAATTTAGTTCTCTTTTTTACGGGTAGCCAGTGAAGCTCTCGGAGTGTCCCAGAGATGGAGGCATACTTAGGACATCCAGAAATCAATCTGGCCGCCGCATTTTGCACCAGTTGTAATTTCTTTAAAACACCTTCTTGAGCGTTGACTAGCAGACCATTACAGTAGTCAATGCGGGCCATGATGAGTGCGCTGATCAGCGTTTTTGTCATGTTCATGGGAAGATATGGTAGAAGTTTTTTTATCCTTCTCAAAGTGTAGAATGAGGAGGAAACTACTGCGTTAACGTGGTGCATGAAAGTAAGTTTGGTGTCCAGTATAACTCCAAGATTTCTAGCCTTGGTCACCGGGGAAGGGGGTGGTCCCAGGGCATCAGGCCACCATGTGGGAGACCAGGCAGGGGAGAGATTGCCAAACAGCATCACCTCCGTTTTGTCGGAGTTTAACTTCAAGCAGTTTCTTGCCATCCAATTACTTATTGCCAACATTCCCAGTTTAAAGTTGGCGGCCACTTCATCTCCGTTTTTGTTTATGGCTAAGACAATCTGGGTGTCGTCGGCATAGGATGTAACCGCCAGGTGATGGATTTTTATGGTCCTCGCTAAGTCTGACACATAGATGTTGAATAATGTGGGACTTAGCGAGGACCCCTGGGGAACACTGTAGTGTAGTTCCTATCTTCCCAATAGGCTCTGCGCATTGGAATAGTACCTACAGCAGTAAAGGCCTAGGCCAGACGTTAACTAGGTCTACTACTGTCGATACTAGACTTAATTTTTGGGTTTGCCAGCTAAGCTCAGAGTTCGCTAGAAACTTTCTCGAATGTTCAGGAAAGAATTACCTCCCCTGATTAGACAAGAAGGGATTTAGTTTCTGACAACCATAGAACATGACAACGTTGCTCTCCCCTAATCAAGAGTCAATCTCGAGAGTCGTGTGAGCATAAGGCAATTATTTTACTCAGTCAGTACGTGCATTCTTAGTCTCATCAGAATGTAGAGAAAAGGAAGAGACGGGCGTGTTCAATAAAAAGGTGTTATTTATTGATCAGTCTCTTTTCTCATACATGAGAAATGGATCGATATTATTGCAATACTTATAGTTAAGTAAAGTGCATACATTAAAAGCAATAGTATAAAATAATACTGTAAAAACATTGATATGGTTTCTGAGCCATATGATGTTTAAAATGATTAAAATATATTTACATACACATATACATTTGACTAAACGTACTCAACTGGTGTTTCTAAATACGCCTACCCCGTGTACCTGACCTAAGTCTAATGCGTGGGCGGGAATAGAAAGTTACAGTTTAAGTTAAGTTTGTTTTTGCCAAGTGAATAACTAAAGAATTCTCTGTGAGGGGTTATTCAGTTCTGTACCTGGAATTTAGGATGAATGAGGAATGGTATCTCTTTCTCTGCTCTCGATATTCCAGGCTGCCTGCGAGGGCTGCCTGAAAGCGCCGGTGCTGGGTCTCTCGGCTTGAGATAGCAGCGCGTCTCTCAGCGCGTCAGGAAGGCGGGGCTGCTGCCAGCGGGGTCTGCTTCTGCTCTCGGCTTCGGCAAGTATGGCTGCTCCGTCTTGTCACCACGCGTGTGTTTGCATAGGGCAAGGTCGGCAATATTTATACCTTAAAGGTGCCGAGATTGACGTAAGGATGGACATAGGTACGTCAATAAAGATGTCATACGACTTGCTCGTTAGCACATTCTTTTGCAAAAGTTCTCTGTGAAATCAAAACAATGGCCGCACGGATTATCCAGGTTGTCATAGGTTTGATTTGTTATGAGAACGTCGTATGCCTTATCAGGGGCTGGAGGAATGTCGCTTGTCTAATTAGATCTCAAGCGTTATGACCTAATCAGATAACACGTTCCTGTGCCGTAGTGTGACTGCGTCAGATAACGGTATCTGCATCATGGGGGCTTTTCTTGCCTCATGGGCTGACTGTTAGTTAACTTGATAGTTAGTTTAACCAGAATAGGGTCAGGAATAGGGGGACTGATTCAGAACCTATAGAAATAAACGACACCCACTCCACGCTAACTATGGTCATATCTACTAATCTATGCATAGTATAACATAGTACAACATACTATAGAGTATAGTGTATACCTTACCACCCCAAAATACATAAATGCATTTCGAAATTTTCAAATATACTGAAAAATTGCAGTCATATATATTGTATGCACTTAAGCTATGAATTAAATGCAAAAGTAAACACGCATTTGTATGCATTATTGCTTATTGGTATATGAGAAATACACATGAAATGGCTCTTAATATAGCTATACAGAAAGGAAGTTCGAGACCATCTCATCACACAATAAAATATTTGTGAACATCCCAGCGGGCAACTAAAGTTTTATAAAGTATCTAAAAATAGAAATCTTAGTTCTCTAGGAATAGTTTATTACTTTAAGCAGAAGATCAGTGTCCCGGGGAAAAAATATGTAGAAAAATATTTTAAGGGGCTTGCTGAAAAATATTGCTGTCCGTGAACTGGAGTGAAATTGTTCATGTGACTTTATTTTTAAAGTTGAAGGCCGAATTCAGGGAACGCCGTGTGCGAGTTTACTCAAAAGTCTCTATTTCTGTTCTGGAGAGAACATCATATCATTCAGGCTTTCGAAAAAACTGTCAACAGCTTCATGGGAAAGTTCCACTAAGTCGGAAATAGGGGTAACCATGCATTCGTGCGCATGATTGTCTCCATTGACATTCTGAATCGCATTGCTGACAGAAGGTCGTACCTGTTCGATGCTGCTTTCATCTTGAACTTCACTACTCTTCAATCGCAGTGGTGAAGATTCCAGGAATGCCGTCATCAGGATTGGCAGCCTTTGAGGGCAGCACAAAGCGTGAACCTTGGTAGGAACCAACAGTGTATCTGCATCCACTGGCGCATCCGATTGTAGCGTCAGACAGGTGTCTAACACGCATTCTTCTCCGCATAGCAGACACCTTAGTACAGGTAAAACACACCTTTGCCACATTGGTCGAAATGATAGAAACCAAGTCATGTTCAGGTCTCTAAGCCGGGAGAGTCCCAGGATTTTTGATATCCGGTCCCGGTATCCAATGGCTAGGATCGTATCTTCCATTGTCGCGAGAGTTTGATCTGTGACATGGGTTGCCATAACAAAAAATAAGGACTAGGAATAGGATTCCTGCAATTAGTCCCAGGATCAGGGGAAGTCCGCCAAAAATCGAATGGACGAAATCTGGAAAAATACCCAGTATGGCTTTGAATGGTGTTAATGCCATCGAAAATACTGTCTTAAATACCTTTGAGACCCCAGTGGTATCAGAAATATTTAAGATTTCGCTCAGGATTTCCGCGAAATGTACGGGGGAATTAGTTGATAATAATGTATGTATCTCTGCAGTCGTCCTTGCGACTTGTAGATCATATGTTTCTTTTGATGACGTGAGCCTTGTAGGCGTCTGAAGAAGCACTGTTTTTATTCTGCTTAAAGTGTCTATTCGAATAGAAGTAATTTTCAAACTGGGCCATGCCCTTGCCTCCCTGTCTGGAAAGGAGCTGGGGAATAAAGAACGTCCACAGCACTTGACCTTCGCCGTTGTAGTTACTAGATAAGGAGTCCCGGGCATAAGACTGCAACATCTGCGGTCTACAATAAGAATGTAACTCCCATTATAGAGTCTTTGAAAGAATGGTTCTATTTCAGTTGCAGGTGCGCCTTGGTGGTGACATGAAAGGTTGTATGAATTCCCTTCACAGGCTCCATACAAACTAATTCCGTTACACAGAAGCGTGCCGCTTAGTGACATAGCACAATTGTTGCCACTAAGAAACACTTTCTGTCCTTTATTACTGACACATGCATGTGAATAGGGCAGGTTCCATGTTGTTTTAAGGTACCCCTTTCCCAATTTCTCGTACATGCCAGCCTGTATATATTTTTGGCAGTATTGAAACCTGAAGGTTGAGATTGGAATATTTATGATTCCGTGGATTATCCATTCACTGACAGGTCGTTCTGACATTGTCATTGGTAATCTTTCTAGTTTTTCAATGCTCAAGATTGTATAATCAGCACCCTTTTGCGCCATACCGATTTGTCTATCAGTAAGGTTAAAGATTTGGAATAGTGACGTTGTGTTGATTAAACGCCAAGGCACATAGCCTGAACGCAGATTTTGTAACGTCCAGCCAAGCTGTACAATGGAACGCAATTGTGACTGACCATGTTGTAATAACAGTAAGTCTTGCGATAATATATCGATTGCTGAAGACACAATGCTGTCCAATGAAAAAATTCTGGAGGACAGAGTCATTAACCCATTGTCCACTACAGAAAGTGATTTTTCCAAATTAATACGATCAATTTCACGTATTCTCTCTGCTGTTTCAATTTGAGTAACCTTCCAGGCCTCATTGTATGCTGCATATACAGAGGCTGCTATGAAACGCTTTTGACGCTGTTTGCGTGGTCCCAGTATGAAATCACGCAAGTCAGCACCATCAGTAAGTAAAGTTAGGTGTTGCTTAATTTCAGGCAGTGTGGAAGTTTGTAGCCATTGAAGGCATAATTTGCCCACACTGTAGGTTGGTATTATCCCTGGGTGATGTCTTTGGGGATATCTAGGGTCTGGCCTGGTCATTTTGAAACCCTGTGTTTTATTCAGGAATCTATCTTGACAGTAATTTGTATCTGTGGGCCAGATCAACCATTGTTTCCAATCAGGATGTGTTCTGTTTTGGTTTAATATATGGTTTACGTCTATCTCTTCATCTGTATTAGAGCTATTGCTAAACATTGTTGGCTTTGGAATAGACGGTTTAATTAAATCTTTGATTTTGGCTAAGCCAAGACAGGTGGTTTGTTGAACAGTGTCATTTAAAAATATCATTTGTTCTGGGATCATGCAGGCTCTAAACAAAGCTTCTATACCCTGTACTTGCCATTCTTTTGTACCCCAAACACTTTTCAAATCAACATTTTTGTCCCAATAATCAAATCCAAAGGTATTCATTTTTTCAAAGAATGAATCTGAATATATCAATTTTGTGTTGGTTATCATGGTTTTCATCCCTGTCTTGTTTGACAATTTAAAATAAAATGTTTCAGCATTACTTATGTTAAAACCTGAAAAATATGAATATTTGTAATACACGGTTCTAGAGCTTCCTTTTGGAGGTGTAGCACAATGTTCCCATTGATTATAACTTAAAACATTTCTAGGTTGTGCAGATTTATGTAAAAAATGGTTACCATAATGGTTATAGCAATACATACTATCATAATTTGTAGAACCTTGCAAATAATCATGTTTTGTAAATTTAGCAGACATTACTAAGTCAGACATCATGTTGTTAATACTTTCGAAGTCCCAATCATCAGCAAATGAGTTTGGTTTTGCAAAGTCACTCAAGGAGATCTTGATTTGGTGTGGATATTTCAGGATCTCGACCGGACCATAAATTTCATAGTCAGTGTTGTCCCAGGCTACCCCACCAGGTATCGGATTGGCTGTGAAGTTGGCTGAAGAAAGTTCTCTTTTCTCGACGTGTGAAGATGTGTGTGGTTTGAGGACCAAGTTGATGTTCTGACTTGCTGTGTCCATTTTAGCATATTTTCCCTCAATGAAGCGTCCCAAAGTAAATACCATGATGAGCCAAAGTATGAGGATAAATGCACCAAAACCCACCCAAAATTCAATCCATGGAGAAACCAGATATGTTTCTTTCAGACGTTTCAAAAGTTCCTTAGCTTTGTCTTTAAAGGATTTTGATGATGGCTGTGTCTTTGATTCACTGAAGCCGTCAGAGGAATCATCGAAGTTGATGAAGTACCCGGATGCAGTTCTGTCAATTGTTCCAATTGCTTCAGGATTTTTGTTTCTTGCATTGTCACTTGGTACTTCATTGTAGATTGGTGTGTCTCTGCTAAATGTTTTTATTTGGGTTTTCAGAGGTCTTAGTTCTATTGCAGTGTTGCATAGTCCTTGATGTTCTTCTGTAGGCGTTTCGAATGTGATGAGCCTCTTTGTTAGGACCTCTGTACTGGTAGCAAACCTTGGTGTTCTGCTACTTATTGGGAGTCCACTTGGCCTACTGTTTGTTATCGGCCACATGTTGTGGTTTTACCAGGTCGATGGATACAACTCGGTTCTCCTTTTTTCCAGCAAGTGGCGGTAGTACAACTGATCTTGTCCCGTTGACAGACAAGACAGGAACTGCTTTTCTGTAAGAAGGCCCAAATTCCTTCTTTACCGCGATCTTCTCCCTGACTAGATCCCCGACTTTTGGAATCCAGACAGGTCTTGCTGGGACAGGTGGTGATTCTTCTGTGGTTGTTGGCTGTTGTTTCAACTGTATGTTGCTCAGGTCTTTTCTTGTTTTGTTTAAGTCCTGCAAAATAGCCAAACGGTCTTTGACATCAAAGGTTTTTTCTATTACCACTGAAGTCTGACTATCAAGGTCAGAGATTAACATCCTAGTTCCGAATAATAATTCGTACGGACTGAATCCCTTCAGAGAATTTCTTGGCAAGTTATTTAGACTACGTTGGACACTTATTAGATGTTTGACCCACCCAGCTCCCGAACCTAATATCCTTTCCATTATAGATTGCTTTCTGCCTTGGTTTTTTCTTTACACCATCCCGTACCCTCAGGAAGGAAGTGAGAAGATTCCCGCTGGGCTGTGCTCATTTGGCCATGTTTCCCCCCCAGGCTGGATTGCCTGAGTGAAAACAATGGTCGAACGTAGCATGCTCTTAGCGTATATGCCATTTAGACTCGCAAATCTTGTATAATAGTCCGGACGTCAGCCGAGTGCTGGTGATCTACATTATAAGTGGAAACTAGCCTGTATATGTTAATCGCAAGCCATTCTTTTTGCTGGTAATATTATCTGCCTTGATACGACGAGGTATTAAACTGCTTCTCTCCCCACTGCGATCTCTGTTGCAGTTTGGGCAGTTTTTTACAAACATGGTGTAGTGCAGGCTCATGCCTGGCCACCAGTACCGTGATTGTAATTCTTCCAGAGAATCTTTCAGTTTGAGGTGTCTGAGACCCTCGCCCATGTGTGCGTCTGCGATTAACAAGCTTCTCCTGTCCATGTTTGAAATCACTCTATCCCCCACTCCAGGGATTCGAGCAAAAGGGACGGAGTTTGCATCGATTATGTATGTATAATTGAGTGGATAGTTGATCGGTAGTGCTGAGCAGTCGCCGTTTGATGACGTTTTCACCGCCAGCAATGTTTCACCGTCAATGTATTTTAATGTACGCTTTTTTCGATCTACGGGAGCCGGTTTAGTGGCTGCCGCTGCGGCTGTTTCAGCCAATGAATTCCCTACAACGTGAACGCCATCACGCTGATGACTCAGTGAGTGTGTCACGTGAGTCTTTGGTAGTTCTTTTTTCAAAAGAGCTACTTGTTCCCAGAGCAGTTTCTGCTTTATTGGTGCATCTGTGTCATCTTTGTAACCGTTCTGAATCCATGTCTGCAAATCCTTGTTATATGCTTTGACGCAGTAATATGAATCTGACACTATAAGTGTCGGGAATTCGCGATCCGCATTATCTAGCGCCATTTTCAATGCTATTATTTCAGTTTGTTGTTCTGAATTAGTTTCTACTGAGTGTGATTTTGTTAATAGAGGTCTTAGTTTACCTCCGCGCCACACTTCTTTTGTAATCTCACATGTGGGGTTGTATGCTTGTTCTCCCCAAACGGAGGGTTGAGCATGTCCGTCTGTATAGATTACACAGGCGTAATGTCGTAGAGGCAGAATGTCGATTGGCAGAGGATACGTCATTTCATATTTTAGATTTTTTAATTCTTCTAGTTCTGGATCAAAGTAGTAGTATACTTTGTCCGTTGTGATTGAATTCACCCATTGTATCCATTCCGGATTCAATGTTGTTGTTGGTAAATTACACGGTGTTGTTAGTGCCTCAAAGGCTGATTCTGCTGTTCTGACTGTGATATGTCTACCGTCAGCTATGTCTTTTTCTCTAGCTATTGCGGTTTGAACTGCACGAATGATTTTTTCTGTATTACTGAATTTCTGTTCAGCTTCTGTGTACATGTGTGATTTAAATGCAATCGGTACCGTTTCTCCCTCATTAGAGGTCAGGTATGTGAATCCGCATCTCCCTGGGATGACTCGGATCACAAGGTTGCATGTGTTATCACGTGTTTCTAATTTTGTTTTAATTAGCATGTCTGTTTGTAAGGATCTCAAAATTTCTGTGTGTGTTTGAGTCCAATTGGATCTTTTAAAGTCTGGTTTAATTAGATCATAAAGGGGTTTGACCCTTTCTGCGTAATTTGCAATGTATGTTCTTCCGAAATTTAGGAAGCCTAGAATTGACTGTAGGTTTTTTAGTGTTTTAGGAGCTTGGATTACGGCACATTTCTCTAGGAAATTGTCTGCCAGGCTTTTGCCTTCACTTGATAACTCGTATCCTAAGAATAGGACTGTCAGATGGGCAATTCTGGACTTTTTGAAGTTGAATTTGTAACCCTCTGCAGCGAACCCAAGTATTATGGTGTTCACCCTTTTCAAGTGAGTCTCCAAGTCATCATCTGTTAAGTAAATGTCATCGACATAAGATAATGCTTCATCATCATATAGTTGTAGTAATTCTGTTACTCTCGCTGAGAATACCCCCGGGCTGTTCTTGTACCCCTAGGCTAACCGACAGAATTGCTTTTGAGTGCCACTTACTGAGAATGCAGTTAAATATCTGCTCTCTGGTGCTATGTTTTGACAAAAGAATCCATTGGAGATGTCCAAGGTTGTTTTGTATTTTTTGCGCACTATGTTATTCATTAGTGCAGCACTGTGTGAGTTTTGCACTGCAAAGGTTTTGCAACTTGTGTTAAGGTGTCGGTAATCCAAAACTAGACGATATGAATTGTCTGGTTTGGAGACCGGAAACAAAGGATTGTTCATTTGTGAGGTGCAAGTTTCAATCACCCCCTGGTATTCTAGCTGATCTAGTATTTCATTTACCTGTTTTTTAGCTTCTTGCTTAATTGGGTACTGCCTTTGTGCAGTAGGTTGTGATTTTAACTGGATTTTGTGAGGAGGAGAATCCTCATCCCATCCTACATGATTTTTATATAAAGCAGGTGCTAAGGCCACTGCCCACTTTCTAGCAAGTGTGTATTTTTTATGAATCGGTATTTGATTCGAGAAGGCAGGCATAATTACTTCTTCGCCATGAGGGCACTCCCTGACAAACTCTGGTGGCCAGTCTTTTTCAGCTAGAAGGATGTCATAACCCTTTGAGAGGTTATCCCAAAATAGTCCCCTTATTTTCCTAGTCTTATCTCCCTCTATACGTAATGTTATCTCGTATATCTTGTGGGGCTTGCTAACTCTGGTGTCTGCAGTTTCCACTTGAAGGTATTCATTCGTGTCCACTGTCTCCAGATGATTCATAAGGACTTTGCGAGCTATGCTCACCTCTGCTGCGCTGTCTAGCATTGTCTGAGCCCATTCTCCGTTTTTCAGTTGTGTCCTCAGTATTCTCGGCATTTTTAACTACCTTGATACTGGCTACCTTCTTTTTTGGAAATTGTAATTTCTTTTTTAGCTGAGCAGGTTCCTTGTCTTTGGACTTGGCGTGCTCTTCTGATCGTCCTCTTCTTTCCGATTTCTGCGAGGAAGTCTGAAAAGATTGAGAGGGACGTGTATCAATGTCTTGATATCTATCAGGTTTTTTAATATTATCCCTATTTCTAAGGTTATATCTATTCCCAGAGGGGTCACTCTGCGGTGACCTCTGTCTTTGGTTTGGAGATTTCTCTCTTCGCCTGGGAGACCTCCCTCGGGACTGGAATTTCTTTTCTTTAGGATTGGATTGTTTGTTTCCATCCCAGTTCTTTTTTGGTGAATTATTATTAAAAAATATTTTTTCTGGACTTGTAGTCAGTTGCGGTTTTACTGGTATTCCACCTAGACTATCTCTGCCTAGTTCTTCATAGGATTTTTCTATGATTCTGGCAATTTCAGCTGGTTGGTCTGCTATATCTGTCTCTTTTAACCTCTGGCGGATCGCCACGTTTGCTGCTTCACCTTTTATGTTGGCTAATAATATAGCCGAGACCTGCTTGAAGTCTTTCAGTAATTTCATACCAAGAGTTAAAGCAGGTTCTGGACCGTATTCATCTTGAATTTGTTTTAGCACATCTGGTATTACCGAAATGGATGGAACACCGTGCGTTTTTGTGTAGATGGAAGCAAAGACTGTACCCCAAGTGTCACAGTCCTCAATGTGTGGTGCGATTCCCATTGGGAGACATATAGTCAGAATCCTGTGTTTTTCTAATGGGGTGGTGTCAGGAAACACCGCCTCTATTTGGGTGATTTTCTGTGCCAACCAGAATGGTATTTGTTCCCGTTTAGCTGGAACTTTACCTAGGCAGGATTGGATGTTCTGTGGTGTAATTTTATTTGTGTTCCCCTGGTGAGGGGTCAGCTGTGGAAGTTTAATCGCTGGCTGAATTGTTGAAGTCCGCATTACATACTGAACTAATTGTCTATGAATTTTTAGTAGTTGTTTTAGCTGTATTAACAGCTCTGCTGCAGGCATTCTTTCGATGTCTGGATGTGGTGTGTATCCGGCTAAGACCGGCCACGTTGCTCCTGGTCTTCCTAAAGGACCGAGCCTTGTAATGTGATTATTATGTTTTAGGGCGCCATCAAATAAGAGCAAATGCTCTTGGAATTTGAGTGGTACTTCCACCTCCTCGAAAGGAGTGTACGTTTCAGGAGGTTCCTCTACTTTGTAATAGTGGAAGTACTTTGTTACAGCATTTGCTGCCGGAAAATGTATCCATGAATAGTATACCTCTGTCTGCCGATATTCGTGTGCCTCAATTACGAATATGACTGTGCCACCTCTAGGTGTCAGTCCATTTTCTATAAGTTTTAAGGTTATAGATCTCCTTTTAATGACCGGAATGAGTATTATATCCGCGTCTGCTGCTTGCATGGTAGCATCAGCATCTGCGAGTTCAGTTGCTAATCTAACTGCCTCTCTTTCATCATCACTCTCTGCCATTTTACAGACAGGATGGTATTATGTTTGTTTGCAGATCAGGTTTCTTTATGGAAACAGAGATTAGATGCACAATATTTTGGAACTGTTTATCCTTCAACGTTGACTAGACCAAGAACCATACATAGGAGTTCCCTCCTGCGAGGTTTTGGAGGATATAACCTTTCACCCACTCCAGACGTCTTTGGAGTATTTGGGAAAAGGGGTCTGAGTGAGAAAGCACGACTGAGTTACTCTAAATGTCTTACGTTAGTTTTATCGCCCTTTCCAAACGCGTTGGGCGCCATGTAGTGTAGTTCCTATCTTCCCAATAGGCTCTGCGCATTGGAATAGTACCTACAGCAGTAAAGGCCTAGGCCAGACGTTAACTAGGTCTACTACTGTCGATACTAGACTTAATTTTTGGGTTTGCCAGCTAAGCTCAGAGTTCGCTAGAAACTTTCTCGAATGTTCAGGAAAGAATTACCTCCCCTGATTAGACAAGAAGGGATTTAGTTTCTGACAACCATAGAACATGACAACTTTGCTCTCCCCTAATCAAGAGTCAATCTCGAGAGTCGTGTGAGCATAAGGCAATTATTTTACTCAGTCAGTACGTGCATTCTTAGTCTCATCAGAATGTAGAGAAAAGGAAGAGACGGGCGTGTTCAATAAAAAGGTGTTATTTATTGATCAGTCTCTTTTCTCATACATGAGAAATGGATCGATATTATTGCAATACTTATAGTTAAGTAAAGTGCATACATTAAAAGCAATAGTATAAAATAATACTGTAAAAACATTGATATGGTTTCTGAGCCATATGATGTTTAAAATGATTAAAATATATTTACATACACATATACATTTGACTAAACGTACTCAACTGGTGTTTCTAAATACGCCTACCCCGTGTACCTGACCTAAGTCTAATGCGTGGGCGGGAATAGAAAGTTACAGTTTAAGTTAAGTTTGTTTTTGCCAAGTGAATAACTAAAGAATTCTCTGTGAGGGGTTATTCAGTTCTGTACCTGGAATTTAGGATGAATGAGGAATGGTATCTCTTTCTCTGCTCTCGATATTCCAGGCTGCCTGCGAGGGCTGCCCGAAAGCGCCGGTGCTGGGTCTCTCGGCTTGAGATAGCAGCGCGTCTCTCAGCGTGTCAGGAAGGCGGGGCTGCTGCCAGCGGGGTCTGCTTCTGCTCTCGGCTTCGGCAAGTATGGCTGCTCCGTCTTGTCACCACGCGTGTGTTTGCATAGGGCAAGGTCGGCAATATTTATACCTTAAAGGTGCCGAGATTGACGTAAGGATGGACATAGGTACGTCAATAAAGATGTCATACGACTTGCTCGTTAGCACATTCTTTTGCAAAAGTTCTCTGTGAAATCAAAACAATGGCCGCACGGATTATCCAGGTTGTCATAGGTTTGATTTGTTATGAGAACGTCGTATGCCTTATCAGGGGCTGGAGGAATGTCGCTTGTCTAATTAGATCTCAAGCGTTATGACCTAATCAGATAACACGTTCCTGTGCCGTAGTGTGACTGCGTCAGATAACGGTATCTGCATCATGGGGGCTTTTCTTGCCTCATGGGCTGACTGTTAGTTAACTTGATAGTTAGTTTAACCAGAATAGGGTCAGGAATAGGGGGACTGATTCAGAACCTATAGAAATACACGACAACACCACAAGGAAGAGTGAAGGGAGGTGAGTTGTAGTTGCCAAAGGCAACAGATTGAACTCGATCGGCGAGGAATGAGGCAATGAGTTCCTTCGCTGCACCCGTAATGCCTGCCATCTCGACACGGTCGATCAAGGTGGAATGATCGACCGTGTCGAAGGCCGCAGACAGGTCCAGTAGAATAAGCACTGCTGATCCTCCATTATCTAGGGACTTTCTAATTTCCTCTGTGGCTTTAATAAGCGCGGTTTCCGTCCCGTGTCCCTTCCGGAAGCCGAATTGTGTTTCATCCAGGCAGTTATTTTGATCTATGAAATATGAGATTTGTGTGTTCATTATTTTTTCCACAATTTTGGCAGGGAGTGGGAGGCAGGCGATTGGACGATAATTAGCAACTATCGTCGGATCAAGTGAACTTTTTTTGATAAGTGGTTTGACGATGGCTTTTTTCCAGATGGAGGGAAAAGTAGTGGATAAGAACATAGCATTAAAAATATCAGTGAGTTTAGAGCTTATAATTTCGTGGAAATTTTTGAGAATGACGGGGGGACATGGGTCTTCCGGAGATCCGGAGTTCGTGGTGCATAGGAGATGAGACACCAGATCAGAAGAGATCTGAGAGAATTCCTGAAAGGAACTAGAAGGGTTTGTTCGAGGGGGGTTGATAGAGTTAATGTCCGACGGAGTTTGATCGATAGAGACGGAGTAAGGGTATCCAGTGCCTTTATTCTGAGCTTTAAATTGGGAGAAGATGTCCGTGACTTTTTTTTGGAAATGGTTTGCCAAAGAGTTACATAATTCTTGGGTGTATGTAATAGGGGTGGATGCTGTTTGTCCAGAGAGACGCGTCACTACCTGGAAGAGTTGTTTGGTCGAGTCTTGAGCAAGGTTAATTTGACTGCTATAGAACTTACTCTTCTCCTTGATGATTAATTGTTTGTAGTTATGCAGCATGGTTTTATAGAGAACTTTTTGCTCTTGGTCGTAGTCACGTCTCCATTTGCGTTCTTGGCGCCTACATTGTTGTCTTTCAATTCTAAGGGTATCATTAAACCAGGGGGAGGACTTGATGATTCTATTGGAGGATTGTTTCTTAAGTGGGACTGTTTGATCGACAGTGTTTCGGATCCAAGTGGTATATTTATTGGCCGCTAGTTCAGGATCAGCCTCAATGGGTGGTAAGGAGGTCAACAGTAAGGATTGGGAGGCAGGAATGTCGATACTTTTCCAGGCTCTAAATTTATTCAAGGGAGGGGAAGTGTGAACTCGGAGGGGGGTAGAATGTAATATAAAATCGAAAAGAATAGCAGAATGGTCCGTCCAGGTGAAGGGAAGGAGATCCTTTATCACTAAGGATTTCTCGCTAGAGAATAGACCGTCCAAAAGATGGCCCGCAGTGTGCGAGGAACCAGTGACCAATTGTGGGAGTCCTATAGTATTTAATTCTGATAACAGGGCAAAGGTATCAGGATTATCCAAAAGTTCGAGATGGAAATTAAAATCACCTAAAAAGGTGTACTGACTTTCACCTGCCAGTGGTTCAAGGAGCATGGGTAAACTAGCGAGGAAAGGACTGCGAGGACCAGGAGGGCGGTAGATAAGTGTACCTTTGAAAGGGGGCGCATTTGGGATAGAGATAGAGAAAGACAGTGCTTCACAGCAAAGGGTAGGAATAGTTTCTGTTCGTACTATTAAGTTTTCACGGTATATAATGGCTAGTCCGCCTCCTTTCTTTGGAGGAGGTCTGTCCAGTCTGATATTAGCATATCCTTCAGGGGTAGCAGTAGCGAAATCTGGTCCGCAGGAGAGATCGCCCCACGTTTCGGTAATTTGTGCTTAGGGAGGGAACGCACATTTATCAGAGCGGCTATACATGATTTAGGCAGTGCCTTTTTGATTGAGGTCGTTATAGGTGAGGGTCGGTAATTGTTAGTGATGAATGAGCATTTTGGGCAGATATAAGGAAGGTGGCGTGGTTGTTCCGCTAGATTGAGACGCTGGCATTGATGCGAGAAGGAGTTTAGCGAGTGGAGGTAATCAGAATTGTATCTAATGGTAGTTGCAGGCTTAGTAGTGGTGAGACGGATAGGGGGGGTGGCCCTGGGCCCGGTCCAGGCGCGGACGGGCGCAGACGGGCTTGCCTTAGGCGCGCCTTTGGCGCGCAAACGTCGCGCCCGCTGCGCACGTCCGCTGCGCTTCCTATAGATGCACATATTTATAAATGGAGATGGAACCGAGTACGGGGGGGCGTGGCCTCGCAAGTGGGCGTGTCCCGTGGCTTGCGAGGGGAATGGTGGCCGAGAATGTCAGCAAGACTGGGTTTGCAGCGCTAAATCCGCTGTACGTGGAGTGGCCTGCCCAGGAAGATCTGGTGCCAGGAGGCAAGTGAGTGAATTAAAATTCTAAGCAGTTTCAAGCAATAATATTTAAAAAAGTGATACGATCTAACTCAACTCCCGGCTGAGCCTCAGGAGGTTCTACAGTCTAACAGGCGACGCTCATCAATCGGCGCGCTTTATACCTGTAAGGGGGCGTGGCCTCGCAAGTGGGCGTGTCCCGTGGCTTGCGAGGGGAATGGTGGCCGAGAATGTCAGCAAGACTGGGTTTGCAGCGCTAAATCCGCTGTAAGTGGAGTGGCCTGCCCAGGAAGATCTGGTGCCAGGAGGCAAGTGAGTGAATTAAAATTCTAAGCAGTTTCAAGCAATAATATTTTAAAAAGTGATACGATCTAACTCAACTCCCGGCTGAGCCTCAGGAGGTTCTACAGTCTAACAGGCGACGCTCATCAATCGGCGCGCTTTATACCTGTAAGGGGGCGTGGCCTCGCAAGTGGGCGTGTCCCGTGGCTTGCGAGGGGAATGGTGGCCGAGAATGTCAGCAAGACTGGGTTTGCAGCGCTAAATCCGCTGTACGTGGAGTGGCCTGCCCAGGAAGATCTGGTGCCAGGAGGCAAGTGAGTGAATTAAAATTCTAAGCAGTTTCAAGCAATAATATTTAAAAAAGTGATACGATCTAACTCAACTCCCGGCTGAGCCTCAGGAGGTTCTACAGTCTAACAGGCGACGCTCATCAATCGGCGCGCTTTATACCTGTAAGGGGGCGTGGCCTCGCAAGTGGGCGTGTCCCGTGGCTTGCGAGGGGACTGGTGGCCGAGAATGTCAGCAAGACTGGGTTTGCAGCGCTAAATCCGCTGTAAGTGGAGTGGCCTGCCCAGGAAGATCTGGTGCCAGGAGGCAAGTGAGTGAATTAAAATTCTAAGCAGTTTCAAGCAATAATATTTAAAAAAGTGATACGATCTAACTCAACTCCCGGCTGAGCCTCAGGAGGTTCTACAGTCTAACAGGCGACGCTCATCAATCGGCGCGCTTTATACATGTAAGGGGGCGTGGCCTCGCAAGTGGGCGTGTCCCGTGGCTTGCGAGGGGAATGGTGGCCGAGAATGTCAGCAAGACTGGGTTTGCAGCGCTAAATCCGCTGTAAGTGGAGTGGCCTGCCCAGGAAGATCTGGTGCCAGGAGGCAAGTGAGTGAATTAAAATTCTAAGCAGTTTCAAGCAATAATATTTAAAAAAGTGATACGATCTAACTCAACTCCCGGCTGAGCCTCAGGAGGTTCTACAGTCTAACATGCGACGCTCATCAATCGGCGCGCTTTATACCTGTAAGGGGGCGTGGCCTCGCAAGTGGGCGTGTCCCGTGGCTTGCGAGGGGAATGGTGGCCGAGAATGTCAGCAAGACTGGGTTTGCAGCGCTAAATCCGCTGTAAGTGGAGTGGCCTGCCCAGGAAGATCTGGTGCCAGGAGGCAAGTGAGTGAATTAAAATTCTAAGCAGTTTCAAGCAATATTATTTAAAAAAGTGATACGATCTAACTCAACTCCCGGCTGAGCCTCAGGAGGTTCTACAGTCTAACAGGCGACGCTCATCAATCGGCGCGCTTTATACCTGTAAGGGGGCGTGGCCTCGCAAGTGGGCGTGTCCCGTGGCTTGCGAGGGGAATGGTGGCCGAGAATGTCAGCAAGACTGGGTTTGCAGCGCTAAATCCGCTGTAAGTGGAGTGGCCTGCCCAGGAAGATCTGGTGCCAGGAGGCAAGTGAGTGAATTAAAATTCTAAGCAGTTTCAAGCAATAATATTTAAAAAAGTGATACGATCTAACTCAACTCCCGGCTGAGCCTCAGGAGGTTCTACAGTCTAATAGGCGACGCTCATCAATCGGCGCGCTTTATACCTGTAAGGGGGCGTGGCCTCGCAAGTGGGCGTGTCCCGTGGCTTGCGAGGGGAATGGTGGCCGAGAATGTCAGCAAGACTGGGTTTGCAGCGCTAAATCCGCTGTACGTGGAGTGGCCTGCCCAGGAAGATCTGGTGCCAGGAGGCAAGTGAGTGAATTAAAATTCTAAGCAGTTTCAAGCAATAATATTTAAAAAAGTGATACGATCTAACTCAACTCCCGGCTGAGCCTCAGGAGGTTCTACAGTCTAACAGGCGACGCTCATCAATCGGCGCGCTTTATACCTGTAAGGGGGCGTGGCCTCGCAAGTGGGCGTGTCCCGTGGCTTGCGAGGGGAATGGTGGCCGAGAATGTCAGCAAGACTGGGTTTGCAGCGCTAAATCCGCTGTACGTGGAGTGGCCTGCCCAGGAAGATCTGGTGCCAGGAGGCAAGTGAGTGAATTAAAATTCTAAGCAGTTTCAAGCAATAATATTTAAAAAAGTGATACAGTCAAGTCAAGTCAAGTCATAAAATTTATATAGCGCACTACATACCCAGAGGGTTTCAAGGCGCTTAGGAAGGGGAGGATGAATTATTTGTCAAAGATCCACGTTTTAAGCTGTTTTCTGAACGCTAGGTGATTCTGGGTGAGGCGAAGGTGAGCGGGGAGAGAGTTCCATGTTCTGGCAGCCAGGTAAGAAAAGGATCTGCCTCCCATGGTGGTCTTGTTGATGGAATTTGGAATTTTGAATCAAAGATCTCTGCTGACTAACTGTCCGGTACGAGGAACCGTGAAGTGTTCCTCCTGTAAGTCCTGTACCAATATTATCAGTGGGGAATCTTTTACACATAATGGATATACAGCAAAAGCAAACGACATCTGGAATTGCAAAACTACAAATGTAGTTTATTTTTTGAAATGTACATGTGGTCTAGGCTATGTTGGAGAGACTAGTAGATCTATCCAAACACGCTTGACAGAGCATAGATCTGCCGTGAGAACCCAGAAACTTACAGCTCCTCTAGTGAAGCATTTTTTAGAGAGCAACCATAATCCTGAGGACTTCCAATGGCGTATCCTCGAGAAGATAAGAACACCTGACAGCAAAGGAGGATGCGCCATTAGGAAGAAGAGGGAAGTCTTCTGGATATTTGTTTTTAACACATTCAAGATAGGGTTGAACTGTGACATCCCTTGGGAAAATGCCATTACATAAGGACGTAGTATAAATTTAGTTTTTTAGTATGTTATATTTTGTGTAGTATTTTAATATGAGAAGTGTAGTGAAATTGAGGTTGGAAGGGTAGTATCTACACTTCCCTCCCTTGATGATAATTATTAGCAATAGATGTCGTGGTATTTCATTTTGGTCCAGTTAGATTTTTAAAGAAATTTCGCAGCATATTGCCACACTCTAACGCGATTGTACAGAATAGACTATTTTTGTTCCCCTAAACGATGAAGGAAGAACAAAAAGACCGATAGATAGCGAGAGATAGCACGAGCTATGAAGAAATTAGACATAAGAAAGCATGGTTTAACATAATAATTAAGAATATCGATTGTTGTTAACGCTCCGTTTGAATCCCGTATATAGGGGTTCCATTTTGCAGTGACCATCTAGAAAGTACTGTCGGTTTAACATAAATCGACCTTGATACTCTTGGTTTGAATTCCATACATACGGGTGCTAGAGCTCAGTTAACATCCGGAGGGTAGTATCGCTTTAAAATACTTTGACGACAACTAGTAATGGGCTATTGGCTGAACGTGTCACATGGCCCGTTTTTGTCTTTTGTGCGCGCGAAAGAGCCCAATAAGAAGGACCTTTCTGCGGTGCGCTGTTAGTATCACATCTAACGGTCGGGAGACGCCGTCTCGGAATATCTGGCAGCCCCGGCGAACACGTAACTACCATTTTTTAGGTAAGAAGACTAAAGCGGTTACTTAGTATCGTGTAGAGTAGACTTGGTCAGTCCTAGAAGAGTTAAACCGGAACCAATACTAAACGGGTTTTTGTTATATATGTGTTTTCCTAGGGACTAGCAGTGCATATCCATATCCAAGGATCCACTCGAAAGGAAAGCTAAGTGCAAGAATCTTTGATTGCACGTTTCTATACTTGATCGTGAAGGTCCCTGACAACCATTCCATCTGGAATTGAGAATCGGAGGATGGTTTAGCGAAATTAGATATTGTAAGTATAAATAGCACCCTTAAAAAGTGTAAGATGGTCGTAAACTAAACAGGCGCCTCAAACGAGTGAGAGCGGGTTTTTATTTTCTTGTTTCGTTTTTTTCAATAGCGGAGAGGACATTGTATTCTAAAACGTCCCTGAACCTGGCTAAATATCTATAAAATAGTGAAACAACGTTGCAGTAAACCAAACAAAAGTAAGTGTAATCAACGTCACTGTAAAGTCTAGGCGGAATGTTCAAATAGAGAGACTTCATGAAATAATTAAAATGGTATCCGTTCTATTGACAGCTAGAAAACTTGGTTACTTAAAATCAACGAGAGACGAACCATAGATCCAAGGAAATATCTCTTAATATCCTGGAACTTTTAAATTTAGGTAAGCACTTCTTTATATATAAAAAATATAGATTAGGCAGCAAAAGACATTAGAATACAATAAAGCGATAAGATAATGTTTTACCGGAGTCTAGAGCGTATGCTTACCTGGATTTTTAAATTTTGCTAAATCAGTAGCCATTGGGTGTGGTGTATGAAGTACGCCTTGCACTGGCGAAATGTAATTGAATGCCAGTGCGGTACAATGTTTTCAGGCAATAGCTAATATGCTGAAATATAGAGTAAAAATAAGGGGAATTGCTGTTTCTATGACACATCGTTCTTGGAAACTGTACCAAGATCTAGGCGCCCCGATGTCCCCCTAAAAAACGTTTCCAAATTCAATGACCCCGCTAGTTGTGGTTTTAATTGAACATCTACTTAAAACCCCTTTGGTAACATACCGCTTAGCAGCTGCTCAAACAATAACTTTGTAACCAGGAATCTGTGTGTAAGTTTATCCTCAGTATGAGTTGTCAGATAGGGATGGCTACACCTAAAAGAGGATATTTAACTTTATGTATAAAGATAATATTGTTTTAATGTTGATATGTTTTGAACATAATTAAAAGTGCCAATGACTGTTGGTTCTTGGATGCTGAGTAAATAGTACACAAGAAGAGCAACTTGACAATTTGTAAAAAGCTTAGAATACTTTGTAGAAGATGTTGAGAGGGTTGTTGAAATATATGCTTATACATGCTCTCTCTTTTTTCATGTATATTTTAGTGTACTTGTGTGGCTCCTGAAGAAGGCGTTTGTTGGAACGCCGAAACGCGCGTCGAGAGATTATATGATGTCATGCCACGTAGATTGAGATGTTTTAGTAACATTTAATTGTTAAGTTTTTAACATAACATGATTTAGGAAACAGAATAATTAATTTTTTCCTTAGCTGTGTGTCTATATATATATTAAGTTTTTTGTATGAATGTTATTCCTCCTTTTTTAGTATTGTATATGAATTGTGCTTTAGTTAATTGTCCTTGTGTACAGGTTATCATGATTTTTAAATGGTTGTAATTTTTAATCAATAAATGTTGAATTGTTGACAAACTCAAAAAAACTTTTTTTTAAAATTTCTTTTTTAATTATGCCTATCTTGAAAATTATTATTTGCTTTGTATAAATTTCCTCTGTAGCCATCACATATTCACCTAAGAATTCCAATATATCTTGTTGATGCGAGGTACAGTGGCGAGGGCTTGGCTGGAAGAGCGAAGTTGGCGGGAGGGGGTGTAGAAGGACAGTCGAGAGTTGAGGCAATCTGGTCCGATGTCGTAGAGTGATTTGTGTGCGTGGGTAAGCAGACGGAAAGTAATCCTCTTATTGACGGGTAGCCAGTGGAGGTCTTTGAGGTGACCAGAGATGTGTTCGTTGCGTGGGATGTCTAATATGAGCCTGGCAGAGGCGTTTTGGATTCGTTGTAGTTTCTTCTGGAGTTTAGCGGTGGTACCTGCGTAGAGGGTGTTTCCGTAGTCCAGTCGGCTCGTGACCAGGGCATGGGTGACTGTTTTCCTTGTTTCGGTGGGGATCCAGCGAAAGGTTTTTCTGAGCATGCGAAGAATGTTAAAGCAGGAGGAGGATACGGCGCTGGCTTGTCTGTTCATAGACAGTGAAGAATCCAGGATGATGCCCAGGTTCCGTGCGTGGTCTGTCGGGATGGGTGCATTTCCGAGGGCTTCCGGCCACCAGGAGTCGTCCCATGCAGAGGGGGATTTACCTAAGATGAGGACTTCTGTTTTGTCTGAGTTCAGTTTCAGACGGCTTTGTTTCATCCATTCGGCGACTTCTTTCATTCCTTCGTGTAGGTTAGTTTTGGCGGTGCTGGGGTCCTTGGTGAGAGATAGGATCAGTTGAGTGTCATCCGCGTAAGAGATGATGTTGAGGTTGTGTTGGCGGGCGATGGCTGCGAGGGGGCTCATGTATACGTTGAAGAGGGTGGGACTGAGTGAGGATCCTTGTGGTACACCGCAGATGATTTCAGAGGCTTCGGACTTGAATGGTGGGAGGCGGACTTTCTGGGTTCTTCCGGTGAGGAACGAGGTGATCCATTCCAGTGCCTTTCCTTCGATTCCGATGTTTCTGAGGCGTTGTAAAAGGGTGCTGTGGCAGACTGTGTCGAAGGCTGCAGAGAGGTCGAGCAGGATGAGGGCGACTGTGTCTCCATTGTCCAGTAGAGTTCGAATGTCGTCTGTTGCTGCGATGAGGGCGGTTTCAGTACTGTGTTTGGCTCGGAAGCCAGATTGTGAGGGGTCGAGTGATTTGTTGGCTTCGAGGAAGGCGGCGAGCTGGTTGTTGACAGCTTTCTCGATGACTTTGGCCGGGAATGGAAGAAGCGAGATGGGTCGGTAGTTTTTGAGTTCGGTGGGGTCTGCTGTTGGTTTTTTCAGAAGGGCGGTGAGTTCAGCGTGTTTCCAGTCTTCTGGGAAGGTAGCGGAGTTGAAGGAACAGTTGATGACGTCTCGGAGGTGCGGAGCTATGACGGAGTCTGCTTTGTTGAAGATGTGGTGAGGGCATGGGTCTCTGGGGGATCCAGAGTGGATGGAATTCATCAGGCGGATGGTGTCCTCAGTGGAGATTGGGTTCCAGGCGTTAAGGGTGTTAACGAGGGGAGGATGGTCGGCTGATGGTAGGGTGGGTTGGCTTCCGGGTTGGTTGTCAAAGCTGTTGTGGATGTCAGCAATCTTGTTGTGGAAAAAAGAGGCTAGGGAGTCGCAGAGGGTTTGAGAGGGGGTGATGTCGTTGGAGTTGGCTGAGGGGTTGGAAAATTCCTTGACGATGTTGAAAAGTTCCTTGCTGTTGTGGGCGTTGTTGTCAAGTCGATCCTTGAATGCTGTTTTCTTGGCTTTTCGGATCAGTTGGTGGTGAGTACGGATGGCGCTTTTGAAGGCGTCTTTGGTGTTGGTGGATGGGTCTTTTTTCCAGGCCTTTTCAAGGGAGCGGCACAGTTTCTTGGAATTCTTGAGGTCATCGTTGAACCATGAGGCCTTCTTGACACCAGGTTTGTGTTGACGTTTTTTCAGTGGTGCTAAGGTGTCGGCGGTGTTGGATAGCCAGAGGGTGAGGTTGGAGGCGGCTTCGTTGACGTTAGAAGAGAGGGCTGGGGAGGTTTGAAGGAGTGATGTGGAGATCTGGTCGGTGGTGATCTTGTTCCAGTTTCTTTGTAGAGTTGGTTGGAGGTGGATGGTGGGTTTCGGCTTGTTGTAGGTGAAGTGAACGCAGCTGTGGTCAGTCCAGAGGAGATTCGTAGTGTGGCTGAAGGAGACATGGTTGCTAGAGGTGAAGATGGGGTCGAGTGTGTGACCTGCGATGTGGGTGGGGGAAGTGACCAGTTGTTTAAGTCCGAGGTTGTCGAGGTTGTCCAAGAGGGTGGCGGTGTTGTGATCGTTGTTCTTTTCAAGGTGAAAGTTGAGATCTCCCAGAAGGATGTAGTCTTTGGAGGGGAGCGCGTGTGGGGTGATGAAGTCCGTGATGTCTTCACTGAATTTTGCGCGGGGTCCTGGTGGTCTGTAGAGGAGGGTGCCTCGGAGTGTGGTTTTGGGGTCGATGTGGATCTGGAAGTGAAGGTGTTCGGAGTTAGCGAGGTTGTCGTCAGAGCTGGTTGAGATGCGGATTGATTTCTTGTGGACGATAGCGATTCCTCCTCCTGTATGGTCGGTGCGGTCTTTGCGTGTGATCTTATAGTCATCAGGGATAGCGATGGCGATGTCAGGGGCGGAGGAAGCGTTCATCCATGTTTCCGTTAGGAAGGCGACGTCAGGAGAGATGGTGTCAAGTAAGTACCAAAGGTCAATGGCGTGCCTGTGGACCGAGCGGGTGTTGAGCAGGATGCATTCTAGGTGGTTGGGGTCGGTAATCTGTGTTGTGGTCGCAGTGGAGATGTTGTCAGTGCCGCTATATTTGCAGGAGAGGCAAGAGAACGGTCCATGGAAGCGTCCAGGAGCGGCTTGGACGCAGTTGGGGGCGCGACCTGGGTTAAGGGCTAGGAGGGTGGCGGCATCGTAGGTAATGCGGGGGGGCTGGGCAGCGCGAGGGGCAGGGGGTCTGGCGCTGGGCGCGGTCCAGGCGCGGACGGGCGTAGACGGGCTTACCTTTGGCGCACCTTCGGCGTGTACGAAGCGCGTGGACGCTGCGCGTGGGGGCATTGGCCATAAATGGATGGTGGGGGGGAGGGGCGAGGGCGCTTCAGCTGGGAGGCGGGGCGGGCAAAGGACGACGACAACAACAACAAAATGCGACAAAATGGAGGTGGAGGGGTCAGGGCGGCAGGAGCGCTAGGGGGGAAACGAATGCTAATCAGGTAAAGCGGCGAGATCAAAACACAATGAGCAACAGAGTCACGCTAGCAGAAACGCACTTTAAAAGGGCAAGTCGGTAAATTCAGTTATTAAATGTGCAAAGCGGCGGTTCTAGCAAGCAGCGGTAATGAGGGCACACAGCAGGCAGTACTTGTTAAATGCAGACCAAGTTATAGCGTAAGCGCTGCAGAAGCGATACCTCAGCAGCAGGGAGCAGGGAGCGACCACTCAGCTTGGAAGCAGAGAGTGAGTCACGGCGCTTCCTGGTGTGGGCGCGCTAAGATACGATCTAACTCAACTCCCGGCTGAGCCTCAGGAGGTTCTACAGTCTAACAGGCGACGCTCATCAATCGGCGCGCTTTATACCTGTAAGGGGGCGTGGCCTCGCAAGTGGGCGTGTCCCGTGGCTTGCGAGGGGAATGGTGGCCGAGAATGTCAGCAAGACTGGGTTTGCAGCGCTAAATCCGCTGTAAGTGGAGTGGCCTGCCCAGGAAGATCTGGTGCCAGGAGGCAAGTGAGTGAATTAAAATTCTAAGCAGTTTCAAGCAATAATATTTAAAAAAGTGATACGATCTAACTCAACTCCCGGCTGAGCCTCAGGAGGTTCTACAGTCTAACATGAAATATACGAAAAGATATATATATATACATTATATGCACTCAAGCAGTATATTAATGCTAAATATCACGCATATTCATACATCATTATTAATAAAATATGAAAATTACACATGAAATGGCTCTTAATACAGAAGAAAAAAAATGCGAGACCATTTCATCACAAAATAAAATATTTATGAACAGGCTAGAGGGCAGCTAATGATTCTAAAGTTCCTAAAATAGAAATATAGTTCTCTAAGAATAGTTTCTACTTTAAGCAGAAGATAAGTGTCCCGAAAAATTGTAAAGTATTTTTGGGGCCGCTGAAAAATAATGTTCCGCTGTCCGTAAACTGGAGAAAATTGTTCATAATACTTTATTATCAAAGTTGAAGGCCAAATTCTTGGTGTTGGGAATGCCTTGTGCTAGCTTGTTCAAAAGTCATTATTTCTGCTCTGGTGAGAACATCATATCATTTAGACTCTCGAAAAAGCTGTCAACAGCTTCCTGTGAAAGTTCCATTAACTCGGAAAAAGATGTTACCATGCATTCGTGAGCATGATTGCCTTCATTGATGTTTGGATCAGCATAGCTGACAGAAGGTCGTACCTGATCGATGCTGCTTTCATCTTGAACCTCACTACCCCTTAATCGTAGTGGTGAAGTCTCCACGAATGCCGTCATCAGGATTGGTAGCCGCTGGGGACAGCACAATGCATGAGCCGTGACCGGACCCAACAAAGTTTCTGCATCCATTGGCGCATCCGATTGTAGCGTCAGACAGGTGTCTAACACGCATTCTTCTCCGCATAGCAAGCACCTTAATACAGGTAAAACACAGCTTTGCCACATAGGTCTAAACGAAAGAAACCAAGTCATGTTCAGGTCTCTAAGCCGGGACAGTCCAAGGATTCTAGATATCTGGTCCCGGTATCCAATGGCTAGGATTGTTTCTTTCCTTGTCGCAGGTGTCTTGTCTGTGACACGGTTTGCCATAGCGAAATAACAGGATCAAAAATAGGATTCCTGCCACTAGTCCCAAAAGGAGAGGAAGTCCACCAAAGACGGAATGGACAAAGTCTGGAAAAATACCCAGAATGGCTTTAAATGGTGTTAGAGCCCCTGAAAACACCGTCTTAAATACATTTGAGACCCCACTGGTATCAGAAATATTTAAGATTTCGTTCAGGATTTCTGCGAAATGTATGGGGGAATTAGTTGATAACAATGAATGAATCTCTGCCGTTGTCCTTGCAACTTGGAGATCATAGGTTTCTTTTGATGACGTGAGCCTGGTCGGCGTCTGAAGAAGCACTGTTTTCATTCTGCTTAAAGTATCAACTCTAATGGAAGAAATGTTCAAATTCGGCCATAACCTTGCCTCCCTGTCTGGCATTGCGCTGGGGAACAATACTCGTTCACAGCACATGACCTTCGCAGTCGTACTTATGAGATAAGCTACTCCGGGCACCAAGCTACAACATCTGCGGTCTACGATTATAATGTAACTCCCGTTCGATAGTCTCCTAAAGAATGGTTCTATTTGTGTCGCAGGTGTGCCTAGCTGGTGACATGAAAGATTATTTGAGGACCCTTCACAGGCTCCGTGTAAACTAATACCATTACACAGAAGTGTACCGCTTAGTGACATGGCACAATTATTGCCACTAAGAAACACTTTCCGGCCTTTATTACTGACACAAGCATGTGAATAGGGCAAGTTCCATGTTGACTTAATGTACCCTTTACCCAATTTTTCGTACATGCCAGCCTGTATATATTTTTGGCAGTATTGAAACCTGAAAGTAGATATTGGAATATTAATTATTCCATGTATTATCCACTCACTGACAGGTCGTTCTGACATTGTCAATGGTAATCTCTCGAGTTTCTCAATGCTCAGAATTGTATAATCAGCACCCTTCTGTGCCATACTGATTTGTTTATCAGTAAGGTTAAAGATATTGAACAGTGACGTTGTGTTGATTAAACGCCAAGGCACATAGCCTGAACGCAGATTTTGTAACGTCCAGCCAAGTTGTACAATAGAACGCAATTGGGACTGACCGTGTTGTAACAACAGTAAGTCTTGCGATATTATGTCGATTGCTGAAGACACAATGCTGTCCAAAGAGTATATTCTGGAGGACAGAGTCATTAACCCATTGTCCACTACAGAAACTGATGTTTCAATTTGAGTTATTTTCCAGGCTTCATTATAAGCTGCATATACAGAGGCTGCTATGAAGCGTTTTTGACGCTGTTTGCGTGGTCCCATAATGAAATCACGCAAGTCAGCACCATCAGTAAGTAAAGTTAGGTGTTGCTTAATTTCTGCCAGTGTGGATGTTTGTAGCCATTGAAGGCAGAGCTTGCCCACACTGTACGTGGTAATTATCCCTGGGTGTTGTCTTTGGGAATATCTAGGGTCTGGCCTGGTCAATTTGAACCCCTGGATTTTGTTCAGGAATCTGTCTTGACAGTTATTAGTATCTGTGGGCCAGATTAACCACTTTTTCCAATCTGGATGTGTTCTGTTTTGGCTTAATATATGGTTTACGTCTATCTCCTCATCTGTCGAGCTATTACTGTTTATCGTTGGCTTTGGAATAGACGGTTTGTTTAAATCTTTGATTTTGGCTAGGCCAAGACAGGTAGTTTGTTGAATAGTGTCATTCAAAAATATCATTTGTTCTGGGATCATGCAGGCTCTAAACAATGATTCTATACCTTGTACTTGCCATTCCTTTGTACCCCAAACACTTTTCACTTCAACATTTTTGTCCCAGTATTCAAAACCAAACATACTCATTTGTTCAAAAAACGAGTCTGAATAGATCAATTTAGTGTTTGTAAGCATGGTCTTTGTACCTGTCTTGTTTGATAATTTGAAATAAAAATGTTTCTGCATTACTTGTGTTGAACCCTGAAAAATATGAATATTTGTCATAAAAAGTTCTTGAGCTACCTTTTGGAGGGGTTGCACAGTGTTCCCATTGATTATAATTTAAAACATTTCTAGGTTGTGCAGATTTATGCAGATAATGATTACTATAGTGATTATAGCAGAACATTTTATCATAATTAGACGAACCCTGCAAATAATCATGTTTTGTAAATTTAGCAGACATCACTAGGTCAGACATCATATTATTAATGCTTTCCACGTCCCAATCATCAGCAACTGAGCATGGTTTTACAAAGTCACTCAATGAGATCTTGATTTGGTGTGGATATTTCAGGATTTCAACCGGACCATAGATTTCATAATCAGTATTGTCCCATGCTACCCCACCGGGTATAGGATTGGCTGTGAAGTTGACTGAAGAAAGTTCCCTTTTCTCGATGTGTGAAGACGTGTGTGGTTTGAGGACCAAGTTGATTTTCTGGCTTGCTGTGTCAATTTTAGCATATTTTCCCTCAATGAAGTGTCCCAAACATAGTACCATGATGAGCCAAAGTATGAGGATAAGTGCACCTAAGGCCACCCAGAATTCAATCCATGGAGAAATCAGATAGGTTTCTTTCAGTTGTTGAAAAAGTTCCTTAGCTTTGTCTTTAAACGTTTTTGTTGATGTTTGTTCCTTTGATTCACTCAGGTTTTCAGATGAATCGCTGAAGTTGATGAAGTAACCGGATGCCGTTCTGTCTATTGTTCCAATAGCTTCAGGATTGATATTTGCTTTATCCGTGTGTTTTGTTGCAGCAGCATAGTCATTCATTACTTCATTGTAGATTGGTGTGTCTCTGCTTGTTGTTGTTCTTTTGGCATTTGAAACGTGAGTAGCCTCTTAGATTGAACCTCTGTGTTTGTAGCAAACCTTGGTGTTCTACTACTTATCGGGAGTCCACTTGGCCTACTGTTTGTTATCGGCCACATGATTGTGGTTTAACCAGGTCGATGGATACAACTCGGTTCTCCTTTTTACCAGCAAGGGGCGGTAGTACTACTGATCTTGTCCCGTTGATAGACAAGACAGGAACTGCTTTTCTGTAAGAAGGCCCAAATTCCTTCTTTACCGCGATCTTTCTCTGACTAGATCCCCGACTTTTGGAATCCAGACAGGTCTTGCTGGGACAGGTGGTATTTCTTCAGTGGTCGTTGGCTGTTGTTTCAACTTTATGTTGCTCAGGTCTTTTCTTGTTTCATTTAAGTCCTGTAAAATAGCCAAACGATCTTTGATATCAAAGCTTTTTTCTTTAACCACTGAAGTCTGACTGTCAAGATCTAAGACCATCATTCTAGTTCCAAACAATAGTTCGTACGGACTGAATCCCCTCAGAGAATTTCTTGGCAGGTTATTTAGACTACGTTGGACACTTATTAGATGTTTGACCCACCCAGCTCCCGAACCTAATACCTTCGCTGTTATAGATTGCTTTAGGTCACGGTTTTTTCTTTCTACGATTCCGTTTCCCTCGGGATGAAATGGACAAGAATACCGCAATGCAATGCCCATGCTGGTCATGGCCTCCTTATAAGCTCGAGAGCTAAAAGCAGGACCCTGGTCAGAATGCAGCATGCCAATTGCGTATGTGCCGATAAAGACTCGCAAATCTCTTATAACAGTTCTGGCGTCAGCCGATCGCTGGGGCCACATCCAAATGAATCTCGTGCAGGAATCCACTGCGACCATGATATATTTATAGTTACCATCCCTTTGTAAGGGACCACAGTGGTCCAGGTAAACACAAGCTAATGGTTTATCCGAGATTAGAAGGGGCGTCTGAGCTGGTCGTCTCACTGTTGATACTTTCAGTTTTTGACAAATTTCACATTCTAGAACATAGTTCCGTGTTTGTCTTCTCATTTGCAGCCACCAGTATCTCTGTTTTAATAATGATACTGTGGCTGAGACGCCAGCATGTACAGAAGCAAGTCCTTCGTGTGCCGCTATGATAAGTTCTAACCTATGTTCCATGTTTGGAATCACTCTATCCCCCACTCCAGGGATTCAAGCAAACGGAACATTGTTTGTATCAGTCATATATGAGTATTTCACTGGAAAGCCTTTTGGGAGTGTTTCTATCGAATCTTTTCCTGTAGCGCTGACAGCTTGTAATATATCGCTGTCTATTTTTGTTTTTGACCGTGTGATGGCGGCTATGGAAGCCGTTTGCACAGCTGCCTTCGCTGCCTCATCAGCCAATGAATTCCCTGCAACGTGAACGCCATCACGTTGATGACTCAGTGTATGTATCACGTGAGTCTTTGGTAGTTCTTTTTGCAAATGAACTACTTGTTCCCAAAGCATTTTATGCTTGATTGTGCCTCCTTTTGCATCCTTAAAACCATTCTGAAGCCAGATCTGCAAGTATTCATTGTAAGACTGAACGCAATAATACGAATCGCACACTATGAGTGCGGGGAATTCTCGATCGGTATTTTCAAGCGCCATCTTGAATGCTAGTAGTTCTGCTCTTTGAGCTGTACAATCTCCTAGAGATTGTGTTTTAGTGACCGCTGGTTTAAATTTTCCTTCGTGCCAGCGACCTTTAACGATCACGCACGCAGCACTGTATGCTTGTTTACCCCCTACTGCGGGTTGTGCTGACCCGTCTGTATATATTATACAGCCGTAGTGTTCTAGAGGCAGAATTTCGATTGGCGGAGGACATTCAAATTCGTATTGGAGAAATTCTTGTGTTTTTAAGTTGGGATCAAATTCGTATACAACGTCTGTTGAAGCAAGAGAATTAGCCCACTTTATCCACCTTGGATGGAGTGCTTTAGCATTCGGAATGCTTGCTTTTGTTACCGCCTCCAGGGCTGGTATCGGTGTCACGATGATTATTCGTTTACCTTGTGCTAGGGCCCTTTCCTTTGCTACAGCAGTCTGTACCGCTGTCAGGATTTTTTCCGTTGGACTAAATTTCATTTCAGCCTTTGTGTACAAGTGTGATTTGTATGCAATTGGTACCTTTTCTCCCTCATTAGAGGTCAGGTATGTGAATCAGCATCTTCCTGGGATGACTCGAATCACAAGATTGCGTGAGTTATCACGTGTTTCTAATTTTGTTTTAATTAGCATGTCTGTTTGTAAAGATCTCAAAATTTCTGTGTGTTTTTGAGTCCAATTGATTCTTTTAAAATCTGGTTTTATTAGATCATAAAGGTGTTTGATCCTTTCTGCGCAATTTGCAATGTATGTTCTTCCGAAATTTAGGAAGCCTAGAATTGATTGTAAGTTTTTTAGTGTTCTAGGAGCTTGGAGTACAGCACATTTCTCTAGGAAATTGTCAGCCAGGCTTTTGCCTTCACTTGATAATTCATATCCTAAAAACAGGACCGTTAGATGGGCAATTCTTGATTTTTTAAAGTTGAATTTGTAACCCTCTGCTGCGAACCCAAGTATTATGGTGTTCACTCTCTTCAAGTGAGTATCCAAGTCATCATCTGTTAGGTAAATGTCGTCGACATATGATAATGCCTCGTCATCGTATGTTTGTAGTAATTCTGTTACTCTCTTTGAGAATAATCCTGGGCTATTCTTGTGCCCCTGGGGTAAACGGCAGAAACTTTTTTGCGAGCCATTTACCGAGAACGCAGTCAAATATCTGCTCTCTGGTGCTATATTTTGACAAAAGAATCCATTAGAGATGTCTAATGTTGTTTTGTATTTTTTGCGTACTATGTTATTCATTAGTGCAGCACTATGTGAGTTTTGCACTGCAAAAGTTTTGCAACATGAGTTAAGGTGTCTGTAATCCAAAACTAGACGATATGAGTTGTCTGGTTTGGAGACAGGGAACAAAGGATTGTTCATTTGTGAGGTGCAAGTTTCAATCACCCCCTGGTATTCAAGTTGATCTAGGATCTCTTTTACCTGTTTTTTAGCTTCTTGCTTAATTGGGTACTGCCTCTGTGCAGTAGGTTGTGATTTTAACTGGATTTTGTGAGGAGAAGAGTCCTCATCCCATCCTACATGATTTTTATATAAAGCAGGAGCTTGAGCTACTGCCCACTTTCTAGCAAGTGTATATTTTTTATGAATTGGAATGTGATTTGAGAAGGCAGGCATAATTATTTCTTCGCCATGAGGGCACTCTCTGACGAACTCGGGTGGCCAGTCTTTTTCAGCTAGAAGGATGTCATAGCCCTGGGAGAGATTATCCCAAAATAGTCCCCTTATTTTTCTAGTCTTATCCCCCTCTATACGCAATGTAATTTCATATATTTTGTGAGGTTTGCTAACTCTGGTGTCGGCAGTTTCCACTTGAATATATTCATTCGTGTCCACTGTCTCCAGATGATTCATAAGGACTTTGCGAGCTATGCTCACTTCTGCTGCGCTGTCTAGCATTGTCTGAGCCCATTCTCCGTTTTTCAGCTGTGTCCTCAGTATTCTCGGCATCTTTGATTACTTTAATACTGGCTACCTTCTTTTTTGGAAATTGTAACTTTTTATTCGGATGAGCAGGTTCCTTGTCTTTGGACTTGACGTGCTCTTCCCTGTGTTCTGATCGTCCTCTTCTTTCCGATTTCTGCGAGGAAGTCTGAAAAGATTGAGAGGGACGTGTATCATTATCTTGATATCTATCAGGTTTCTTTATATTATCCCTATTTCTAAGGTTGTATTTTTTCCCAGAGGGCTCACTTTGGGGAGACCTGCGTCCTTGGTTCGGAGATCTTTCTCTCCGCCGAGGAGACCTTCCTCTGGACTGGAATCTTTTTTCTTTAGGATTGGATTGTTTGTTTCCATCCCAGCTCTTTTTTTGAGTGTTTAAATTATTTTTAATAAATATCTTTTCAGGACTTTCAATCAGTTGAGGTTTTACCGGTATTCCACCCAGACTATCTCTTCCTAGTTCTTCATAGGATTTCTCTATGATTCTGGCAATTTCAGTTGGTTGGTCTGCTATATCTGTCTCTTTTTTTTTTTTTTTTTTTTAAGAAATTTTTTATTTTGAATATGAAGGTATAAGGTACATGTACATCCTGGTAATTCGGAGACTAAAACAATTTCCATGGAAATACGTTGCTGTAGGGCAGCTTAGTCAGTGTAGAGTCTCATGTATGCGAATCGTATCTCAACCATGACTTGGTTGGTAGCTATCAATTGTCTTCGTGCAAGTGATGATACTCAGCATACTGTCTCACATTGTAAAAGGTGTAGCCCCCGCCCCTTCAAAACACAAATCGAGATATGTGAAGATTACAATTCAAAAAACAGAAAAGAGTAAACATAACCCGTGTCATCATTGTCCATTTTGCCACATAGATCCACAGTTAACCAACATCACCCCTTATGGCTGCCATTTTTAATTCTGGTTTTTGGGTCCGTGAGAAGGCCAGTAGTATGCATTATTGTGTCTTAAACAGGTACCCACCATCCCACCGCCCATCCCCTCACTCATCCTCCTCTTCGGATTCTAGGTCTTCTTCTTCTGGCAAGGGTTCACAGATATCCCCCCTATAAACATTCCAACGGGTCCATACCTTGTTCCATTTACGGGGGCAAGCCCTAAGCACATACACCGCCCTCTCCACCACCATCAGCATGTCCATATTTCTAGTCCATCTAGCTGCAGTAGGCAGTTCCGGAGCCCCCCATTTTTGCGCAATGTCTCGCTTCGCCACTGTTATTGCTAGTGTGGCCCATATCAGTCCGTACCTATCCAGGTCATTGGGGTCCCAGACATTCAATAGGCACTTACGGGGTTCAGGTAGGATGGAGATCTTGAGGGCCTGCGAGATTGTGCGCATGACCTGCTTCCAGAATTCCTGAATCAGTGGACAATCCCACAGTGTGTGGAATAGCGTTCCCTCTTCCCCGCAACCCCTCAGGCAGTAGGGATGTGTCGCCCTTTGTATCTTGTGAAGTAGTGTTCTAGTGTAGTAAGTGCGGTGCAGAATTTTTAGTTGCACTAGCCTGAATTTTGCCGAAATACCTACTTCCTTTGGGGAGGCAAGTGCTTCATTCCATTCTGATTCATCTAACTCGCCTATCTCTTCCACCCACCTCTCTTTAAGTTTAAGTGTAGGGTCATCCAGATTATTTACCAGTTTGTTATACGTGAGGGAGGTCGCACTTTGTTGCATAAATTCTGTTAATAGTCTGTCCTCTAGTGGCGAGGATTCTGGCAGTACGGTGTCAGCCGGGATCGCTTGGAGTAGTGCATGACGTATCTGTACATATCTGAACGTCTCGGTGGGGCCTAGACCGTATTGCTGTTGAAGGTGGGAAAGCGCCACCACCGTGCCATTGTCCCACAGGTCCCCTACCGTGGAGATCCCTATGTAGTCCCACTGTGCGAACCCCTTGCATGACCTAAGGTTACCCAGTGCCGTCACATCCCACAGTGGTGTCATTTTGGTGATCTTCCCTTTCCATCCCATACGTGTCTGCGCTATGTGCCACAGGGCCACCGTGTGGTGTGTCGGGCCCACTAGTGTTTTAACTTGCGACTTGTTATACAGAGCGGAGAGCATGCAGTCTGTCCCCAGTTGAGACCAGTCCGCCCCGTAAGCTGGGTCCGTTCGTGGGGTGTGGATCCATTGGTTGATAATTTTGAGTTGGGCCGCCCAGTAGTATAACTGCACATTGGGAAGTGCAATCCCCCCCTTGTACCAACTTTTCACCAGTTTATCATGTGCGATACGCGCTTGGCCATTGCTCCAGAGCAGACTGGTGACTAGGGCCGTTATGTGTTTGAAGTAGTGTGTCGGAACCATATACGGGGTATTCTCAAGTACATAGAGGAATCTAGGGAGCGCCATCATTTTATATAGGGCCGCTCGCCCAAGGAGGGTCAAGGGTAAGGTCACCCAGTGTTTGACGTCTGCACGTAGTCTATCTAATGGTGGTTTCAAATTTTTTTCAAAAAATTCTGCGGCGTCGCCCGTGATTTCGATACCTAAGTATTTAAAGGAGGTTGTCGTCAGTGTCAGAGGGCAATTCTCCTGCAACAACGGTGCCAGGCCTTTGAGCACGTATACCACCGACTTGGACCAATTCAGGGTGTAACCTGACGCCTTCCCGTGCGAGTTACAGAGACGCAGTAAGGCAGGGATCCCGGCATCAGGGTCAACCATATAGACGAGCATATCATCTGCGAATAGGGAGATCTTATCTTCCCAACCCCCCTCCCATTTGATACCCCGAAACAGCGGTGTCTCTCTCAGCAGGATCGCTAGTGGCTCCAGTACTAGGGCAAAGAGCAGGGGCGATAACGGGCACCCCTGTCTGGTCCCACGCCTCAGTGGGAATGGCGGTGAAATGCGGCCGTTAGCCACTACTTGCGCCACTGGTGATGTGTATAAAAGTCTCACCCATGCAATATATTTCGGACCAAAGCCCATTCGCGCAAGCACTTCAAATAAGTATTCCCATTCTACGAGATCGAACGCCATTTTGGCGTCAAGGGAGAGGATCACCGCCTGTTCAGTGAGTAGGTGTGCCCATGCCATAACCCCATGGACCCCTCTGAGATTCAATGCTGTGCTTCTGTGAGGCATAAAGCCCGACTGATCAGGGTGTATCAGTGTGTGTAGGTGTTGCGTCAGGCGGCTAGCCAGGAGTTTCGCCAGGATTTTAGCTTCTACGTTTAGCAGGGAGATAGGGCGATAAGAGGCGCTGACTGTCGCCGGTTTGTTTGGCTTCGGAAGGGCCACAATCGTGGCTGTACGCTGATCAAGCGGTAGTTCCGCTTTTTCGAGGCTTTCGGTATACATATCCAGCAATGGTCTACTTAACGTTGAGGCCATTGTTTTGTACCATTCCACAGGCAACCCATTGGGACCCAAAGCCTTGCCGGATTGCAGTGCATGTATCGCCAGTTGAATCTCTTCCTCTGACAGATCTGTCTCAAGGTCCTGCTGTGCTTCCTGCGGGAGTCTGGGGATGGAAATGTGCTCAAGTGAGGTTGCCGCCGTTTGCGCAGTGACATCCCGGTCCGGGGTATAGATTTCCTGAAAGTGACGCGCCAGGGTGCACACTATTTGTTCAGGGTGTGTCTGCAGCTGACCGTCGTGAGAGTAAAGTCTCTGTATACCTCTACTACTTCCCCTTCTCCTGTCTAACCATGCCAACATCTTCCCGGCCTTATCACCCACGTCATATATTCAATGTGCCGTGTTTGCGATATAGCCTTTAACAGTCGTTTTGAGGTGGGCCTGGTATTGCTGTTGGCGGAGTTGTAGAAGGTGCGTCGTTTCCGGGGTGGGGTCTGACATGTGAGTAGTGTTTGCGTTGTGGAGTGCCAGCTCTAGTTCCGTGAGTTCGCGCCTCGAGTCCCTTTTATGTCCTGCTATTACTGCGATTGCCTCCCCTCGGAGGACTGCTTTGTAAGCCTCCCATAGGACCGCTGGCGAGGACACTGTCCCACTGTTTTCCTGAAAGTACTGTGCGGTCACTAATTTAAGTTTCTTCCTGACCTTGGGGACTTTTAAAAAGTTTGGGTATAATGGGAATACTCTAGCGCATTTCTTTTCTTTGGTGGTGATCGACAGGGATATCGGAGAGTGGTCTGACACGCCTCTGGGCAGGATTTCTAACTTGTCCACTGATCCGAGGCCTACCCCCAGAAACAAAAAGTAGTCTATTCGTGAAAGGCTGTTGTGTGTAGCGGAGTAGTATGTGTATTGGTGCGCTGTCGGGTTCAATTGTCGCCACACATCTGTAAGTCCCATGGCCTCTAGGAAGCCAGGGAGTGCAGTAGCACATCCTGGGCGGTTCCGTATGGGAAAGGTGTCTAGCATGGGGTCCACTATGGCATTGAGATCCCCCCCTATGATCGTGTCACCCTCCGGAAGTTCTAGGAGGAATTTGCCCAGTGCCGGCAGTGTCGTAGAGTGGAGCGCCGGGGAAGCGTACACAGAGACTACATTGAGAGGCCTCCCTTCCCATTGGCCATGGAGCGCAGCGAATTGACCCTGGTCATCCGCCCTACGATGTTCCACTAAGAAAGGTGACTTTTTTTCATGAGTATCCCAGTCCCCCTGGATCCCGTTGTGAATTCTGCATGTACTGCCATCACATACCCACGTCTATCCAGCGCTTTACATGTCGTCCCTGTGAGGTGTGTCTCTTGAATCATCACTAGGTCAGGACCATGGCGTTTAATGGCCTGCAGAACCAGCCCTCTCTTAATTTTATCCCCCAAGCCTCTAACGTTCCAAGTGAGCAGGCGCAGGGGGGGCACTACCGTGGTCGTATGGGGTTTTTCAGCGGGTGCTGCGTGTAGATGCTGGGCCATTGGGTCGTGTGAATAGCGGTGAGAGTGATCGGCAGCCTATCTCAATGCGTATGCTACCCCTGAGTTGGTGCTTCGGAACCATGTGACAAGTGGCGTGTTTGTGAAGTTCGGTACATAAATGATGACAGTCAACAATAACATTAACTTTGCAACCCCTCCCCCAACCCTCCTCCCTGCTCCCCTGCTCCACGGACTATTCCCCGCCCGCTTCCCCAACTTGGCAGAGTGCTTTTCCCCCCCAATTCGAACCATCTTACTTGCTCGTGGGGTTGGTGAGTCCCCTACAGGCACCGGCTAATGCCCACCCTACTCAGCTGTACCAGCATCAGGTCCCCTCATGTCGTAATCTTCCTGGAGCAGAATGAGCCATCACTACCCCAGGTTCGGTTGTCCGGAGTCCAATGGGTCCCGGTCCAGATCAGAGTCCCCTCTCGCCGCATCTTCCTGGCTTGTAGGATGACTGGGCTGCGTAGCTGAGTGCCTGCTGTCACGATTGTGCGGTCGATCCCTATGCGGACGCTGGCGTTGGCCCACCTGTCTCCATCCATCCAGCCAATCCCGTGCAACTTCAGGCTTGTCGAAAAACCACGCTTTTCCATCGGCCACAATCCGCAATTTCGCAGGGAACAACATAGCGTATGGCAGGCCTTTGTCTCTCAGCGCCTTTTTCACCTCAGTAAACGACTTCCGGCGTCTGGCCACTTCCGCTGTATGGTCCGGAAAGAAGGCGAGGGTCGCGTTCTGGATCTTGACAGGCGGTGAGACCCTAGCTGCCTGCAGAACCGCGTCCCTGTCTCTAAAGTTAAAAAGTCTAGCCAGGACAGGTCGCGGCGCAGCTCCTGGTTTCGGTGTTCCGCCAGGGACCCTGTGCACCCGTTCTATTGAAAAGAAGAGCGACAGGCCCTTAGGTTGAAGCTTATTTTTGATGAGGTCCTCTACATACAAGTCCATCGCCTCCTTACCCTCTGTTTCCGGAAGACCAAGGATGCGTATGTTATTTCTTCGTGAACGCCCTTCCTGGTCATCCAGCTTGTCTTGCAGCATCTTGGTGACTTTTTCCATGCGTTCCATTGCCACTTGCAGTTCCGAGGTGTCCTCCATAAGCGACTTCGTAACCACCTCAACTTGAGACACTCTTTCAGTCATTTTCTGAAAGTCCGCTCGGAGCAGAGTAACCTCGGAGGAGATGGAGCCCACTGTTACCTGCACTTCCGAGAGAGTCTTCATAATGTCCTCCAAGGATACTTTCTTGGACCCCTCCGCTTCCGGAGCAGTGCCCGTGGAATTACGTCCATTGATCTGGGACTGTCCGTGCTGGTTATATGCGAATTTTTCCAGCCTGGTTTGCGTCGAACCACTCCTGGTCCCTTTACCTGCCATTTCTCGAGACAGCACCGCAGGGATCCGCGTGTCTGCGCCGAGGGTCAGGGGCACGCGGTCCGGTTGGGGTGTCGCCTGTTCTCAGGTCCCGGAGTGCGCTCTTCGCCGGCAGGTTCAGTGTCTGTCGGTAGAGGTGTCCCGTCTTTCCGGCCTTCACAGACCCCTAGCACGCGCGACGCATACCAGCCACTCGTGTACTCACTCTTTTCTCCGGGCACGGAATAGCTCCGCAGCGTGACCTTGGTCAGTAGATACTGGACCGTGGCGGCGGGGCCTCAATTCGACAAGCAGCCCTCCCGCGTTTCGCACAAAGCGTCGCGTTCCGCTGCCAGTTGGCGCACGTGGCCCTAGCCCCACCGTATGGCTCGTGTCGCTGACCGGTTTGTCTCAGCGTTGGTCCATCGCCACCGCCAGTCCCACAGGCAGGCAGGTTCCACACGGCAGCAGTGCTTGGAGGCTGCCCAGGAGTTCACCGGATCAATAAGCGCTGGGGTGCTCTCTGTTAATTATACTGTCCCTCTCCTGTAATTATGTTGGCCTCTGCATGGCTCCAGGGGCACTTTCCCTTATCTCCTGCCACTTTGCGCAGCGTCCCAAGGGCCGATATTGCGGTGAAGGGGGTCTCTGTCAGGGCTGCCCTCGTGTCTCTTACCCCGATCAGGCGCAATCTCCAATATGGCGGTCCTCTATTCCCGAAGCAGCACCCAGCGCTCGGAGACTTCCACCATGCAGCCGCCGCCGCAGGTCTTCCGCGGAATCTCGCCGTCTCCTGCAGTTGTGTCCAGCGTCGCAGGGGGGCTCTCACTATCGCCGCCTCCGCCAATGTGTCTTCCGTTCCGTCCCCGACAGGGGGGCAGACATTGTCACCGGACCTTGGCCGGTCAGGTCGCACTTCCGCCGGGCCCGGCAGGCACGCAAGTCCGGTGTCCGCCGGGAGCCGCAGGCCCTCGTATGTCAGTGGCGGAGGGAGCAGTTCTCGGCTCACGATTTTTACCGGAACCGGACTGGGTGGTGCTGCTTGGGTTCCTGAGTCGGCACCGCTACTTCAGGCGGGCAATGGGACGGATTAGTGCGTCGGATGTCTTACAAGGCCGTTTTGCCGTGGGGAGCTCCCGCTTTACACCGCCGCCATGCTTGGCTGGTAGCCACGCCCCCCTATATCTGTCTCTTTTAACCTTTGGCGGATCGCCACGTTTGCTGCTTCTCCCTTTATGTTGGCTAATAATATAGCCGAGACCTGCTTGAAGTCCTTCAGTAATTTCATACCGAGAGTTAAAGCGGGTTCTGGACCATATTCATCTTGAATTTGTTTTAGCACATCTGGTATTACTGACATGGATGGTACACCATGTGTTTTTGTGTATATGGAAGCAAAGACTGTACCCCAAGTGTCACAGTCCTCCACATGTGGTGCGATTCCCATTGGAAGACAGATAGTCAGAATCCTGTGTTTATCTACAGGGGTGGTGTCTGGAAACACCGCCTCTATTTGAGTGATTTTTTGTGCTAGCCAGAAAGGAATTTGTTCCCGTTTTGCGGGTACTTTACCTAGACAGGACTGTATGTTCTGTGGTGTAATTTTATTTGTGTTACCCCGATGAGGGGTCAGCTGTGGAATTTTATTTGCTGGTTGGATTGTTGAAGTCCGCATTACATATTGGACTAATGGTCTAAGTATTTTGATTAGTTGTTTTAGCTATGCTAAAAGATCTGGTGCAGACATTTCTTCAATGTCTGGCTGTGGTGTATATCCGGCTAGGACCGGCCACGTTGCTCCTGGTCTACCTAGTGGACCGAGCCTGGTGATGTGATTATTATGTTTTAGGGCGCCATTAAACAAGAGCAGGTGCTCTTGGAATTTGAGTGGTACTTCCACCTCCTCGAAAGGAGTGTAGGTATCCGGTGGTTCCTCTATTTTATAATAGTGGAACTCTTTTGTTACAGCGTTTGCTGCTGGAAAGTTTATCCATGAATAGAATACCTCTGTCTGCCGATATTCGTGTGCCTCAATTACGGATATGACTGTCCCACCTCTCGATGTCAGTCCATTTTCTATAAGTTTTAAAGTTATAGATTTTCTTATGTTGACCGGGATGAGTTTTGCATCCGGGTCATTTTCCAGCAGAGTATTGTCTGCTACTAGGAGTTCAGCTGCTATTCTAGCTGTCTCCCTTTCTTCATCACTGTCTATCATTTTACCGACAGGAAGGTTATTCTGTTTGTTTGCAGATCAGGTTTCTATGGAAACAAAGATTAGATGCACAATATTTTGGAACAGTGTATCCTTCAACGTTGAATAAACCAAGAACCATACATAGGAGTCTCCTCCTGCGAGGTTTGGCGGATATGACCTTTTACCCACTCCAGACGTCTTTGGAGTATTATGGGAAAAAGGGGTTCTGTGTGAAAAAGCACGACTGAGTTACTCTAATGTCTTGCGTTAGTTTTATCGCCTATCCAAACGTTTGGGCGCCATGTAGTGTAGTTCCTATTATCCCAATAGGCTCTGCGCATTGGAATAATATCTTCAATAGTATAGACCTAGGGCAGAGGTTAACTAGGTCTTCTACTGACAATATTAGACTTAAAGTTTTTGGTTTTGCCAGCTAGCTCAGAGTTCACTAGAAACTTTCTCGAATAGACAAGGAGGAGTTTAACTTCCCTGGATAGACAAGAAGGGATTTAGTTTCTGACAACCATAGAACATGACAACTTTGCTCTCCCCCAATCAAGAGTGTATCTCTAGAGTCGTGTGAAAACAAAAGACAACTTATTTTACTCAGTCAGTACGTGCATTCTTAGTTTCACCAGTTTGTAGAGAAAAGGAAGAGACGGGCGTGTTTAATAAAAGATGTTATTTATTGATCAGTCTCTTTTCTCGTACAAGAGAAATGAATCGATATTATTGCGATACTTATGGTTAAGTAAAGTGCATACAATAAAAGCAGAAGTATAAAATAATACTGCAGAAGCATTGATATGGTTTCTAAGCCATATGATAGTTAAAATTGATAAAATAGATACATACATATATACATTTGACTAACCGTACTCAACTGGTGCTTCTAACCACGCCTACCCCAGTGTACCTGACCTAAGCCTAATACGTGGGCGGGAGTAGATAAGTAGCAGTTTAAGTTAAGTTTGTTTTGCCAAGTGACTGACTCAAGAATTCTCTGCAAGGGGTTGTTCAGTTCTGTACCTGAGATCTAGAATGGTTGAGGGCTGGTATCTCTCGTCTCTGGTCTTGATATTCCAGCTGCCTGCGAGGGCTGCTTGGAAGCGCCGGAGCTGGATTTCTCGGCAGGAGAAAAGCAGCGTCTCGTTCTCAGCGCGTCAGGAAGGCGGGGCAGCGCGTGTGGGCTTCGCTCTCTGCTGGGCTCCTCAGCGCGTCTCGCTGCTCCGATCTCGTCACCACCGCGTGTGTTTGCTGAACGGGCTTGTTCGCACATTCTTTTGCTGAAGTTCTCGGTGAAATCAAAACAATGGCCGCAGGGATTTTCCCAGGTTGTCATAGGTTGGATTTGTTTTGAGAACTCCGTATGCCTTATCAGGGGCTGGAGGAATAGTGCTTGTCTAATTAGATGGCATGCGTTATTACCTAATCAGATAACACGTTTCTGTGCCGTGGTGTGGCTTAATCAGATAATGTTTTTTTGCACCGTGGGTCGGCTGCTAGTTAAGTATTAACCAGAACAGGGCCGGGAATAGGGGAATCGATACAGAACCTATAGGAATACATCACAGAGGTGTTGGTGACCTGTCGACGCGAAGACTAAAGATTCATATGTAAAGTGAACAGCTTGTCCTTCTTACTCTGTTTCCCCCCTTTGATCATATGCTGTTAATTTGTATATTATAAGATTCACAGTCATTATGATCTGAGGTGTTATTGCGTTATTGATCTTGTTTTGTGTTTATGACTTTATTTTCCTTTTCCTTTTTTGTGTGGCATCAGTGAAACTCTATATTGGAGATTTGCCGTTGCCAAGAGCAAACCATCTCAAATACTGCTTACTGACCTTCATAACTTACTTAATCAGATATTTTTACAGTGAGAATATTTTTCAAAATTGCAGTTTTAAAAAATATTATTTATATAGATACTTTTTTACTGAATGCCTTTGATAAACCCTACATTTCTTAATTGATATTTTTGTATTTCCCTTCTTCTTTGTTGTGGTTCCTATTCTAGTTCTCACTATAGAGTATATAGGAATAGTATTGTATATATTACTACTTTTCTATATATTCTTAATGGAGTACTTGATCTGTTACCAGAGCAGTGAGCGACCTCTAAGCACTACGACAAATCTTTCCCGACTTCTACAGAATAGAGATTGTAAAAATTTAGTTTTTTTTGTTGTCCTCCTTATTCTTCTTCTCCTGTGGTATATTACAAAGTCACCGTGTATATTTTAATACTGTGAACTTATAGTTCTTCAGAGGAGTTGGATATCTATCTCTGTAAGATATTAAGAACATTTACTACAGTTATTATCATTGATAACTTACTACCTCACAGTTTGTAATACTGCTAATATTTTATAAAATAGTAGTCTTTAAGAAAACTGTATACATAGTGCTTTATTTAATGTTTTGATGAAGTGTACATTATTTCTGGTTAATATGACGTAATTTATGTTTAACTGTTTTCTACTTGTTATTGTTCTTCTGACCTGAGATGATGTAGTGCGGGAGTGTTTCTTGTAGCACTTCTTTTCTACTTTATCTAAAAGTAACTGATGCCCTCTTATATTAACAAGAATATGGGGCAACTCTTTTACAAACAATAGGCGACAAAAAAAGGAGGGTGTGGCCACGCTTAAGGGATATTTTATGAATTGCGTTTTTATTTGTCAGCCCTCTGATATATACAGCTACGCTTTCCTAAGAAAGTATATTTGTGATTGCTTAATAAAAACTGTTTCAAACCTAGACTTAATTTTTTGCAGCACAACCACACCTACTATTTTGTTGCAAGGAAATAGCACTACCTGCGACAGAAGTAAGCACTGCACTATAACTATTCATTAGAAGTAAACATTGCTCCAGAGAAGTAGGTTCCTCAGAACCTTATTTAAATGAAGACCGCAACAGCGCGCTTTCTTTTTCAACCTCCTCCTCCATATCAGAAAACTAACCACTACATTATAAGTAAATACTGCTCTGTGTGAAGTATCCCACCCGCTGACGTAATAAAAAGAAGACCACAACAGACTGGTTTTTTCCCGACATCATTTGTAGGCCCCAAGCAAAAATATTACCTTCACAGTCCCTGTCCACCACCGTGTGACCACTGTACAGAGTTAACAGTGATCCTACACTCCCCTCTACTACTTTGTTTTCCCGTACTCCTTCGAAGTAGGTCACAAAATGTCTCACAACAGTGAACCGTTCCCACCCAATAAGAAGCAAACTTGTACTCGGAACACTTTAGTCAATAAAATGTCCATGGTGTTCCGCAGAAGGGGAGGGAATGGCTGTTAAGACTTCTACTTTTAATGCTTCGCAGCCAATGAACATTAAGCTTGAAAGGTCCCGCAAAATGTACCTTCACAGTCCCTGTCCACCACCTTGTGACCACTGTACAGAGTTAACAGTTTCCTACACTTCCCTCTTTTAGTTTGTTTTCCCGTACTCCTTTGAAGTGGATCACAAAATGACTGACAACAGTGACCCGTTCCCACCCAATAACGAGCAAACTTTACTTGGAACACTTTAGTCTATAAAATGACCATGATATTCCATAGAAGGGGAGGGAATTGCTGTCAACAATTCTACTTTTAAAGCTTCACAGTCAATGAACATTAAGCTTGGCAAGGTCCCGCTTGGAACATTTTACCCAATGACATGTCCCTAATACTCCGCGGAGGGGGAAGGAATCGCTCACAGCACTTCTACTTTCAATGCTTTACAGCCAATCAACATTAAGCTTGGGAAAGTCCTACTTGGAACACGTCAGCCAATTAGATGTCCTTCCTACTCCGCGGAGGAGAAGTGAATGGCTGGCAACACTTCTGCTTTCAATAGTTCGCAACCAATCAACATTAAGCTCTGGAAGCTCCTCCTTAGAACAGGTCAGCCAATCTAATGTCCCACCTACTACAGCCAATCAACATTAAGCACTGGAATGTCCTCCTTAGAACATGTAAGCCGATCAAAGTTCCTTGCTACTCTGGGGAGGGGAAGTGAAGGGATGCAAACACTTCTACTTTCAATGGTTTGCAGCCAATGAACATTAAGCTTGTTGTTGCAACACCTCAGCCAATTAAATGTTAATTTTGTTCTGCGCACAGATACAGAATACGCACTCCCACATATTAATAAATGAAATGTAACAAAGTGACAATATCTGTGATAAAAATGAACACTGCATTATAAGTAAACATTATTCCGCATTATATTTAAGGAAAGCCGCAATACGGTGCATTGTGTTTTTCCCAATATAATTTCTACACCCTACTGAATCCCCCTCCCAACATGAGTAAAGCCCTGGAGCTCTGCAGGCCCCAGCGGACCCTGCTATTATTTTTAAGAAATGCCCTTGTGACCTACCCACCCAGGGGCCTCATTTAAATAAAACACGGGAACTCGCAACCTCAGCGCGAATTACTTAGAATTTCTTTTAATGCTTTTTTTTCCCCTATGGATCAATGTAAAGGCTAGCATTAATGGTCTGAGTGGTGAATTGGCTGTATTTTTGGAGAAATGTAGGAAATACAAAAATGTGATTTCTTTATGGCCGCCGAACTCATCTGAGTTCGGCGCCCATAAAGAAATCACATTTTTGACGAGTTTTCTATGTCGACGCATGAGGAGCACTGCCCAAGTAAATGGTCCCCCCTCTATACTAGTCACTGTTACAGGGCTCCTCAGAATCAGTAGGAGCGCCCAAAGGCCCACGCAAAGACGGCACAGCCATTGACCGTTTGTTCTATGTAGGTATTTCCTACATTTCTTCAAAAAATACAGCCAATTTTCCACTCAGACCATTAATGCTAGCCTTTACGTTGATCCACAGGCTCTCTATCTTTGTCCTGATGAAGACCCCAACATGAGGCGACAATAACCCTTTAGCGTACATGGGAGTCGAAACGTAGACTACGCCAACCAAACACACCATAGGAACCAATGAAATGAATGTATCTCACCTATGTGTGATGTGATTTGGGAACATTAATACTACCTTGATTGTAAAGGCGTATTGGATTTTACTGTGATGGTATAAATGTCACGCCACCTTTACCCAGTCCCTCGCAACCTCTTCACTTCCCCTCCTTCTCACACTGAGAGCACTTTTTAATGTAATGACTTCACAATTACATTGAATGAGTGTCGACAATTTATGACAAATTCCTTGCTGAAATTTAGCTGTGTTTTTTAAAACTGCACTGTTTGTTATTCATGCACTTATTTTAATATTGACATGTTTAATCCCCAACATTCGCGAATTGACGGATTTTACTCACCAATACTCAGCCGATTGAGGCGCTAAGCGCTGTGAGAACTGCATGACCCTAGAGGCAGCCAGTGGAGTGAGCAGCCATCTTGGGGGTCACGAAGGGTTGCGGTCCAGTCTTTTTGCGCAACAACAGACCACATAAAAGAAGGTGGTAACGCGCAGGCGCTAGACTAGAAACTCCTGAGGCGGAAGCCGGGAGCTGTGTTTTTTAAAACTGCACTGTTTGTTATTCATGCACTTATTTTAAAATTGACACACTTAATCCCCAACATTCGCGAATTGACGGATTTTACTCACCAATACTCAGCCGATTGAGGCGCTGAGCACTGTGAGCACTGCACGACCCTAGAAGCAGCCGGTGGAGCGAGCAGCCATCTTGGGGGTCACGAAGGGTTGCGGTCCAGTCTTTTTGCACAACAGCAGACCACATAAAAGAATGTGGCAATGCGCACGCCTCCAACCGAGCCCAGAGGCCACGGACCCTGCCCAAATCAAGGTAAAGTCCATACACCCAACGCACATATCATATTCTGCTGACAAATTGCACAATATTAGAGTTTACGGACTAGCCAAACGCTGAGTAGACATACGTTGTACAAAGAAGTTTCCCAGTATGCTGGAAGGCCCTGTAGCTTGCAGACACTGCTCATTCCAAAGAGACCTGATGGTAGAAAACACTTTGTCACCTAGGCAGTCAACGGATCGAAAATCAGTTGGCCTAAATAGTATATTATGCAATGAGCGTTCCTTAGCAAAACCCCTTTTGAAATATGGGATCTGATCACCTCCCATTCCCCTGAAATATGTTTCCTCACGGAAACTTAGCTGAATCCCAGAGGACTACAAATTCCTACACTTGGACAGAGAAGGAAAAACAGGAGGAGGTATAGCCATAGCTTTCAAGAACCATCTCAATGTGAATTGGATCTCCCCTTAAAAGAATGACAGTTTAGAAATAGGAATTTTTAAGATCACCTCATCCTCTACTGATAGCTGGAATGGAGCACTAGTATATCGTCCTCCAGGTCCAAGAGCTAACTTCACGGACAAACTAATAGATTATATAGCCATCCATGCACTTGCATTTAAAAAAAATTCTTTCGTTAGGAGACTTTAATTTCCATGGTGAAATACACATAACCCATGAGGTAAATAAACTCTTTTCCAGCCTAAAGAAAATTGGACTAACCCAAAGAGTTAACGGCCCAACACACCAGGCTGGCCATTCATTGAATCAAATTTTTTCCAACATAGATAATTTGATCTGTAATACTCCGGAGCCCCTCACTTGGACAGATCACTCCATGATTAAGTTCTCCAAGTTCTGCAGAGCTAAGGTCTGAAACATCTGTCTGTAAGAAGCTAGAGAGACTCTGACAAGCGAGTAAGAACCCCCAGAATAGACAAAAATACAAACAAGCATTGTCCAGTTACCATCTCAGTCTAAAGTCAGCCAGACGTACATACATTATGAACCAAATTGAGCTCTCTAGCAACTTCTCAAAAGCTCTCTTTGACATAGTAAGGGATTTCATATCCCCTCAAGTCTGCAAACAATCCCCCGTGGAAACTCAAGAATTTTGTAACTCCTTAGCAGTCTACTTTCAGGAAAAAATATATAATATCTATTTTTCATCTACCGCCATGCTGAATCCGGAATCTCTAGGCTATTCCGAGGGACCAGTAAAGCGGGTAGATTGCACCCTTGATTGGTTTGAACCTACCATGCTGGAAGAGGTATCTAATGCACTGTCCACTGCTAAATCGGGCTCACCGAAAGACCTCTGCCCTCCAAAAATTAAGGCCCTACTAGCCACCAGCTGTGCACCAGCCATCCAAGACATGTTTAATCAATCTATACAATCAGGTATTATACCTATTATCTGGATGGAAGCGTTTGTATGCCCGATACTGAAAAAGCCTACAGCGGATCCTCAAGATCTTGGCAATTATTGCCCAATTTCCCTGCTCCCATTACTGGCTAAATTGCTGGAAAGCATAATTAACAGGCAACTAAGCCTTTATCTGGAAACCAATAAAATCTTGTATCCTTCACAATCGGGCTTTCGCCCGGGATTCAGCACGGAGACAGCCATATTGGCCATGACTGACTCCCTTAGGCTGACAATAGACACAGGTGGATCAGCCATATTTATCCTACTAGACCTCTCCGCGGCATTCAACACCATCTCACGCATAAAGGCCATCCTCCTGTGGCATTCAAAGAGTAGCCCTAAAATGGCTGCAGCACTTTATGTCCGACAGAACCCAAACCGTCATCCTGGGTCCCTATAAATCGGCAAAAATGCCTTTGGATAATGGTGTACTTCAGGGCTCTTGCCTGAGCCCAACCCTTTTTAACATATATATGGCTCCTCTGTTAAACGTAGTAGAACATCTGGGCTTTGAAACTATCTCCTACGCTGATGACACCTAGCTTATGTTCACCATTGGCCTTAATCCAGAATCTGACAAAGTCAGTTTCTCAATGGGTATATTGGCAATCTCCAACTGGATGACTGATAACTGTCTCCAGTTGAATCCTGTAAAAACTGAAGTTATGCTACTGGGGAAAGCTTCGGCGGTCTGGTCAAACAAACGGTGGTTACAGTTGGGTGTAGCCCCTGTTCCTAAACAAAGTTTCAAAAATCTAGGACTAAAACTGGACCAATCGCTAACAATGAAGGATCATATAGAAGCCACGACGAGCTCTTGCTATTATAGCCCACGACTACTTCATAAAATTCTCCCATACTTGCCTACTAATCACCGCAGAACCTTGGTACAAGCAATGGTGATTAGTCGCTTAGACTATGGCAATGCCCTGCTTGCAGAAGTGGGTGAGACCCTGCTAAATAAATTACAGGTGATTCAGAATACAGCTGCCAGAATGATTTTAAACATACCAGCTGGCTACCCCTCTGAACCCTTGCTAAGAGAACTGCACTGGCTGCCAGTAAGGAAGAGGTCCTTTTTTTAAATATGCTGCCTTACCTATAATGCTCTAAATGGTAGAGGCCCTTACTATCTACGAAAGAAATTGGTAAAATACGTACCAGGTAGAAATCTGAGATCTGGTACATTAGGACTTCTACAGATCCCTCGTATATGCTTGAGCCGCAATGGGGGTAAAGCCTTTTCGTATCTTGCTCCAAATTCCTGGAATAGACTGCCTATGGCCTTGCTTGTAACTCTGATTTACAGCACCTTTAGGAAACAACTAAATGCCTTTCTGTTTTAAAATACCCGCCAACCTGACTTTCCGCTATTGGGTTTTTTCTAGGCAGCGCTGAGATGCCCCAGGGTGAGTCGTGCGCTATAAAAGAGCATATTACATAACATAACATTCCAGGTGCATTGGTTTGGGTTTTCCCGCCCCTCACCCATGGATTGTGACACTGTCCCAGATATCATTCATCAAGTTAACCTGGGGCAGCGCCGAAACCTTAGTCCTCCCCAAAGCAGGTGTATCAAGGGAAAATATTTGTATTTCTCCTTATTTTCTCCTCTTTCAATGTGTGCTTCATTCTGCAGCACATATTGAAAGAGGAAAACACCTATAAGCATTGTTTTTGTGCAGGAAGGGGCTCTTTCATGCACCAAAACAATCCTGCAGGCAACGGAGGCACCCTTGCACCGCCTACATTGGCTCTAGGCAGTAAATTGTGTGCCAGAGCACGGGGAAAGGACAGGACAACACCTTATTTCATAAATACGATGCATTCCTTCCCTTTCACATTGGCATAGGGCAGCACAGCAAGAAGGCTTGCGGCGCTACCCTACGTCAATTCCTCATAAATAAGGAAGTGTGTATAATATTTACTAATGACACTGTTTGCGACACGAGTACCCTCTCCCAAAGTATATAGTTCGACGAAGTTTGCAGGTTTCAGTCGGGTCTGGTACACCCCCTTTAACAACTCATCCATCGCTCAAATCCTAAAGTGCTTTGACTCACACTTTATTGCCTTTTCCTTGACACATTCTCAGCGGTACTGCCCGGTGTGCTTTTCTTGCACTTAAGCAATCATGTATCAATTTGTATTGTTTTTGATTTATTATTTGGCTGCTAGGCCCAGAATACAGAACTCATAAAACAAAACGTACACTGTTTACAACGCCGCAGCTCTGGTACCTTCTGGGCCTACACACGTCGTTATTGATTTAGCAAATGTTCTCCTCGTTAAATGGTAACTAATATCCCCCTGCCCGATAGTATATTTAAGGCTTCCCAGGGGGCTACTGTATCTGTAATAGTATTTTGAGGTCTGCACTGTCCCTATTCCTCGTAGGTTTTTAATGGCTTCCTGTGCTCACAGATTCACCCCTGTGCCGTCTGTGTGTGCTGTAAGTGCACTACACACATAATTAAAAAAAAAACTATTCCTGTCCTTGCTTAACGTCCTAACTCTCCCATGTTGCCATACCTCTGGTGTCTAATTGAAAGCTCTTTTACCATAAAAGGTATGTCCGACAGTGTTTTACCATCTAAGCCTGTTTCCTGGTTTTGTTAAGTCTCAGTTAACCAATTAAATCATATTTCAGTTTAAGCACAGGTGCACTCAGTAATTAGTCCCAGATTGCATTCTGTTAGCAACCCAATGGAAAGTATAGATGTATTCCTCAAATGTATGAGTTTCAGGATGTCATTATTTTATTTTTACACTTGCTCTTTTATTCTGTGCTCTTTCTCTTTTCATAAAAACAATCAATTACCTATCTTTCACAAGCTTTTCAAAGTTCACCTTGGGTTTATGTTTGTATACGTATTAGAGCCTGCTACAAAATAGTAATTGGTGTTATTTTTGTATCACTTTTTACAGCTTCAGTTCCATTGTAACAGATGCCTGCTCTTTTCTGCATTAGCTTCCAGCAGTAGTCCATATTTTTGTGACCACACATCTCAATGATATAAGAAGTAAACACACTGGGACAAACTATCCTTCATTCAGAGACTGCACCCCAAAATCAAGGTATCGATGAAAGGTCTCGGCAGCATATTCCTAGTGGGTAACACCAATGTTTTAGCTTGAGGGCCATGTCATAAAAAACTTTCACCACTGCTAAAAACAGGCACATCCATTTGCTCCGTTTTCACTTTATCACATAAAGTGCGCAGTGAAAGTTTATAATTTATGATCAATCTCTGCCAGAGTTGCACTGGAAATGTAGCAGAATTTGTTGACCTATCAGATTAAACAGCAGAACGTATCACAATGGCATGGCACAAGGCACAATTACAGCAAAGCAAAAACATTTCATGGCACAAAAACACAAAACAGTCCAAACAGAATACATCACAACAACTACACTGCAGCACAACACAAAGACAATTAATGCAGCGCATAAACACGACAGCACAGGCAATAAAAACACATTAACACCACAACAAAATGCTACATAATGCTTATACACAAATATTCTGTTTACACATTGCCACATTCAGAGAGTGGAAAAAGGTGTTTGCAGCAAGCACTGCCTTACTTACCTAAAATGGTGTGTGACTCGACCCCTTGTGTAATACAGAATGGTCGCAGAGGATGTGTTCTGTGTGGCAGGAATGGAGGAATCCGTTAGGGAAGTTGCTGTTTAATTTATGACATATTTATGCCTGATTGTGCACTTGAAATTGGTGAACATCTAATTTCTTCCTTTCACTCGTAGTAATTGAGTGGTTAAAGCTGTTTGCTCCATTATTTGCAATGGCATTAACGTTAATGTATACCTTCTGCTCAGCCAATATGATTGTGCTGTGTGGAATATTGGTTCATGGTGATGCATTGGAATGTTAGTGTGCCTGTGAGTATCATTTGGAGTATGGGCTAAGAAGCAGGGAGGCTGCTCCTGGTAGGGCATGTTAAAATAGCTCATCATTAAAGCTTAATATTGGAACTTATCACTTACTTGTAACCAAGACAATAAACCATCTTACAGGAACTTACACCTCGGCTTCCAGACTTCGTTTTAACAGTTTCCTTTGTAGAAAATACCATTAAGTCCATTCTCTATAACACAAACCAAAAAAAGATGCATACGGATTTTCCGTGTTTCGCTCCAATGTAAACAGATTGAGAAATGGCAATGGATGCTTGAAGTTGTGAAAGACTTTAGCCTAGCAAGTCAAAGGCCCATTTGTACAAAATCCAGAAATTGTGATTTTCAAATAGCAAATCCGTAGAAATCACTATTTGGGATTCGCTAAACAGTATGTATGTAACAGCCGATTTTCAAATAGTGATTTGTGCGGATTCGCATTCCCTAATAATAAATTGCAAAATAAAAATCCCAAAATTGTGAATTTCTAGTACAATTACAGCATGTGGTCACAAGCCAAAAGCCTAGGGAGCTACTAGAAACAATGAGTGCCTCTGCATAATTGCTGCCCGTTCATCACACCATTTCTAAAGAAGACCGTCGCTTCTGAAGAGGGGAACAAGGACTCAGGGAGCAGAGAAGGATCATGTTCTCTGAGAGAGAGCTTTAGGTCCTGACTGGACCAACTGTTCAAGAAGGCCTCCTTCACACTATTTAAGGCCCAAAAAATGTGGATCTGGACCAGCATCTTGGAGGAGGTCAATTCCCTAGGAATAACACATAGGACCATTACTGAGATCCACAGGAGATGGTACGACCTGAGGTTCCGTATTAAGTAGAAGCTGACCAGTAGAATGCCAGAGGGATGTGGAATAGGCAGGTGACCCTCACAACACCCCTGCCACTCACATGGAGATGCTCATAGAGGGCAATCTGGAACCCAAGAGTGTGGCTGGAGTAGGAGACATTGACACCTCCAATCCTGCTGGCACCAGCCAGGGTAAGCCATCTTCCCTTTATGTACCATACATCATACAATGACATAAAATCCACATATATGTCACAGCATGAATTACTCCATTGACATGCTTTGCCAATCCAGGCAATATATCATGGGATTTGTAGTACACATCATACCATGTTGTACTGAGTGCTGATGACCACACCAAATATATCTGTACAACAACAACATATCACAAATACATGCAGCAGAGTCTCAACAATATTGTGATCAAACATCAAATATGTATTTACACTTACTATATGCATGCCTTTCCACAGATCACAGCCAGGGCATGTCAGGATCCATGCCAGCAGAAAGGGCTGCTGACAGTGAGGCTGTCCTTGAGGTCACAACACCACCATTTCCTCAGCTCATCACCCCTACTCGCAGGAGAACCACCATCTCTCCATTGCCAGAGTTTAATGATAGCGATGAGGGATAATCGCAAAGCAGGGACCTCATAACATCTGAGACCAGGACACAGTGAAGGTGCAGAGGCCAAACCTCAGAAGGCCGTCCAAAGACTACGTTAGACAACATGTCAGATGCACATCTTGTGCAAATACACACAGTCATTAGGCAACTGCAACATATGTCCAAGTCGATGCATAGCCTGGAGAAAGGGCAGAAACGGTGGCTAGCAACAATGGTGAAGGAGCACCATGTGCAGGGTCAGAGGCACAGGCAGTACCTTGCATGGTTGGAAATATTCATCCGATCCATCAACCATCTGCCAGCTGAAATTACAATGCTGACAAGGCGGACTGTCAAAATCCAGACGGACATGGTGTACTGCTGCCAGGACGTCAAACGTGGGCTAGGGCAAGTAACCACTGCACTGGAGAACATCCAGACTCACAATCTCTTCATCCTCAACACCCCTGCCCCACCTGACAGCGAGAAGGCCTCTAGCCTCAATGGCATTTCTGTTCCTGAGCCATGTTCTACTTGGCGTTCATGTCAACAACCATCTGACAATGATTGGGCATTAGTTCCACAGCCCAGTGAAGCAGACAAAGCACCAAACTCATGGGTCTGTAAGAAGTGACTTTCTAGACACTCAGTAGAATGAGTTACCTTTATTGTATTTTCACACTTTTTGCTTTGTTGTTCTTATTTTAACAATAGATCAGCAACAAGGATGCAGTTCATCCTTGCTTACAGCAATGTTGTAGCCACCTGAATAAAAATTGGTCACTCAGTTGTGCACCAAGCACTATCATCATGTGTAATGTAATGCCAGTGCCTTGAGACCCTCATGGGTGAGCAGCGCTCTTCACAATTCCTTGATTGATTCAATGTCTCATTTTTCAGATATTTCAAAATCTCTTACATCAGAAATAGTTATTGGTTATCTCTTTGCGTCATGCACATCCCTCTGCTGTTCGTGTACCCTCCTGCCGCACATGTAGTGGTGGTAAGTTATCACGAGAGCCAGTCACAGGCTCTATGGAGATGTTGTGCACAGTCTCTTCATCATTGCGATAATGTGCAGAATGCAACATGTGGTAATTATCTTGCATCATGCATACAGTCTGTACAATAGTGCCATGCTGGTCTTGTGGAGGAAGCAAAAGTGGGACTTCAGGATCCCAAAGGTCCTCTCTACGATGGAGTGCATTGTCCAGTGTGCCCTCTTGTACTGATCCAGGGATTTAAGGCATATGCGCTGTATTACCCTAAGGGCATAAGAAAGTACACTGTTAGGTCACATAACACACACCATCCTGGCCACTGTAGGCATTGAGTCTGCGATTCTCTTATCTAGTAGGAAGCCATCACCAAAAATGTACCCTGTGCCAGTTGGATATCTAGTCCACTGTGGCGGAACATGAATGAGTTGTGGGTGCTGCCTAAGAATCTGGCTTCAAGGTCTGTTATGATACAGGAGGTATCACACACTACCTGCAAATTGAGTGTAAGCGTTTTCTGTTACTGTAAATGTATTCATTTGCAGAGGGGGGACATATGGCAAAATATGTGTAATCAACACAGTCAATGAGATTTGGGAATGTGCTACCGTGTAGAGTATCAGTTTGGTTTGTTTAAAAGATTGGGAGATTTTAAGAAATGATATACATTGGTTAACTTTGCTCACCATTACGTAAAGGAACCTGCAAAGGAACCTGGTTAGGGCAATTTGTAACACCCCCACCTCCACTTCTATGACCCCCTGGTAACTGCCAGAGGCTAAGAGGTGTACACAATACCTGCCACATGTAGTCAATCTGCGTTGCATCTGAGTGTTTGGGCCTGCAGCTGACTTTGTAACTGAGCAATTAAATCAAGTATCACCTAACTACTGAGGCTGTACCTCTCATGGATCTCCTCCCCTGTCTGTCAAAACAAGATGGCCAACAGAAGATCTCTGGGGAACAGAAATCAAAAAGCCTAGCCACTAACTATAGTACCATTCACAACATTCATTGGAGTTGGAATGGTGGGTATAGTGAATAGAAAAAGAGAATTGCTCTTTTTCTTGGTGTCCCCCACTCACCAGGGTTGCCCCATGGTGACATGCTTCATCATCGGGGCCATCCCTTGCAAAGTGAGTGGCAATACAAGACACCAAGACATGTTGTTTTGGAATGCTGCCGCTTAGCCTTAACTGAAAACTTTTTCCTATTCCAACACACTCTGTACAGGCAAACCCACGGTACCAGCATGGGAAGCACATTTGCGCCAAGTGTGGCAGGGTTGTATGTCTACCAACTTGAAAAAAAGAAAATTCTGATCCCTGACAACCCACACTCAACACACATCCAGATGTGGAGACGTTACATTGATGACGTTTTCCTCATCTGGAATGGAAATGAAATGGAAGTCGACCTATTCCTAGTTTGGTTAAATTCTCAAGATCCCTTTTTGAATTTTACCTCCACAATGAGTAGAGAAAAGCTGGTCTTTTTAGACCTAAATATAATAGCAGAAGGTGGGAAATTGACTACAACAACACATTTCAAACCCACGGCCAGAAATTGTCTGTTAAACTTTGAAAGTTTCCACCCACGGCAATTACGGGAGAATTTGCCCTTGGGCAGTTTTTACGCCTAAGGCGAAACTGCTCAGAGAAACGAGATTATGAGGTACAAGCCAAAGAATTGAGCACTAAACTACTACTGAGACAATACCCACACAAGATCGTGTCAAAAGCAAAAATGAGAGCATCATATAATAACAGAGACGCGCTTTTAGAAAAAAAGCCTATAGCTGAGCAAAAGAATGATAGTGACAGGAGGCCAATCTGTGTTACTACTTACACTGTGGCTTCACAAAAAGTGACAAAAATTGTCAAAAAACATTGGAGGACACTTAATAGTGGTGGCCTTAACCTGACCCAACCTATGTTCAGCCACCGCAAAGGTAAAAATCTAAAGGACTTAGTAGTCCATACACGCCCAAAGGTCACAGAAGGCACAGTTAGTCGTCTACACCCACTACCAATGGGACACTACCCATGTTCAAATTGTAGTGTTTGTCATCTAACCAGTGCAACAAAACAAATCACATTCAACAATGGTCTGACCTGGGACTTGAGATCTTTCTCCAATTGTAACACATCTGGGGTGGTTTATATGATAACATGTACATGTGATCTATACTACATAGGCATGACCACTAGGAAGGTCAACACACGGATGGTGGAACACCGTAGTAATTTTAGATGTAAACACTCAAACACTAAAATGACCACACATTTTCTGGAAAAGTGACACACCCCAAATGACATGCGTTGGGTGGTCCTTGAATCACAACAGCCACACACAGACATGGAGAAAAAACTACTAGAAAAAGAACAGCGTTGGGTTTTCAAACTCCGTTCTCATGTTGTGGGTTTGAATGATGAAATCCCTTGGGGACAATTCACTTAACGGAAATAAAAGGTGATTGAACCTAGTGAGCTGGATACTAAATACTAATTCCATCGATAAGTTGCCAAAAACCACAAACGAATGGATTAGTAACTCAGTTCCAATGTCTGGAGTTTTGTGGGATATTGTGGTACATACTGAACTGTAATCCTGATATAATTGGACATTTTGTTTTTTTCCCAAAATTTTTTTTCTGTAAACTGTTTTATAATAATAAGGGATAGCTGTAATATGTCCAAAATTATTTAAAAACAGTAATGGCCGCCCCTTTCGAGAATAATCTGCCTTTAAAAATTGCCGATTTAGCTCCGATACACCTAAGATGGCTGCCGTTTTCGATCGCGCTGTCTCTTGGCGCTTTCTAGCCTCCAACTAGGAAGTTCGAGACGAGCAATCAGCTTAAAACCAACCCGACGCTTCCGGCCCAACAACATTCGGACCGAAGAGGCGCGAGTAGGTGCTAAAGGTAGGAGGTATCCTGTCAGCAAGTAAGTGCGAGTAGACAAGTATGTGGCAGACGAGGTGCCTTTTCTGATCCCGTTTTCCGCGGGCTGACCTGCAAGCGCGTGACACACGAGCATGTAGGTTTTTACAAACAAGACAAGCAGATGAATTATCCGCCCTTTACCTCCATCTCTCTTTTAGATTGCTGGGATACTGAACCCCTTCGAGTCCATGGGGCGCAGCTAGGTCCCACTACATGTATGTAAATATGTACGAGTGTGTAAGCAAGATGAGTGACTGTTTTCTCACAGCAAGGTGCCCACCACGTTTTTAGGTCTCGTGACCTATCGATGCGCGCATGCGCATCGAGCGGAGCAAGAATTCAAGCGGCGAAAACATCATGAAACCACCAGCTTTTTGCTGGCGTTTTCATGAAGTTCATGTGAACCACGTGTTCAAACATGAACGCGCATCAGCCTCCCTCCATTTGCCGCACAGCACATCAAAGGGCTTCGCCCAGTGTGCGCTCTGCGGCTTCTCGGCTTCTCCTCCCCTAATTACAACCTTCCTTGAATTTCTCCTCCCCCTCCCCAGCCAGCTTCCGCCAGGCCATGTTCCCTCATCCCTCGCACCCCCTCCTCCTTCAGCTTGAGCTGCGTGAACACGAGGGGCACTATATTGTTTTGACTTGTTGGTGAAATTGGTGAAAACTAAAACTTGTTACTTGCTCGTCACTCCCGGGGGCCGTGCTGTGAGTACTCTGCAGCATATCCCCTTTCACAACAAAATATCCCTTTCTCACCCGTCTGTTTCTCCCCCACTCCACCTGTGATGCCGTCTCACTCATGTGCTTTCTTTCTCAGCAGAAAGACATTACATGTCAGACAAATACTCCATAGCCAGGGTTTCAATTAGCTGTTGATGTTTGGAACAGCATGGCATCACAAGCGACAGCGGCTTTCTCTTTTCACAAAAACGTACTTGGCTGCAGCAAGAGTACAAACGTTTTGCATTTTTAAACGTTCCTTGGTGGATCACTTCCCCCTCCTTCGCTCCCCTTCTCAATGAACCCCTCCTATCCCTGCATCCTTCTCTGACTCCGTCTCCCCATTCGATCACACTCATCTCTGTCCTTCCTCCCCTTTTTGACCAGCCCTTTCCGTCATCAGCCAAGGTAGCAGCCGGGTACAATATGTCCTCTTTGACACCCTGCCGTGCAAGTCGTAGGGACTTGCATAACATACGTTACTTTGCTGCACATATATTGTCAAACTCCTAGAAGAAGATAGTGCAGTATCATTTAATTTTTATGTATTGCTGATAACCATATAGACAGTGCAGCACACAGAAGGACTAAACTATTTAGCAGATATCAAGGCAAACGTATTTTAAATTATTTTTAAAAAGCAGCACAAAAAAACAAGCATTGGCATTGCCAAAAGGTCTCGCTTGTGGGACCTTATAAGTATTTAGTTTTGCAGCACAATATCCGATTATGCAACAAGGATATTGTGCTGCAAAACTAAATACTTCTAAGGTCCCACAAGCGAGACCTATTGGCAATGCCAATGCTTGTTTATGCATGAGAACAACCACGTTTTATGCATGAAAACAATCACGTTTTTATATAAGGACGTCCTGTTCAGGACGACAGGAAATGAAATTACAGTTCTCCTGGGTTTTCCAACATGTGTGATTTATGTGTGTATGTACTGGGGGTCACACCCCGTGACAATTTAAGTTGTTCTTTGTTTTACAGGAACCACGTGATTCAATAGAATACGTAGGTATTACATGCATGAACCAATTTCGATTGCAGTATTTCACTTATTAGCTCATTGCAGCTTTTTTAAGGAGTGGCGAACACAGGGCTGGTCCCTGTGTAGTCCTGAGGAAGTGCTTGGGGTATGCACGAAACATGTTGACAGGAGTTGATAGGTGCACCTAAATACATTGCTTTTAGGTATCCTGATTTTCCACCCCTCTTTTTAATGTTACCACCTGAAAGCAAGAATAAAATTTATTAAAAGCTTACTAGGCAGGTATTTTTTAATCATTCACTTATACCACTCCATCACCACACCTGCACCACACATTGCCAATTTATAAGTGCTCCTACGTAATTCGTCAGTCGCAGCACGCCCCAGTCCGCAGCGGACTGGGATGGCCCCGATGATGAAGCATGTCACCATGGGGCAACCCTGGTGAGTGAGGGGACACCAAGAAAAAGAGCAATTCTCTTTTTCTATTCACTATACCCACCATTCCAACTCCAATGAATGTTGTGAATGGTACTATAGTTAGTGGCAAAGCTTTTTGATTTCTGTTCCCCAGAGATCTTCTGTTGACTAAAGTATTTGGAGGGTGAGCCTATGCTTTTCCTTCCCTCTACCTCCCTCTCTTTTTGTGCTAAAGCAAGATGGCCCTCATCCTAAATATCCTCTCTTGCCTCTCCTTCTTCTCTGCCTCACAGCCAAAGGCCTCATCCTCCTTGCCAAAACATACAAGACCACCATTCTGAAGGAGCCGGATGCATTTTGGGTGCCTTTTTTTAGTTTGCACTTGTTACAACCTGATCTAAATCAATGGTAATTGCATTTCCTAAATGGGCATTTTGCGACTAGTCACAATTAAGAAATAGGTTGTACATGCGGTTTGTGATTCGCATTTAGGAAAATTAGCGATTCCTATTTTGTGATTTCCAAAATTATTTTTACAAGGTAGAAATCACATTTTGCACCACCATGAATGACTTTTGTGCATACGGAAATGGCATTTTGCATTTCCTAATAGTGATTTTCTCCGGTAAGAAATGAAAAATGCCTTCGTACATATAGGCCAAAGTGTCAAGCTGGTAACATTTCGAAAGTATTAATGAGGAGAGAGAGAAAAGGGCAATGCATGACAACTGAAACATTTTTCTGCTGCCACTCATGGCTGTAAGTGGCAGTGAGTAAAACTAGAAAAAAACAGGTGTGTGGGGGGTCTAGGGGAATATTTATTGACCTGTCTGCTCAATCCCCTATAGTCACGATATATGAAACACAAAAGAGCAGACCAGGTCCATATGTAATGTGTAGCTAATGCAGTCACAATGTGGCAAAACGGTGCATGCGTCAAACAAGTTGTTGAAGACAGCAACTGTAGATAACAGGAAGCTGAAGCTAAAGCAATTACCATCAGACCACCCTCTTTGGTGGAGTTTGCATCACGTGGGAATTGCTTATCATACCAGCCCAAATCCGACCAAAAAAGTGTCGGTATGGTATGGGAAAGGGATGTCACAGAGTGTAATCCTGATGTGCATCCTAAAGTGGTGTGAATAGAAAAATGCAGTGCTCAAATAATAATGGTGAATGTAAAATCGACTCCCTGGACTCTGAAAAAAGTTTAACCAGAAGTCTCAGTGTCGAGCATAAAATAAAACACCTATCAGGTAGTGAAGATTACCTAAAGGTGCTGTGTAGTCGGTCGACATGTTTCAGCCTAAGGGGCATATAGCCCAGCTTTCTTCAGGACCTATGATGTAAAATGGCTACTGCAACTTCATATAATGCATTGAAGTGACAAATAACACAAATGTACTCAACACAGTTACATCTATATCAAAAGAATCTTTTTGATACTTAAGTGTCCACTGACGGAAAAGAAGTATGTCTTCTTCCTATCAGGAGACATAAACAGATAGATATTATGTCAAACAACACTGAAATACACACAAGCACCTATAGACACAAACAATGGCCGCAAAAGCCACAACTGCAAGAATAGTCTGCATTCTGCATGAAAAAAAGGCTTAATAGCTTAATCAACCTGAGGCATTTCCTCCTGTTGATACTCACCCAGCTTTGTGTGGGTGATGACCTCACCTCACCCGGCGACCGCTCGGGAGTATGAGGCCAGTGAGTAAAACACCACGGACCGTTTCACATTAAGTGATCACTTGAAGTGCTAATTTAAAACAGATCTGTCCCACAGTTTTGGTCTGACTTTTTTCTTGAATAATTGAAGATCTGGGACAGGATCACAAAATGTTTTGACTGCAACTATTTTATGGCTTGGTTAGTAAATTAAGGCAGTACTTGCTACAAACAGCTTTTCTCACTATAAACAGTGTGACAAGAGGGTTGTGCATATGGTGGTGATGTGTCCCGTTGTTATTATGCTGCTGTGTTTTTGTTCTTCATTAATAGATTGATTCCATAAATTAGTCTAAAAAAATAAAAATATAGTGTATTTTAAGCTTGGTGTCGTTTGCATCCTTTCACAGTGTTTATTCTATTTTTATTTCACCAAATCTGTTTCTAACATTGACTGTAATGTAATGATGTGGCTACATGTTCTTCTGATAAATGTGTCTACTGAGCAAGCGGTGATGTGCTGGTTCACGTATAACGTACAACGATACCTAATGATTTTTAATATGTATAACCTCACACAAATAATAAAGTTTCTGGTGATCTTCATCAACTTATGTGTGAATCTGTCATTGACCAAGGGATCGTGTTTATTTTTGTGTTGTTGGTGTCAGGAGCCATTGGTGCATAGTAATTTCTGCAGCCTTCCATATATATGACTGCTGTAATGAAACTTTTGTTGCAAAGTTGACATGACAAGTGTTACATTTACTGTAGAGAAGGGAATCTTGGTGGTACACAGAAAAGTCTCGCGCTGCTTGGAGAAGTGCTATGCGTCTCTGGAGCACTCACCAGTAGAACTGTCAGTGCTTTGGAAATATAGATGGCCATTTTGAAGATATAATTTATCAAATGTGTGTGGCTGAGGGTCCTTGCAATGCAATTGATACGATGGTGCTGCAGTCAGGGTGCTTGCTAAAAGGTATGCATTTTTTGAAAGACTTGAAGACTGCTTTTCTGCTGGACGCATTAGAGAAAGTTTGAAGCTGAATATACAGAGGTATTCCAAGAAAGACGCTTGTATTTTTTTAAACAAACTTGAATTCTTTAAGTGTATTTTTTAGAGAATACCTTGATTGATTACAAATTATATATACCTTTGTGGATTATAAAACTACTTGAGAAACGGAAATTGTATCCGGAATCAGACTTAGAGGATGTTGGAACTTCATGATGTATATATTTGTATTTAGGTCAGTGGCATCGATTGTCTCTGTTTTCTCTCTTGTCCCATTTCCCAAGTCTAAAGCTAACCATGATATTTCTATTGTAAAGGATTGGCTGTGAATAAAGTGCTGAACTGTATATTGGTCCACGTTAGTACATTCAGACAGACTGCGTAGCCTACATTATCATCGAAACTGAGTGGTGAATTATAGAGCTACTCTATTCCAAATTCTAGACATAAGGCAGAGGCGGTTAGTGGAGTAAGATCAGAAAATAAAGCCTTATAATCTGAGTGAGTGGCATTCAAAAAAGAAATTATTATAATGAAAAGGAGGCAAGTCAACTACTGTGCTTTGCTCTGTGGTCAAACCTATCTTATTGCCTCACTAGCAGGGAAGCAAAATACCCTGAACTGCCTCATGGCATAACCATTCAGAAGCAGTTCAGGAAGCAAAACTACATGTAGCCACAGGACTCTAAAGATAGTTGCAAGTGGAAGCCGTGTTGAAGTCACAGAATATAAATCCCTAGTGGCCGGGAGCATCCTTGATAAACAATTAAAGTAGCTGTAGCCAGGACCTTGTTGACAGAATGATGAGAAACCTTGAAGACCGTTTGTGATACCTCTGGATTCAATTAAATACTGACCTGGATACAATTAAGTAGTCTAGGAAACCATTTGTGTTTGAGGAGTTAGACTACGGTTTTAGGAGCTATTCCTTGAGGATTAGGATTTGTATACATAGCTATTTCACATCAGATGCCCAAAGGAGCCTCATCCCCTCACAGACTATGATTTTGTTTTTGACTTTCATATTGTAGTAATGGAAAGCTCTCGACAAGATGGCGGCTGCGGGGAGCCCTCCCACTCGACTGCTCCGTATCCTGGTTTTCCAGCCCCCCTGTATGCTCGGCAGAATGCTCTGGGAAAAAGTGAGCGATGCCGCTGGACGCACGAAACGCTGTGCGAGGCTTGTTGGTGCTTTCCCGCTTCGGGCAGTCCTGGTGTGCCGTGTTTGGAGCCCCTCTGCTTGGCAGGGGGTCTCCTTCATCAGCGGAATTGCCGTGGCTGGTAGCAGCGCTCTCCCGTCCCCATCCATGTGTGTGTATGTATGTAGTTGAGCTTATATAGCGCACAGCTACCCGCAGTGGGTTTCCCGGCGCTTGCTTAGGGAACCCTTCCTGGTATTCCCCTGTGAGATAGCAGGGTATCCACAAGGTGAAAGTCAGGCATCCCGCCGCGAGGGGCCGTTGTGGAGATTAAGCAAGCTATTGCCCAGAGTCGCAGAGTGTGAACCCGTGAGTCGAGGAGGCACCGGGGCGAGAATTATCGAGTCCGTGGAATTTTTAGCCCAAGACCCGCAGAGGCGGGGATTTGAACTCTGGTCCAGGACCGATCTCAGCTTCCGGGTCTGCTGCCTCTAACCCCTGATGAACAGAATCGTTAAAATTAAAGATCATTTAGACCAAATTCATAAGTCCCCAACAGAAATACTGAATGTTTTTAAAAAGTATTATGAACAACTGTATACTGAGGGAGGGACCCCACCAGATGGGGGATTTGTAGCACTTTTTTTGAAGGATCTAGAAACAAAGGTGGTCACAGATGCACAAAATGAAATCCTTGCATCACTGATTACCCTGCAAGAACTGGAAACAGCATGCTGCTTGAAACTTAAGGAAGAAGAAGGGTCCATGCTGGAAGTTTGATTTGCACAAACCAGGCCCTACACTCTGACTTACTGCGCCTGATGCGCAATCTGGAACCACAACCCTGTGGATCAAACCTGCTTCAAAAAGACTAAAGAGTGGACTCCCTGCAAGCTACAGGTTTACAGGGCTCACCTGGACCATCACTGCCATGAATCTCCAGCCTGGAGTACTATCAGTGGATTTGTAAGTGTTTGTTTGGATTGTGGGAATTGAAGTCTCAAAGTTTCAAGGGCCATCTTGGAGCTTCCAAACCCTTGAAGTAAGTTTTGGACATTTTGGAACCCTCAAAGGAACTTTGAGAAGCAGTTCCACGAATTTGAAGGAGTTTGGAACAACTTTGGGAAAAAGCTCCATAAGTGGACCGACTTGACCTGGTCAGCCAAGCCGGCAACCCTCAACCGTGAACTGGCCTGCCGTCCAGGTTCGTACCACTGAATAGCTCCAGTGGTCTGATTTCCAGAGATTGACCTGACCAAGCCGGCGTACCCTCACTGAATCAGGCCTAGGGAAGAGCATCGGGGGACCCCGCAAAAAAAAGCTCCTTAAAAAAAACGAACGTAGGGGAGGTGACCGGGACCAACTGTGAAAGGTAAGCTACCCACCTTCAACAGAAGATGGCCTTGATCTCTGGTTCTTTCCGCTGGAAAGCTTCGGATCAGAGGTCTGACTTCCATTTGTTTGACAGGGTGCTTGTTGCAAGGCAAGCCAGCGAACCATCATCAAATCCGGACGAGATGAGAGCTTCGAGGGTTCCCTGGCAGAAAAGCTCCAGAAAAGTTTTTAAATAAGTAGGTAAAAACTTTGACCAAGACCTACCACAAGGGGTAGCCACACTGGGCTCCATCGTGGTCATCCAGAAACTTTGAATTTGTCCCAGTCTAGCGCAACCAGATGTTCCAATAGGCACTATATGTTTCTATGTGCTAGGTTGTTCTAAATATTTACATATTCATATCTCCGGTTCCCTATATTTGATTTTTTGTAATTTAGTGTCATTTTAAAGATAAAAATATTTCCTATTCTTTTTAACCATGGGCGTAGCACTTCGCTCCGCCCACGGAGTGGGCGTAGTGTTGCCTACTTCGCGCTTCACAAAGTAGGCATAGTAGGCAACACTACGCCCACTCCGTGGCGGAGCGAAGTTGCCCCCCTCCCTCCCGCCCTCTTCTACAACCCTATTTTTCAATATTACATACAGTAAAATAAAAGGAAAATAACTTACCTTGAATGCGGCATCCCAGGGCTCCCTCATCCTGCAGAGGCGCCGACTTCTTCAAACGAATGCGCATGCACGGGCGTTGTAGAAGAGGACGGGAGGGAGGCGGGCGGCGAGTAGTGGGGTTACGCGAAGTGTGTGGGTGTGCGTAGCGCCCACTTCGCGGAGCTTTGCGTAGCCCCAATACGCGGACTACGCCCACCCTTAATTTTTATAAATTGGTGTTGGATTTTTATTGTGTGTTTTGTCTTAATTATTTACTGAATTGATGTTTTTAAAATGCTTTACATACCTGTGTTTGAAGGATAGCCTGCCTTCTCGCAGCCAAGCTACCAAGGGTTGAGCATGGGAATAATTTTTTTAGACCTATTCTGAGCCCTATATTATGCTAGTGGTATTATTGCCAGTGGTAGATGCAGATTTACCTCTACTAATAACCCACTTTCCAACAGTGTGTCAAATGTGTTGCTTCTCTTTTCAAACAAGTAGTTCTCACACTCTCTATAGGTCTTTCTTTAGTTATTGCTGGTTCTCACTCTCTTACTAGTTTTGGGGTCATATCATCAACACCTGGCGATAATTATCGCTAAGCGCACTTAGCGCTAGGATAATTATTGCCTGGTATCGTTTGTGTTTATCGCGGAGATAGCGCGCTATCAGCGATGCTTATCTCCAGAGCAATAAAAATACCTGAGTTAGCTGCCAAATGTTCAATTTTTGCTGGGATTCCAGCGATAATCGCACAACGTTTGGGGCAATTTTGTTGATAGGGCATGGCATACTTAACCATGATAGCCACCTTCCAATTGAATATCATGGCTAAGTCAAACTAAAAGCAGGCGTAAGGAAAGTAGCGATAACCGCGGTTAGTGCTACTTTTCTTATTGCTATGCTCCTTAGAGTGCAGATTGATAATTGGAGAAATGTCGGTTAGCGACATTTCTCCAGTTATTTTCGGATGGAACGCCCACTTTGCATCTCATTAGAGAAGCAAAGGGAGGCGTAGTGAAAAAGGGTGCTATCAAGCGATTTTGCATGTTAGCAGCCCGTTTTTGATATGGTGATAGTCTTATCTCTGCTTTTTTGACTTTTAAAGCCAAAAAAGCGGAGATAAAGCCCTCTTAAGGAATACAACACCATGTTAAAATGCGGTTTTCCAGCTTGAAAGCAAAAAGATACTGGCTTTCCTCATGTAACAGTATCGAAAAGAATGCTTGCCAAAGGTCAATCACAGTGAACTACTGTGCTTCACATGGGATCTGAAACAAAATCACTGATGGAATCTGTACCACCAGACTACATGAAACAACTATGTTGTTGACCTTTCTCAGGTCCTGCTCAATCCTGAATTTCCCACTCAGTTTCTCCAATCGCATAATAGTCGAGTTGCATGGACTGCCCATTATCTCCTTCAGGATCCCCTGCTTAATCATGGAATTGATCACAGGTTTTATCCCTGCAACCGTTTCTGGTGTCAGATTGTACTGGGACATTTTTGGGAACTCAACATTTTGCTTAACCTGAATGTTTACTGGCTCCCCTGTGAAGTCCCATACCTTTTGGGACTGAATCTCTCAAATCAAGTGGAAGCTCTTCAACTGTCACTACAGGGTACATCTCTACACACAAGCGCTGATTCGCAACCTTAAAGGTGGCATCATCATCATTGGTCTGCAAATCCACTCCCTGGGGGGTGCAATAGATTGTGCAGTTGAGCTTGCACAAAAGATCTCTTCCTAACAGACAGACAGGACTTGAGTCGCACACCACAAATTGATGCCTGTCACGGAAAGTTCCTATTCTCACAGGAAACGGTTCGGACAATGGATTAGTCATTTTCTTATTTGCAACGCCTACAACTTGGATTGATTGTCTCGAGAGGGGTAGGTTGGGAACGACTGCAGATCTCACAGTAGAACGGGTAGCACCAATATCAACCAAAAAGGTGGTAGGGTGACCATCAACATCAGTTCTACAAACAGTCCCCTCTGGTCTACCTCAAAGGCTGCCCCAAGAGTGCAGTCTTCCTCCCCCCTCAGGCACCGTCATAACTACGGGTCTGAGTAGTGCTCATCACTTCTATCAAAAAGAGGCATCTGCTGGTAAGTCTGGGTCCCTTGCGGGATCCTCGGTGGCTGGGGAACTTGAACTTGTGGGGCCAGTGTCCCCCCTTTCATCGATCTTGACTTCATTACAGTGGTTGTCACTTCAGGCACCTGTACTACTTCTCCTTCTTGCTGCAGCTGATTTAACGGATTCAAGGGACACTCGCGTCTCCAATGTCAAACCTGGTGACAAAGGTGACACACGGTGGTCTTTTTCAGCGTCACCACATCTACACCCCTTTGCTGGGGCAGCTGTCACGCTTTATAAATCAGCCTAATATAACCTAACCTAACTCTTACTTTGGGGTCTTCGGCATTTCCCTTCCATTTGTTCTGGCCATTCTGTTTCCTCCCTAGCGTTCCTCCACCTGACTGAGTCTGAGCTCCCCTGTCTGCCACTTGCATCTGAACTAGCATCAGTTTGTCCTTAAGCTTCCTATGCTTCAAATCCACTTCATTGCTGAAATACCCAGCATATCGCATTATTATATCTATCGGTTTGTTCTGCCAACATATCAAATGCTGTTGGATCATAAGGCAAATCTCAGGTCTCAAACCCAGAACAAACCTGGAAACAAACTGTCCCATATCCTTGGGGTTCATCGTATCCAACCCTCTATATTGCTTAAAGACTTGCAAAAGCCGCTCATAATATTCATGCACTGTTTCCTTTGGCTCCTGAACCGTCCGATCTATCTTCACCCAGTCAATCTCCCGTGGAGACACCTTAGATTTCAACCATGCAATCGCTTGCTCGTATTTTTTCATAACAATCGATTATGTGCCATTTGTGATAGCATCCCTGTCTGGCTCTGAAGCAGGCCACTCAATCGCAATTTTTCATGCTGCCCACAGATCACTTGGGACTACAATGTCAAACAGTGTATTGAAATCGATACACAACACAGAAATTTTGACAAACTGCTCAACTTGCTTGTACCACTCGACTGGACTCTCCCTCAGCTTAGGGAAATCATTTGTGAATGCTGCCAAATCACTTCTACTCCAAGGCACATGCACATACCCTCCGCTAGCTACTTCTCGTAAAGGTTAGTTCTCTATTTCTGATGTTCCCCTCCCAGAGGAGGTACCTCTGCCACACTCTTCTTGGTACTCTTTTTCTTTGACCATCTTTCTTCCCACTTGTCAAGTCGGTTCCATGCTCGTATCCCTATGATCTGTTCCCTAATGTGAGTCTTTAGCCCAATTACCATCTTCTCGTCCAAGTCTTGGTCACTTTATTGCAACCTGTGACTACCTTGTATCATCTTTGTTTTAGACAGATTCACCTCATATCTGTTTGCCAATTCAGTTATTTTCTCGTGTGTCGACCTTGCTTTGCGAGTCACATCCTTTGCCACAAACAACAATTCTTCTGGGTCGTAAAGTTCCACTCTCTCCAGTGGCAAATTTCCCTCAACGATCTTATCCACCTCTGCTTTTAACCGCATTACATCTAACCTATTTGCCTTTATTGCTGCTTTCAATGTACCTCGACTGGATGTGCCACTCAACTCCCTACAGTCGCTATTCTGTTCTCTGCACCTATTCGCTTCAGATGTACCTCTAAAATTCATCCTATTCTCTGCATTCTCATGGTCCCAATCTTCCCTTGCCCTGACGCTCTGATTCTCTTCGGATGAATCCCACATCCTCAGGTCTGATCTTAACTCAGCAAAGGATTTCGGTCTAGGCCCACTCAGATCCATTGGTCCCCTAGACGAGTCAGTCGTAACTGGCAATGGTGTACTCGATTCCACCGGTCTCAGTATATGAGCCAATCCACTCACCACACCATTTCCTCCTATGCTAGATCTCCCTTCAGCCCCTGTCTGGGATGTATTTCCACTCCTCACCTGATCTGGTTCATACATTGACACTATGGGACCAAGGGTAACTGGCACCATAAGGGCATCTGGTGACCTCCTAGTATCTGCGTTCTCTAGATTCTGTGTTCCCATCCCTCCTATCGAGAACTTACCCACTACCCCCGCACTCGGTGGAGCCTGCAATTCTCTGGCATCCTTCAGCGGTGCTGATTTTTCCCCCTCTGACTCTGGGTCAGATAGCAGCCTTTCTATCAAGCGACCATCTGTATCACTGTCATCTTCCTCTCCAACATCCTTCTTGTTGCTCCCTTCCTTGACTATCAGTGGGTACAGCTTATACCCCTCGATTGTCTGTACTCTACATCTTTTCTCCAAGGCATCCCACCTTGCGTCTTGAAAAGCCCTGACCGACCGTTTCACTCTTTCTTGTCTCCTGTCGCTGTTTCTTTGGTGTGCCACCCTAATCCATGCATGTACTGCCTCAAACTGTGTGGGTCTAGGCAAAGGTCGCAAAGAAGCCATAATCATTTTCAACTGGTATAACACTTCCAATCTAAAGGTTCCATACCGGGTAAAGGTGAACTCCTCATTTCCCTCTGTCATTTTGCACCAATACTCAAGCCAAAGTATCGTATGTAAACCCACATTTGTGGCCATGTAATGAGCAGGGGTGTCCTCGGGCAGAGCCTCTTCTCCTCCCCGAGTAGCCACTTTTTTTTCTCTTCTACACAGATCTCGCACATTTTTTTAATATTTAATGATGAAACCAGTGTTTCCCCTTTCGCAGCGCTCTTTTCACTTCCTGATGACAATTCGCCAATCCCAGCGCGGCTTCACACCAAGCGCCCTATTGCCACGCAGCACCTTTTGACGTCACTTTCCTCTGCTTGCAGCAGTTCCCCTCCTTTACAATTCGTCTCTCACCCACTCACGCATCCCATTCATACTCTGAAATAACTGTCTGTCCACGAAATGACTGGACAAGTTACTTCTCTAACTGTACGTCCACAGTCTTGTGTAATTGTCTACCTCAACTGGCAACTGTCCACGAAACAACCGGACAATCACCTCAACTGATAGGTTACAATCGTTCAATGTTCCACATACAGCAACCCACGGCCAGCGTCAGTTACTCACGCGGTCACACATTCGCTCCCTCTATCTCAGTCCAGGCAGTTGATGTTACCTCACGACTCCCTTCACATTGGTCGACAATTACTCTGGGTGTCTGCTACACCACAACCGCTTAAGCTACTAGTCAAGCCTAAGACTTTCCCGGGCTGCGTGTGCTCACAGCCTGATCTCACAATCACACAACAGTCCCTCCAACTCCGCAAGACATCACAACATTAAACACCGCAATCTAACAATACATAACCCTATTCATACTCACTCTCCCACGAACTGCTGCTTTCGCTGCACCGTCACTCTCCATTGGTTTCCATGAAACGCTGTCTTCCGCTGGACAATCATCACCTGAATTCTATGGGGCTCGGGAGATTCTCATCCTAATCTAAGACTAACCTGATAGATCTCCCCTTACTCTAGAGATTAACCATCCTCTGCAGCTACCAATTGTTGCAGCCAGATTCTTATCTAGAAGTTCCTCTTACTAATCTTAAAAATCCTTGGTCGACTGGACCGTCTGGTCTCCTAAGAAGTGTAAAGGGAAGAACAACAGGTTCATAATAACCATGTAAATGACCAAAATAATTCAACTCAAGAACCACTGACTACAGGATAGAATTTTAGGGGTTTATTACAAAGTCAAAAATAACTGAACATACAGGCACCTCAGCTGGAGGTTGAGAAAATAAATGTGTTGTATTTAGCCTGTCTCTTTTCTGCCTGGAGGATTTCACTGTCATTCACATGATGTCACCACTAGAACCTTTGGTGACATCATGGAGTGTATGGGGCTTAGCCTGGTGACAACTGGCAGTTGGAACCAGGCAGGCTGAGTGACAAGCTGGTCATTCCTGGTGGGTCTTCTCTTTATCTTATCTTAACATCTTGAAGACTTGACTAACTTGAATAAAGCAACCTAAATGATACCAGGCTCCAGACATCTATTTACAACATTTTTGGCGACGAGGATGGGATCATTTAGGTTGCTTTATTCAAGTTAGTCAAGTCTTCAAGATGTTAAGATAAGATAAAGAGAAGACCCACCAGGAATGACCAGCTTGTCACTCAGCCTGCCTGGTTCCAACTGCCAGTTGTCACCAGGCTAAGCCCCATACACTCCATGATGTCACCAAAGGTTATAGTGGTGACATCATGTGAATGACAGTGAAATCCTCCAAGCAGAAAAGAGACAGGCTAAATACAACAAAATGGGTACTAATACAAACATAATCCTACGCAAAAGTCTCAGACGACTTAAGATAATGACTAAAGTTAACTCTAAAAGCATTAGGCAAATGATGACAGTCCCTGGTTGCAGCTTCGACTGCATTCATCCAAAGGAAAGGAAAGAAAGTTATTCTGTCCCTACACTAACACTAAAGTGGCTTCCCTACTTAGCATCCCTCCCAGGCAAGAGAATAAGGTGTCAGCAGTGAAGACTTCCTAAGAAGTACACTCACTTTCCATAGGTAAGAAGCCTAAGCTACTGAGCTCGTTCTAAGATGCTCCTTCTATTCTCCTGCCCTTCTCCTGCTAAGTTCCGCTCTATGCTAAGACTGACTCTCCTCCCTCGGGGCACTGTCCCTAATACAAAATCCCCAAAACATTAAACACGCCCTAAACACACCCCTTCAGCAGGTCTTCAGGCTGTGCTTTTCCATCGAAACTTCAGCTTCATCCAAAAAACGTTGGTGTCCTTTGGTCCCAGGCATATTCTCCGCCAAAAGTATCGTCTTGGCATTCTTATTCACTCCCACAGTGCTTGCATCTACCATCCTAGCTCCTAATCAAAGAGTTATTCTACCTAACTGAATGTGTGCCCTTGCACCTGCTACAGAAAGCCTGTGAATGAATTGGCCTTGTACACACACGGATCTGCAATGCAAAATACGACTAGGAAAAGAAGCCATCCCAAGAAAAAATACATTTTCAGGCCTACAGTCTCTTGACAAGCTAAGAACCACAGTTAGGCCTCTTATTATTGCTTTCATAGAGTTAGGCCATTACACCTTTTAAACACATCTGTAAACTACATTATAAATGTTAGATTCAAATCATGCTAATGCATTACAATTCACTTGTGAATAAGCAAACCTACGTGTGCAACTTTAATATGGTGCACGTTTAAACCTAATGCAGCATCTTATACGTGAAGCAATAATTTCTACATTACTTAAGGCACTTTCTCGTGTTAACACTACATTAGTTTTCAAACAATGTGAATACTCCTAAACATTCTAACATTATTTGATTATTTACTACGTTTCTAATGATCACATATTAGTACAGTCCTCTAAATATGCATGTGCTGACTACCCATGATTATGACTCACCCCTACTATTTTCAGAATAACATGGCGCTCTATCACTGATATGCCCCTTTGTTTCTAGTTCTGTCTCCCTTCAGTACTCTCTCTAGTTATCTCTTTCTAGTTCTCTCTACTTCTATTTCTCTCTCTCTCTCGTCCACTTTAACTGTTTATCTCTAGCTCTCTCTTTAATTCTTTTACTTTCTCTAATTTTCTCTCATTTGTGAGCAGGTAATACAGTGACATATTTCCTTATTCAGTGCCATACACACAACGAAATACTGATGTATTTGCTTGTGAATTATGATTCTCTGTAAGGGTTTTCTAAGACTACCAAGGCGCCTGAGTACGGAATACAATAGGAGATGCTAATCAAGTAATTCCTAGGAAGTGTTATAGTGGATTAGGCAATGTTGTGTCGAAGGATGATTATTGCTTTTCAAATAGTATCAGAGTTTGTTATTTGCTTTGGGTGAATGGGACGGCTCGAAGCTAATAGCCCCTTCCAGGATTATATGACCTCAGACCAGGCCACCTAGCCAGAGTGGGGAAAGGGCGTGTTTGACATTCTATTTTACACACCTAACCGATCTCTACTTTAACACGGTATGTATCTTCTAGGAAAGCAGGATACGAGGTGGGAAGAAATATAGGAGGATAAAGTAGCCTAGATAGGAATTATACAGTTGCATCTCAAAAAATAATAACGAGCATGCATCTCAGAATTGGTCTCTGACTGTGAGTCTCCTTGGTGCGTGTTCTCCTATAACGTGGATCATAGTGCAGTGCAAGTTGTTGCAATTCATTCATGTTGTTTAAAACCAATAAAATATGTGGGTTCAGGGGCAACATGATGAAGTGTCATCAGCGTGTTGAGTACGCCACTGGCTTCCAGTGAAGGAGTGCTCTGCATTCGTTAGCTTATTTGCCCTTGAGTGGCCCCATTTGGGTTCTCATTAACTTCAGGCTAAGATCTAGAACAGCTGCCATGGAGAAGCCTACATTGTTCCTACATTCGCTGGCTTACTCTGCCTTTCCCTAGCTTATTCTTAACAGGACAGCAACAGTTCACTGTCCAGGTACTTCCCATCAGGAACAATCTTCCATTTATTTCTACCAAGCTTTGCGCTTTTTGGAACTATAGAAAGATAGATGCAACTGGGAAGGTTAGGTTGATATCTACAATGTGTGACTCCACGCCCCATACATAAGCAGGGAGCAATGCTTTCAGCAGCCCATGAACTTTAAGTTTATATGATTTAAATGCTCGAGCTCTTTGAATTCCTCTTGGAATTATTTTATTTCATCATTTTAGTTTCTGGACCATTTCAGAGGGAACACGGCCAAGTAGTTGGGCTAGGCCGCTGCGTTTAGTGGTGGGCAAAGACTGATTTACAAAACATAAATCCATTTCTGTGAACTACAGATAGGGTACGCAATGCTGGAATGGAATGATGCCAGAGGAATTGCCAGTGGCTTGTATCGATTTAAGCATTATCCAACACAATGGCACCCGCTTTTTATGACCCCAGAATTAAGAAAAGTTAACTGGATCCGCGTTGATTACAGCCGGTGATCAGTGGTGTCAAAGAGATGCCTGCAGGGCAGTGAATGTATGATTCCCCCCCTAGAGCCCGCAATAATATACACATTTTAGGATGCCATGTAGAGATATATTTGCGGTTACTAAGTCTATGGTTTTAAATGTAGATGTAGAGATAGGTACACACAAATGTATGTATGCGTACGCATACATGCAAAATCAAATAAGTGTTCGCACATATTTTGAATGTGATACATGCACGCATTTATAATTTTGAACCAGAACAATAAATTCCAGTGCCTTTGCCACCGGCAATTTGCCACATAAGCTTTGGGCCATAATTTTTAATAATTTAATTTGCGAGTGATTTGCAGCGAAGGGGGACTTATAAATCAGTAACCGAGGTTATGAATAGGAATGTATGTTTTTCCGAAAGCTCTAAATGAAATATTTTCAGCATGCCAAAAAGAGCTGCACAGTTCTTCACCTGGCAGCTATAATTGAAGTTAATAACACTTGTTTGGACATAAGGAAACTCTTTGACACCTCGGCCATTTTATTTAATGAAATGATCAAACAAACATCACCTAGTCTTAAGAAATCAAAGCAGTTAGTTCTGGCAATATGTCGTATTAAGGCAATTTTGCTTTCAGCTATGTTTCCACAAATGTCTAAAAAAAACGTGCCAGCTTGTTCCAATTTCCATACGAGTAGCCCTGCCTCTCATAACGCACTATTTATTAAAGTATTCAGGCCTATTAGACTAAATGTCAGTGATTAGTTTTGACAGCTTGAGCATTTAAAGAGTGAATGCACAACTGATATAGGAACCTTGAAATGTGTGTGTAATATAACGTCATTGTTTGCCACGGGCAAACTATTGATATACATTTTAGACAATTCGAAATGCAAACCTAAAACAATCTGCACACAAAAGAACCGCAAGGTCACCTTTAGTTTTCTGCAGGTGTGGCTCATAATGGTATGACGTGCATAAGAAGGTGCTACACTAGTGAGCTCTATCGTCATATTAAAAGAGGTAGATGTTTAATTTTGGCTAAAAACAATTTACTCACTGGGAGTGTTCAAGCCATTCGGGTGAAAACACAACACTGTAGGAATACTGTAAATACACGAGAAATGACCCGTGATAATTAAGCAACTACCGCATGATGTGCCGCGTTATTTAGCTTTGGGACGAGTGGCCATCTCTAGTGACTCGCGGACGGAAACACGTATGTTTGTGGCCCCTAGCGTCATGAACAGCAGCTGTGGCATTATTTTTTGATGCGGGTACAAAGTACACAAACCTGTTTTGCGCCCTTCCCCTTAGCGAGTTAAAGCCTGACGAGTGGTTACCGTTTGTTTTTACGCTGCTATTAGGGGATATTTACTGCTATACTTATGGATTTGGAGTGGTTTTCGAGGGACTCAAAGGCCCACATGCATCATTGTGTCTTTTTGCATTTCTTAATTTGCGAAAAATAAGGAATCGCAAATTAAGAAATGCAAAATGATATGCATCAATATTTTCGGTATTCTTGTGGGATTCGGTAAAAATCGCATTTTTTACCGAATCCCAAAGAAATACCGATTTCTTAACTTAATTTTCGCAATTTCCATTGATTCCTATGGGCCAAAAGGCCCATAGGAGTCAATGGAAATTGCGAGTGGCACTTAGAAAATTTCATGGGTGCAGGGGGGGGTCCAAAGGACCCCCCCATGCACCCCTGAAATGTACTTTTCAGCATAAGTTACATACACACATGTCCTAAGGACATGTGTGTGTAACTTTACAGTTTAAAAAATGCATTTTTGTGCATATTTAATCAATTTCGCAATTTACCACGAAGTTGAACTTCGTGGTAATTTGCACTTCCAATTTTAAAAAAAGCATATTTTTCAACAATGATGCATAGCATTTAAGAAATCGCACAATTGCGATTTCTTAAATGCTAATGCAATTTTAGAAATCGTAAAAAAGATGCGACTTCTAAAATGGCATGATGCATCCCAACAAGCACTTTTGCATTCGCAAACGGCCGATTTTAAGGAATCGCACCGTCTGCGACTGCAAAAATGCTTGATGCATGTGGGCCAAAATGTATAAGATGTAATGCATGTGGGCATTCCACACTCGCAATGTAGCGTAAGTTGCACATTTTTTTTTAACATAGTCAGATGTAGTAGAATTGTACGCTGATTCTGGCATTTAACATGCCCCAACCTACTGGTGGCAGCTTCTGTGAAGGCACAAAGATCCCTCTCTGCCAGGCAAGTGGAGACCTCAATATATGGCGGGCTGTTGTCCACCAGGCCAACAAAGTACATACTCCCCTCGTTGTCTTGATGGAATAGGCTACAGCCTCACTTGGTCCACACAAGACCTAAAGTATTACAATCTGACGTCCTCAACAGCAGGACAACAATCATAAAACACCTACAAACATATATTTATGTTCACCTATTGACATTTTGTGCACAACTGCACCACATAATCATTTATTTAGTGTATATCACAAGCTGGTGAGATTTTTGTGGCTTTAAGCTTTGTGATCGATAGAATTCCATTTTAGTACCTTCGAAATGAGTCCCAGCATTTAACTCTGAAGTCCACCGCAGCAGGACAGGAGTCACAAAACACCAGGTAATGTGACGAGAGGTCAAAGGGTGATATTTAAACTGCCGTCTAGTTGACAGTTAGTGACAGCTATAATAGTGTTAATTTTAAAGTCTTCAAAGGATCCCATTGTAAAGAACTGAACATTAGACACAGGCACCACAAGTGTCTGTCTGCATAAGATGTGATCAGGCAATGGCGGGGGCTGGAAGACCGTGCAACTCTGCCAGTGCTTAAACCAAACATGGCTGAAACCTTTACCTCTTAAACAAGCACCTGCACACCTTGCCAGCTTTTGAATGTGCCCTCCTCTCCTGATCTTCGCCATATCAGCCTCTGCAGCAACACTGTGCCCGGGTGAATGTAGTGTTTCCAGAATCAATCCTCAAATTATTAAGTTTTGAGTAAATGTTTGCCATTTAGGATGAAAGCAAGTGTTAGTGTAATATCGCTTTTTTAGAACCGATAGCCAGAGAGAAATTTTATGTCCTTTTTGGGCCTTTCTCCTAGTCATTGACCTTGATTGAATGGTCAGGTTTTACATATACAGTATAACAGATTTAAAAGACACCCTCCCACTACGCAATCTGGCGAGTTGTGCATGTTTTGGGAATTGTCCTCTTACAATTCACTTTGCATCTGCACTACACACAATGGATTTCCATGTTCTGAAAGTATTTGAGCAAACTTTCTACCACCAAGGCACTAATTATGAGTCGACCGGAGCTGTGTCCCTTATCTTCATATTGCTCCAACTGATCTAGACTGGTTCATTGCTCCTACACCCACATTTGCTTGATGAGGGAAGAATGCGCCCGATTTTACTGGCTAGGATATCCGGCCAGTAAAATTGCTTGACAACTGTAAAAGGGGTGCAGGCACAAATGCAACCTGGACCCTGCAAGGTCCCCTCCTATGTGCGGGGAGCACGGAGTGCTCGCCTGGCCAGCCCACAGTATGATCCACTCCCCACGCTCGCTCCAACCCATTCCCCCACATGCCCTCATGTACCACCAGCTAACAACAGGTGTTCAATGAGAGCATTAAGCCACATACAATTCTGTACAAATTTCTGCCTGGCAATTCTAGGTGATTGTTTGCAGGTAGTTGCCATTCTGTGGGGCTTGATTCCCATTCGGTGGTGTTTTACTCATGAAAGCTCCATTAGTGGACCGACTCAACCTGGCCAGCCAAGCCAGCGACCCTCAACCACGAACCAGCCTGCTGTCCAGGTTCATCCTGCTGAAAAGCTCCAGAGGTCCGACTTCCAGAGTTTGACCAGGAGTTGGTAGAAACCCAAGCCGACGAACCAGAACTGGCAGGGGGTTACAGCACAGTAACAATAACTATGGGTGAGGAATTTTCAAAACCATGCAGGTCGTAATCGGGGTTAAATCTATAGCCTAAACTTCCAAGATACACCCTGCCTTCTTGAGCCCAAAGAATATTAAGATGATCTTCTTTAAGTACTGTGACTTACTAAACATTTTTGGTACAAAAGTTATATTAACCATTCGCTTTTATGCATGCCACACATCAGATTTGCGTTTAAAGTATGCACTGATTTAGAAATTTGTCAGTCAGTAAACTCAAGTAGAAACATTACAAATTATTTTTACCATCTAAATCATGGTCCACATGCTCTATTTTCATTTGGGCAGATTGTCATGTTTCTGCCGGTGTTGCCCTTGCTACCTTTGCCAGGAGCAACTTTTCACAGATGTTCAATGGACTTGCCGCAGCCGGTATAAGTACCGTTAGGAAAAGCCTGGTGTTTCTGAACAAAAGAAAAAAAAGATAACCCCACATCTGGGAGAAACGAAATGCCAAGGGAGTCGGGGTCATTCGTTTTTGTTTTAGAAAAAAAAAATCCTGCTTTTAAAGTTTATTTTTGTAAAACAAAAAGGTTTTCTGAGTAGCATATAAAAACTAGCAGCCATTTAGCAAACTTTCAGTGATTTTCCAAAAATCTCTGTGGTAGTGACTTCTCTGAATTCATAGAGATCTCCTCCAGGCAGACAAATATCCTTACATTTGGCAAAATATGCGGAATGGACTAGACCACCATGGTCTACATGACCCCCCTCTGTCCTTCATCCATACACCCCTTATGCACGCATTAAGTCAGCTGACATAAGGGAGATGTGCTGGCTACCATTGGAAATAATGTTGCCTAATGAACGGTTAAGAGCAACTGGAACTCAGCTAGATGAAAATAGCTGAGATAGCATTTGGAAATTTGAAGTTATTTTTAATGCAGAGAAATCTTCTCAACAGTTAGAAAATCACAAATCTACAAGATGGCACCAACATCTACAGAGGAGAGAATTCTATTCATGTTACCTACTGGCAACCACTGAAACTCAGAGAAATACATAGGCAACGGGGATTATATTGTTCCCTCCTAAAGCAAGAATTCCTCTAGCTCTTTAGAGCAAGGGCAATCACTTTTTCTTGGGAAATAATATAAGGAGAGGGGTGACAAGAAGTAGCCTTTGCCTAGAGAGGTGAGGATGACACGATGATAATTATCAGAACCTAATGAAGGAAGAGTGTTACTCGCTAGACTACTTCGATAAGAAGTTTATGCAACTGAAGGGCAGTCTTGATACTGTTTGCCAGCCAAAAGGATATACACTCACACCTAGCCATTGACTTTTATAGATGCCTGGCTGATGAAACCTCTTTGTTATGTGATAATTCATGTTACAAAGAGAAGGATCCTGTTTTGATGTGGTAGTGGCACTTTTAAATGTGAGTTTAGCATTGAAAATGCTTTTCATATAACTGGAAAAAAGTAGGTAATGCAGCTTGTAATGCAGACGCATTGATATCTGAAACAGTAAATAACTCATTTAACATCTCATCAATTGAATTCCAGTTCATGAATACATTGCATAAGATATAACATGTGAGAAGCTCTGTTTTTTTTAAGTATTTACAATTGGTTGAAACCCTGATTTGAAATGCAAATAAAACCACTATACCAGATGCAACGGTATACCTAATCTCTAATACTTATTTCTATATTGATAGCCACCTTCAGATATTTGTATATTAATGGTGTGCTCTGAATGATTTATAGTGCAACAAGTTAATCAGATATAACATAATGAATGCACTTTAGTATTGTGTTCTTCCTGCTGACAATAAGCAATCACTTCCCTCACCACTGTCAATACCTGTATACCATAAGAATTTGAAAAAACTAAAGTCTACAAAAGTTGAGGATTTTTTTCACTCCTCACATAAAGAATAAGTTCAAGCTGGAGTCAATAAGAATGTGTAAATATCAAAAGTATAAATCCTTAATCTTGAGTACTATCTCAGAATGCCTCTGTATGCCAGCAAGCCTTTGGTGAATCTAGGAGTGGTACTTTGAATTCCAAAACTCCAAAACAAGGGTCAGGCTGCAAAAACAAAGTATCTTGATTACCCAGCAAAGAATTTTCTGAAACATCAGGAACTAATTTACCATGAGTGCTTCTATTACTTCGGAAAATAACATTACCTTAAGTCCAAGACCCTCTCTTTAATTCCTAACAGTTGACACCAATCCCACGAAGAACCACCCAATAAAAAGCCCCTCCCCAACATACCCCCTGTACTGTAAGCAAACCCACAACCAACATTCTGTAGAGAGAGGGCATGAGGGAGTATGAATTAAAGGGAAGGAGTAGGACTTAGAGTAATACCATTACCAGAAATATTAGGAGCATTACCCTTACATCTCTCCCTTGCTTGAATTCATAGTTGAGAGGTAACAAGTAAATCACAACTGACAGTGTGTCGCACAGAGGTAGGTTATCACTAACCTTATAGCCGGATACAGCTGGAAAGATGAGATGCTAATTAATCCCTTCCCCTACGTGGTACTACCAATGAATATATAAGTAAACACTACACGGATAACACCACTATCAGGGAAAGGGAAAAAAGGGGAAAAAGAAACAATAAAGTTGCAGCTGCTAGGCTTAGATAAGGGATGTCCTCCAAGATGGTGAACCTCCCTCTCCTACAATCCACCCCGCAGGCCCTGTAAATGAAACACAATACACACATAAGATAACTTATTCCTAATAACCACATCCCCTGTGCCCCTGTGTGTGATAGTACTTACATATCATGCAACTGCACACCTCCCAACATAAAATGACACAAAAGAGAAAAATAAAGAAACAAAAAATAGAAATTAATAGTCTTGATTTTTGTAGACTTGAGGTACTTATCTTACAGCAGATAATTCTTTGGTATTAATCCTTCTGGCAGTGTAAATCCTCAATGATCCTCTGAGGTCGCCTCCAGAACGTCACCATACATCCATTTATCTTTCAGGAGCTGGTGAGGTTATCGTCAAACAATGATAAGCTTAGAGCGCCATCTAGCGCATATGCTCTAAGCTGTATTGGGAAATTGCCGGTATTTCAGCGTGCAGATGAAAAGCAGGTACTGAAGAATATAAAAAAAAATGTAAGCGCTTCCTTAGTGCGTATGGCAATGATTTGTTCCTTGTAGGATGGAACGATTTTCAGGACCCCTGGCCAGTTACGAACAATCCGTATATCGTTCGGCTACTTCGCCTGAGCTCGAAAGCTCCACGAACAGGCAGGATATTCTCAGCGGCAGCACCCGATTTTAGCATGCAGCCATTTACTTGTGTAGTCATGGAGCAAGCGTGAACGCTCCAATGTTACACACACTTCTTTCAGTGATGCACACTTGAAACAACGTGCCTCAACAAACATTTACCTAGCCGATGAAGCCGACCCAGGCTCGAAGTAAGTTACTGCCCACAGCGGTTGTTAGGGCAAACCTGGATACTTCAGTTTTGATTCTTCATCGAATCCGATGTCCTCAAACAGGAGAGGATCCAACCCATGACGATTCAGAAGTGCACAGCAAGCCCGTAACTGCAGCGCGCTCTCTCAATCCAAGATGATTACTCGAGTGACAAGCAGTGAGCAATGCATAGGAGGGGCTTATGTAGACAGGTCAAGTGACCTGTCTTCCTCACTCTTAGGATTGTGGGAGATGTAGTTTTCCACATGTGCATTCATACAGTGTAATGTGTTCCTACTTCTGAATGCCTATCTCTGCCTAGCCATGACAGTACCCCTTCTCAAAATCCGCCGTCTTGATGGACCACCAGGTTTGGAGGGATAAGGAGTTTGGAAACGCCTCAACATACCTGGGCAGTGCAAGTTGGCCACAGGTTCCCCAGAACGGTCCTCAAGGCCATAACCTTTCCAGTCCACCAGATAGTACACTCTACCTCTAACGTATTTAGTGCCTAGGATGTTTTGCACGTCATACTCCTCATCTCCATCTATGTCTATAGCTGGTGGCCTCACTGGCCACTTGGAACACTGGATGGATTCGCCAGGTGGCAAACAGTGTGAGTTTCATGGCCACAGGATTTATAACTTTCTCTATGGGATATGGCCCTACGAATTTAGGCTGCAACCTATTGTTTCCTCTGAACTTTAGGTATTTGGTGTTAAGCCACGCATTATCCCCTACTTTATAAGAGGGTTCAGGTGTTCTTTTCTTATCTGCCTGTAATTTGTCCCGTGTTCGTGCTTCTACTAGGTGTGTTTTGGCAGTATCTAATACTAGTTTGAGGTGTGCATGGTGTTCTTGAATAGAGGGTAGTTTGGAGGACACAGGATGTTCAAAAGGTAGCATATTAGGATGAAAGCCCTGAAGACAGTAGAAGGGGGAGCAACCCAAGGAAGTATGTTCGGCGTTGTTGTAGCCGAGCTCTGCAGTCCACTGAACTTTGCTCCAATTTTCTTCCTGTAACAACGTGAAACATCTAAGATACTGTTCCAAAGTCTGGTTTAGCCTTTCAGTTTTACCGTCCATTTGAGGATGGTAGCTTGAGGACAGGCGAGCGTCAATCTTCATGATCTCACATAGTTCTTTCCAGAATCTGGAAGTGAATTGAGTTCCTCTGTCGGTGATAATAACTGAACAGATTCCGTGTAGCCTGATGATATGTTGTAGGAAAACAGCGGCCAATTCTGCAGAAGTGGGCAGTTTGTTTAGAGCGATGAAGTGACCCATTTTGGTTAAATGATCAATAATCACCAAGATAGTGTCACAACCGGAACTAAGAGGCATCTCTACTATAAAGTCCATAGATACCGTGTGCCATGGTGCTGGCGGTGTGGGTATTGGTCTGAGTAGACCGCTGGGTCACTGATGTTGTGCTTTGGCTTGTGTACAAACAGAACATTCAGATATATAGTTGTCCGTGTCTCTTCTGAGCGTCTCCCACCAAAAATAACGAGTCAATGTTTGTAACATCTTTTTGTTTCCCATGTGGCCACCCAGAGTTGTATCGTGGATCCAATGCAATACCTGTTGCTGGAAGGGGCCTTCAGGCACATACAGTCTGTTATCAAGAAACATCAATTCCTCTTTCACTGATCGATCCTTCACACATGCATTCTTATCGAGGCATGTGGTCTGTTTCTTTAATTCCTTCAGAAAGTCATGAGTGGTGATTAAGGCTACCGTGTCTGTAGGAAAGGAAGCCTTTGGCAGAATTATGAGAGGTTCTTCCACCATATCAGGGTCTTCAGTGAAGTAGGCAGAGGCCTGGAAAGCACATCCGCCTTTCCGTTTTGTGGTCCAGGTCTGTATTTGATGATGAAATCGAAATCTGCAAAAAACAGTGACCATCTTAATTGTCGAGGTGTTAAGGCTCTGGCACTCTTCAAAAACAGTAGGTTCCGATGATACGCGTAGAGTCCACACTTGGTTCTAAAGGCCATCTTCCACTCACCCCCCGCCGCACTCTCACCAGATGGTACGTCCCACGGAGGTCCAACTTGGTAAAGACTGTAGCCCCTTTTAATTGATCCAACAGAACCCGAATCAATGGCAAGGGATATCTGTTCTTCTTGCTGACGCAATTGATCGCCCTATAGTCAAAACAAGCCTTAAGGCCTCCCTCGTGCTTCAGAATAAAAAAAAGAGGCGAGGATGCTGGTGAAGATGAGGGACGGATGAAGCCATGAGCCAATAGTTCTTTCAAATACTGCTGTAAATACGTCGTTTCCGCTTCTGTGAGGGCGTAAATGCAGCTACACAGGATGCTGGCTCCTGGTTCTAGCTCGATAACGCAATCATCCGCTCTATGTGGAGGAAGTTTACTAGCTTCTTGTTCACTGAACATAGTATGGTATCTCTGATATTCTATGGGTAGTGTGATGATACATCCCACACTTTGTGAACCACAACTGATGGCCAGCAACTCCACAGAATTCACTTGTTTAGGATGTCCTTGTATCCTGTCAGGAGTACAGTGTTATTTACAATACAGGGAGTTCAGCGTGACAGTTCGTGCCAACCATTGCACATAGGGATCGTGTAGCATGCCAAAGATGAGAGTAAAATGCTGGGCGTCTATCAAATCGAACTGGATGTACTCATGATGATTCAGGCCCACCTGCATTTGTATTTGCTGGGTATGATATTGTACTGGACCTGACGTTAATTCTGTGCCATCTACGGCTTTTACCAGTTCTGGGATCTTCTTCTTCACACAAGGCATACCTATTTCTTGTGCATAGCTTTGGTCAATAAAGCTGCTAGTAGCCCCGGAGTCTAAAAGAGCATGTACTAGGACTAATCCAGCTCCAGGTATATCCAAGGTGACGCATACATTCATGTGCGCTACTGCATTTTGGACTGTATTAACCACTGCGGGACAGACTTCTTCTTCTTGTGGCCTCAAACAAGGGGTCAGGGACTCATTTGGGCATTCTAGTTTTCCGACTTCTCAGGGAGATAATCCACTGCTGATGCTTTCTGAACCCCTTTAAACTCTCTATAAGTTGTTCTGGTTTTTGCCTTGCAATCCTTAATGAAATGACCAGATTTCCCACAATACATGCATAACTGCTGTTTCCTTCTTCGCTCCCTTTCCTCTTGATTTAGTGGTCCTCTTATCCCACTAACTTGCATGGGTTCTGTCCCATCTGTTCCTGGAGAGGGCCCATCATTAGCTGCTCCTGCACGAGGGTTTACGTATCTAGTTACGAAGCGATTTTTGTCTCCTCTTCTTTCCTGCAATCTGTGATCAAATTGTACTGTGAGATCTATAAGCTCAGCACAGGTGGTTGGCATGTGCACTACCTGTGCCAGGACATCCTTCAACTCACTTGGCAATCCTTGATAACACAGAGAAGTTCTTTTCTCCATAGGCCAATCTGTTTCAGCAATGAGTCTGTGATTATTGTGATGTATGACAATAAATCCTGATTACCTTGTTTGAGAGTAATCAATTCCCTCTCTAAAGAGAGTAAATGTGCCTTCCTATCAAATAGCTTGAGCATTTCATCATAGAAAGTATCAAAGTTACGTAAGGCAGAGTCCTCTCTTTCAATGAGGGGAAAGGACCATCTAGCTGCATTGCCCCCAAGATAAGACATTATAAAGGCAGTTTTAGTTTGGCCATTGGGAAATACTGCAGGTGTACACATGAAATGTAATTTACATTGCCCTAGGAATATTCCAAATTTCTTTGGGTCCCCAAAAAATCTTTCTGGTGGAGCTAATGGTAGCTGTGAGGGTTGGATAACCTGTATGGTGGAAGGACCTGCACCCCCTCCCACACTTTGTGTCGGTTGCCCTGCACTCGTATCATGAAATGCTGGTGCCAGTAAAGTCCAATGCTTAATATACTGTGCCCCCCGCGTATCAGTGGGGCTAGAGCGGGATAATCCAGCGACTTCACGTCCCATAGTGCTCAGTTCATTTCGTAATTCTAGGTTCTCACCCCTGAATGAATCTACCGCCATTCTTAAGGCGCTTAATGTTTCCAACACTGATGTGAGTACGGTGTTGGTGTCCATGGCTCAGACCGTGTGTAACCGTGGGCTTGTCACTCTGTCGCACAGAGGTAGGTTATCACTAACCTTATAGCCAGATTCAGCAGGAACGATGAGATGCTAATTAATCCCTTCCCCTACATGGTACTACCCATGACTATATAAGGAAACACTTCACGGATAACACCACTATCAGGGAAAAGAAAAAAGGGACAAAAGAAACAATAAGGTTGCAGCTGCTAGGCTTAGATAAGGGATGTCTTCCAAGATGGTGAACCTCCCTCTCCTACAATCCCCCACAGGCCCTGTAAATGAAACACAATACACACATAAGAAAACTTATTCCTAATAACCATACCCCCGTGCCCCTATGAGTGATAGTACACACATATCACGCAACTGCACATCTCCCAATGTAAAATGACACAAAAGAGAAAAATAAAGAAACAAAAAATAGAAATTAATAGTCTTGATTTTTGTAGACTTGAGGTACTTATCTTACAGCAGATACTCCTCTGGTATTAATCCTTCTGGCACTGTAAATCCTCAATGATCCTCTGAGGTCGTCTCCAGAATGTCACCATACATCCATTTGTCTTTCTGGAGCTGGTGAGGTTATCGTCAAACATTGATAAGCTTAGAGGGCCATCTAGCGCATAGGCTCTAAGCTGTATTGGGGAATTGCCGGTATTTCAGCGTGCAGATGAAAAGTGAAAAATATTACCCAAAAAAATGTTAGCGCTCCATAGCCCGTATGCCAATGATTTGTTCCTTGTAGGATGGAACGATTTTCAGGACCCCTGGCCGGTTGCGAATAATCCGTATATTGTTCGGCAACTCCGCCTGAGCTAGAATGCTCTATGAACAGGCAGGATATTCTCAGCGGCAGCACCCAATTTTAGCATGCAGCCATTGACTTGTGTAGTCATGGAGCGAGCGTGAATGCTCCAAAGTTAAACGCACTTCTTTCAGCGGATGCACACTTGAAACAACGTACCTCCACAAACATTTACCCAGCCGATGAAGCCGACCAGGGCTCGAAGTAAGTTACCGCACACAGCGGTTGTTAGGGAAAACCTGGATTCTTCAGTTTTGATTCTTCATCTAATCCGATGTCCTCAAACAGGAGAGGATCCAACCCATGGCGATTCAGAAGGGCATAGCAAGCCCATTACTGCAGCGCTCTTTCTCAATCCAGGATGATTACTCGAGTGACAAGCAGCGAGTAATGCATGAGGAGGGGCTTATGTAGACAGGTCAAGTGACCTGTCATCCTCACTCTTAGGATTTTGCGAGAGGTAGTTTTCCACATGTACATTCATACAGTGTAATGTGATCCTACTTCTGAATGCCTATCTCCGCCTAGCCATGACACACTGGCAAAGAAAAGAACTAGGATTTAACTAAACAGAACACAACCATCCCCCTATTAAACCATAGAGGAGAGCACTCTATAGCTCAATACATCATTTATGCAAAAAGTTTCCAAAAGCCTGTCATGCTTTGCAAAAGTAGAAGGGTCAGACCATGTGGCTGCCTTACAAATTTCAGCAATGTAAGCCCCTTGCAATTCTGCCACTGTGGAAGACAAACTGCCTGTAGGCCTGCTGTGGATCCCTTCAGGCTGGACCTCCCCTTCCACCATGTATGTCATAACAATCAGAGATCTGATCCACCTGCTCAAAGTCACAACTAGGGGTGGGCAGAATTTGCGTAGTCGCGCTACGCAAAGCTCTGCAAAATGGTAAAACATCTCTGCTAGCACGCAAAGGTTCTGCAAACAAGCGGAATTGCTTGTTCCGCCCGTTCGCGATGCTTTTTTCCTGTTCGCGAACGCTGTTTGCGTGCTTGGGGAGAAAAATCTCCCAAACACACATTTTGAAAGTGCGAACAAGCAAAAAATTCCACAAAGCCGCAGATTGTGGAATTCTTGCCAATTCATGCGTTCTCCGCGGAACATGAAATTACCCAAATTCTGCAAATTCCGTGAGCAAACGGAATTTACCACCCAGGCTTAGTCAAAACTGTAGGCTTCTCTCATTTCCTTACAAGACTAAAATTCACACAGCTTAAGTTTGTCTAAAAGGCTGATCCCTTTTCAGATAGACAAGAAGAGTTCTCCTAACATCTAAAGTATACCATCTCCTTTCTTCATCTGGGGAGGGAGAAGAAAAACATTCCGGGAGAATAACCTCCTGCTGCTTTTTAAAGGAGAAACTGACCTTTCGAACAAAAGAAAGAACCAGGACCAAAACCACTCTGTCCTGAAATATTCTATGGAAGGAGAACTTGCAAGACAAAGCCCCTAGCTCCCTCAACCTGCTTGCTGATGTTATTGCAACCAGAAAAAAAAGTTTTAAGACAACCAGAAAAAATGTTTTAAGGATCAGGACAGAAGATCAGCAAAATCTAAAGGCTCAGAAGGCTCCTTAGTGAGTGCCCCCAACAGTAGGTTCAAATCCCAGGAAGGAAATTACCGTAATGCGCTGGTGCCTATATTTACTAAGCCTTTTAAAAGCCTAGATACTAGACCTCTATCATCTGTCAGATTTCATCAAGGACCCATAAAAGACTGGATAGCTGCCCATTGGACTCTCACTGTAGCATTGGACTCTCAATTTTGCGACCACCGCTCTGAGAAAACACCTCAGCTCCTCCGCCTTGGAGAGTCGTAGCCCAAACCTTGGGATGTTCCAATCTAGGTCTGAGGAGGGAACCCATGTGATGAAGCATGTCACCTAATGGTGAGTGAGGGTTCTCGTCCTGAAAGGATTTATCCCTCCTCCTTTTCTGTTCTGATAAGCTCTCATCTGCTTTTCCTATAGCTATGTGTACAAGGTGTGATATTGTCATTATTTTTGGGGGATCAGTACACTTCTGGCTTAATAGATCGCTTTAGGTCCTGATTGTGAATATTATTGCAATCTATTGCCCACACTGTGAGCCCTTGTACCTTGAACAAAACTGCTGTACTTTGCAAACACATCTAACACTGGGATCCCCCAAAGCTGTACACACTGATCGAACACCTGAGGAAGGAGAGAATAGTTCAGAGACAATGGAAGTTCCCTGCTGAGAACATCTGCTTTCAGATTGGATGTCTCCTGAATATTGATTGCTGTCAGGGAAATGAGAATGTCTGCACCCAAGAGAACTTCCTGTAAGCAATCATGTTGAGTGCTATTATGCTAATATGGATGGCGGTGTCTAGGAGACACCGCCATCCATATTAGCATAATAGCGGGGACATGTCGTTCCGTGGCGGTGTTAAAGGCAGGCGGTTTTCGCCATGGGGGGCCCGTAATGCCCCCCCAGGGATTCTAGGGGGTGTGGGGTGCACATGGAGGGTACCTATGGTACCCCCTGCAGTTCCATGCACAACATGGCAGGCACCGCGCGGTGCCTGCCATGTTGTGCATGGAAGTGCTTGACATGACTTCTGAGAGCACCGCCCGCCGCAATGTCAAGAATGCAGGATGTGCCCGCCAGTGTGGTGGGTGCATTCTAATGTCACCAATAGGACGCCCGCATCAATGGCGGGTGATCCCATTAAACAAAAGGATGGCGGGCGACAATATCCGCCCGCCATCCTAATGATGCCCTAAGTCTTGTAACAATGCATCCCGATTGTGGGATTCTGAGGTTATTCTGTAGACGCGTGTATCATTCCACTACAATTAGTCTGAAAGAACAAACGGGAACCAAATCACTATAACTGCCCAAATTGTCAGTGCGAGCGCTGCATGTCAGTTGCACCTGATCTTACCGTTCCTTATTGAATGAGGGCCTCACATGGGGCGCCTGAGTCAACGCTTACTTCTTGAAATGGAGTGATGGTATATATCCGGAAAATTCTAAGTTCATGCTTCCTGTTTGTTGGAGGTTGCACATGATCGAATAGACTTCTGGGAGATATAGTTTGAAAAATGTACATCGTAGGCTGGGCCATATAGGTCACATGGTGCAACTTGCTCTTGACGAATCATATTTATGGGGCCATGCCATATTAGAGGTTGTAAAGTTCTGTTGTTTCATTTAGTCCGATACTTAGCTGGAAAAGTCTGCATTACTGTCTTCGATTTTTGGGGGTCGTGCATGCGCAAATGGACTTCTGGGCAATGTAGTCTGAAGAGTTTGCATCGTAGGCTGGGCCATGAACTTGTTCACGACAAATTAAATGTATGTGTCCATGCCATATGTTACAGGTTGTAAAGTTCTGTCATTTCATTTAGCCCGTCTACTGCTGTGCTGAATTTCACAATTAACATTGCCTCCCTCTGACTCAGTCGTCTCTCCAGGTGCCCTCCTCAGAGATCTGCTTCAATCCTTGCTATTACAGTCCACAGCAATTCATTCTCTACATGGTTCTGGCTGATTCAATGGTTAAGCACTGGAGCAGTGAGTTTCTATTCTAAACCCCACAGTAACCATGCAGGTCAGTATCGGTCCAAATCTCCTTCAAAAGCGCTGCAAACAGAGGTGAAATTCCTGTAGCAGAATCATCAGCTCCAAGTCTCTGACAAAATAATAACTGGATTTTGTTGGTCAAAGCAGCCCTGTCAACGTCTACAGCCAATATCTACAATGCGAGACAAAACCGACAGGTATGCTGGGGGAGAGGCTTTTTACTTGCAGATCTTCATGGGATTGGTGTCTGGGGGAGGCAAGGAGGCCTCAATTGTTTTGATCTAAAGCAAAGGAGGGACATAAGTGTAATAAAAGATAGCTGCAACCATTGTAAATCTTATGAGAGTTCCATGGTACCATGGGGCTTGTAGTCTTTCTTGACTTCACCTGTGCTTTGTGTAGTGAACACATCTGCAAATGCAAAACCTCACACCATGCAGCACCACTCAACTCTTCTATGGTGAAAGACCCATGCACCCAAGAAGTCTCCTCACCTATTGTGTAAATGCAAGTAAGGGCAGATCAGGGAACTTCCTTAAATGCAAGTAAGTGTATAGAATGGAATTTCCCTTCTAATCTAAACAAGCAAACCCCCATTGTGGCGAAATATTTGAAAAACCTCTCCCCTCTCAACTGCACACCACACATCATAGACTCTACGAAATCGCTGGTAATAGTGCTGGATATGAACCTAAACATAAGAACACAGGACCGGGCACGCGTAATGTAGGATAAACGGTTGAAATGTCTCGTATTATGCCAATATCATTTGCTAGAGATCATGTTTCAGTTTAATTATGGTTGAGTGTGGATGTAGTACATTTACCCTAGTGATGTAACACATACACCAATAATCACCACTTGCTAAGATTGTGTTACTTTCTTGTTTCCCAATTTTCCCTCCCCTGCGCTGTCACGATCATTAAACCACGGGGCCTGTCCACAGACCAAGTCACTTTTATATGCTTCTTTTCACACTTTTGTTTAGGGTTTCCACGTAGTACTGGTGATTTGGATCCAACGTTCCCCGCAACTGTGTTTTTTCTCAGGTTGGCTACAACCTTTCCTACCATTTTACATCCTTTTACTCCTTGTTTTGTATTTTCCTCAGCCCTGAAGAAGTCAAGGGATAATTCCCTCATGTGATGAAACACGTGTTGGCTGGTTGCTTTTCGTTTTTCACATCATTAAATTAATTTGAATAACATTCTGGTGTCGACCATTGCTATTGGCATAATACGAGACATTTCAACCGTTGCTTTATCCTACATTACATGTGCCCGGGATAGTGTTCTTGGGTGGGTTCTATGACTCACACATTTACGGGGGTTACAGGGTATTTCCCCCGACCTGGCAGCACCGTACATACTCTAGCAATATGGACACAACGCGAACCAGCTTGAGCGTCAATTTTCCTGTCCTTACTAAAAACCCTACACCTAGAATGAACCTAAACATGCAGGATCACAACAGCTTCCAAATGAGCATCCTAAGGAAACTCAAACCCTGCCTTCCTCAAGATGACTTCAAAACTGCGGTGCAAGCGTTAGTCATCTCACGGCTGGAATTCGTCAGTGCTACTCTCTGTGGACTACTGAGACACATATTATCCCCCTCAGAGCATCTCTGAATGCGGCGGCTAGGCTCATTACTGGCTCCAAGAAAACCAACCACATTTCTCTGGACCTGAAATCTCTTAACTGGCTTCTGGTTGAGACAAGGATTCAATTAAAACTTGCATGGATGACCCATAGAGCACCACTGCATTTCAACACACTTCTGTACCTGCCAAATAAGCTCAAACTGTCGGGTGGCTCCCGTTCCTCAAGGAGTTCCAGTACCTTGCTGCCGAAGAAATAAAAAAAAATGAAAACCTAAAATCATTTTTGTGAAAGGCAACAATTTGTGGGCCAATGGCCTCCTTACTGCTTGCACTGAATTGCACCTTGACTTGGCCAATTGGCAGGATTTTATTTACCAACCCGGAATTTTAAAATCCATATAAAAAAAAAAAGACTACTATATAAGGAAGATAACATGAAGGAATTAGAGTCTTCAAGTAATAACATCAGGTTATTAGCTAGTTCCTTCTATGATAAACTGAGACAGCCATACCTTGACTTTGCCTTGAACGAGGCAATTTTAAAACAAATGTTGTCAGTGAAACTGATGGTATTGCCGTTAAAAGATATTAACACTTGCTGGAAAACATTAGAGGCGTTCACTACTTGTAGATTGTGCCACCAGTATGAGGAATCCATGGCTCACTTGGTCTGCATATGCCACCTTTTGTATTATGCGCGTTGCACGTAATTGAAACCTGTTTTTAAAATATGGCATACGCACCTGCACAGATGCCATGAAGCTTCTCTTTAATTTGAAGACTCTAATGGAACTGGCTAGATTTGCAAAATTTGCCCATTTGATGAAAGAACTGAGGGACATATTATCAAGAACGGCGTTAACATTATAGCCGGTTTAGCGGCAGAAAACTGCTGCTAAAGCGGCGATAATGGGCTTGATAATTTTCCAATAGAAGCCCATGCTCACACCAGAACATGGACTTCTATTGGAATTCTCGAGGGCATATTATCAAGCCCATTATTGCTGCTTTTGCAGCAGTTTTCTGCTGCTAAACCGGCGATAATTTTTAATGCTGTTCTTGATAATATGTCCCTAAGTAAAGACTCAGTCAAGGTCTAGAGGCAGATCATAGTCTTGTAGTGTAGTTCCTATAGTCCCAATAGGCTCTGCGCATTGGAATAATATCTTCAGTAGTGTAGACGTAGGACTGAGGTCAACTAGGTCTCTACTGACTATATTAGACTTAAGTTTTGTGCCAGCTAGCTCAGAGTTCATTAGAAACTTTCTCGAATAAGCGAGGAGGAGTTTAACCTCCCTGGGTAGACAAGAAGAGATTTAGTTTCTGACAACCATAAAACATGACAACTTTGCTCTCCCTGAATAAGAGTATATCTCTAGAGTTGTGTGAAAACAAAAGACAGCTATTTCACTCAGTCAAAGGTGCGTACTTAGTTTCACCAGATTGTAGAGAAAAAGAGAGACGGGCATTTTCAATAAAAGGTGTTATTTATTGAGCAGTCTCTTTCCTCATACAAGAGAAATGAATTGCTACAATTGCAATACTTATAGTTAAGTAAAGTGCATACAGTAAAAGCAGGATTATGAAATAATACTGTAAAAGCATTGATATGGTTTCTTAGCCATATGATACTTTAAAATGGATAAAATAGATACATACATATATACATTGACTACTCGTACTCAACTGGTGCTTCTAACTACGCCTACCCCGGTGTACCTGACCTAAGCCTAATACGTGGGAGGGAGTAAGTAAGTAGCAGTTTAAGTTAAGTTTGTTTTGCCAAGAATCTGACTCAAGAATTCTCTGTAAGGGTTTAGTCAGTTCAGTACCTGGGTATTAGAAGGCAGGGGGGCTGGTATCTCTCTCTCAGGACTCAGTATCCCAGTCACTCGCAAGGGTAGGCTGGAAATGCCGGAGGCTGGATTTCTCGGCAGGAGAAAAGACAGTGTCTTTCTCAGCGCGTCAAAAGGGATGGGCAGCGTCCGTGGGCTCTCGCATCAGCTGGGCTCTTCGGAAGTAGATAGCTGCTCTGCTCCAGGATTACCACCGTGTGTTTGCTTAAGGCAACGTTGGTATATTTATACCTGAAAGGTGCCGGGTTTGACGTAAGGCTGGACATAAGACGTCAATAAAGATGTCACTAAGAACTGGTCGTTCCTACAGTGCTTTACAGGAGTTCTCGGACGAAATCAAAACAAAGCAGCGGGGATTTCCCAGGTTGCTGGAGGCTTGGATTTGTTTAAGAACTCGGTGTGCTTTCTAGGGGGCTTGAGGAATAGGCTTGCTTAATGTGACAGCATGCGCTATGACTAAATTATGAAACAGGTTTCTTTGCCGTTGTAGGGATATTATTGATTTATAACCGGACAAGGGCAAAGAATAGGAATATCGATTCAGGTACCTAGATAAACACACTACACCCACTCCACGAATTCATGTCCATAATTACTAAACTAAGCAATAGTAAACATATCTAAAGGTGCATGTGTATACCGATCCACCCCAAAATACATTTTTTGCATCTGAAATGGCATATGTGAAATACACGAAAAATGAGTATAGGTACTGTACGCTTTCAAGCAGTGTAATCATTCATTAAAAGGATGCACATATATATCAGCATGAATGATTTGAGAAATTTACACATGAAATGGATCTTAATACAGAAAAGAAAAGTGCGAGACCATTTCATCACATATAAATACAGTTATTTGTAAATATGCTGGAGGCTGAGGTAATATATTGTCTCTAGAGTTCCTAAAAATAGAAGCTCTGTTCTCTAAGAATAGTTCTACTTTAAGCAGAGGATGAGTGCCAAAAAAAAGGTAAATATTTTGGAATCGGGAAAAAAATAATTTCGTTTTTCAAGGGAAGAACTCAAAACAGTTCCAAATATTTTCAATAGCTTTTGTTTTTCAAAGCTGAAGGCCAAATTCAGAGTTCAGGGAACGCTGAGTGCTGAGTGCTCGTTTGCTTAAAAGTTTATTCTTTTTGTTCAGGGGAGAACATCATTTCAGACAGACTTTCAAAAAAGCAGTTTACCGCTTCAGGTGAAAGTTCGACCAAGTTGAGAGTCGTGATAATGATTGCTATCATCGATGACATGATCAGCAGTGCTCACAGAAGGTCGTACCTGGTTGATGCTGCTCTCATCTTGCACTTCACTACCCTTTAATCGCAGTGGTGAAGTCTCAACGAATGCCGTCATCAGGATGGGTAACCGCTGGGGACAACACGATGCATGAGCCTTTACTGGACTTAGCAAAGTATCTGTATCCAATGGTATTTCTGATTGTAGTGTGAGACAGACGTCTAACACGCATTCTTCTCCGCACAGCATACATCTTAACACAGGTAAGATACAATTCTGCCAGATGGGTCTGAATGAAAGAAACCAGGTCATATTCAGATCTCTTAGCCGGGCTAATCCAAGGACTTTAGTTATGCGGTCCTGATAGCGTATAGCTAGGATTGTTTCTTCCATTGTTGCTGGAGTCTTGTCTGTGACATGGCTTGCCATAACGAAGCAGTAGTATCAAAAATAAAATGCCTGCTACGAGTTCCAACAGGAGTGGAAGGCCGCCAAAGAGTGAATGGACAAAATTAGGAAAGATGCCCAGGACTGCTTTGAAAGGTGTCAACAGTTCCGAAAAAATTGTCTTAAATACACTCGCGATACCATTCGTATCAGAAATTTTAAGATTTCGTTTAGCATTTCTGCGAAGTGTAGGGGGCAATTTGTTGATAAAAGGTTATGTATCTCTGCCGTTGTCCTTACAACTTGGAGATCATACGTTTCTTTTGATGACGTCAAGTGCACTGGCGTCTGTAGAAGAACAGACTTCATTCTGCTTAAAGTATCAATTCGAAAAGAAGAGATTTTCAAACTGGGCCAAATTTTTCCCTCCCTGTCTGGAGTGTCGTTCGGAAACAATACTTGCATACAGCAAGTGACCCTGGATGAAACGCTTACCAGATAAGCTTTTCCTGGCACCAAGCCACAACATCTGTGGTCCACTATTAGAATGTAGCTCCCGTTCAAAAGCCGTCTAAAGAATGGCTCTATTCGAGTTGTAGGTGTACCAAGCTGGTGACATGAAATGTTATTTGAAGTCCCCTCACAGGCCCCATGTAGATTTATACCCTGACACAGAAGTATACCACTTAGTGATTTTTCACAATTATCACCACTAAGAAATACATTCTGTCCGTTTTCACTATAACATGTGTGTGTGTAAGGTAATGAACATGATGACTTGATGTATCCTTTACCCAACCTTTCATACTGGCCTGCCTGTATATACTTTTGGCAGTATCGAAATTGGAAAGTTGTTATCGGAATAGTTATGATTCCGTGTATTATCCATTCAATGACAGGTCGTTCTGACATTGTCAATGGTAATCTCTCAAGTTTTTCAATGCTCAGAATTGTATATTCTGCTCCTTTTTGTGCCAAGCTGATTTGTATATCAGTAAGGTTAAAGATAGAGAACAGTGACGTTGTGTTGATTAAACGCCAAGGCACGTAGCCTGAACGCAGATTTTGTAACGTCCAGCCAAGCTGTACAATAGAACGCAATTGGGACTGACCATGTTGTAACATTAGCATGTCCTGCTCCATTATATCGATTGCAGATGATACAATACTGTCCAGTGAATATATTCTGGAGGACAGAGTCATTAACCCATTGTCCACAACAGAAAGTGATTTTTCCAAATTAATACGGTCAATTTCCCGTATTTTCTTTGCTGTTTCAATTTGAGTTTCTTTCCAAACTTCGTTATAAGCTGCATATATAGAGGCCGCTATGAAACGTTTTTGACGCTGTTTGCGTGGTCCCATGATGAAATCACGCAAGTCAGCACCTTCTTTTTGTAAAGTTAAGTGTTGCTTAATTTCTGCCAGTGTGGATGTATGTAGCCATTCAAGACAGAGTTGTCCTACACTGTATGTTGTTACTATCCCTGGATGTTGTCGCTGGGAGTATCTAGGGTCTGGCCTGGTCAATTTGAACCCCTGTATTTTGTTCAGGAATCTATCTTGACAGTTATTTGTGTCTGTGGGCCAGATCGACCATTTTTTCCAATCAGGATGTGTTCTGTTTTGGTTTAAAATATGGGATACGTCTATCTCAACCTCTGTAGTGCTATTACTGTCAGGTGTTGGCTTTGGAATAGACGGTTTGTTTAAGTCTTTAATTTTGGCTAGGCCAAGACAGGTTGTTTGTTGAATCGTGTCATTCAAAAATATAATTTGTTCTGGGATCATGCAGGCTCTGAATAATGATTCTATACCTTGGACTTGCCAATCTTTAGTACCCCAGATGGTTTTTGTTTCAATGTTATTTTTCCAAAAATCAAAACCAAATGTATTCCTTTTTTCAACAAAAAAATCTGAATAGATTAATTTTGTATTTGTCAGCATGGTTTTCATTCCTGTCTTATTTAACAGTTTGAAATAAAACGTTTCTGCGTCACTTGTGTTAAACCCTGAGAAGTATGGGAATTTCTCATAGAATGTTTTTCAACTACCTTTTGGTGGAGTTGCACAATGTTCCCATTGATTATAATTTAAAACATTTCTAGGTTGAGCAGATTTATGCAAATAATGGTTACCATAGTGGTTGTAGCAGTACATCTGTTCATAATTCGATGAACATTGTAAATAATCATGTTCTGTAAATTTTGCTGGCATAACTAAGTCTGACATCATATCATTAATACTTTCAAAATCCCAATCATCAGAGAATGTACTCGGTTTTACAAAGTCACTTAATGAAACCTTAAATTGATGAGGATACTTCAAGAGCTCGACCGGGCCATATATATCGTAATCTGTTTTGTCCCATGCTACCCTACCGGGTATCGGATTGGCTGTGAAGTTTACTGAAGAAAGTTCTCTTTTCTCGATGTGTGAAGACTTGTGTGGCTTTAGGACCAGGTTGATTTTCTGGCTTGCTGTGTCCATTGTAACATATTTTCCCTCAATGAAGTGTCCCAAGCATAGCACCATGATGAGCCAAAGCAGGAGGAAAAGTACACCTAGCACCACCCAAAATTCAATCCATGGGGAAATCAGATACGTTTCTTGTAGTTGATGAAAGAGTTCTTTAGTTTTGTCTTTAAAAGTTTTTGTTGTTGTTGGCTGTTCCTCAGGTTCGCTCGGATCCTCAGAAAAGTCATCGAAATTGATGCAGTAGCCTGATGCAGTTCTGTCAATTATTGGAATTGCTTCTGGATTTTTCCTTGTTTTATTAGCATAGTCTGTTGCTACATCGTTGTAGACAGGTGTTTCTTGACGAATTGTTGCAATTTGGGTTTCAAGAGGCATAAGTTCCATGGCTTTGTTGCATAGTCCTTGTTGATTCACTGTAGGTTTATCAAATGTGATTAGTCTCTCAGTTTGAACCTCTTGATTTGTAGCAAACTTTGGTGTTCTGCTATTTCTTGGGAGACCACTTGGCCTACTACTTATTATTGGCCACATGATTGTGGTTTAACCAGGTCGATGGATACAACTCGGTTCTCCTTTTTACCAGCAAGGGGCGGTAGTACAACTGATCTTGTTCCGTTGACAGCTAAGACAGGTACTGCTTTTCTGTAAGAAGGCCCAAATTCCTTCTTCACAGCGATTTTCTCTCTGACCAGATCCCCAATCTTTGGAATCCAGACAGGCCTTGCTGGGACAGGTGGTTTCTCTTCAGTGGCTGTTGGCTGTTGTTTCAACTTTATGTTGCTCAGGTCTTTTCTTGTTTCATTTAAGTCCTGTAAAATAGCCAAACGATCTTTGATATCAAAGCATTTTCCTTCTACCACTGAAGTCTGACTATCGAGATCCTGGATATGCATTCTAGTCCCGAACAATAGTTCGTACGGACTGAAACCTTTTAGAGAATTTCTTGGCAGATTGTTAAGACTACGTTGGACACTTATTAAATGTTTTACCCACCCAACACCCGAACCTAATACCTTAGCCGTTATAGATTGCTTTATGTCTTGGTTTTTTCTTTCCACCATCCCATTTCCCTCAGGAAGGAAGTGATAAGATTCCCGCAATGCAATGTCCATGCTGGTCATGTCCTCCTCATAAGCTCGAGAGCTAAAAGCAGGATCCTGGACAGAATGTAGCATGCCAATTGCGTCTATGCCGCTATAGACTCGCAAATCTTTTATAACAGTTCAGACGTCAGCCGAGAGCTGGGGTCTATATTTTAAGTGAAACTAGTCTTAAATAATTATTAAAGGGACGCATTTTTCCTGGGTATTTTTCATTGATATTCTTATGATATCTAAAAGAAGGGCATTGGTACTACTCCGGGCATTTCGCCACTGCGGTCTCTGTTGCAGTTTTGACAGTAAAATGCAAATTTGTAGTTTTGCAGGCTCATTCCTGGCCACCAGTATATTGATTGTAATTCTTTCATAGACTCCTTAATCTTAAGGTGTCTTAGACCCTCACCCATATGTGCGTCTGCCACTAATAAGTTTCTCCTGTTCGTGTTTGGAATTACTCTATCCCCCACTCCAGGGATTTGAGCAAAAGGAACGGAGTTTGCATCGATTACGTATGTATAATTGAGTGGATAGTTGACAGGTAGCGCTGCACAGTCGCCTTTTGATGACGTTTTTACCACCAGCATAGTTTCCCCGTTTACGTATTTTCCTGAACGCTTTTTTGTAGCTACGGAAGCCGGCTTAGTTGCTTCCGCTGTGGCTGTCTCAGCCAATGAATTCCCTGAAACGTGAACGCCATCACGTTCATGACTCAATGAATGTATCACATGAGTCTTTGGTAGTTCTTTCTGTAAAAGAACTACTTGTTCCCAAAGCGATTTTTGCTTTATTGTGGCGCCTGTGTCATCTTTGTAACCGTTTTGAACCCATTTCTGCAAGTCGTTATTGTATGATTTGACGCAATAATATGAATTGCACACTATTAGTGTCGGAAATTTGCGATCGGCATTATCTAGCGCCATTTTCAACGCTATTACTTCAGTTTGTTTTTCTGAATTATTTCCTACAGAGTGTGATTTTGTTACCAGAGGTCTCAATTTACCTCCGGGCCACACGTATTTAACAATCTCGCATGTGGCGTTATAGGCTTGTTTTCCCCAAACTGAGGGTTGTGCATGTCCGTCTGTATATATTACACAGGCGTACTGTTGTATTGGCCGAATGTCGATTGGCAGAGGATATTCTGTTTCATATTCTAGATTTTTTAATTTTTTAATTTCCGGGTCAAAATAGTATTTCACTTTGTCTGTAGCAAGAGAATTTTCCCATTGTATCCATTTTGGATTTAATGCCACAGTAGGTAAATTACATGGGCTTAATAATGCCTCAAAGGCTGATTCTGCTGTTCTAACAGTAATCTGTCTGCCATCAGCTTGGTCTCTTTCTTTTGCTACAGCTGTTTGAACCGCATGAACAATGTTTTCCTTAATGCTGAATGTTTTTTCAGCTTCTGTGTACAAATGTGATTTGTATGCTATTGGTACCGTTTCCCCCTCATTAGAGGTTAGGTATGTGAATCCGCATCTTCCTGGGATGACCCGGATCACAAGGTTGCGTGTGTTATCGCGTGGTTGCAATTTTGTTTTAGCTAACATGTCTGTTTGCAATGATTTAAAAATTTCTGTGTGTTTTTGAGTCCAATTGATTGTTTTAAAATCTGGTTTTATTAGTTCATAGAGAGGTTTAACCCTCTCTGCATAATTTAGAATGTAGGTTCTTCCGAAATTCAGGAAACCTAGAATTGATTGTAAGTTCTTCAGCGTTCTTGGTGCTTGGATTACAGCACATTTCTCTAAGAAATTGTCTGCCAGGCTTTTGCCTTCACTTGATAATTCATATCCTAAAAACAGGACAGTTAGATGGGCAATTCGTGACTTTTTAAAGTTGAATTTGTAACCCTCTGCTGCGAACCCAAGTATTATGGTGTTCACTCTTTTCAAGTGAGTATCCAAGTCATCATCTGTTAGATAGATGTCATCGACATAAGATAATGCCTCATCATCATACATTTGTAGTAACTCTGTTACTCTTGCTGAGAATAATCCTGGGCTGTTCTTGAACCCCTGTGGGAGTCGACAGAATTTTTCTTCTGCGAGCCCATTATTGAGAAAGCGGTCAAATACCTGCTTTCAGGTGCTATATTTTGACAAAAGAATCCATTGGAGATGTCTAATGTTGTTTTGTATTTTTTGCGCACGATGTTATTCATTAGTGCTGCACTATGTGAGTTTTGTACTGCAAAAGTTTTGCAACATGAGTTAAGGTGTCTGTAGTCCAAAACTAACTAGACGATATGAATTGTCTGGCTTGGAGACAGGAAACAAAGGATTGTTCATTTGTGAGGTGCATGTTTCAATCACCCCCTGGTATTCAAGTTGATCTAAGATCTCCCTGACCTGTTTCTTAGGTTCTTGCTTAATTGGGTACTGCCTCTGTGCAGTTGGTTGACATTTTAACTGGATTTTGTGAGGAGGAGAGTCCTCATCACATCCAACATGGTTTTTATATAATGCAGGTGCTTGGGCTACTGCCCACTTTCTTGCAAGTGTATATTTGTTATGAATTGGAATGTTATTTGAGAAGGCAGGCATAATCATTTCTTCGCCATGAGGGCACTCCCTGACAAACTCCGGTGGCCAGTCTTTTTCAGCTAAAAGGATGTCATAGCCTTTTGAGAGGTTATCCCAAAATAGACCTCTTATTTTCCTAGTCTTATCTCCCTCTATACGTAATGTTATTTCAATATCTTGATATCTATCAGGTTTCTTCAAATTATCCCTATTTCTAAGGTTGAAACTTTTCTCAGAGGGCTCCCTCTGGGGAGACTTGTGTCCTTGGTCCGGAGATCTTTCTCTCCGCCGAGGAGACTTTCCTCTGGACTGGAATCTTTTTTCTTTGGGAGTGGATTGTTTATTTCCATCCCAGCTCTTTTTTGGAGTGTTTAGATTATTTTTATAAATATCTTTTCAGGATATTCAGTTAGTTGGGGTTTTACTGGTTTCCCACCCAAACTATCTCTTCCTAGTTCTTCATAGGATTTTTCTCTTATTCTGGCAAGTTCAAATGGCTGTTCTGCTACATCTGTTTCTTTCAATTTCTGAAGGAATTTTATATCCTCAGTTGCCACTTGAACTAAGTCTCTATATGCCTATATGCCTGTGTTAATTCTTCTATTTTAACTAAGAGTTCTTCGCTTGACATTTTAGTAATGTCCGGATGTGGTGTGTAGCTGGCTAGAACCGGCTACGTTGCTCCTGGTCTACCTAGTGGACCGAGCCTGGTGATGTTATTATTATGTTTTAGGGCGCCTTTAAACCAGAGCAGGTGCTCTTGGTATTTTAGTGGGATTTCCACCTCCTCGAAAGGAGTGTAGTTATCCGGTGGTTCCTCTATTTTGTAATAGTGGAATTCATGTGTGACAGCGTTTGCTGCTGGAAAGTTTATCCATGAATAGAATACCTCTGTCTGCCGATATTCATGTGCCTCAATTACGAATATGACTGTACCACCTCTCCATGTTAGTCCATTTTCTATAAGTTTAAGAGTTATAGTTTTTCTTATCTTGACTGGGATGAGTGTTGCATCCGGGTCGGACTGCAGGAGACTATTGTCTTCCTCTAGGAGACGAGCTGCTATTCTAGCTGCCTCCCTATCTTCTTCACCGTCTGACATTTTACTGACAGGAAGGTTTTTTGTTGCAGATCAGGTTTTCAAGAAAACAAAGATTAGGTGCACAATATTTTGGAAAACTGTATCCTTCAACGTTGAATAAACTAAAAACTATACATAGAAATCTCTTCCTACTAAGTTCCGGCGGATTTTAACCTTTGACCCACTCCAGACGTCTTTGGAGTATTTACGGGAGAAAGGGTCTGTGTGAAAAAGCGCGACTGAGTTACTCTAACGTCTTGCGTTAGATTTATCGCCTTACCAAACGTTGGGCACCATGTAGTGTAGTTCCTATAGTCCCAATAGGCTCTGCGCATTGGAATAATATCTTCAGTAGTGTAGACGTAGGACTGAGGTCAACTAGGTCTCTACTGACTATATTAGACTTAAGTTTTGTGCCAGCTAGCTCAGAGTTCACTAGAAACTTTCTCGAATAAGCGAGGAGGAGTTTAACCTCCCTGGGTAGACAAGAAGGGATTTAGTTTCTGACAACCATAAAACATGACAACTTTGCTCTCCGTGAATACGAGTATATCTCTAGAGTCGTGTGAAAACAAAAGACAGCTATTTCACTCAGTCAAAGGTGCGTACTTAGTTTCACCAGATTGTAGAGAAAAAGAGAGACGGGCGTTTTCAATAAAAGGTGTTATTTATTGAGCAGTCTCTTTCCTCATACAAGAGAAATGAATTGCTACAATTGCAATACTTATAGTTAAGTAAAGTGCATACAGCAAAAGCAGGATTATGAAATAATACTGTAAAAGCATTGATATGGTTTCTTAGCCATATGATACTTTAAAATGGATAAAATAGATACATACATATATACATTGACTACTCGTACTCAACTGGTGCTTCTAACTACGCCTACCCAGGTGTACCTGACCTAAGCCTACTACGTGGTAGGGAGTAAGTAAGTAGCAGTTTAAGTTAAGTTTGTTTTGCCAAGAATCTCACTCAAGAATTCTCTGTAAGGGTTTAGTCAGTTCAGTACCTGGGTATTAGAAGGCAGGGGGGCTGGTATCTCTCTCTCAGGACTCGGTATCCCAGTCACCCACAAGGGTAGGCTGGAAACGCCAGAGGCTGGATTTCTCGGCAGGAGAAAAGACAGTGTCTTTCTCAGCGCGTCAAAAGGGAGGGGCAGCGTCCGGGGGCTCTCGCATCAGCTGGGCTCTTCGGAAGTAGATAGCTGCTCTGCTCCAGGATTACCATCGTGTGTTTGCTTAAGGCAGCGTTGGTATATTTATACCTGAAAGGTGCCTGGTTTGACGTAAGGCTGGACATAAGACGTCAATAAAGATGTCACTAAGAACTGGTCGTTCTTACAGTGCTTTACAGGAGTTCTCGGACGAAATCAAAACAAAGCAGCGGGGATTTCCCAGGTTGCTGGAGGCTTGGATTTGTTTAAGAACTCGGTGTGCTTTCTAGGGGGCTGGAGGAATAGGCTTGCTTAATGTGACAGCATGCGCTATGACTAAATTATGAAACGGGTTTCTATGCCGTTGTAGGGATATTATTGATTTATAACCGGACAAGGGCAAAGAATAGGAATATCGATTCAGGTACCTAGATAAACACACTACAGTCTCAATCTAGTGTTTTCATTTTTTTTTCTCGTTGCTCATTGACGAGTGTTGCGTCCATCAGATCAATGCAGTCCCTTCTCTTAAACGTATGTAAGAGGTCAAGTGTAACACCAACAATCAAGGTTCTGCTTTTTAGCGAAAAGCTGTTGTATTCAGGGACTTCTACTTTCCTTTTAAAGTTTACACACGATTGAAAACTCTTAGCACTCAAAGTGCTGCTGTTTGCTAAAAACCCAGCAACAGAAGTCAAACATGACATAAGGTAACTTGGCAGTTCCTTCACCACATCATGCTACAATAAAGGGGATACCATTATGAAATTAGAGGACATTCAGAAGTAATATTAAAAACATATATTTTCACTTAACAGTTATGAACAAATTAAAAGATCAACCTCCCAGCAGAGGGGTGTTGAGAGGGCATTGATATAGGAATTAAAAGAATTGGGGCAGTCCCGGGTGATCAAAAATCCTCAGTAAGCAAAGAAAGAGCTGAATACCTTGTGAGAACAAGAACAGGCTTGTGAATTCTGTTAGTATAGTGATAACAGCTGGACAGCGATTATCTAGTCTGCACACTGGTATGTGTTCATTGGCAGGGCTAATAAATACTTCAAGGAGGTGTTCTCCAAAAATGACTGGTGTCAGACCATCTCTTTGACATTAGAAATATCTTCGCTGCGATTTGGATTTACAAATGTCAGTGTTCTTTTTCACTATTGCATGCCAGGCTATCAGTGCTGTAAAGTGCAATTGTATCCTTTATATATATATTAACATATGGTTGCCTAATAACCCTGTAAAGAAATACTGGGAACACCCATGTAAATGATGCACTGGTGACTCTCCAATCTTTTCTAATGGCTGTACTGGCAAGAGTTGCCAGCCAGTGGCATATTCATTACTGTAGTGCTTATTTGTACTGTCAATGAACTAAAATGTATTTAGTTCAAAGGGGAATTGCTGCAAACGCTGCAGCACAACCATTGCACTTTTTATATGCCAATCGACTGCTTGCGTGGAAACTGAAGGATTGGGGGCCAACTTTACGATGCCCTGGCCTCCTCCAAGGAGCCCTGCTCAAAATGCTGTGACAACAAACAACAATCAGGAGTTCCTAGCGTCACTTGAGCCCGGCCTAGACCAGCTATCATATATAACTAAAAAGTGGGCCATTGGAGACAGCCGTACCTTCACCTCCAGTCAGCAAAAATGCCCTCTGCCCTGTAACTTCACAAGTAAGCCAACACACAAACCTCTAAATTAATTATATCAAGTCAAGAATAAGTGAAGAAAATTAGTGTGATATCAAAGAGCAATGGTGGACGTCAAGGTATGGGACATCCTCTGTGCAAGATAATGGAGTAAAACAATGTCTATCAAACGCCATTTTGTGGATATGGTATTGTAGGCTATGTGTAATTACATTATTGATTAACATTTATAACGAACAATACCCTCTTAATTGTTTTTGGCACCTGCTGCGGGTGCATAATACACTCACCAATTTTACTTGAGATTGGTACTTGTGATCGGCAAGATGCAAGAGGATATTCTACAACAAACACAGTAACCCAATGTAAAACATTACCAGAACACAAACCAGACACCTGCAGGTTGGTTACACGCATGGATCCATAACAAGGGAATTTGTTTTTTCCTGTTTTTATGTTGTTTCAAACCTCTGAACAGTAGTTTGGAAAGACTGGGTCCATGGGGTAGCTGCATACATTTCTGAAGCCATCTTCTTTAGTATTGAACCTTGAGGTGCTTGATACCTAGGGACCTACGTACCAAGCTCCTTAAGCTTTTAAACAGTGGATCTATCTGTAACTAATAAAGTAAAAGAGAACAGCAGTTGATACGTGTACATTTTTGTGGCGCTATGTTGAGTGTTTCTGTTTTTCAGTTATGTTGTTTTGAAACTCCTACGCCGCATTGCAGTATGGCAAAGACTCACTACTACATGAAGCAGGCCACAGAGCTGCCGCTGATGTAAATGCTGAGAGCAGCCAAACGACAACCTCTGAGACCCTCTTGCCCTGAGGAAATTTCACTCACCGTTCCCCTATTCGCACATTAATACCATCTTTGGTTCTGTTCAGTGGCGCTTCAATTCTTGTGTAGTGTAGTTCCTATATTCCCAATAGGCTCTGCGCATTGGAATAATATCTTCAGTAGTGTAGACGTAGGACTGAGGTTAACTAGGTCTCTACTGACGATATTAGACTTAAGTTTTTGCCAGCTAGCTCAGAGTTCACTAGAAACTTTCTCGAATAAGCGAGGAGGAGTTTAACCTCCCTGGATAGACAAGAAGGGATTTAGTTTCTGACAACCATAAAACATGACAACTTTGCTCTCCCTGATTAAGAGTATATCACTAGAGTCGTGTGAAAACAAAAGACAGCTATTTTACTCAGTCAATATGTGCGTTCTTAGTTTCACCAGATTTGCAGAGAAAAAGAGAGACAGGCGTTTTCACTAAAAGGTGTTATTTATTGAGCAGTCTCTTTCCTCATACAAGAGAAATGAATTGCTACAATTGTAATACATATAGTTAAGTAAAGTGCATACAGTAAAAGCAGGATTATGAAATAATACTGTAAAAGCATTGATATGGTTTCTTAGCCATATGATACTTTAAAATGGATAAAATAGATACATACATATATACATTGACTAATCGTACTCAACTGGTGCTTCTAACTACGCCTACCCCGGTGAACCTGACCTAAGCTTAATACGTGGGAAGGAGTAAGTAAGTAGCAGTTTAAGTTAAGTTTGGTTTGCCAAGAATCTGACTCAAGAATTCTCTGTAAGGGTTTAGTCAGTTCAGTACCTGGGTATTAGAAGGCAGGAGGGCTGGTATCTCTCTCTCAGGACTCGGTATCCCAGTCACCCGCAAGGGTAGGCTGGAAACGCCAGAGGCTGGATTTCTCGGCAAGAGAAAAGACAGCGTCTTTCTCAGCGCATCAAAAGGGAGGGGCAGCGTCCGTGGGCTCTCGCATCAGCTGGGCTCTCGGGCAAGTAGTCGCTGCTCCAGGGTCACCACCACCGTGTCTTTGCTTAAGGCAGCGTTGGTATATTTATACCTGAAAGGTGCCAGGTTTGACGTAAGGGTGGACATAAGACGTCAATAAAGATGTCATTAAGAACTGGTCGTTCTTACAGTTTTGCAGGAGTTCTCGGACGAAATCAAAACAATAGCAGAGGGGATTTCCCAGGTTTGCTGGAGGTTTGGATTTGTTTAAGAACTCAGTGTGCTTTCTAGGGGGCTGGAGGAATAGGCTTGCTTAATGTGACAGCATGCGCTATGACCGAATTTATGAAAAAAGGGTTTCTGTGCCGTTTGCAGGGATATTATTGATTTATAACCGGACAAGGGCAAAGAATAGGATATTGATTCAGGTACCTAGATAAAACACACTACACCCACTCCACGAATTCATGTCCATAATTACTAAAACTAAGCAATAGTAAACATATCTAACGGTGCATGTGTATACCGACCCACCCCAAAATACATTATTTTGCATCTTAAATGGTATATGCGAAATACACGACAATGAATATAGGTACTGTATGCTTTCAAGCAGCGTAATCATTCAAAAAAATGCACATCATGAATGATTTGCGAAAATTACACATGAAATGGCTCTTAATACAGAAAAGAAAAGTGCGAGACCATTCCATCACATATAAATACAGTTTTTTGTAAATATGCTAGAGGCTGAGTTAATATATTGTCTCTAGAGTTCCTAAAAATTGAAGCTCTGTTCTCTAAGAATAGTTCTACTTTAAGCAGAGGATGAGTGCCAAAAAAGGTAAATATTTTGGAATAGGGGAAAAGATAGTTTCTTTTTCAGGGGAAAAAAAAAAAGTTCCAAATAGTCCCAGTAGCTTTTGTTTTTTAAAGCTGAAGGCCAAATTCAGAGTTCTGTGTGCTCGTTTGCTTAAAGTTATTCTCTTTGTTCGGGGGAAAACATCATTTCAGACAGACTTTCAAAAAAACATTCTACTGCCTCAGGTGAAAGTTCGACCAAGTTGGAAAATGTTGCTACCATGCAATCTTGAGCATGATTGCTTTCAACGATGTTTTGATCAGCATTGCTTACAGAAGGTCGTACCTGGTTGATGCTGCTCTCATTTTGTACTTCACTACCCTTTAATCGCAGTGGTGAAGTCTCAACGAATGCCGTCATCAGGATGGGAAACCGCTGGGGACAACACGATGCATGAGCCTTTATTGGACTGAGCAAAGTATCTGTATCTAATGGTACTTCTGATTGTAGTGTAAGACAGATGTCTAACACGCATTCTTCTCCGCATAGCAAACATCTTAATAAAGGTAAGATACAATTCTGCCAGATGGGTCTGAATGAAAGAAACCAGGTCATATTCAGATCTCTTAGCCGGGCTAATCCTAGGACTTTAGTTATGCGGTCCCGATAGCGTATAGCTAGGATCGTTTCTTCCATTGTTGCTGGAGTTTTGTCCGCGTTTTGGCTTGCCATAAAAAAAGCAGTAGTAGCAAAAATAAAATGCCTGCTACGAGTCCCAACAGGAGTGGAAGTCCGCCAAAGACAGAATGGACAAAATTAGGAAAAATACCCAGGACTGCTTTGAAAGGGGTCAACATTCCCGAAACAATTGTCTTAAATACACTCGCGATACCATTCGTATCAGAAATATTTAAGATATCGTTTAGCATTTCTGCGAAGTGTAGGGGGCAATTTGTTGATAATAATGCATGTATCTCTGTCGTTGTCCTTGCAACTTGGAGATCATACGTTTGTTTTGATGACGTCAAGTGAACTGGCGTCTGTAGAAGCACAGTCTTCATTCTGCTTAAAGTATCAATTCGAATAGAAGAGATATTCAAACGGTGCCAAATATTTCCCTCCCTGTCTGGAGTGTCGTTTGGGAACAATACTCGCTCACAGCAAGTGACCATGGAACTCACGCTTACCAGATAAGTTTTTCCTGGCAGCAGGCCACAACATCTGTGATCCACAATTAGAATGTAGCTCCCGTTAGAAAGCCGTCTAAAGAATGGCTCTATTCTAGTTGCAGGTGTGCCAAGCTGGTGACATGAAAGGTTATTTGAAGTACCCTCACAGGCCCAATGCAAATTTATGCCCTGACACAGAAGTATACCACTTAGTGATTTTTCACAATTATTACCACTAAGAAATACATTCTGTCCTTTTTCACTATAACATGTGTGTGTGTAAGGTAATTTCCATGATGACTTGATGTATCCTTTACCCAACCTTTCATACTGGCCTGCCTGTATATACTGTTGGCAGTATCGAAATTGGAAAGTCGTTATCGGAATAGTTATTATCCCGTGTATTATCCATTCAATGACAGGTCGTTCTGACATTGTCAATGGTAATCTCTCAAGTTTTTCAATGCTCAGAATTGTATATTCTGCTCCCTTTTGTGCCAAGCTGATTTGTATATCAGTAAGGTTAAAGATAGAGAATAGTGACGTTGTGTTGATTAAACGCCAAGGCACGTAGCCTGAACGCAGATTTTGTAACGTCCAGCCAAGCTGTACAATAGAACGCAATTGGGACTGACCATGTTGTAACATTAGCATGTCCTGTTCTATTATATCAATTGCAGATGATACAATCCTGTCCAGTGAATATATTCTGGAAGACAGAGTCATTAACCCATTGTCCACAACAAAAAGTGATTTCTCCAAATTAATACGGTCAATTTCCCGTATTTTCTCTGCTGTTTTAATTTGAGTTACTTTCCAAGCTTCGTTATAAGCTGCATATATAGAGGCCGCTATGAAACGTTTTTGACGCTGTTTGCGTGGTCCCATAATGAAATCACGCAAGTCAGCACCTTCTTTAAGTAAAGTCAGGGGTTGCTTAATTTCTGCCAGTGTGGATGTCTGTAGCCATTCAAGGCAGAGTTTTCCTATACTGTATGTTGTTACAATCCCTGGATGTTGTCGCTGGGAGTATCTAGGGTCTGGCCTTGACAATTTGAATCCCTGTATTTTGTTCAGGAATCTATCTTGACAATTATTTGTGTCTGTGGGCCAGATCAACCATTTCTTCCAATCAGGATGTGTTCTGTTTAGGTTAAAAATATGGGTTACGTCTATTTCAACATCTGTAGTGCTATTACTATCAGGTGTTGGCTGTGGAATAGACGGTTTGTTTAAGTCTTTAATTTTGGCTAGGCCAAGACCGGTTGTTTGTTGAATTGTGTCATTCAAGAATATAATTTGTTCTGGGATCATGCAGGCTCTGAATAATGATTCTATACATCGGACTTGCCAGTCTTTAGTACCCCAGATGGTTTTTGTTTCAATGTATTTGTTCCAAAAATCAAAACCAAATGTATTCATTTTTCATAAAATGATTCTGAATAGATTAATTTTGTATTTGTTAGCATGGTTTTCATTCCTGTCTTATTTTACAGTTTGAAATAAAATGTTTCTGCGTCACTTGTGTTAAACCCTGAGAAGTATGGAAATTTCTCATAGAATGTTTTCGAGCTTCCTTTTGGCGGAGTTGCACAATGTTCCCATTGGTTAGAATTTAAAACATTTCTAGGCTGAGCAGATTTATGCAAATAATGATTACCATAGTGATTGTAACAGTACATCTGATCATAATTTGATGAACCCTGTAAATAATCATGTTCTGTGAATGTTGCTGACATAACTAAGTCTGACATCATATCATTAATAATTTCAAAGTCCCAATCATCAGAGAATGTGCTTGGTTTTACCAAGTCACTTAAAGAAATCTTAAATTGATGTGGATACTTCAAGAGTTCGACCGGGCCATAGATTTCGTAATCAGTTTTGTCCCATGCTACCCCCCCCCCCCCCGGGTAATGGATTGGCTGTGAAGTTCACTGAAGAAAGTTCCCTCTTCTCGATGTGTGAAGACTTGTGTGGCTTCAGGACCAAGTTGATATTCTGACTAGCTGTGTCCATTGTAACATATTTTCCCTCAATGAAATGTCCCAAGCATATTACCATGATGAGCCAAAGCAGGAGGAAAAGTACACCCAGTACCACCCAAAATTCAATCCCTGGGGAAATCAGATAGGTCTCTTTTAGTTGATGAAAGAGTTCTTTAGCCTTGTCTTTAAAATTTGTTGTTGATGCTGGCCGTTCCTCAGGTTCGCTCGGATCCTCAGAAAAGTCATCGAAATTGATTAAGTAGCCTGATGCAGTTCTGTCAATTGTTGGAATTGCTTCTGGATTTTTCTTTGCTTTTGGATTTTTCTTTGTTTCATCAGCATAGTCTGTGGCTACATCGTTGTAGACAGGTGTTTCTTGACGAGTAGTTTTGATTTGGGTTTCAAGAGGCATACGTTCCATGGCTTTATTGCATAGTCCTTGTTGATTTACTGTAGGTTTATCAAATGTGATTAGTCTCTCAGTTTGAACCTCTTCATTTGTAGCAACCTTTGGTGTTCTGCTACTTCTTGGGAGTCCACTTGGCCTACTACTTATTATTGGCCACATGATTGTGGTTTAACCAGGTCGATGGATACAACTCGGTTCTCCTTTTTACCAGCAAGGGGCGATAGTACAACTGATCTTGTTCCGTTGATAGCTAAGACAGGTACTGCTTTTCTGTAAGAAGACCCAAATTCCTTCTTCACCGTGATTTTCTCTCTGACCAGATCCCCAATCTTTGGAATCCAGACAGGCCTTGCTGGGACAGGTTGTTTCTCTTCAGTGGCTGTTGGCTGTTGTTTCAACTTTATGTTGCTCAGGTCTTTTCTTGTTTCATTTAAGTCCTGTAAAATAGCCAAACGATCATTGATATCAAAGCATTTCTCTTTCACCACTGAAGTTTGACTATCGAGGTCCTGGATTTGCATTCTAGTCCCGAACAATAGTTCGTACGGACTGAAACCTCTTAGAGAATTTCTTGGCAGATTATTAAGACTACGTTGGACACTTATTAAATGTTTGACCCACCCAGCACCCGAACCTAATACCTTTGCCGTTATAGATTGCTTTATGTCTCGGTTTTTTCTTTCCACAAGCCCGTTTCCCTCAGGATGGAAGGGACAAGAATACCGCAATGCAATGCCCATGCTGGTCATGGCCTCCTTATAAGCTCGAGAGCTAAAGGCAGGACCCTGGTCAGAATGTAGCATGCCAATCGCGTATGTGCCGATAAAGACTCGCAAATCTTTTATAACAGTTCAGACGTCAGCCGAGAGCTGGGGTCTACATTTTAAGTGAAGCTAGTCTTAGATAATATACATTGGGACGCATGTTTCCTGTTTAATCATGCGAAAAGATCGCTTTATGCTTTCTATTATGTGTTCTGGCACTACTTCTGCCGGTTCACCACTGCGATCTCTGTTGCAGTTTTCACAATTGTTTGCAAATTTGTGATTATCCACGCTCATCCCCGGCCACCAGTATTCTGATTTTAATTCTGTCAAAGATTCTTTGATCATCTGATGTCTTAGACCTAATCCCATATGTGCTTCTTGTATTAAGAAGCCTCTCCTGTTCCTGTTTGGAATTACCCTATCCCCCACTCCAGGGATTCGAGCAAAAGGAACGGAGTTTGCATCGATTATGTATGTATAATTGAGTGGATAGTTGACAGGTAACGTTGAACAGTCGCCTTTTGATGACGTTTTCACCACTAGCATCGTTTCCCCGTCTATGTATTTTCCTGAACGCTTTTTTGTAGCTACAAGCCGACTTAGTTGCTTCCGCCGTGGCTGTCTCAGCCAATGAATTCCCTGAAACGTGAACGCCATCACGCTGATGACTCAGTGTATGTTTCACGTGAGTCTTTTGTAGTTCCTTTTGTAAAAGAACTACTTGTTCCCAAAGCGATTTTTGCTTTATTGTGGCACCTGTGTCATCTTTGTAACCGTTTTCAACCCATTTCTGCAAGTTTTCGTTGTATGATTTGACGCAGGAATGCGAATCGCACACTATTAGTGTCGGGAATTCGCGACCGGCAATATCGAGCACCATTTTTAAAGCTATTAATTCAGTTTGATGACCTGAATTGTCTTTTACAGATTGTGACATTGTTACTAGTGGCATTAATTTACGTCCGCGCCACCGGCATTTGACAACCTCACATGTAGTGTTGTAGGCTTGTTTTCCCCAAACTGAGGGTACTGCATAACTGTTTGTGTATATTACGCAGGCGTAAAGTTGTATGGGCAGAATGTCGCTAGGCAGAGGATATTCTCTTCCATATTCTAGATTTTTTAATTTTTTAATTTCTGGGTCAAAATAGTATTTTACTTTGTCTGTAGCAAGAGAATTTTCCCATTGTAGCCATTTTGGATTTAATGCCACAGTAGGTAAATTACATGGGCTTGTTAATGCCTCAAAGGCTGATTCTGCTGTTCTGACAGTAATCCGTCTGCCGTCAGCTTGGTCTCTTTATTTTGCTACAGCTGTTTGAACCGCATGAACAATGTTTTCCTTAATGCTGAATGTTTTTTCAGCTTCTGTGTACAAGTGTGATTTGTATGCTATTGGTACCATTTCTCCCTCATTAGAGGTTAGGTATGTGAATCCGCATCTTCCTGGGATGACTCGGATTACAAGGTTGCGAGTGTTATCGCGTGTTTGCAATTTTGTTTTAGCTAACATGTCTGTTTGCAATGATCTCAAAATTTCTGTGTGTTTTTGAGTCCAATTGATTGTTTTAAAATCTGGTTTTATTAGTTCATAGAGAGGTTTAACCCTCTCTGCATAATTTAGAATGTAAGTTCTTCCAAAATTCAGGAAACCTAGAATTGATTGTAAGTTTTTCAGCGTTCTTGGTGCTTGGATTACAGCACATTTCTCTAAGAAATTGTCTGCCAGGCTTTTGCCTTCACCTGATAATTCATATCCTAAAAACAGGACAGTTAGATGGGCAATTCTTGACTTTTTGAAGTTGAATTTGTAACCCTCTGCGGCGAACCCAAGTATTATGGTGTTCACTCTTTTCAAGTGAGTATCCAAGTCATCATCTGTTAGATAGATGTCATCGACATAAGATAATGCCTCATCATCATACATTTGTAGTAACTCTGTTACTCTCGCTGAGAATAATCCTGGGCTGTTTTTGAACCCCTGTGGCAAACGACAGAAATTTTCTGCGAGCCATTTATTGAGAAAGCGGTCAAATATCTGCTTTCATGTGCTATATTTTGACAAAAGAATCCATTAGAGATATCTAATGTTGTTTTGTATTTTTTGCGCACTATGTTATTCATTAGTGCTGCACTGTGTGAGTTTTGTACTGCAAAGGTTTTGCAACATGAGTTAAGGTGTCTGTAGTCCAAAACTAGACGATATGAATCGTCTGGCTTGGAGACAGGAAACAAAGGATTGTTCATTTGAGAGGTGCAAGTTTCAATCACCCCCTGGTATTCAAGTTGATCTAAGATCTCCCTGACCTGTATTTTAGCTTCTTGCTTAATTGGGTACTGCCTCTGTGCAGTTGGTTGTGATTTTAACTGGATTTTGTGAGGAGGAGAGTCCTCATCCCATCCAACATGATTTTTATATAATGCAGGAGCTTGGGCTACTGCCCACTTTCTTGCAAGTGTATATTTTTTATGAATTGGAATGTGATTTGAGAAGGCAGGCATAATCATTTCTTCGCCATGAGGGCACTCCCTGACAAACTCTGGTGGCCAGTCTTTCTCAGCTAACAGGATGTCATAGCCTTTGGAGAGGTTATCCCAAAATAGACCCCTTATTTTCCTAGTCTTATCTCCCTCTATACGTAATGTTATTTCGTATATTTTATGAGGTTTGCTAACTCTGGTATCTGCAGTTTCCACTTGAATGTATTCATTCGTGTCCACTGTCTCCAGATGATTCATTAGGATCTTGCGAACTATGCTCACTTCTGCTGCGCTGTCTAGCATTGTCTGAGCCCACCCTCCGTTTTTCAGCTGTGTCCTCAGGATCCTCGGCATGTTTAACTATTTTAATGCTCGCTACCTTCTTTTTTTGGAAATTGTTTTTTACTTTGATGAGCAGGTTCCTTGTCTTTGGACTTGACGTGCTCTTCCCTGTGTTCTGACCGTCCTCTTCTTTCCGATTTCTGCGAGGAAGTCTGAAAAGATCGAGAGGGATGTGTATCAATATCTTGATATCTATCAGGTTTCTTCAAATTATCCCTATTTCTAAGGTTGTATCTTTTCTCAGAGGGCTCCCTCTGGGGAGACCTGTGTCCTTGGTCCGGAGATCTTTCTCTCCGCCGAGGAGACTTTCCTCTGGACTGGAATCTTTTTTCTTTGGGAGTGGATTGTTTATTTCCATCCCAGCTCTTTTTTGGAGTGTTTAGATTATTTTTAATAAATATTTTTTCAGGATTTTCAGTTAGTTGGGGTTTTACTGGTTTCCCACCCAAACTATCTCTTCCTAGTTCTTCATAGGATTTTTCTATGATTCTGGCAAGTTCAAATGGTTGTTCTACTATATCTGTTTCTTTCAATTTCTGGCGGATCGCCACAGATGCTGCTTCTCCTTTTATGTTAGATAATAATAAAGCTGAGACCTGCTTGAAATCTTTCAGTAATTTCATACCCAGAGTTAAAGCAGGTTCTGGACCGTATTCATTTTGAATCTGTCTTAGTACATCTGGTATTACCGCCATGGACGGAACACCATGTGTTTTTATGTAAATGGAAGCAAAGACTGTGCCCCAAGTGTCACAGTCCTCCACATGTGGTGCGATCCCCATTGGAAGACAGATAGTCAGAATTCTGTGTTTCTCAGTAGGGGTAGTATCCGGAAATACTGCCTCTATATGAGGGATTTTTTGTGCTAACCAGAATTGAATTTGTTCCCGTTTTGCGGGTACCTTACCCAGACACGACTGTATGTTCTGTGGTGTAATTTTGTTTATGTTCCCCTGATTAGGGGTCAGCTGTGGAATGTTAATAGCTGGTTGGACTGTTTTAGTCCGCATTACATATTGGACTAATTGTCTATGTATCTTAATCAGTTGTTTTAGCTGTGCTAAAAGTTCTGGTATTGACATTTTTTCAATGTCTGGATGTGGTGTGTAGCTGGCTAGAACCGGCCACGTTCCTCCTGGTCTACCTAGTGGACCGAGCCTGGTGATGTGATTATTATGTTTTAGGGCGCCTTTAAACCAGAGCAGGTGCTCTTGGTATTTTAATGGGATTTCCACCTCCTCGAAAGGAGTGTAGATATCCGGTGGTTCCTCTACTTTGTAATAGTGGAATTCATGTGTGACAGCGTTTGCTGCTGGAAAATGTATCCATGAATAGAATACCTCTGTCTGCCGATATTCATTTGCCTCAATTACGAATATGACTGTACCACCTCTCGATGTTAGTCCATTTTCTATTATTTTAAGAGTTATAGTTTTTCTTATGCTGACCGGGATGAGTATTGCACCCGGGTCTTGCTGTAGGAGACTTGTGTCTTCCGCTAGGAGTTGGGCTGCTATTCTAGCTGCCTCCCTTTCTTCTTCATTGTCTGACATTTTACTGACAAGAAGGTTTTTGTTGCAGATCAGGTTTTCAAGGAAAACAAAGATTAGGTGCACAATATTTTGGAACACTGTATCCCTTAACATTGAATAAACCAAAAACTATACATAGAAATCTCTTTCTACTAAGTTCAGGCGGATTTTAACCTTTAACCCACTCCAGACGTCTTTGGAGTATTTACGGGAGAAAGGGTCTGTGTGAAAAAGCACAACTGAGTTACTCTAATGTCTTGCGTTAGATTTATCGCCTTACCAAACCGTTGGGCGCCATGTAGTGTAGTTCCTATATTCCCAATAGGCTCTGCGCATTGGAATAATATCTTCAGTAGTGTAGACGTAGGACTGAGGTTAACTAGGTCTCTACTGACGATATTAGACTTAAGTTTTTGCCAGCTAGCTCAGAGTTCACTAGAAACTTTCTCGAATAAGCGAGGAGGAGTTTAACCTCCCTGGATAGACAAGAAGGGATTTAGTTTCTGACAACCATAAAACTTGACAACTTTGCTCTCCCTGATTTAGAGTATATCTCTAGAGTCGTGTGAAAACAAAAGACAGCTATTTTACTCAGTCAATATGTGCGTACTTAGTTTCACCAGATTTGCAGAGAAAAAGAGAGACGGGCGTTTTCAATAAAAGGTGTTATTTATTGAGCAGTCTCTTTCCTCATACAAGAGAAATGAATTGCTACAATTGCAATACTTATAGTTAAGTAAAGTGCATACAGTAAAAGCAGGATTATGAAATAATAATGTAAAAGCATTGATATGGTTTCTTAGCCATATGATACTTTAAAATGGATAAAATAGATACATACATATATACATTGTCTAATCGTACTCAACTGGTGCTTCTAACTACGCCTACCCCGGTGTACCTGACCTAAGCCTAATACGTGGGAAGGAGTAAGTAAGTAGCAGTATAAGTTACGTTTGGTTTGCCAAGAACCTGACTCAAGAATACTCTGTAAGTTCAGTACCTGGGTATTAGAAGGCAGGAGGGCTGGTATCTCTCTCTCAGGACTCGGTATCCCAGTCACCCGCAAGGGTAGGCTGGAAACGCCGGAGGCTGGATTTCTCGGCAAGAGAAAAGACAGTGTCTTTCTCAGCACGTCAAAAGGGAGGGGCAGCGTCCGTGGGCTCTCGCATCAGCTGGGCTCTCGGGCAAGTAGTCGCTGCTCCAGATTCACCACCACCGTGTCTTTGCTTAAGGCAGCGTTGGTATATTTATACCTGAAAGGTGCCGGGTTTGACGTAAGGATGGACATAAGACGTCAATAAAGATGTCATTAAGAACTGGTCGTTCTTACAGTTTTGCAGGAGTTCTCGGACGAAATCAAAACAATAGCAGAGGGGATTTCCCAGGTTTGCTGGAGGTTTGGATTTGTTTAAGAACTCGGTGTGCTTTCTAGGGGGCTGGAGGAATAGGCTTGCTTAATGTGACAGCATGCGCTATGACCGAATTTATGAAAAAAGGGTTTCTGTGCCGTTTGCAGGGATATTATTCATTTATACCCGGACAAGGGTAAAGAATAGGATATTGATTCAGGTACCTAGATAAAACACACTACACTTGGTCAGCCTTGTATGAGCAATGGCGGTTTACAGTTTGTAAAACTAAGTTGCTGAGGGGGTGGTGTTTTGCTATCCGCGTAAAAGTGGTAAGTTACACCTCATTTCCATGTGGGGGAAGTGGGGAGCGTTACTGCTCAGGTGAGTGGTGGGCACAGTCTTCGTAGCCGGGCAGGCAGCAGAGAAAGCACTGGCAGGGAAAGGAGACTACACAATTTAATATAAAGAGCAGAGCCTCAGAGCTTTTATATAGCGCGAACTTGACCCAAGAGGGTATCAGAGCGCTTTACATTTTGTATCGTTGCGTTAAACGTTACATCAGTTACAATAGCATAGGAAGGTACAATATACAAAAACAATGTTGCAAGAATTCGTAGGAGGGAGGGGAGGAAGGAGTCATAGCGGGGAGACGAGGAGGAACTGTGCCCAATGTCTGGCTGGGTATGTGATTGTCAAGTGTCCAGAAGAGGGTCCATGATATCCAGGTAAACACTACATAATCTAGCCATGAGATTACGAAATTTAAAAACGTTATGGAAGGGAAGCAACTCATTGGAAACAATTTTAAATAGAAGCCAATTTCAGCTGCATTATTGATTCAAGTGGCATCAAAAACTTGGGGATCTACTTAAGCTTCTAGATGCTCTACTAAAAGTAAAAGGCTTGAACATGGATCAAGCCCCTCTGTATGCCAAGACACGTTGTTCCCCGCGCTGTTCCCATAGACATGATCACTAGTTTTGTTCCAGTGAGCTTGAGCTTCTTTGCTGCCTTCCTTTATTCCAGTTGGGGACACTTTGTCTTCACTTCAGTGACTGTAGCTTCAGCTTAAAAACTATTTATATCCTTTTAGTGTAAATATACAACAATGTGCCAGAGCTAATCAATTCAAGCAAGGATTGCAGATAAAGAGAACAAAATAATTGTACTGATTCCTGTAGGGCCCAAAATGGAAATGCAACACAGCAGGAGGAGAATAGTGGTATTCACGTCCGACTGAGTCCATTCTAAAAACACTGCTGAGTTTCTCGACACATGCTGCAGAGTACCAGATGTAAAAATCCACCCATGTCAGGGTAAAAGACATTTGGTGTCTCATTCAAGGAACACACCTGTTTGCCTATAGAATACGGGTTTACAGAGACCATTGCTAAGGCAGTGGCGTGTCTTTTATATTTAACAATGTGTCACTGCAAAGGACACTTCACGTTTGAAACTTTGCCAGAACAATCTATACTGGGTATGGTGTTTCAAGAAGCGTCTATGTCAGATAAAAGGATACTTACATCTACGTGGCTACTGTTTAATGTTGTGCTTGACGAGCAGAGTTGTGAACTCAGTGTTTATTGCTGCACCTAGTAGAAAAGCTGCAAAAGAGGTGTGAGGGTAGGGATATGTATTTGAACAGGTCTATTGATGGGGATAGTTAGTGAGAAAGAGAGCCTATGCGCACAGGCTGTGGCTTGTGTGGTGTTTTTGCCACATGTGTGCATGGCAAAGAAAGCTCAACCTGTGTGGCCACTAGCGTGGAGCTGCACATACACAATGTTTGAGAAACGTGTGACAATAGGCACAGTCACGCAACCCTAGTCAGGACGTATGATACTCACACAATTAACCCTCTGCCAGGACAGAAATGTCAGATGTCACGTTTAGACGGCTAGTAGTGTTCAAGGCAATGGGTGTTTAACAGAGTTTTTATATAGCGCAAACTTGACCCGGTATAGGGTATCAGAGCGCTTTACATAGCACCAGTTGCATTAGATGAGGACACATTCATTTTTTTTATGCACAGGGAAATTAAGTGATTTGCCCAGAATCACAGGATGTTCAGCGTCATTGCCGAGACTCGAAACCCGGTTCCCCAGATTCGACAACGTTAATGATAGTGCCAGCAAACAGGGCAATGACAAAGTGCATGGTGACTGGATCTCGGTTTCAAGCAGTCTGCGAGCATTTGAGGACATTTTATTAAGTGTCCACACAAGATCTATGGACAGTTTCCCAACAGCATCCACCAAAGCAGTGCAAATGTGAAAGGCATGCAAATGTCGCAACTGAAGCTGTTGCCAATCCACAGCGCCGAAATCCGGGTAGCTCACTGTAGTTGTGTATGCTACGTTCCAAGTCCAGTGACGTTAAACAAAATGATGGGGACCCCCTGCCGAATGTGATAAGGGGTGCCTGAGTCACCCATATCGCACAGATAAGCATTTGTTTTAGCTCAATTGGTGCGCCAAAATATGATTCCGAATGTGGGTGCAGAAATAGAAGGGCCATAAGATAATGGATTAAATAAATATGTATAGCAGAAGAAATGTTAATCTCTTATCAGTAGCAACAGTGAACGACATTCACTGCACTGAGTCCAAGAGGCCCTGTCCTCCAAGCCCATCACAGGAACAGTTTGTTGAACCGGGGCAGAGGCAGTGCGCCCTATGAGACCTCAGAAATAGAAATCCAATGTAAAGTCACAATGGAGGCCTGGTGAATACACCCCGCCATGCGGGTAAACTGTGCTTGTGGCCTGGGGAAGCAAGAAAGAGTGAGTTAAAACTCTCCTATACTATACTACGTAACACGTGTGGTGACAGTTTTAACACACACTGCTTTACATGGCACACCTTCTACCCTGCCCGTGCCTGCAACAAACCCACACAATGCCTAATTAGGGATTACTATGTTGACGGACATTGTAAAACACTTATGTAAAGTTTTTTATTCTTTTAAAGAATTATTGTATTTATTAATTGTTTTCTTTTGGTGTGTTCATGTAATAGCTAATGTATTGTATTTTGTTTAACTGCCTACTATTAGTTAATAATTTATTACTTTTTTCTAGCATTAATTTGATTTGTTTCATGGGTTTTGTAATACTATTAGAAATTACTTAACAATGAAAAACACATATAGATATATATATATAGATTTTTTTAGGTTTTTAATTGTTAAATACTTTATAATTTCTAATAATATTCTTAATATTCGTTATTCATGATAATCTTAAATTTTAATGACATACTCTTATTTTTATAATGATATAATCTTATTTTTTATAATGCATATACATTATAAATGTTAATATAGATATATATGTTCTCCTCCATGAGTTTCAAATACTCAAATAAAAGTAGGAGCAGGGTCCTCCAGACAAACCACCAACAAGAGGAAGAGGTTGAAAAAGAGGAAGAGGAAAAGAAACAAAGAAAGACGTAGATTAACTAAGAGAAGAGGAGGACGCACAACATCTACAAAGAGGTATTCACTAAATGATCCAAGTGATAATTCCATCATCAATCTGCCCTCCAGACTGCTAACTCAAGAAGAAATAACGTTATTAAAATTACGATTATCTTTCTGTCCCTCTAAGGATATTGACTATACCGATACAAGGATCGACCTCTTCCTATATATAAGGAAACTTAAACTCATGAAATTATGTAAAATGTCCTCCAGCATACAACGAATGACTGAGCATAGGAGGGATACAACGGATTTCACTAATCTCCAAGTATGGGACATTGAACTACTATTGGATATGCGAGCATTAGAAATGGACTTGCACGACCGGATAAGAAAGCCATTGCTAAAGATTGTAGCTTCTTCGTCAGACCCGATTTCTGTCAGGCCACAGTCTCCAAGCGATGGCACCTTCGTCAACTGATTCCAGAATATCAGAAAAAGGGGGCTATGGCTTTTCTACAGAATCCGGCTAAATTAAAGGTTGTCTTTAAGGACCAGACGAAATTTTTTTTGTCTGAAGTACAGGCTAAAGACTTTGTGGACACATTGGGATGATAAAGTGCTTATTTACTGGTATCTGTTTGAATATATACTTTTAGGGGCTACTTTGTTGCTGTTATTGCTCCAAGGGGAAAAAATTTACAGAGCTCTCTAAGCGTCAGTATCGTTGCCTTTTTGTATTCTATCTTTTTTTCTATTGTAGCAAACTGTACATAAACGAGCTTGCGTGCTTTGGCCCTTGGAACGGGGGAGAGGAGCCCGGTACACCATTGTAAACAGGGAAGGAAGGTCCCTGGGCCTCATAGGATGAAAGGGGAGGGGGAGGGGAGGGTGGGTAGGTGTGCTTCAGTGTGGGGGGATAGGGGGGTCACGGGGGTTTGGTGGTGTGGGGGGGGAAACCAGCAGACAGGAAGCAGTTTATGCAGAGAGAACTAAAACAGCAAGAAAGAATGTTAGATATATTTACAAAGATCGCACGAAGCTTAAGTGACGCTTTGACTGTTTGTGATATGAACTTACTGCAGAGACAGCCCAGGGTTGAAGCAATCATAAGTTATGTCACCACTTAAGAAAATTAAAATTTGTTCTTTGAAAAAAAAAAAAAAAAAGAAATGGACAATGACAGACAAGAAAATAGTAATATTGTTCTGGGACAAATGGATATTGCAACCGGACAAGCCAGCCACAGCGGTTTGAAACCCAAATAACGTTATAATCCCAATGTCTCACATGACAAGATCGAGGCGTATGGATCAGCAATAATCGAGGAGTTGAAGAATCTGAGAAAATGCACCACCAGAGGCAAATGGGACAATCTTACGATGGATCAGAGATTGGCCCTAAAGAATCTACAGGACGATCCTCGCATAGTAATCAAGCCATCCGATAGGGGTGGCAACATTGTGATTATGGACGTATCCCAGTACAGAACAGAAGTACTAAGACAACTAAGGGATCATACATGTTAAGAAGAAGTTGGGTGGGAAGAATATAGAGCAGGAATTAGGGAATATCATGGTCTCTTGAGAGGATGGTATGGCATGGGTCTGCTAGATCACAACAAATATTGTTTTTTAAAGAATGACAATCCTCGTGTCCCATATGTGTATGTCTTACCAAAGATTCACAAGGACCCTCAAAACCCACCAGGGAGACCAATAGTCTCGTCCAATGGGGGACTGTTGGAGAATATGTCCATTTTCTTAGACCTATTTTTGGCCCCCTTTGTTGTCAATCTGAGTTTGCTCTGCAGAGACAGCTCGGATGTTTTGAAATGCATACATGACATCCAATGGGAACCAACATATCTTTTGATTTCATTGGATGTCTGCTCTCTGTATACATGCATGAATCAAAAACAGGGAGTAGAAGCATACATGCAATACTTACGAAGCAGACCCATCTCATTGAAAGATCACAATAAGATGTTTGAAGAAATGATGACTTATTGTCTTGAGCAAAAAAAAATTCTATGTGAGAAGACTCTCTATCGTGAGACATCTGGTACAGAAATGGGCACTTGTTTTGCCCCAAGCCTGGCTTTTTTATTTTTGGGCATTTGTGAAGAACAAGTTGTGGGGGCAAGCTCAAATGACCGATACACAGAACACATCCCAATCTGGATCAGGTACTTAGACGACCTGTTCCTGATTTAGGATCGGTCAATAGAACTGGCAGAAGAATTTATTCAGAAACTAGGAATGAGCAGCTTAAATTTGACCTTTACACATAACATAAGCAGAGATTATTGTGAATTCCTTGATGTGGCAGTGCAAGTGTTTGACAATAAAATAACCACCCGCCTATTCAGAAAAGAAAACGCAGGCAACACCATTCTGTATGCGGCCAGTAATCATCCTACAACATTAATACGAAGTATACCGCATGGGGAGCTCTTGCACACTCACCGAAATTGTAGCACCCATGAGAGCTATCTACAGGAACAAGAAGTGATGGTACAACGCTTTAAACAGAGACGATACAGCAATAAAATACCAGATACAGCTAAAACAAAGATTGCAGGAAAAACACAAAATGAACTTCTCTTTAGACCAATTTCCAAAGATGGTAAGAAGAGTAACTATGCTACGAGATTGATTACCACCTGCAGTGGGGGTTCTTAAAGATTGAGAAAAATAATGAAAGCTCATTGGGGTTTATTAAAAGCTGCCCACATTATTGGCAAACAGTTAGGGCAGGCTCCTAAAATAACATACAAAAGATCGAAGTCATTGAAGGACCGACTGGTCCACAGTTATCAGCAAGAGGGACAAGCAGGTAACTGGTTAAAATCTGTCAAAGGATTCGTGACATGCAATAATTGCAAGGCATGTAAGAATAGTAAGAGCTGGAAATCCTACAAAACTGAACTTAACGAGGAAAGAAGGATTGATAAATTTATCACGTGCTCCAGTGATTGTTTAATTTATGTCCTAGAGTGTCCTTGTCAGTGTAAGTATGTGGGCAGTGTGAAATTGCAACTGAAAGCGGGGATTTTGCAGCATATGCGTGCCATTTCTAACAGAGATTACACCTATCCTACAGCAAGAAACTTTTCTGGGAAGCATAGCAGCAACAGCAATCTCCTGACATTCTACGAGATAGACAGGATACTTCCTCATCCCAGGGGTGGTGATCGGGAGAGAGCAGTCCGCATCCTGGAGTCTAAGTATATCATTGGGCTCAACACAAAAAACCCAAATGGGCTTAATAGCGGGGAGGAATTAGCTACCCACATAGGAGTATACATTTGGACCAGTATGAGGCTAATTAGCAGCAATTCTCCTTTTAACACACTATCATGATTTTAAATGGGAGGACCTAATGCATTGGGCTGCGTTGATTGACTAATAAAGAAACAGGGCTCTGTTCGAAAATAGAGTACATAGTGGGTGACATCTAACACGCTCTGTACTTGAAACACACATATATATTGGATATAATCCAGACCCCCTCTCTTCTCCCCTTTTCTCAAACATAATTTATTATTCACTATGTTCACTTTCCCACTAACTCAAATATAGAAAAAGAGATCACAGGCACCAATATCTGCATTCCCACAGAGAAAGACGACTACATCCAAATGTAATACCTATAATATGATTGGACTACCCATGTCATAACGGGATATTAAAGAGGTACGATACCTACGATTGGATGAAGCACCCCACAAGCCAGGAAAAGGCTGGTACATCATCATTGACATAAGAAATTAGAGGGGGTCATTGTGCCTAGTATCCCTAATGCTTCTAACCGCAATATTGTTGCTTGTAGATCCCGCTGAGAGCACGATTAATAGTTGCCATATATGAGTTGAAAACTTTATTGGCCGAGTAAAAATGCGCAATTCACATACCTTGCATTAGGTACATTACCTATGATTGGATGAAGCACCTCATAAGCCAGGGTACATTACCATTGGCATATTGGCATCGAAAAATAAGAGGCAGATATGGTTGCCTAGTATTCACAATGCTCCTAACCGCAATATTGTTGCACATAGGTCCCGCTGACAGCGCGATTAAGTAACTGCCATATACGGGTTGAAAACTTTATTGACAATGTCAAGTTGTACACTTTAATGCTTTTAACCGCAATATTGTTGCACCTAGGTCCCACTGACAGCGTGATTAAGCAGTTGATATATATGGGCTGAAAACTTTATTGATAATGTAAAATTGCGCAATTCACAAACAATGTATTTTCGATGAGAGAACCATAATGTACATTTGTATATAATTAATCATGGTTTTCATGGTATGATATCAAAGATGGCAATGTATTATGTTTTTTGAATGATTTACGGTGATGTATATATATGCGCAAAAATATAAAGTATGTTTTCGCTTTCTATGAACTACAGGATGTATTTCTAAGGGACATTGCAGTATTCATTTACTCAAAAAAGGGTAACGCCGAAAAGCGTCATCTTGGTACACATTAAAATAATTGAGCAGTAATCCCTGGTGTGCCACTTGCTTTTCTTGTCTGGAGTTGTAGAGAAGAAGTTTGGATAATTTTATATTACGGCGGCTGCCTCTGCAGCATGCACCGACACCGTTGGATGGTGAACCGCGATAGCAGCAATTGGAGTGGATGTTCTGTATTATATATATAAATATGTATATAGTATTTCTTGAAATATATTTTATGTTTAGTTTTAATCCAGATTTATTTTTATTTAAGAGTGGCAGTAGTAAATCAGAGCCTTCCAAATTCCAACACTTCCCCTACTGTTTTTCAGGATGGATTGGGACTAATGAAGATGCCCCTTCCAAAGTCAAAACCATACTGTTTATTACTTTGGAGTGGGAATAGTACATCTGATCCCCAATAACATTCAGCAGATGACCTTCACATGTTCTTCAGTGCCTGGATGCCCCTCGAGTTATAAGTTGCGCTTTAGAAGTCCTTATAGCATAACATAGCATAACGGAACATAATCCTGAACTCTTCAAAGACCAAAACATTCCCAAAGGTTGTGCACACTGGAGTGGAAATAGTCAATCTGGCCCCTCTTAAGTCCAACATTTTCCTTACTGTTGCTCAAACTGGAGTAGAAATAGTAACCTTGACTCGATCAGTGTCCAACACTTTAGCTACTGTTGCACAGCTTGGAGTGGGCATAGTAAATCTGACCCCTTCAAAGTTGAACTCTTTCCCTACTATTGCTTGGGTTTCTGTGGTAATAGTGAACTTGACCCTTCTAGTCCTAATTTTGTTAAATTGCAATTTGTAGTTACTTTTTTGTTGTTGGTTTTTCTCTAATTCCAAGCAATATTTTAGTTTAAAGTATGTTTTTATAATATATTTTTGAGTAGTTGTATTTAGTTATTTAAATTAAATTCTTAATGTGTTTTTGATAATACGTAAATAATATTTATATGTTTTATGTTATTATTTATGTTTATATAACCATTTTATTGCCTTATTAAGTTTATTGGTTTTTAAAATTTATTTTAAAGCCTGTATTTCCAATTAATGTTTTTAAGTTTTAACATTGATTTATATATTTTTCCAATCTTTTATGTAAAAAAAAATCAATGTAATCTTTTTTTAAATGTAAGTATGTTTTACAAATATTATAATATTATATATTTTGATTTCAATGTACTTCCTAATTTAATGACAATATTGTGGCTCACTATGTTTTTGTAGTTGATATTTTTGTACTTTGCATAAACAGTCAATATTTGCGTCCTCAATATTTGTTTAGGGATATTTTATTTGTTGGTGATCTTAAATCATCAAAACCATGTTGTGGCCCTGTGTGAAGGGACATTTTGTGAAGCAGCCTATTATTGCTTAAGTCAGTCCGCAAAATAACAGGTAGGATGCAAATAGTTACTTCCCAATTTGCATCCACTATTTGCAACCTGCCTGAACTTTTATGAGGCCCAGAATTCTTGCCTTTTGAGTGATAAACTGTTCCTCACAGAAATATTTCTGTTTTGGCCACCTTTACACAACATTGTGCACGAACTATTGTGTTTGGAAAAAGAAAATGAAAATGGGCCTGTGGGTAAGGGACCTACCATGACCCACAGACCTATATGGTGGCCAAAAGGGAGCCCGTGGACCAAAATAACATATGTAAATATTATTGTTATCGCTGGATTCATAAATCCTATGCTAATTTGCAGATCCCGTTCATTCACTGGATCCCGCACATCCACCTGGGGCTCATGATTTGATAATTCAATACCTGCAAAACCAGTAATAATTTGGCTGCCTCTACTGTTGTGAGTAGAGCAACAACAAAAATGCCAATACTGTCAAATCTTTCAAGAGGAGTAACTCAACACGAAGATCTAAACTAAGTGCGATAAGAGACTGGTTTGTCAAGAGTAAATCTTCTTTATTGATCACACTTTTGGAGAACGATCTGTTGGTTATAATTCACCAAACATTTCACAATTTATCAAAAAGACGAACATTACAAAAACATTAAGCATAAAATTGACATTACAAAAATCAGTGCACAGTAGTGAAATAATGAAACAATTAGAAAACAACCATAGTTCATCAACAATCACATGCAAATCTCACTCTCTCTCACCAACCATACATACATACAGAAATATTTACAACTTTATAAAAATGAATTTTCATAAACACCAAGGACATATATTTGAATGATTAGGATTTGAATCTATTATGGAGTGGCTATTTGATGAATAGCGTCCTTATGGTGTGCTACTGTTGTGAGAGTACAACCATGTCATATTTCAAGTCCTGCGACCAGCTTCCCCTAATGCATGGCTTTCAGATTGTTGCCGTTGGCCACCTGAGGAATGTTGGCTTGTCATTGCTGGCCCGAGACAAGGCCCTGTAGCCAGCCCTGCTGCACATGGTCGAACACTGTGATTAGCTGGGGTTGGTATTCCCTGGTGAGTTGGGCATGCCTTTGGTCAAGCTGTACACAGGGTTTGCAGGCTATGGAGTTTTACGTTTTATGTGCAGGGGCTGGCAAGAAAATGAGACAAATGGCCAACCTCCACCTGCACGTCGCCAAAGGCCATGTGCAATTAAAATTGATTACCAGCAGAGTGTATAGCACAGCATCTGATGGGAGGCAATGTTGAATGGCCAACACCCACTGTCGAGTTGAGGAAGAGGAGGAGCAAGTGCAAGAGCGAGTGCTAGCCGGAAGCAGGGCAGAGGCTCGGAAAAAAGCTCAGAAAAGTCGCTGCACGCCAAAACCCACAGGGGCCAAGGTTGGAGCCGAGCGCACGGCTGCAGGCGGAAGATTCGTGGCCCTACAGTCCTGTGGCAGCGCGGGGGACTTTCTGCCAGAGCTCTCAGGCTCCTTCAGGCTTTGAGCTTCGCGAGATCTTCCCACCACCGGGACTGAGACCGGCACTCATTAATGAGGTGAGGTTGCCTCCGAGGGTCTAGACTACGGTGAAAGACGCGAGCGCTGCTGCCGATAGAGGCGGCCGCAAAGTAAGAGCCCGGGGGGTGTCCTTGGCAGGTCCGACTAGGTCTGATTCTGTCCGTGGCCCCCCCCGAGAGCTCCGCTCGCGACATGCAGCTGTCTCTGAGGACTCCGTGGTCTCCGTGGGTCTCTGTGGGCCTTACCCATAGCCCCCTCATTGCTCTTTCGTCAACAGCTGCGAGGGCTACGAGGGCTACGGGTCATAATCCACCCCCTCAAAAAGACCAAGCAATATTAATGAACTAAAGAGCTGCATAAACACAGACTGGTGGCAGGTAGCAGGAAAGTTGTGCATCTGAGATCCTGCATTTTCGCCACTCAGTGCCTTGTTAGATCCAAAGGAGAAAAGTGGAACGCAGCTTTGTCTAGCGAGGGTTAGCAAGGGAAGGAAGGGCCACCCCTTCCTCGCAGCTTGCTGCTCTCCCACCAGCCCCCATACCCTCGTTGCTGACCGCTGGCCAGCATTCGCTCTTGATATAGAGCGCAAGCTTAAGCTTAAAGCGGAAAGGCGAGGAGAGAGGGGTGTGGTGCTGGTGTGTTGCTGGAGACCCCCAGCGGTGGCAAGCGGGAGTCGTGACGGTCGTGTAACTGCACGGTGAAGGTATTCTGGAGGATTGGGCCATAATAGGAGAAGCCGCACTGGTTCCACAGTCCCTGTGAGCACTGCAAACCAAGGCCACCTAAAGCTACCCCTATTGCTCGAGGACCAACCAACAAACTAAGCTGTATACCCCCCCAAGATGCCAACAAGGATTCCAGTTACCAGGTCAAAATCAGCTGCAGACGCCAACGGCAGTGCAGCCCAAGTAGGATCAACAACGAATGGTTCGAGTAGATCTTGCACAAATGCTATGAACCCCGGCAATCCCCCTGGGGCTTCTAAGACACTGAATAATCAAAAATCTACCAATTCAGGCCTGATAACTAAATACTTGTTTCCAATGTCTCTAAACGACGTACCAGCTAACAACAGGAAAGACCATCTAGGAAGCAGTGTAAGTGCCAAGGAAGACTTTTCTCCTTCTGCAATAAATACCCAGGGCCCCTGTCAAACGGAGACAAAATGTTGTTTACCTTCTTACTCCAGTATGGACATTACCAACAGTTCTACCCAATTGCGCTCGGGCACAGATTCTGTTTTTAATGCTAACACAAGCCTTGCCCCAGCAGTTTCTCACTCACTACCTGATACTTACAGCTTCAAACCAGCCTCAAGTGCGCCAAGAAGATCAATAACAACAGAGGCACTAATACATCAATCTCACTCACCTATTAGGCAAGACTCTTCTCTGACTACTGCCTCAGGCTCTCCCATTGTGAAAAAAAACAAGACCTGGGAGAACTCTCAGCATTATTTCTACAGCAACTTGAAATTAAAATTGAGCAGACCCTGGAGTCCACTCCACAGCTGTATAGACTATCCAGTGGAACAAACAATCATCACTATACCCCTCAAAACACAGAGAATTCAAGTTTTATGGCTGCCTCTGAATCGTCAAAACTCATTAACCCGCAACACATAACGGCTAAAGCTTTACTTTGGCAATCCTCTAAAATGGATTTTAAAATCGATCTCTTACAGACAATAGCTACGTGTTTGTCAGAGCTGAAAGGAAAAATGGACCATATTGCAAACTTGATCTCCAATTCCCAAACTACTTGCTCATGTTCATGTGCGGCCATCGTGGATCAATGGGCAAATCTTCTTGCAGTTTTGACTACTCTAGCAGACTGAGTTCGTCCTTTAAGATCCCCTTCTGGCCTTCCTTCGCCACGGGTTTCAACCAAATCACATACGGAACCAACCAATAACTCAGCCAACTTACTTGTAGATTCGCCTGATAGTTCAACTAAAATATCGCACCTGTCACCACCCACTGCTCCAACCCTAGCTTATTCAACGAGGACTATAACCTCTGCCCCACGTCTTTCAATCAGTTGTCAAATAATAGAAGAACTTGACGCTGCTCCAGCCACTAACCAAAAAGTAGCCTCACTTTCCAGGAAAGCAAAGAAAAAACTAAGGAAAGCCCAAAAAAGGGAAAAAACTAAAAACCGAGCAGCAACTTTTTCCACTTTCACACATACAATTAAATCAGTCACCAGTTCAGTTAAGCTTTATCCAACTTTCACGGAAAAATCATCAGGAAAGAATCACAAAGAAGTGGCACCAATTTATTCACAACCTAACAAACAAACAACGATTAAGAGTTGAAGACCCTCCTCGAGAGGCGATCCCCTCTAACGCCTCCCCCACTTCCCCCCACAACACTATAAAAGGGGAGGCCCGCACAATGCCAATTTGTCTTAAACCTCCGGAAGGCTCAGGCATAAGGATAAGCCTTGCTCCCGGACCGCCAACGCCAATTACAATCTTAGGGCCACAGGTGGAGGATATCACGCAATTATCCTCTACTTCTATACACAATACTAACATGCAGTACCAACAGGCGGCAAAATCTCCTCCTGGACCCACGGCTATTAGAACCCTCTCAATACACAAACCAATACCTGCATTCGATAATCAAGCTACATCGGGAACCTTAAAGAGTAGCAGCCGACCAAAACCAGGAGAGTTGGAGGTTGTATTTACACCAAGATACCACGCTAAAGGCAACTACAATGTCTTGAACAGAGGCAACATTCTGCGCCTGCTCAATTACATCCCATCATTGGAACACATAGGCTCTGCAGACATCGCCTGGGTGAAATTCCAAAGCCTGTTAGGTGACTCCCACGACGATTCAACAGTGGTTGGGCTTTATCAACAGTTACACCTGACAGCAATGTTACGTGAAGCTAATCAACTGGCAGATTGGGGCATTGAGATCAGGCTCCCACCTCAAGACAGATACCCTCACGTTCTAGCTAATAATTCCCAAAATACTTACTCTATCTTAAAATGTAGGGAAAACCCGCGCTTTGGAAACAACCCGGCCACACTCTTCTTCATCACGAACATCTGAGGATTATTTGTTCTATTAATCAGAGAAGAGTCTTCAACAGCAATGAGGCCATTAATTATCAATGTGGACACCAGTTCGAAAACAGCCGCCAATCAGTTTGACGGTATCTTTGACTTCTCCAAAGGTAAAACGGATTACACCCTGTACAACCAAAATAACTTCCTAACAATTATCTCCTGGAATGTGGCTGGCCTCCAGAAACTGATTAAAAACGACTCGGCTGTAGAGTATCTTCGAAGGGGCGACTTAATTTGTCTCCAGGAAACATGGGCAACAACAACAACAGCCCTTTCCAGATACTATGAATCCCACATCCCAGCAACAAGACGCAACATTTTAGGTCAGCCGATGGGCCTCTCTGTTTACATCAAGCACTCGTGTAGGCTGGAAGCAACTATGATAGCATCCGATTTACCTGGAATTCAAGTACTTCGTATCAACGGAATAAAAAATCATTACAACCCGCTCCGCTTGCTACTATTTAACTGCTACGTCAATCCAGTCTTGCACCCGAGAAACCAAGCTCTTGACGACCTGGCCGCCACAATTGGAGATCTCCTCATCAAATACCCAATCACAATCCACTTATAGTTGGGGACTTTAACAATAGATCTCTTGACAAATTAGGAAATGAAAACAAGCACGTCAAAGAGGTTGCGCTACTACAAGCTCTATTCAATGCCAGTTCTATATCATCCGCCCACAATCTAAGGAAAGCAAATGATCATACATGGACACCGCCCCCAACGTATAGGAACATCTCTACCATTGACTGTTTGTTCATCGGAAGCACGCTAGCTCTCCACCTAAATGATTTTAACATCGAACATCGAACAGAGAGCGACCACAGGCCCCTAAGAGCGTCCTTTAGCCTTTCCATCATAGCATACTTCAGATTCACACCCGTGGTTAAATCTACGGGCAAGGAAATTGATTAAATCCCACGTAGGATAAAATGGTCCATTAATCTAGACATAAAACTGTCTGAATGGGTAACGAAAAACGACCAATTAAAAACTTCCATTAGCCCACAAGCCCTCTTAGACCATTGGCCCACTTTTTTGGCAGATTTGCATCGAGCTCTGGGGAGCTCATCTGACGCTCAAGAAAAACTGGCGCCAAAGGTTTTTAATCGAGACTCAAATAAGGAAACACCGGAAAGCAAATGAAAGAGGCAAAATAGCCCAAATGGAAGAAGAAAAGGGGCAAGAGCATTTCAACGTGCCACAAAAGGGCCACTTCGAGAATGGGCCCAACGGATTAAACGAACAGAGGAAGTCTGGCTTAAAACTTTCTCTCTCTTAAAAGAAAAAAATCCGGCCCCATTCTGGAGATACATCAATCAACTCAGCAACAGTGGCCAGACTAAAGAGAACGGCGTACCCGAGAACATATGGGCGGATCATATCAATCAGCTCTACAGCAGCAGAGCAGGGGAGCTGCTAACTCCCTTCTTGCCTCAAGCACTATCCTATGAAAACACTCAGGGTCTGGATATATCTGTAGCCATAGTAACCAAGATCATTAGTCGTATGAAGAACGGCGGGGTGCCAGGGCCAAACGGAATACCTGCAGCAGTTTTTAAATCATCTCGACAGTTCTGGGCAGAACTTCTCACACCTCTCTTTGGACAAGCTTTTCTTACAGCCACAATTCCATCTACCTGGCAGGGCTCAATACTACACCCAATTTATAAAAAAGGCAATCGCTCAAACCCGGCTAATTACAGACTAATAGCCTTGTTCAACATTGAAGCCAAAGCCTACGCCCGTGTTTTACTGGCGAAACTTGAAAATTGGGTTATAGAAAATAACATCTTGCCCCGCACTCAGTCAGGCTTCAGAACAGGCTGCTCCACGACGGACAACATAACAGCGTTGTCCTATTTGTCATGGAGAGCCACTTTGGCCAACCAGCTGCCTCTATTTTGCTGCTTTGTGGACTACAGTGCAGCATTCGACAGAGTCAACCGAGGGACGCTATGGTACAAATTACATTCTTGGGGGATACCATCTCCACTTCTTTCAGCTCTGATATCTTTGCATCATAAAACTTGGGTGAGGATCAAAACAAGTGCAAAAAAACTATCCACAAAAAGTGCAACTAAAAACGGTCTAAAACAAGGCTGCGTATTAGCCCCATTATTATATAATCTTTACACCGCCAATTTACCTAAAGAACTGGCAGGCGCAGCCTTGGTCACCCCAAAACTGGGTGGGACACGTCTACAGATAATGCAATATGCTGACGACATCATTATTATGGACCATACAAAAATCGGACTACAAATATCGCTCATTGCCCTCAACACGTACAACACAAAGAACCATCTTCTGATGAACGAATCAAAAAACAAAGTTATGACCTTTGGGAAATACAAAAAAAAGAAAAATCTTTCTTGGCGGGGACTACATATCGCGACCTGCACCAGCTATAACTATTTAGGAGTTTGGTTCAACAAAAAGGCAAATCAAGCAGCTCACCGTAGACATCTAAAGCCTAAGGGCATGGGGATTATACATAGCCTGTACTGGGGTGAATGTATGACAATGTTCTGCATTCTGTCCATCACCTGTTGTTTTTGCCTTTGTCGCCCCGAGTGGGATGGGTATGCTCAGACGTGAGTCCCATGCTCTCCACACCACTGGAGTCAAGCTATCCAGGCTGATGACGACTGATAGCCAGAAACCGGTCCTTGTATGCTTGATTCCGGTCCGGAAAAGACATGGCTTGGCTGTTCGGGCTGGACTGTTCCCATGAGGCACAGGTTCAAGGCTGATTTGCATATGGCCATGTCTGACCTGGGGTGGTGTGGAGTGCAAAAGAATTGATGGATTTAGGCCCAGATCTCTGTACTGGGGTGTATGTATGACAATGTTCTGCATTCTATCCATCACCTGTTGTTTTTGCCGCAGTCTACATGCAGGCTCTGTAATTATATACATGAGTCCTGGCTTCACCTGCTATGTTGCTGTCCACACTTTGCCATAGATCGTCGCCGCCTACTGGCTCCAGTTTTTCGGGAAAAGACATTGAGACACTGCAGGCAAGCATTGGATTTGTGTTTTAGCAACAACTCAGCCCAGGCTCTAGCAAGGGCAGGGAAGTTTGTTAACATTATTTTAACCGCACTGCATAATGTTTAGCATTAAGAAATTGCTTAGGACTTTATATTTTAAATTTTATATTTCATTATGCATTGTTATGTTTGTATATTATGGTTTTAATTAACTGTATAATAAAGAGAACACCCACTGTCCTTTCCAAAGCCCTACAATGCAGGTGTTGGCCACCATGGAGAGTTGAGCACTGGGGCTGACCGTAGACCAGGCCTTGCAGGCAATCCCACTTCACACAGCCAAAGGTCAGGAGGAAATGTCCTGCAGGCAACTTCTCTGCACACTGCCATGCGCATCGGGGTTGGCAGCTTATGGAATGTTTGGCACAGGGCCTACACAGAGGCCAGGACCCATGATTCACCCCGGCTTTGTACAGTTAAAAAACATGTACTGGCTGCCCACGAACAGTCAGGCACAGGAGATAGACTGAGAATAGGCCTGTGGCCAACACCAATCTGGACATGGTGAAAGGCCACGCACAGCGACATTTAGCCATTCTTGGAGAGTTGGGCATGAATAAGCTTTCCAGGGGGTTGCACAAATAGAGGTGGCTGAAGGGAGATGATGTGAGATCAATTCAATTCAATTCCTTTATCCGGTTACCATACAAAACCATAAAAGTAATCATATGTGTAAAAGGTAGCCCAATTAAAATACAGTTAAAACTCAATTAGGCATAAGTGTTTAATATTTTGAGCTCACTAAACACAACAGCAAAGTAAATCAATTTCTTACAAATCTAAAGAAATTCTGATCTAAAGAAACTAATAAAATAAAATGTAGTCAAAATGTCTATATGCAGAAGTAGTAAATAAACAAAAAACCCAAGGGTGCACCATGTGAGTCCCAATCACTTCAATTGAATTCTCCATTGCTAACTTTAGATGCTATATAACAAAGAACAACTTTGTAATTATAATCCTTTAAAACATGTAAAAAATGTTAAAATATTAACCACAGCAGTGATCGGTCTTGTCACCTTGTAAAAAACAAATGTAAAAACAGCATACCAAAATGAGTCAGCACAGGCCTACATCACATAAATAATCCAATGAGAGTGGGACCAGGGCTTCATATGGAGTGCGAGCGAAGAATAAAGTGTGTTATGTGCTAGGAACCAGAAATTATTGAACTTGCAAGAGGTGCAGCATACTATATAGCATAGTGTTCCCACCTAACAGATGGGAGCACACTACCTTTCGATCCAAGCCCTAAAGTTCCATAGGAGTATAAAGTGCCAGTGCATACATAACAAATATAGATGCTGGAAAATAGAAAATAATAAAAACAACTTTTGAACCTTGCAGCAAGAGAATACAGTCAGTTATATAATCTTTAATGTCTGCAGTATCTCTAGAACCTGTTTCCCTAGTAATCGTCAAGAATTTACAAATGGAAAATACAACTGGTCCACTCGTGCCCACTCTGAGCTTGATGAAAAGTGCTCTTTTATGCGTGTTTACGACCAAATCTAAGTAATGTTCGAACTCAAAGCTGCACTTGAATGAGAGAAAATCATCTGTCAGAGTGCTCAAGCTAGATTTGGAGGTGATTTCTTCCAGGACATACAACCAATAGGCCATTTTAAGCTGGTCAATGGCATTGCCTGGTATATCATTTGGGTTTGGCCAAACGTCCGCTAGGCCGAACTTGTGCAACCATAACTTTATTAAGCGAACCAAGGCATCATGTCCTCGCAAGAAACCTCTAGAAAACCCTGGGGCCACTCTCTAAAAGGCTCCAGTACTCTTGTCACCTAGACCCTGAGCCAGTACAAAATTGGTCTCATGCAGGCAATATCCAATAGAATCTCAAATGTAGATCCATACAGATAGTGTGGGGGTGCTCAAAGTGATTTTTAAGAGAGATTTAAAAAAATTGTTTTTTGCTACTTCTAACAGTTGCCAAATTGCAATGTCCCCAAATGTCCGCTTCATAAAGGGCTGCATCACATGCTTGGCTCTTGTAGATTTCCAAAGGTGGGGTGATGGAAAGGGATGGAGCATTATGTGCAAACCTCACAACAGACCCAGCAAATTGCTTTAATAACAGGGCACTCTTCTTCAGCTGAGCCGTCCACCCATGTGAGTGTTCTAAGCTGATGCCCAAGTAATCAAACTAGGACACTCACTCAAGGGCTACCCCTTCCAAAAGTATGGCTCTTCTCATTTTGCCCTTATGGTCGCCAAACACCATGGGGCAGATTTATGAAGGCCTTGTGCCGCCGGTGCGTCACTTTTTCCCATGTTAAAAATGACGCACCGGCGGCGCAAGGCCTTCATAAATCTGCCCCCATGTACTTAGTTCTGTTGTTATTAATTTCTAACCCATAATTCCTGCAATAAATGGAGACGCTATCAAGCAGAAGGTCCCGGGGACTTTTTGACAACAGATAGGTGTCACCAGAAAATAGCAGGCAGGGTGGTTTTTTGTCTTTAATCTTGGGGGAGTCGTTCCCACAGTTAAAACGATATGGGAGATACTCATTGATATAGAGGAGGAAGAGTATGATGGGAGGTAAATTGATGAAGTTACAGATTAGTGGCTCAGACTACAACTTTTGGTATGCATGCTGTTTGAGTTGTACTGAAGATGTACAGGCAAGCATGACATGGACAGATTCATTGCATTACTTCAGTTAAGCCTTCTTTCTATGAAGTGCATCCCAGATCACCATCCCCATTTGCCATCTTTGCATGCTTGTTTTGTTAAATTGTTTCTGTATCAGCGTATGAGTCAGGTTGAGTTGTGATACTGCCTACTATGGAACTGTATTAAACCAACATACTTTGTATTATATCAGACCTATAATAGCACAACGATATATAAGTGTTTGTGCCTTCTTCTACAAGGAACAGATTGTACTGAGAGGCTGATTCCAGCTCTGCATATCATGTGAAGAGATCTCGGTTACCCTGTTTGGATGAATCCGATTGAATGAATACCAATGGCTGCAGCACGTCCTAATGAGGTGTGGCTTTTGGTGCCAAAGTAAGCGTGTGCTTGTCAACAAAGTCCAATTCATAATCTAAACCACCTTCTTTGCCTCAATCTAAGGAAAAAACTTTACTTGCTGTTTATATTGAATTTCAATACTGGGCTGATTGAACAGCGATGACTGTAGCGCATCCTAACGAGATGTCATTAGGTGCCAAAGAAAGCGCTTGCATGTAAACAAGAGACCAGTTCTGAGTTTAAGACACCTTCCTAGCTCTTGACGTTGGATGTAAGCCTTCATGATCGCTTTACACTGAATTTCAGTAGTTGGCCCAAATAAACACTGGTGGCTGCACTGTATCTTTCGAAGGTATCCTTGAGACCAAACAAGACACTTACACATAAATATAAAGAGACTAGTTAATATACCAATGACTATTTCTGATTCTAGTTCTTCCTCTACTGCTTTCTTTCTTCTGCCTGCCCTGGATCGTGACACACATTATTATAATAATGACCTTTGTTAGCTATATATTATGTAAATGGTTACTGAATGCAAAGTTTCATTCATAGATCTAGGTATGGTCGTCAATTTGAATTAAAGCATTTGTGGCAATATATTGATAACCTAAACTGTAACGGCTTCATGTTCACAATAGCAATGTTTCATTTACATACAAGGTATACTAAGAACCTTTTACAGATTGTGAATTAGGTGAACCATGATGCTCGAACTGAATATTAGGTAAACATCTACTATCTACTCCACCAAATATAATATAACTTTGCTAGACACACCAGAACCATAATCTTATTGAACTAGTATAGTGCTAATGAACATAGATATAGCAAGATACCATGCTTCAATAGCAAACAACAGATTAAACAGACCATGCTAGATGTTCCAGCACTGAACTCTAATGCAATTAGTGAAGCCCAATGCCATTCTTTCTGCAATACATAGCAGATAGAATGTTAAATCCACATACACCAAAACTATCATGCAACTAAACAGTGTGAAGAAGTATACCTTTGGTAACAAGTTGCTCTTCAACAACATAAAGCCCAGAATGTCCACTTCCTCAGCTCAAGAGCCATGTACCAGAGAATTACATAGCAGTGGCTTCTTCAACCAGCAATGAAAAGATTGTATTGCCATTTCCCTTTTCCGACATGCGCACTGCAGCAGCCAGTCAACCCTGAGCCCAGAGAAATACGGGGCGTTGGCAGCAGATGACAGGAGTAGTCGCTGACTGCATGCTTCAAAGTGACATGCGCACCTTGAAGCTCCCAACCTTGCTGTCTTAGACAGCTGGGTGGAGAATAAGCAAAGTCTTACAGGGTCTGAAGGAGCATCCAGCCGGCCCGCTCGATCCAATCCTGCCACTGCCCTCACAGCATGAGAGCAGCACCAGGATTGATAAGAGAGTTGACTGGGCCCATGCTGCAGGAAAGAAGACGATCAGGACCGGAGTGATAAGTCCAGCCAGGTAAGTGATTTTCTTTTGTTTTTCTTCTACCCTCAATTTCCATGCCTCCCCCCAGTCCCCATGGCTGACATCTGCCACTATAATTACATTAGCTATTAAAACAACATGACATAAATATTTGTAATCTTAACAACAAATTAAATACACTGATGCTGCACCTTCGACTTGTAGCATTGTTCCATCTTTTTTACAATGGAACCAAAGCTAACTCTTTGGCAATGTGCCACTATCAGTAGACCAGTCACTACCCTCCTCTTGCCAACAAACACGAATTTGTGTTGCAGGCACCAGCCCTATCCTACCAAACATTCTGCATGTAACCTCACCATGCCAGGGACAATGGAAGTGGAGGTGTGCTGCACTTAACACTGCATATATTCACTTTGCCCTCCTAATCTTGTCTCCATTTTGCAACACTGTTCTGCATGACAAACTGCTTACAAGTGTGCAGTGTAATTCCCTTTGTGCATTCATTCCCTAACCAGGCTAACCCGCATATATGAGTCTGACTTACAAGTCTCCCAGCACTGTGCAGCAACACACACTCAGAAAGCCCAAATGATGTAGTAAAGCAACTCCAGAAAGCAACTTCAAAAGACAAAAGCTGCCACTAGATCCAACCTACCAGATTGTGCCTCCTAAACTCTTCATTATATAATAATGTGTGGAGGAAATATGTGCCATTTGTGCACCACCATTTCATCAGGAATCCCAGACGAGGCCATTTGGGCACATTGAGACCAGTTAACTAAGGATGTATAACTACATGAAGAAGTCCTACAGAGCCAGATCACAAAACATTTTTGACTGGTGCTATTTCAAGTCCTTGGTGGTAAGTCAAGGCAATGCTTGCTCCAAACACCTTTTACCACAGTATTATGAAAGCAGGATTCTAAACGTGGTAAAGTGTTACAAGAACATATATGTACATTTTGTTGTGTGGGAATGTGTTTTAATGTGCTGCAGAGTTATTTTCCAGCATTACTGTAATATGATGTTGTGTTGTATTGGAATTGTTTTGTAGCAGTTTGTTTTGACTGTTTTATTTTGAAGTGCCCTGCTGTTTGCTAATTGTGTTATTTACTTTATGTAAGTTATTGTCCTATGTTATGTTGTTTCATTTACATATATCAACAAATGCTGTTATATTTCCAGTCAAAAGCAGCACATTACAATAAAATTCTAATAGCAGGCATCCATTTACCAATGTCTAAGGTGAGAATATAGCACTGCTACCTCTTTTCAACTACTTAAGACACAAGTCATCCTAAAACTGGGCAGAAACTGAGTCTAAACATAACTCTCACAGTGCTTGCTTTATATGATATGCCCCCCGTGGAGTACTACTTGGCCACATAATCTTTAAACTAACTCTAAATTAATGTTCCAGCTTTGGTGGCTTCCATTTTTAACGATCACTCTTTTGGCACATATGAAAGTAATTTTCCATACACGCCTAAATTACAAACTATGGGGCCAGGCATTTCAGAACATGTGAAGTAGTAATATAGAATTACTACTTAATGTACACATCAATGCCTGTGTTAAGTGGCACCCAAAATAATTATCTTCCTGTTACTTGGGCTGCAAATGTTCATAGAAGCACCACTGTCCCTTGTCCTTTGTTAAGATGTTGTAGATGCTGTATAAGTTCCTCTGATTTCAGAATAGTTCCTCTCTGCAGATGTCACTAAACATGTCATTAAACATTTCTAAACTTGCATGACTACAGCTGCATTGTAGATGTACTAGCTGTCTTGTGCAAGCTATTTGAATTTCATTGATACAGCATCTTCTTAGGTTTATGTCTTGCCTTCTGTTTGCTCGCCTTTAGTTTAGTTAAATATTGTGCCAGAAAAATGATTGACAGAAATGCTTCGACTCATCATAGTCATAATTCCTCTAGGTAGTATTACATTACAAATTAGCTTATTTGTGCCATTACAGAAGAGGTGCATTGATATTTATGTATTTATTTTTTTCGTTTTGATTGTCTTGGCTAGAGCTAGGGGTATCAGAGAACTTTACAACATTGTCAGGTACTATCAGTCAAAAGCAATACTTTACAACATTGTCAGAGGCATTGTCAGTCCATACTGATACATTGTAATTCAAGTGTCGAGCCACTGAAGAATCCTTGGGAGATACCTACATTGGTCAAGATAGTAATTCCAGACTGAGTTAGGTGTTATTTCCCGGGTGGAAGAGGTGTTGATTGAGGAGAAATTCTTTTAATTGCCTCTTGAACCTCAGAAAGGAGGGGTTTATTCGGAAGAGAATTCCAGATTTTGGGGGCATTGCCTAAGAAAGAATGAGTAAGGGCATTTTGTTTATGTTTTATGGTGGTGTGGGGTGAGAATAAGTGTGTTGGAGCTTCTTAGGTTTCTCATGTGGGCGGCCTTTGCAAGTTTGGATGTGAGATAGGCTCATTTAGCATTGTGTAGAACTTTGTGGCTGAGACAGGCAGTTTTGCAGTAACTGCGTACTTTGAATGGTAGCCATTTTAGACTTTTCAGTGTGGGAGAGGTGTGTTCATATCTTGCTGCATTTAGAGTGGCTTTCAGTGGGATTAGGTAACATTTCTGTGTGCCTGTGAGGGTTGTGTTCCTGTAGTCCAGCTTAGTTAGAACCATAGCTTGTGTGGCAGTTTTTAGGTCCTTTGAGAGGAAGGGCTTAGTTTTGTTAAGAAGTTTTAAATTATAGAAGGTGCCCTTTGTGTTAGCCTTTATGTGTGAGCTTGTGTTCTGACTTGAGTCCAGGGTGATCCCCAGAGATTTGACGGAGCCTACCAAGGTTAATTTGCAGTTGAGAGCCGCTAGGTTATTTGGTCAGTTTTGGATCTGGGGGACTTGCTGTGGATGGATAGAAATCGAATTTCAATCTTTTCTTGGTTGAGTTTGAGGTGGTTGTGAGTAAGCTAGTTTCAGACTTTTTACTAGGAGAGTTGGGTGTCATCCGAATAAAGGTTGCAAGCAAATGTTTTCTTGTTTAAGCATTGCAATGAGGAGTGTTATGTAGATATTCAAGAGGGTGTTAGAGAAGTATCAGAAGTTGATTTATTTATTATTATTTGTTGCAAGAGGTTATGCAGAAATGACACGAACCACTGTACAACCATACCATCCGTTCTGATTCATTGTGCAACGATTTCAGAAGAAACTTCTGGTCAACAATGTCAAAGGCCACTGCTAGGTCTAGGAAGATGAGCAGGCAGCATCTACCTGCATCCATAGAGTAATGTATATCATCTGCTATATTCAGAATAGCTGGGCCCGTACCGCATCCCTTCCTGAATCATATAGATCGTTGGTGTAGAGGTGTTGGTTGAGTTGGGATAGAACACATTTCTTGAGAATTTTTGCTAGGAAGGGAAGGTTGGAAACAGGTCTGAAATTGTTGCTGTCATCCGGGTCTGCGCCTGTTTTTTTTTGCAGGTGGGTGATTTGGCCCAATTTGAGTCAGTCAGGCATAACCCCAATGTTCAGAGAGCTGTTTATTATCTTACTCCAGAGGAGGGTTAAGGCATGGTTTATTCTTTTAGCCAGGGATGCTGGAAGAGGATCTGCATAGTGGGAAGAGGGTTTGATTTTGCAATCCCCTTGTAGATGGCCTCTTCTGTGAGCAGGCCGCTCTGTAATAGGCCATCACTAACATCTTTTGTCATTGATATCCTAGCTGGGAGTATATGTCAAAAGGGAAGGGATTACAAATATTCTTCAGAACCCTCACCCACTTCCATGTCTACTTATCGCACTGTGAGTACTTGTACATGTTAGTAAGGCCTTCCTGACCAGAATAATATGTTTGGGAATCATGTATTTGAACTCATTTTTAAAACGATGACAGAACTTCACTGCAGCATTTAAATAAGTCTACACCTATTTAAACTTGCCAATTTCATAAAATAATTGTGAAAAATTCTGATGGAGGCTGATTAGTCTTTCCAGTGGCGGGGCATTGCATTAAATAGTTTGAAAACCACTGCTTTAAAGGCTTCCTGCTTCTGTGTGCTGTGGAGGACTTCAGTGCCTGGTTGAGACTGGTGTCCATTAAGGGATACGCTTCTGCTTGTGAGACCAAGAAGATAGTTGGGGAGCTATGAACCTGTATAGTGGGGGGGGGGGGTTTGCCAGAGGACGTATCCATGTGACAGTCTAGGGAGAGTTTGATCTTCAAGATTTTATCATTGAAAAATCTGTCAAAGTCACTGCAGTGTTCATTGGCTACCAGTAGTGCTACCTTGGTTGGTTTGGAAGCTTGTTGATTAATGATGTTGAAAAGCTCTTTGGGTAAAGTTTTTGCTTTATCTAGAATGTTGCGGAACAAGGATGCTTTCTTTTTTAGTATGTGATAGATAGATAGTATCTTATTCTGGCAGCACAGCACAGCCATAAAAGAACAATGCGAGCATTAAGAAATCATTTAAAACATATAGTCAGAGCTTCAACAACATACAAATTTAAAAACAGCAAATGCATAATAGCATAATAAAAACAAGTAAGGTTAAAATATTAAGAGCAATCTGTAGCCCCAGAGAGCAAGGTGAGGAAATCATGCCGTTTGGGTCAATGTTCCTCAATCATTGCATGGGCAAATTTGACTTACAACATCTGTATTAAAAATAATTCGTTTTCTTTTGGAGATAACACACTCTAAAAATAAACATATGCTACTGCAGGTTGTGGGTGAATTTAGCCCTTGCAAATTTATAAGATTTTCGCATTTCCTGCTTTACCCCAAGAGCTGATAGAGATAGGTAGGGATGTACCAGCTCTTCTGCGTCTTTCTGCAAGTCTTAATTGTCTTCTTTCTGTGTTGAGGTCTTTATTGTGCCAGAATCTCGAGTGGGTGCCTCTGACCCTTTTTTGTTTCATGGGGGCTACTTGACCTAGGATGCCTTACGTCGTGCAATTGTAGTGGTTTGTAAGCTTGTCCATTGTAAGGTTGTCTGCGGGAGGGTGAAGACATCATTCATTCTTCCAGATCGATTAGGTGGATATGGTTATTCTTCCTCAACCATTTGAGAGTTTTCTGAGATCGGTTTGGAGATACTTCTGCTTGGTTCAGGTGGAACAGGATGATATGGTGATCTGACCATTCAACTGGAAGGATGTTATCTATGCTTACTGCTTCGTTATGGGCTATAATGGCATCTAAGGTTGCACTTCTGTTGTGAATTTGACCCTTGCAGTGTTGGGTGAGATGTTTGCTGAGTAAGAGTTTGTTTAGAGACCGGATTAATATGTCCTTTTTGTCATTCCAATGGAGGTTCAAGTCACTGCTACAGGACAAGAGACACATGCCCACACCAAGTAACTGTGATTCGTGGTTAACTTGTTCAATCTCAGGGTTACACAAGATAGGTAACTATGGGCTCAGTTGTTTCCCTGCATTCTCTTGTTCTGTGAGCTTTCCTCTTGAGACTTTTCCAGGGAGCTCCCTCAATGGCAAAATGGCACCCACTGCAAAAAAAAGCACAAGGATGTTAGCATCAGTTATATCTTACTGCATGAGCCAATCACCATTACACACTTCAGTGTATACTTAAATGCACATCCGAGGGTTAACGTCACAATTTTTGTATCCTATGAATCACATCCTGGTATATTGTGAAAAGGAAAACCCCTCAGCGTAAAGCATTACGCTCCCATTGCAATGCATGTAATAAATTGCTCCCAAAGGATTCTGCTCCAAGGGTGTCCCTGTCGTGTCCCACGAAAGGGCCACTTTCCTGAAGCTGTAACCCCCTTGACAGAGGGATTGCCACCTCGCCTGGCTCGCCTTCCCTCTGGTGCTCTTGAACAACGTTGGTGGCTTGGTGCCTCTCACCAATATCCAACCACAGCTCTGGTATTCCTACAGTTCTGGTCTCGCTGCTTGCCTCAGCTCTCACCTGGACTTCTGCATCTTTGCCCTCCTCTTTTTGCTTCATGCTGTCTTCCTGCTATGTGAACACCACCGACCTTCTTCAGACGTTGCACATCCATGCCATCTCTGCTCTGGCCTGTGAGGCACCTGCTGTACCGAAAGAGGCTGATCTTGCCACAACTAGAATACTAGTCAGTGAATCCTCAGTGCCCCCATGGGGCATTGCCATTAGCCGTCACGTGAGGAACATCACAGTCGCCTAGGAGTATGTTGTTGGAGTTAGAGAGCGAGCACTGCATTATTAGATCCGACAGGTGTTCACCGAAGGAGAATGTGTTTCCTGGTGGGTAATAGAGAAGGTGCCAGTTGAACACTTTATTGTCTACTAGCATTATGCTAGTACTGAGATATTCAAATGTGGGGTAGGAGAAGGTGTCTGTTTCTATTATAGTGGTGCTCTTCTTGTGGATGATGGCAATGCCCTGCCTTGGCAGACCTCCCTGTCCTTCTTATTGATGGAGAAACCTAGAGGGACTAGAGGGTCAAGGATTGGATAAGAGGATTCATTTAGCCAAGGTTCTGTGATGAATGCAATGTCAATGTTGTGGTTCAGTATTGCTTCAGCCACCTCTGTTGAATGCTTGGAAACAGACAGTCAGCCTGGCCCGAGAACATCTCCCATGCTTTGCTGCATACTACTAAATTGTGGGTCGGCAGTCAAGCATGCCACTGACATAATGATAATAATCTGGTATTTGCTGAAACTATATTTGAACAACAAAAGAGTGATCATGGGTGTATATCCAAAACAGATTGAAGGTTACACTCCCTAGAAAAATGAAAAAAGGTGGGAACGGGTTAGTGAAGGGACAATTCTTGTTTAGTATGTAGAACCCTCACTCACCGACCTGGTCGGTGACATGCTTCATCATGGGGTTCCCACCGGGAGGACCGAATGTCTGCCCGGTGTGCTTCAATGCCTGATGTTACAGCGGAGCTGTTTTTTGTGTTGTGAATAGTGCAAAAAGTGGTGATAATAAAAGAAAGCAGTCAGTGTCTCAAAAAGACGTTTTATTAAGAGACCAGCTTGCGTTCTTTAAAAACAAGTGAAGCGGACACCAAAAGGTCACAAACTTGAACCAATAGTGTACTTAGTGTAAAGAATTATGGTTGACATGTTTCTGCTCAAAATGGCTTGCTCAGCCGAGCTTTCATCAGGACCAGAAAAGACCCCAGGCGGTATACACACGCTAAGGCGTATCCTGACCTCAGGGTTGAATTTTCTGTTGAAAAAAACTCACGGTTTTGTGAACAATCCTGGATTTCCCCAGCGTCCAATACCCTGTGAAGAAATAAAAAGAAGAAATGCGGCACATAGTAACATCATTGTTAATCCATTGCTATTCACGCAATAAATGCAAGCACATGCTTACTCTTGCAATCGTGGGCTCTCGCTCAACCATCCTCCACCGTAGAGACTCCATAATGTGCCCTATTATAGCAACGTGAATTAAATGTATTTTAAAATGTGGCGCAGTAGTGAGTTATAACAATTGCACAGTGTAGCATGCATGATTGTTTGTTAAGCATGCATTCAACATGACACTAGTTCCAGTCATCGTTAGGTTCGCTAGGGCAGTGCTTCTCAAAATAATGGGCCTGCCTACTAGTTTGATGTGGTTAAACAGTGCTTGCTCCTAAACACTCCGTGGAGTGTTTGCCGCAACCAGAAATGGAGCGGCCACCTTAGTATGGAAAAAACATATTGTGATTGCTCATGAAAGTCTTACTTGTAGACGTGTTATGTCCCGCTTCTGTGGGCTCACGGCGGGGTAACCTTCATGCCAGATATAACCAAAAATAGCGTGAAACAGAATAAGCGGGACTGTCATTGGTTTGGTATAGTAACATTAACCTATAATGGCACCTCATGCTCATAATGATGTTCTCATAATTATATTCTTGCCAAAGGAAAAAGGAGGGGGGTTGGTTGTTATCACAAAATGAGCTTATTAGGGCATCATTGGGAGACTATGAAGGGGAGCACACGGTGCTGGTAGTGGTGACTCCACTCGATGTCTCTCATTAATGCATCCCTCATCGTGGAACACATCTGAACATTCATCCTAATTACGCTCCCTGGTGTTCACAGCGCTCAACTCCTCCCTACCGAGCGACTTCATGCCGGTCTCCCTTAAACTTGGGCAAATCAATCACCCCCTCATCAAAAAACAAGACGCTGACCTGAACAACCTTAACAACTACAGACCGATAACTAACCTCCCTCTCCTTGGCAAAGCCATCGAAAAATGCGTGCTTGCACAACTCAATAATCACATTGAAAAATACAACCTCAACAACACCTTCCAATGTGGGTTCAGGAGAGGCTGCGTGCGGTATGGAGACTGCCTTGCTGAACATCACGGAAGACCTTCACAGATTTCTGAGTTATGGCCAGGCCTTCCTCCTAGTCCTCCTTGATCTCTCTGCAGCATTTGTTACTGTCAACCATGATATCCTCCTAAACACTATCTCTCAGCATGCAGGCATCTATGGAACTTTTGCTTCTTTCCTGAACCAACGATTACAGCTAATCAAGCTAAACAATTCCACCTCTAAAGCAACACCACTCTCACAAGGACTCCCCCAAGTTTCAATCCTGTCTCCTGCACTACTCAAACTCTACATGGAACCCCTTGCTATGGTCTTGAAACAAGCCAGAAATGCCTGCAAGCTGTATGCAGTTGACACCCACCTCTACATTCAAATCTCATCATTAAAAACATCCAGTACCTAAACTGCACTCTCTCCATGTTTTAATCCTGGTTAACGAGCAACAATCTTAAGCTCAACCCCAACAAAACAAAACTCCTCCTCATCCAACCAAAAGAAATCTTCTTTCCCAATAGATATCTGGCTCGATAACCTCATTGCACTAAACTGCAAACTATCCATCTCCAACTTGGTCAAATCTCTGGGGATTACACTTGACACAAACTTTAACATGAAAGAGCATATTACTGCCTCAGCTCCAAGTGTCTTCTACATTCTGAAACACCCTACAAAAGTCAAACCCTTCATCCCTATCAAAAACCTGAAGAAGGTGGTCCTGTCCAGGCTAGAATAAGGTACACAAAGATCGCAGGCATACCAAAAAAAAATATAGCCCTTATGAAAGCTACACTCAATGAAGCAGCCAGATTACTGTCGGGGAGAGTCGCTTTGACTATACCACTCCCACTCTCAAGAAACTCAACTGGCTATCAATAGAGTCAAGAGGTATACTCAAAACTGGCTGCATAACATACAGAACTCTCTACACGGAGATAACACTCTATCTTGCAAACAAACTATCCAAAGCCTTCCAAAAGAGCCTACTTGGTAACTCAAGCAGACTACTCTTGATTCCACCCAAACTGAAGAAAGAAAAGTCTTGCACTCACTCCTTCTCCTGAAATGCTTCCATTTTTCGGAACTTGCTGCCTCAGGATCTAAGTAGAATTGAATCATTCCACTCTTTAAGAAGAAGCTTAAACTTTAACTAAACCCCCAGCCCTAAGCCATTGGACTGGCCTGCTGCTCCTACCTCCACTCTATAAATAAGTCTGAACTTCACTACCTTGTACCTCGGGGAAAACAGTACTTCCACTCTCTCCACCCTCACTAGACTCTACCATAACTACCTCAGAACTGTATCGTTCACATATCCAACTGTCTATCCCATAGTTTTGGTTTACCCTCTGACTATGTATTTGTATCTATTTCATGTAATCGTATTTACTCCATACGTAACTCATGTAAGATCCACTTTGCCAACTCTTTAAAGCAATCTGATGCCTTCGGGTAAAGTGTGCGCTATGCAAAACCTGATAAAGAAACAAAGAAATTTATGGGCATGCAGTTCATGCTGCTGCTGTTGTTAATGGGCTTTTGGGAAGGAGGTGCCATAGGTATATAATGTATTGGGCTGGTGGCCTGGCAGTCCAAGGAGGGTTTAGGTCTCTTCCAATTTCAGTGATCACATGGATCTTGGGGGTGGGGGTGACCAGGCTTGTCGTACAGTTTGTACGAATTCACTAGATGCTTGCCTGCTTACTTACATCAGGGGGCTCATTTCTTTCGACCTAAGAGAGCGGATATTCAGAAGAGTTGTATGCCAGCTGTCTGGCTGGGTCTGAGACAAACATAGAGGTTGATTGGTGATGTTAGAGGAGCAGTGTTGTGAGTGTTGTTTGAATGTAGAGTATGTTATGAGGTTCATAAGGATGTTGTTGATACCCAGAGTTACCTTAACAAGATGTTTTGTCATGCTAGTTAGACAATTAGTTATGCCGGCCATTGCTATAAGATTTAGTGAGAGAGTTACTTGAGTTGTCTTTCCCTGTGAGTTGTGCATTCCGTTGAGTCATTTGAGGGCATAAGGTTTAGTGGCGAGCATGAGGAGGACTTGGTGAGTGGGTTGTTGTGTGTGAGAAGTTCCTGGCTCAGGGGCTTAGGTGATTGAGGGTGAGAGTTGAGTTGTCACATGTTTTTTTCCTTGGTGCTTATGGGTATAAGGTAGACGTTCTGGGTGCAGCATTGTGTTTTTTCAGCCAATGTGAGGGTGAGGGCTGACAGTAGGTTGGGGTTTCCAGGGGCAGGTATCTCTTGGTCTTTATCCTGCATGGTGTTAGAGAGAGTGGATGGGGAGTTTGGGAGGGATTGGTAGGGAGGAGGGTGGGTATGGGGTTGTTGGGTTGGGATCTGAGACTGGCGTTGGTAATAGATGTAGTTTATCTGCTAAGTTTGGGTTGGCAGGGCGTTCGACTACTAATGAGCATGGGATTGGGATAGAGTCCTGGGAGAAAGTGGTAGCAGAAACAGAATCGTTGATCATGAGGGCAGATTGAATGTAGATATGGAGAAAGACTTCCTGGTGTGCCTCAGGTGCTTTCCTCCCTGCGTTGAGACCTGAAGGCAGGGTTGGGTCGAGGCCTGATTGTTTTGAGAATGGGATATGGAGTTGTGTATTGTTGGGAATAGGGATTCAAATGAGCACAGGTTGGTGTCATAGTCTTGGGTCATGATATTTCTATTTCTATAAATGGTTATGGTAGTGTTGCCTCTGCAATTGAGTGAGTTGGAGATCGATAGTTTGTGGCCATATGAGATGTTAGAGGTATTAGGTATATGTAGGCAGTTCGCTAGGTTAGTCCTCCATTTTGCAGAGTGGGTAGTGTAGAAGTGTAGAAGATGAGATTGGTTTTATTTTGACCTTTGGAAGTGTTGTAATAAAGGTCAGCTATGAGTGCTTTGGGTGTTGTTTGAGCAGTCTGCGTCTGCGTTTGAAGTTTTGGGTAGCCTAAGCTGAGATGTTGTGGGGTTAGGTAATGGAGAAAGAGTTTGAGCCATTGGTTTCAAGTTGTTTAGTTGTAAATGTGATAGGGGTTTTGAGGCGGTATGCATATTTTTTTTATAATATGAGATACTCGTGGGCATGAGAGGTTAGCCTGTGTACTTAGGAGCCTCAAAACCTATAGGTGAGGATTGAGGAGAGAGGACCTAGTGTCTGCTGGGAAGCTGCCAAGGACGGGGGAGCCTAAATTAGACCTTTATAGCTTTGGTTCATCAGGGCCATTCCATCTTGGGTTGCACCTTGGACTGCCTTCAAAAAGATCTTAGTCAGTGAGTTCCCAAATATCTGACTACTAGAAGCCCGTCCCGACGTTGTCCGGGTATGAAATAGAATGTGTGTAATGTGTGTCTTTGGCAAGGGCAATTTATTTTAAAATCTCGCGGTAGACAACATTTTTTGTTTCATTAGAATAGGGACGGAGAAGGCCCAGCTGCAGACCTGGTTGATGTTAGCAGGCGCGTATAATTAGTGTACTGATCCGCCGCCTGACCCCGGCTACAGCCCTGGTTGATGTTAGCAGGCGTGTGTAATGTCGTTGAATGAGAGAGTTATCAGCCGCGGGTAAATCCATTTAATGAGAGAGTTGAGTGACAGCGAGTAGGAGAGGCTGCAGTAATTGTCCCCGCAGACACGCTCATTTGCGTGTTCCCCCGCTTGAGGCCCAGATGCAGGCCTGTTTGATGTTAGCAGGCGCGTGTTCCCCCGCTTGAGGCCCAGCTGCAGCCCTGGTTGATGTTATCAGGCGCGCGTAATTAGTGTACTGATCCCCCGCCTGAGCCCGGCTAGAGCCCTGGTTGATGGTAGCAGGCGCGTGTAATTTCTTTGAATGAGAGAGTTCAGTAACAGCGCGCAGGAGAGGCTGCAGTAACGTTACTTACCAGGCCTCCAGGTGAACGCATTTGTCACGCCCCCAGCACACGGCCACAGCAGACGATCTTCTGATTAATGTACGACCCACATGGCATGAAGGGCGGAACGTAGCACACGCCCCCAGCGTTTCTCATGCCCCCAGGATGCCCCTTAAAGCGGTGCAATTGTGTTCACATGGCATGAAGGCCGGACACACGCCCCCAGCGTTTCTCACGCCCCCAGCGTGCCCCTTGATGCTGTGCAGCAACGTCATTGGCGCTTGTATGTACGACTCACATGGCATGAAGGGTGGACACACGCCCCCAGCGTTTGTCACGCCCCCAGCGTTTGTCACGCCCCCAGCACACGCCCACAGCCCACAATGTGATGGCCGTACCACACGCCCCCAGCGTTAGTCATGCCCCCAGCCCACGCCCACAGCACAACGCAGACACGCCCACAAGGGACTACTTTGCTGGCACGGTTCTTTTACCTTTTAAATGTATAGAGGAGTTGGCCTAACGGCTAAGGCGCTCGACCTCGGACCTGGGGATCTGGGTTCAAGTCTTGGTAATGACGCCAAACATCCTGTGATTCTGGGCAAATCACTTAATCTCCCCGTGCCTAACAAAAATTAATGTGTGTCCTCATGTAACATAACTGGTGCTATGTAAGGCGCTCTGATACCTGATTCAGTTCTGGTCAAGTTTGCGCTATATAAAACTCTGCAAAAAATATATATAAATATATGGTGGCCGTCTGCATAGCCTATCTCCTTCTGCTGCAACTGCCCTTACCAACGCTGTATTGGGTGTTGTGATTGGTGCTGTGGTTAATGAGATTACCCGTCTCAAAGGTTTGGGCTCTCTCTTTATAATATTAGTATGGATGGACTGAGGTTGAGGGTTAGTGACTTGTGATATACTAGTCTAGGATGGCCGCGGTTGTGGGAGCTCTGGGAGACTCCTAGTAACCTTCCACAGTCCAGGTGGTACTGACCCACCTACATGCAGTAATTGATATTAGAATGGAAGCTAGGTATGAAAATCCTTTCTGTGGGTAGTACTTATGGTAACAGAAAGGGACTGTAGGGTTATGTAGGGGTGCAGAGTAGCGAGTTGTTAACCAGTCCAAGATGGCTGCCTCTTTATGAGATAGGTAGTTTCTCTTTGCTTCCTGTTGTTCACTTAGTATTGATGAGGAGCAACCAAAGAAGAGTGCTCCTCCTGTCTAAGTCTCAAAATGGAGTCCTGTGGGGATTCCCAGGGAAAGTCCTTATCCCTAGTATAGCAGTTGGTTGGTGTATTGAGAGCAGACCCACAAGAATGTTGGTGATTTAAAGTGCAGGAAGAGAGGACCAAAGAATGCAGCATCACGTCAGGGTTAAAAAGTCACCCACACCGGTGCCTTGCCATCGCCTCTCTCTAGGGCTTCATGGGATCAGCCCAGCCTTCTTTTTCATGGAAAGGAGTCAGCAGTCACTGGTTGTGTATATTTGAGGCCGCAGCTACAGTTCAGCTTGGGGGGCAGATCTTGGCAGGGAATCACGATCCTGGATTAGACATGGGGATTCGGGCACAGCGTACTCCTCTTTCGTGATACTCCCTCTGTGCAGCCCTTGGTCTAAGCAGGAAGCTCTCATCACCCCTTGGTCACACCACGGCTAGACTGCAGCGCTCCCCTTAGAGCCGCAGTGATCTTCAATTAGCTGGGGATCCAGGGGGTGAATTCTACAAAAAGGTTTTTGTTTCCTGTGTTGCCGGAACACCATGGGATGGATGCCAGGGTTTGTCCAATCGAGGTTGCAGTGCAAGAAACTCCCACACAGTGGACCAACCGGAATCAGGGTGGAATCAACAGCAGGTCTTGCCTCATCCCAGTTGGCTTCTTTTATAAGTAATTGTCTGTTGTGGTATAGAGGGAGTCCAATGGTAGGCAGATCGTGGTTGGATGGCTGTGGCCTATCATGAACTTCTCAACTCATATGTGTTCAGTTGCGGCTGCTTCTGCTATACAGCATGACATCAGGAAGAGGAGGGTTTACAGCTGGTGCTGTGACAAAGGGAACACGCTTGTGGTGTATCTTATTGTGGTGGTGCTTCCAGGTTTATAGGAGGCCCCATTGTTTTAAAGGAGTGTAAAAGATTGCACATTAAAACTGGAACTCTAACATCTGCATATGAAATGTCCTCAGGACACAAGTGGACTTCATCCTCCAAGCAGCAGTGCGCCAGAAGCCGCGTTTGCAGCGTGGTGTAAAAAGGGGCGTGTACTCGGAACACTTCTCTGCAACGCAACTCTGTGGCGCTTACTGGAGGTACCTGGTGGACTAGTGGTCCCCCAGGGACCCTCAGGATTCAAGGGGACTTAATAGGGACGTTATAGTTAGAAATTAGCATTTAAAAAACCTTAGAAATTCACTGAAAAAACCATAGGTTTCAGGGACGTTATAGTTAGAAATTAGCATTTAAAAAACCTTGGAAATTAGCTGAGAAAACCACAGGTTTCAGCGACATTATAGTTAGTTGGGCATTTCACTCGTACAAAACCAGAGAAATTTAGCCGTTATAGTTAGTAGAGCTAACTACAACTCACGCCCCCACAATGCACTGCTGATGACATCACATATTACATCACTCATGAAATGGTCAGTGACATCATTGATGACATCACTGATGACATCTCCAGAAAATAATGCGTGGGTGACCCCCGCAGCACCTGGGACCGCCTCCTCCCTGGGGCTATATTAAAAAATAATACATAGGAGGCTCCAGCCCCCATATAGCCCCAGAGACAGCCACCTCCCTAGGGCAACTGTATTTCAATTATATTCAGGGGTCGCATGGCCCCTGCTGCCCCAGTGATCCCTTCTCCCGGGGGCTAAATTAATGTTGGAAGGGGCCAGCGCGGCCCCCCCCATTGAGTAGTAGATGGCACTGATGGACCACCTCCCCCCAGGGCCGGCTCCAGCAATGTCCTGGGGTGCCCACCCCTGGGGCATTGCAGTTTGCTATGGCTTGGCAGGAGCACCAATCCTACGAAGCCATAGCAAACACTGCTCCGCTTTCAAAATAATCTTGCTTCCATGAAGGGGAGAAGTATTGCTTTTGGACAGAGGGAGCTGTATGTCAGCAGCTCCCTCTGCCAAAAGGAATGCCGGCTCCAGCAGGAGGCGAGGAAATGGCAGGGACCGCGTCAATGGGCTCCCCAGGGCAATATAGACGGGCCTCCGTCCTGATTTTTAAAACAAAGATTAAGGCCTGGCCCCGGGGGGTGAGGTCCCCATGGCCGAAATAGGCCTGTGGGAACTGCACGGCACTCTCCCCTTGTTTTAAAATAAATAAAGGCTTGCCCCCAGAGGATGGGTCCCCAGGGTCAAAAGTGGCTTCAGGAGGGGGGCCCCCTCCAATTTAAAATAAATAAATTAAATAAAAAGTAGGCACCGGGGATTGGGTCCCCGGGGACAAAATTGGCCCATGGAAGGGGGGCCATGCAGCCCACCTTCCTTTATTTAAAATATATTTAAGGGAAATGGCCGGGGATGGGGCTGTAATCGTCCTGGGGAAGGAGGCCGAGCGGGCCCCGACCCCATTTTAAAAAAAAGACTGGCCTCGGGGGATGTTGTCCCCAAGGCCGAAATTGACAGAGGAAAGGGGGACTTCACAGCCCTTCTTCCCTAAAAAAAAGATTTAATTTAAAAAGTAAGTCCGGCAAGTCACCGGTGGACGCACCCCCTTCACCACCAATATGCAAAAGCACCTCCTGGCGCAATTGTGGTTGGGGAATGAGATTCCCTGGAATGCTGAGGGTCTTTGGGGGTAAACAAGCCCTCTTGTTACATCCAGTAAGTCCCAGAAAGCGGGATTGCTGAGAGTAATTGAAGTCTATCTCCCATTTCCACCACTCGGCAAACATGCCTCCTGGGGCGCTTCTGGTTGGGGAATGAACTTCACTTTACTCCTAATGGCCTCAGGACTAAAGTGGACTACTTCCCTCAAGCAGAAGTGCGTCAGTAGTAGGCCTGGGCAGTGAACTCTGCAGCTTTCACTGACTTTGTGGAGTTTTCTGCACTCTGCGCTGTGCAGAGCGCAATGGGAAGTGCGAGCTGCCTCTCGGGTAGAATTTCTACTCGAGCAGCAGGAAAATTAGTGTGAATGGCAGTTTGCGCTGCACTCCACCACTAGTGGAACTTCGCTGAGTTTTTTTGTCACTGTGTAGAGTTCTGTGTAGCGGAACTACGCAAACACCGCCCAGGCCTAGTGAGGAGGCGCTTTTGCTGAGTGGTGGAGAAAGGGGGCTTGGTCTCTGACAACCTCTCAGCATTCTAGCTGTGTGGGTGTTACTGGAGATGGCAGGAGTGGTAGTGGCTTCCCAAGGACCCTCAAGAGCCATGGGGACATCATCCCCCAACTAGTAGTGTGCTTAGAGGTGCCTTTGCTGAGTGGTGGAGAAAGGGGGAATGGCCACGAACATCCCTCAGCAAATCCACTGTGTGGGACTTACTGGAGTTAACAGGATGCATATTTGGCCCCCAAGGATCCTATGGAGCCAAGGGGACTTCATCTCCCTACCAGTAGTGTGCCAAGAGATATGTTTGCACAGTGGTGGAGAAAGAGAGTCTGGTGTCTGACAACCTCTCAGTAATCCTGCTGAGTAGGACTTACTGGAGTTAACAGGAGGGGTAGTTGGCCCCCAAGGACATCCTTGAGGGCCAACTACCCCTCCTGTTACCTCCAGTAAGTCCCACACAGCGGGATTGATAAGAGGTCTTTGGAGGCCATGCCCCCTTTCTCCACCACTCTTTAAATGTGACTCAGCTCTTGGTACACTACTGGTTGTGGGATGAAGTCAACTTTACTCCTGGGGGACCATAGGGGCCAAGATGCCCTCCTTCTACCTCCTGTAAGTCCTACATAGCGAGATTCCTGAGAACTGGTCTGAGGCCCAGCCCCCTTTCTCCACCACTCTGCACATGTGATTACTAGTTATAAAAAAATAGCAATTCACTGAAAAAAAACAAAGGTTACGGAGACATTATAGTTAGGAGTTAGCTTTTAAAAACCTTAGCAATTCACTGAAAAAAACAAAGGTTACAGAGATGTTATAGTTAGCAAATAGAATTTTAAAAACGTTAGAAATTGACTGAAAAAAACAAGGGTTACAGGAACGTTACAGTGAGGAAATAGTATTTTATTTATAACTTAGAAACTAACTGAAAAAAAAACAAAGGTTACAGGGAAGTTATAGCTAGGCTGACATTTAACTTGTACAAAACTAGAGAAATTCAGTAGTTATAGTCTGCTGAGCTTACTATAACTTGTGCCCCCGCAATGCACTGTTTATGACCTGACATATTACATAATTCATGACATGGTCAGTGACATCTCAAATTACATCAATGATGACATCATCCATAGAATCTTTTATGCACCCATTCACACCCCAATATATCCTTTAATACACCCACTCCAACTTCCACACTACCATTCTCACAACCATTGACACACCCATACCAATACTTATACACTGATTCATAGGTCTACACACACACATCCACTCAGTCACCCATACAGCCACTCATACACCAACTCACTCACTAATACACCCACTGATATCTCCACGCATATACCCATTCAGCCACTCACACACTGTCAGTCATTCATAGAGCTACTCACACAACTACTCAGTCACCCATAGAGTAAATCCCACAGCCACTTACTCACCTATACAGTCATACAGAGACCAACTCACTTATTCATACAGATAACAACACTTTCTCACACACCTATACTGTCAGTGACACAAGCACACACCCCCATACAGCCACTCTCACAATCACTCACTCACACATACAGTCACTCATATTGTAGTGTAGTTCCTATATTCCGAATATGCTCTGCGCATTGGAATAATATATCCTATAGATTTGAGGTAGGAATGAGGTCTACTAGGTCTCTATCGAATATACTAGGCTTAATTGTGAGTGCCAGCTAGCTCAGAGGTCACTAGAAACTTTCTCGAATGAACAAGAAGGGATTAGTCTCTGACAACCGCATAAACATGACAACTTTGTTTCCCAAGAATAAGAAATGTATCTCTAGAGTCGCGGAAACAATAGATAGTTATTTTACTCAATCGTGCATGCTTCGTTTCACCAGAGGTGCAGAGAAATAGAGAGACGGGAGTTTTCAATAAAAGTATTTATTGAACAGTCTTCTTTCTCATGCAGAAGAAATGAACTTCTACAATCGTAATACTTGTTGCAAAGTACAATGCTTACAGTACAAAGAGTATTATAAAATAAAACTGTAAAAGCATGATGTGGTTTCTAAGCCATAAAATACATAGAATACATACATTAATAAATAAAGACTAAAAAGTACTCAACTGGTGCTTCTAAAATACGCCTACCCCAGTGTACCTAACCTAGGTCTAGTACAAGGGAAGAAGTAAGTGAGGTGTAGCTTAGTTGTAGTATTCTTTTGCCAAGAATCTAATCCAAGAATTCTCTAATGGTCTAATCAGCTCCGTACCTTGGTTTAGAATGAAGGAGGTCTGGAATCTCTCTCTTAGGACTCGATTTCCCAACAACCCACAAGGGTAGGTTGGAAACACTGGAGCTGGATTTCTCTGCAAGAGAAAAGACAGTGTCTCTCTCAGTGCGTTTGCTGGAGGGTCGGCTTCCTTCGGCACTTGCTGCAGCAAGATGCGTCGGGCAAGTAGATAGTCGAACTGCTCCAAACCACTGTGTGTTTGCCTGGGCAAGTGTGGGCATATTTATACCTTCAAGGTGCCTAGTTTGACGTAAGGTTGGACATAATAACGTCATCAAGGACTCAGTTCTTTTAAAAACTCCATGAGTTCTTGGATAAATAAATATTCAAGCAAGGGGAAGTCCCTGACTGCTGAAGGTGGGTTTTTCCAAGAAATCGTTGTGGATTTTCGGAACTAGTGGAAGAAGCCATGCCGTATTTGGACTGCATAGGCTACGTCTAAATATGGTTATGATTTCTATGCCTATATAAGGATAGGGTGATTTATACCTATATATGGGCATGAATCGGGAAAATTACACTAGAGTCCTAAATTCATATACAAAAATATACTCCAACACTCAACTATACTGCCTTTCACATATGCAGTTACCCATATACCACTGACACATCCATTCACTCACGGACGCAGCCATACACACAATCAATCACCCATATAGCCCCTCACAAATATACTCACAAACCCACACAGTCACTGACTCACCCACTGACTCATCCATGCAGGCCGTCACACATACCCTCACCCACCCACAAAGAGATTCATACACCCATACAGGTACTTGCTCAGACAACCAATCAATCACCCTTATAGCCATTCACGTGCCCACTCACCAACCCATACAGCCACTTAGATACCAACTGACAGACTAATACAGGCATTCACACAGCCTAGTCACTCACCCATACATTCACTGAGACACCTAATCACTGAGTTATACAGTCAGTCATGCGCCCACTGAATCATCCAAACAGGCCCTCATACACTCACTCATCCATCACTATACCTTGGTATATATATATTTAACATTTATAAACTTTTTAAAAACACTCACCGTCACTGGATGATGTCATCATCGATGTCATTTGAGATGTCATTAGTGATGTCACCAGCGATGTCATTGACCATGTCATGAGTGATGTAATATGTGAGGTCATAAGCAGTGCATTGCGGGGGCGTGAGTTATAGCCATTTATTTATTTACCTATAATGTTTTATACAGTGCGAACAAGATCCCGTAGGATATCAGAGCGCTTTTCAAAGGAAGGGAGGAAATTAGCTCAGCTAGCCCTAACTGCTGAATTTCTCTGGTTTTGTACAAGTGGAAAGTGAGCCTAACTATAACGTCCCAGTAATCTTTCTTTTTTCAGTGAATTTTTAAGATTTTTTTCATTCTATTTCCTAATCCTAATGTCTCTGTAGCTTTTGTTTTTTTCAGTGAAGTTCTAAGGTTTTTAAATTCTATTTGCTAACTATAACATCCCTGTAACCTTTGTTTTTTCAGTGAAAAAAAATAAATAAAGATATATATATAAATATATAGGAATATTTATTGTACGTTATTAGAAATTTGCTAGATACCATCCCACACGCAATCTTCGATCGTCTAGTGCTAACCTGTTGTCGGTCCCCACTTTCAGACTTAGCACAAGAGGCGGCAAATCACTCCCAGTACTTGGAGCTAAAGCTTGGAATACTCTCCCCCCTCCTCTACGTGCATTAGACAAGGAAAAAGACTTCAGAAAGGGTCTTAAAACCTGGGTTTTTAAGCTACAGGACACTTGCGCTAGAGCCCTAGTGTAACAGTGGGATGAGTCTTCATCTACCTCCTACCTGTTTCCTACATCTCTGGATCCTCATCGGGCGCCTAGATGCTCCTTGGAGCGATTGCTGCGCGTTATAAATGCTTAATTACATTACAAATGCTTAATTACATTACATTACATTATGTTATATTAATGTTACCTTTATTTTGTATCGTCTTCCTCCCAGATTGCCTCCCAATATGTTCAAACAAATAAATAAGTTATTAGTGGATTTGGTATGGGCAGGGAAGAGATGCAGGATGTGACTGGATGTGCGTAAGTTGGATTTTGGTGAGGGTGGACTAGGGCTTTCTGATCTGCACTTGTACTGTCTGGATGGTGTTCTACAATATGCGGCAATGTGGTGTTATACAGGCCAAAATTGGGAAAAATTATGCTGAGGACCACGTGTACTGTTCAACTTCCCCAGTTGGTGATGCATGGCAGGGAGCTGCAACCGGACACCCCATTCAGCATTGCCAATGTGACGAAAGCCAGGGACATGGTGGTTTGCCTCACCAATCGCTTCTCCTGCTTTGTTGGCTATGCCCTTCTTTCATATCCGTGAGGGCGTGAATGTTGAGGACTAGATTACAGAGGTATCTGAGGCAAAGGGGGAACTGTATATGAATGGTGCTTTCATGGCCTTGGCGGAGATGGGGACCCACTGCGTGGTGGACGACCGACAGTTTTGGCAATATGCAAGCATTTCACGCACTGTGCATGGGATATGGCCCACCTTTCCAAAAGAGCTGCAGAGCTCTCATGTTCTTGGGGTAATTATAGACCCGGGCTCCTATAAAGGCATTATTTCCAAATTGAATGTAGCACTGAATGCAGCTAGGATGATGGTCATGGCCAAGAGACAAGAGGCGTGGTACAGGGAGGTAGAACCCCCAACTGACAGAGTGCTTGTGGTGCAGGGCGTGCACACAGGTGCACAAAGTGGCAAGCAATGCCCACTTTAAGTTAGTGCACTTTAACTTTATTTATCAGGCATATCAGACCCCCACCCGACTTCACAGAGCATATCCTGCAGAATCACCGGGTTGCGCTTGGTACGGAACAACGCCTGCAGATTTTTGCCATGTGGCTTGGTACTGTGCACAGCTTCAGACATACTGGGGTGAAGTATGTAGCGAAATGAGTAGGGTGACGAGGGTGGCAGTGGAGGTTGAATCCTTCATTCTCTATTGGGATTGCTACCCACCCCCAGGAAGGGTAAAAAAATGTATTGTAAATTTGCCCAGCTAGGCCTACTATTAGTACACCGCCCCATAGATATACACTGGGCTAGCACCGTACCACCAGCACTCCTTAAGTGAAAAGCAGACATGAGAGAGTGGACGGTAACCGAGGATTGCAGATTAAGGAAAGTGTGTACCGACAACATACGGAGAAGGATATTGAGAAGTGTTGAGCATGCTGGATGCCCTCAGTGACAACAATGAGCAACAAGATGAGGTGGGGAGAGAGGTGAGCGTGATGAAGAGGATGACCCAGATGCGGCGGGAGAGAGCGAACAGGAAGCTGGAATGCACTACCAAATCTTGCTTGATCGGACACAGTGTCAGGATGGGTGAGGATTGTAGGTGCTCCCCTCCTTTTTTCTTTTTTTTAGTCACTCACAGGAGTGGGGTTGGATGTGGATAGTGGCCCCCTTTGTGCTGCACATGTGCCACTCTACAAGGTAGGGGGAAGATGCGTGGTCTCGCCTTGCCGATCTCAAGACAGCGAAATATATATATATATTGACCCCCCCAGTTCTGCCTAGGTACTGCCTACGTCCGCCCACCACAGGACGATGCTGTTTTTGTCAATGTGTAACAATGCTGCAACATTATCTTTTGTATTCTTTATAGAATTAATTAGTATTTACTGCAATAACAAAACCTCACTTTAAATGTAAATACACACACACGTATATATGTGTACAAGCAACATAAAAATATACAAGCAAATCAATAACAAAATATTTTAAATATTTTCACCAATATACAAAATATTAAAATATTAGAAGCCCACAAACACACATGAAGTTAAAATATTATAAACTTTTTGTTAACCCGTCGCCACGGTGCGGGCATTTTACAGAGTGGGTGGGGCTGCGTCGGTCAACGGTTGTTCGTAGCACCCGCGAGGTAGTGTTCACGTCGGCCGCCAGGCCGACGTGAGCATGGAACGGGTTAAACAAAATATAACATATACTATTTCCACTCCAAAGATAGTATCAAGGAGCACAATAATATCTAAAGCAATTCAAATGTCAAGTACAATATGATCTTTTAAATCATGGCATTATATATTAATCAAGAAGGATTTGTTTCTGGTAACATTCAACTGCATCTATTTATCAATAAAGAATCACTCCATTCTTGTAAATGCTTTTCTCAACTGAAGAACTTAGGCATTAATTTGGGTGATTGATAGCGCGCCTTGGGGGATTCACAACATAAAAATAAAAACTATTCTCCATAGAAAGGCCTGTCCCTTGGTATTGATACCACATCATATTTTAACCCTGATGAAGTCCTTTTACGGATTAATTGGGTGGGCTGATGCATGTATTCATTCTTCTAATTGTGATAATAAAAGCAACATAACTGAATTCAAGAACTATCAAGACTCCTGTCTACATATGTTTAATTAATGCCATGATTTAAAAGATCATATTGTACTTGACATTTGAATTGCTTTAGATTTTAGTGTGCTGCTTGGTACTACCTTTGCTATTAGAAGAGAAATTAGATTTCTCTGAAATGTGACCGTTCACTAGTGGGGTCTAGTCAAGTGTGAGCGCCTTTGAGCTACATCAGATTTTGAGGGCTCATTTACTGGTGCATCCCATTTAGCACACACTACAGTTCCGTTGCCTTTTGTATATTTTCACTCCAGTTTAACCAACTGTAGAAAAAATGTTGGACTTGGGAGGGGTTACATTTACTATTTCCACTTAGGGCCCCATTACGAGTTTGCCAGTGTGGGTCCAGCCAGCCGCCTCACTGCCAAACTCGTGCTGAGGCTGTCCACCAGATTACGAGTTTCCTCCTGTCCGGTGTTTTTTTGGGGGGGGTTCCCATGGCAGTGCCTCTAAAAGCGGGCACCGCAATGGGGACACCAAAAACAGTTCCTGCACTGCATGGACTGAAATGTGCAGGAACTTGTGTGCATGCAGATGTTCCCCCCTGTGTGCATCCACAGGGTGCAGAGACACCAAAAGGCCCTGTAGGCCCCCTTTTGTTTCCTCTCCACCAGAGTTTACATGGAGGAGGAACCTCCAAGTAAACCCTGGCAGAGGAAGAACTCCCAATATGCTGCGTGGGACAGCAGCAGTCCCACCAAGCATATGGGTGCCTCCACACTGCCACAATACCGCCAGGGAATGGCAGTTCCATGGCAGCTGCGGCTGGGCTGTGGCGGTCCCACTGCCCATCTCATAATGGGGCAGTTGGGAGACCGCAACTGCCGCGTCCCTGCGAGACTGGCATTCCGTGGACTGCCAGACTCGTAATCAGCCCCTTAATGCCATGCAACATTAGGGAAAGCATTAGATTAAACTACATTTAATTTTATTTATCTTCCCACCCTATACCCCTACATCCCAACAACAACTATAAACATGTAACTTTAATAAATCAGTATGAAACAATTTACCTAATTAATAATCAATAAATAACAGTTACAAATTAAGAATGAATTTTTTGTTAATTAATTAGCTTCCCACCCTAAACCCCTACAAACCCCAAAATGTGCTACTAAAATATAACTTAATATTACTAACTATAACAATAAACAAGCATTTGCAATGCAATTTGTCTCGCCTTTGGGATCTTATATGTATTTAACTATGCAGCACATTAGCCTGGGTGCTGAACTATCTACTGTTCTTTAACATGGAGGGAAATTAGGCATCAAACTGCGTGGCACGCCAACACCTGGAGAGAAATATTGCCTTTCAGAGGGAAATGGTATAGTCCAAAGCTCTATTTTTAATATGAAATCAGGACCTTGGGTGGTCATAACACTGAAATTCAAGATTTGAAAAATATATTATTGGTTACGGGTGCTTGTGGAAGACAATTTCTATGGACTGGAATGCTAAAGTGATTCTGGTATTTTATTGTCCTCTGCTGGTCGTTTTCTATCAAGAAAGTTAAATAGAGGCATTTGCCAGAACATTTTTAAAAATAAAGCTCCTCAGCAGAAAGCAATTCTGGTATTTTACTGACCTCTACTGATCTTTTTCTATTAAGATAGTTAAATAGAAGCAGTTGAACACAAAAAAAGTCCCTAAGCGGAAGCAGATATGTCCTAGGGCTGATCTCAAGAGCCCACAAAGTACATAAACATATACGTATATACTAAAGTATATACAAGAGGTCTTGACTGCTTGACCTAAAAACAGCTATGACTTGGGTTTTGTTGGTCCCTCACACCCAGGGACCCTGTGCCATGCACTTGCAGCCTCTATCATAGCTACTGTCCTGCAAAGCAGGCTTTCTCTTCTGCCCAAACCACTAAGACATCAGTCATAGGAGCGAGGCATATAACAGGCTGGCTGCCTGCACCTTTATGTCATTCATCAAGAGCAAAAAAATATCATAACAAAAGATTTGCTTAATAAGTAATCAATTAAAAATGTAAAGAACAATATAAAACAATAATAACATAAATATATGTCTAATTGAATTAAGTAATTTCCCACTTTATCCACCTACAAATCCAAGAACCCGCTACAACACTAAATTACTAATAGAGTGAATGAAAAACACAAAATAAAAAATTAATAAGATTTATATCAAAAATAGTAACACATAAAATGTATTTGTTAACTAAACACATTAAAATAATAAACAATATATTTTTTATAACTACATTAACGAAATGATTTTAAACCCAACAATATTTTTTAAAACTATATTGCTTGCACAAAAAATGATATTCTTGACAACAATATTCTACACCACGATATTTTTGCATCCCAACATTTATTTCCGATATTAATGTGTCTCAATATTGGTGAACTCAATATTTTGTCTAAACACCGATTTTCAATATTGTAAGTCGGTGCTGAAAATCTCAACATGCAAAGTGTTGCTAGCTACAATGCCCGAAGCATTGGATGCCATAAGATCACTTGGATGCTATTTTACAAAGTTGTGAAGTACATTTTCAATTCTGTTACCTCTTGTTTCACTTGTAAAAACAAATATAAACCTTGTTCACCTATGTGAAGGAAGTGCAGTATTTCATTCACATCATACATAAAAACACGCTTTGATAATGTCATTTGTTCTTGCTTTCAAACACTGTATTTAAAAAATGCTTTTATCGAGCAAGGTGGCTACAGCATGGACAACGGCAGTAAAAACTTAGCTAACACACCGTAAGCAAATTGGAAAAATAAGAGTGAGTGACAGAGTGTGTAGGAGACAATATGAGCGTGTATGAGAAAGTGAAGGACCAGGCAAGTGAGTGTGAGAGTATGTGAGAATGAGTGTGTGAGAGTAAGAGAGTGAGTGTGTGAGAGTGTGAGAGACAGTGTGGGTATGTTTGTGAATAAGAAAATGAGCAGGAGTGTGTATGTTTGTTATTCTGGAAGACTATACCAGTGAGCGGTTGTGATGATATATGAATATGTAAGAGAGAATGCGAGTCCATGGTTGTTTGAATAAGAGTGTGTGAGAGTGTGCTGAGAATGAAAGTCTGTGAGTGTGGGAGAGTGAGTATATGTGAGCAGTACTGTGGGTGTGTATGTTACAGAGTTTATGGGTGCATGTGATATTGTGAGTGTGTATGTGTGACCTATAAAGCTTGAGATTGTGCCTCGGGCATCACAAATGTAATTCATGGCTTATGGGGATGGCACGGGTGACATGATGTGGGGGCTGTTGGCTATGCTAAATTGCAGACCATAGCATAATGGAGATAATTCTTAGCTTATGCAGGCATCTATGGCGCAGTGGCACAATGCTGATGCTGACATATTGGTGATAATGCTTGGCATAAGCGAGGGCACCCAGGAAAAAGGATGCTACATATTGGAGATAGTTTTTGGCATACGTGGTCACCCATGGTCTATTGCATGATCCACTGCAAAATTGTGGCACTGGAAAAATGTCTCCAATTCCTGCTCCAAAATGAAAGAATATGCCCGACAGAGCACAGAATCTCATTTCGCATATTTATTCACCCGTGCTTTACCATGGATGTGTTTCAACCAAGAGACCGGACTTTTTCACACGCAGCGAGCGCCATATTGAATTCCACATTTTATAAAATGCCATAGTTTATGTGCATGAACATAGAAAAACACTACCAATGTCTCTGCCCTCTACAAATCTACAAATATGTCTGAACGACTCCGTTATTGCTGCTTGACAACCATACCATAATACAAATGCAATTAGTCAAGTGACTGCAATTTGACATTTTAGATAGTGAAGACCTCCGCTAAAATACCTTAATCAAGTGTAGGATCTTTAAAATCAAACCTCAATAAATATAAAATGACTGGGCGATACACATCCATAAGGCTTAATCGCAAAAAGCATACTAGCTCAAATGGCACATCGATTAAGCTCTTACTATATGTAATACAATGTCTCATAGGGTGCAAGAATTCCTAAATCTCATGGTCTATTGAAATTCATGATCAGAGTATAAAAGCTGTCGAAAAATAGATCATGTGTTATTAAACCCCAAAATAGCTTTTCACCAACATGCACCCATCATATAGACTTCATGGATGTCAATTGACATTTACATTGTACCAGGCTGTGATGCCTCGTCCCTTGTATCAAAATTAATTGTCATGTTCATACAAACACGTTCACCCCAAAGGGTAAATCACTGTTACCAAAAAAACATAACTTTTGCACAACAGAAATTAATGGAAAACTGTAAGGACTTCTTGCCATTGGGTACACATACATATGGGCATGGGAGCCGTGACAAAAGTATTGTCCTGGCATACTCGAAGTTATTTTGACATCTGGGGGTTACTACTAGTACATTTCTGGCCCTGGTATGGGAGCCAATTTCGAACATATCCGTTGAGCCAATCGGAAATTTAGCAAAAAAAGGGGATTCGTTTCGGGCATGGACACCATGAAATTAATGCAATATTTCATGTGTGGCCTTTCAGACCCTATAGCTCTTTTGCAAATGTATGTGAAACTTGAAATCTGTCTCACTCACTTCTCTTTATTACTTGAATTCAGGACAGGTTTTGCACCCTACAACTTTTAAATATCACTCACAACTTTCGAGTAGAGGAGGTGGGGCCGGAGAGGGCAGTGTATGAACAGAGGGGCAAGTTGTGTACAAAAGAGGTAGAAGCACATATTTAGCAATGAAGTCAACAGCATTGTCCGATATTAAAATTTAAATAAAATACAATTGATTACATTTTCAAAAGAACATACCTGCTGCACTCCCATCCTCATCAATGCTTCCCAATTCATATTCAAAACTGAGTCATATAACCCCGGGCACACAAATACATTTTTTGAACCTGAATCCCATGTAGAGGTGTTTCCTGTCTGCAGGTATGCATTGGTATTACATAATTCAGCAACAAACTGCACAATATTATGAGGATTTTTAGAGTAACAGCTTTCGGGACTTTTATTTGTGCTAATATTTGTATGGCTGAGTTAGTCACTATGAGGATGACTTTCTTATTCACATCATTTACATAGATTAGCACATACGAAATACTAAACATTGCATAATTCAGATGTTTTCATATACTTATTCTTGTGGTTTGGAAGCCCTGTCTTATTATAAACACACCTTTACTCCTGTAAGTACAACTCAGAGGGGGTGAGAAATAACTTTTTCTACAGCGGCAGAAGTTGTGTTTGGAAGCTAAGGAATTCTAGTGGTCCTCACGCCCTCCCCCACCCCCTTCTCCCCAAAAAAATATGGGGGTTTCATGACAAGGTAATACTCACATGCAAATCCCAGTTTCTGTTGCTCTTGATGAATGGTAGAATGAAAGAAAGTGAACTGCAAAGTACGTTTCAGAGAACCATTATTAATGACTCTACTGAGTTATCTGTTGAATTCAATTTCTGTGTTATGAATATGAATGAATAATCAAGAACATTGACTCAATTCAAGAATGTACGGAAAGTCCCACCGTTGTTAATACTCTGAAATGTTGAATGATCTTATGTATGGTTTGTTAAAATGGAAAATAAATTTATTAATAAAAGATTGCAGAGAATCAAAAGGGAGTAGCATTCTAAAGTCAATGAATAAACAGTGGGACCTAATAATGAAATTATATTTGAGCTCATGATGTAGTACTCAACTGGTACTTATTTACATACTCACAAATGCTATTCACTAACATCTGGGTGATGATCTCTGCCTAAGCCTGCCTTATCTCTTTTGCGCAGAGCTCTTTCCCATGAGTGCGGAGTTGTGTGCACATGGAGGTCCATGCTTAAGAGTAAACGTGGGAGAGGTAAGTGTCGGTGGCCTGTTGCTGATAGCTCCATCAATCAGGGCTGCTCAACTGAATCTGCCTCCTTCTTCAGCTCATCCGAACCAAATGCATGTACATCGACAGAATCATGGACCACCATTGGAGTTGTGGAATCAGTTCACCTCCTTGGGCACGATGGATGCTTGTGATTTTCTTGGCAGTTTTCCCTCTTTGGACACAGAGAATCCTAAAGCCTAGCAGGACACTTTAGGGATTAGCCATGGGTGTCCCCGCAAATACGTTAACAACGTTATTTCCTGGAATGTTGCAGGTCTAGCCAATAAGTTTTCTGACCCATTGTGGATTGCTTTTTTGAAACAATTTCGGGTGATTTGTTTGCAGGAAACATGGTTGGCGGATCGTAGCCTATTTCTGGAGGGTTATAAGTCCTTTTTTGTCCCTGCTAACCCCTCTTTGGCTGGTAGACCAAAGGTTGATATTGTTATTTATATTTCGCTAGCGGTTGAATGCCACATACAGGGCTTGCCTACAATGAGTTCATGTATACAGTCTCTGAAATTAAGCAAGGGCTCAAATAAACTGTGTCTTAATAATTTTTACAATTTTGTATCATGTCTCAGTGATGGGTGTAATATCACCCTGTTAGAGTCTTTCATAAGGCAACATTGTACAGCTGTCCTTCAAAACCTTGTGATTGCTGTGAGGGATAAAAGTTAGATTTCCCCTATACGAGACGTATCAGACCTATATGTTGTGTTAGCATGGTGTATCTATATATCCTTTATGCATAATGTGCACATTCCATAACCTCTATCTGTTTTTGCTAGCAGGAAAAAGGTTTATTCTGTTTGTTTGTGCCATACTAATAGCGCAGGCCGAGAGCATACATACGCCATCTTTTCTCTGCCTGTGTCAGACCCGAGCAGTGATCACGTGTTACTCTCCAGTAGTTGTCAGGTCCCAGTTCATTTGAGTTACTGAGAGCAGCTGAAAGTAAATCATTATCCCTCTGTCCTGGGACTCAAGGTCGCATCTGGTTTTGGGTGCGATAAGCGCATTCCTGGAGGCGCCGTGCCTACACTCCCGGGCACCAGGACGAAAGGGAGTCACCCCTCCTGACCTCCCCCGTAATAACTAAGCAAAGCTTTGAACCAATCATGTGTGCCATATATGGTCCTTCCTCGGGACCCAAGAGCCAAGTGGTGTTTTTCCTTTTACGGTGACTTCATGTGTTGTACTGAAAGTATATATGTGCAGTCTTGAATGTAAGCCATCAGTCTTTTCCGCGCACCTGATGGGTGAGGGTTGGAGGGGCTCCTCTATAGAGTACTTTTGCTTAATAAACGATTGACCTTTCTTCACTGCCGGCTGACTGGTTATTTGGTAATGGTATTGGGGCTATTGGTATGTATAGCTCTTTATGTTATTTTTTTTGGTACGCCGGTTGGCGACTCTGGTGGGACTCCGCGATAGGCTCGTCCTCCCGTAACTGGGTAGAAAGGACAACGAAGGGTGAGCTCTGGTCAAGTGGGTGTGGCTGACCGAAAATTCTGATTTACTCCGCTCGTGTGATCAGGGAGCCCCAGCTGCTAGTGATCCTTAACCAGAGTCCTACGGGCGTTAGCCGAGAACTGACCCTGTTGGTCTTCAGAGGCTGGCAGTGGAGAATACGCAATTGTACCTGCGTGCACTAGGTGAGTGAATTGATTTTAGTGTCTTTTGGAACGCGCAGTTGAGCGGTGCTTTAAAGCAGTTAACTGTATTGGATTTGGTGGTCGATGTACCACGGAGGACTTTTGGGGTCTGGCGGGGCAGCATTGTGGCTGCACGGGTAGATGCTCCATGGACTTGTCTGGTGAATAATAAGAGACTCTGATCGGATGCCCTGGTGGTGTGGCACGTGTGGTGCACACCCGGCCAGACTGGTCTCGGAAAGGCCCGTAGTTGTACCTGGGTAGCCATTGGGACACCTCTGAAGCGCCGCTAAGGCAACGGGCTTAGTCAGAATAGTCCTGAGGGTGATCCAGGAAGACTTCGGGATGATCTGTAGGACAGTCTGTGGTTAAACACCTGTCCGACGGTCTCTTGGTAGTCTTTGGACTGCTTGATTTGGTATTTTGTTAGTCTGGAATCTGAATTGGTTAGTTCTCCATGAACGGGAGTCGATGGGCTCCGTTCCTTTGTTTGGAAAAAGACATTTCGATTTTAAATTTTTTTCTTGATGTATCTATATATGTATTGTTCTGTCTAAAATTTTGATTTTGAAGAGTGAATGGGAATGTTAAGTATGTATGAACATGGCCATGTTTGAAAGACTGTTTTCCTGAACGAGATTTAGCTGTCAATAATAATAATGCCGTGTCTTAGTAAATTGTGTTTTGGATGTTGTTGTCGCCGAAAAGGCACGCGTTTGGATAAAAGTCAGCCTGCCGCGCCAGAGGGCAGCCCAAGTTATGATATGTATGTTAAACATGGTATTTCACCCATTCTGTTCAATGCATTATGGCATAAATATACTAAGGACAATGTGGAACTATAGTGGCCCTTTCACGGGTCTTTTGATGAGAAAAAGATACATTTCTTGCAGGAACAATAGTTTTCCAAACGAAGTCTGCAGGCTATGTTTGATTCTTTAAATATGTGGCAAAAAGAAGCAAAGCGTAGACGCATCAGGGAGGAGAAGTTATGTAAAATGAAAAGTGGTCAGACGATCACACAGAAAGCTATAGCTTATGATAAAGCTCAAACTGAGAAGGGGATTGACTGCACAGATAGATAATTTAGATTGCAAGTAGATAAAAGCTATGTAACTAGGACCGAGCCAAAGGATGAGAAAGAGGATTTATTGGATGCGCGTCCACCTCCCCCTTATGCTCCCCAACAAATATATCCTGCAATCCCTCTACTTCCAGCTTCAGTTCCAACAGCTTCCGCTCCTGTTGTTTCCTCTTCCCCCGCGCCTCTGGGAACGTCCTCTGTTTTGTCCCCCTCAGCATTTGGATCAGCCACTTTATGGCCCGATGCATTGCCGTCCTCCACTATGTCCACAGTTGTTTTGTCTCCCCCAACTTCCGCCTGGGCGTCCCAGTCCTCAAGCATGACCCCAACCCTAGCTGACCCTACCCCCTCCCGTGTTCTGGGGGATCTTGGCACACAAAGGTTGTTTACTCGTTCAGCGATAGGACTGGAAGAGAAGTAGACGATTGCGGATCAGTCATCCCAGTGGATGCGCAATCCTATTTATACTTTGGCTGATATATGGAGTACACTTCGAGACTATGAGCCTGTTATGCAGCAGCATGCCCTGGAGCACATGGCCGTACATCTTATCTCTATATGGGAGCAGTGTTTCCCGGGAGGGAAGGCTCCTCAAGTGATGTATGATATTCGGGACAGGGCTCATAAGTCTGAATTAGGACTAGAGGAAGTGTACAGGAATGTCGAGGTTTTATTGAATTATCGAGGGCAGCTGCACTCGAAATGTCCAAACTGGGACTCTCAGCACCCTATGCGGGAAGTCCATCCTATTTACCATCCTGAAATGCCAAATTAAGAGACAACAAGAATCAAGTAACTAGACCTCGTGTAGGGGCACGATTTCAAGAGCAATGGGTTTATACCCCTAGGAAAAGGAGTGTGGTCCTCTCACTAAAATCGCAACTCCCTGAACCTCGTAAAAATCGAACGGCTTATTATAAGGAGCTTACAGAGGCGGCCTCCTCAGCCATTATGACGTTAGCTGACATAGAGCTATTTTTCGGTTTGCTAGTCCCAGTTGATGTCTGGCGTCAGGTACATGATCAGAATCATGCCGCAGAGTTGGGAGGGACTTGGGATCAAATCAAAGATTGGGACAAGGATTGAAAGCCTGGTGATAAACCAAAACCCGAAATATTGGCCTTACCGGGTCGGATTATTACCTATATGCACTCCTTAATTCCACCTCGTAAGGTGGATTGGGACAAATTGACAGCGTGTAAGCAGAAGAAGGACGAAAGTGTTTCTGATTTCTTCACTAGATTTGAGGGTGTATTCATTGACTTTAGTGGGCAATATTTGTTGGTGGAAGGTGGTATACGATTATTTGTTAATCATTTTGTGACAAATATGTTACCTGAAGTCTCCACGCGGCTGCAAGCCGCTGAGAGTACTTGGACCACTTCTACACCGTCAGTTATACTGATCATGGCTCAGTATTATGAACACATGGAAAATGAGAGTAAAGATAAGACGGAAAAAAAGCAAAGGATCTCAAGAAGCGGGTGTTGTTACAGCAAGTCATCAGGGGACGAGGCAGAGAGAGGGGTGGTAGAGGGTTTGTCCTGAGGGGGCGGGAACAGGATGAGGCGGAGGATCAGCTGTTGCTTTGGGAATAAACCAATGCGCTTGTTGTAAACAAGAAGGGCATTGGCGAGCTCAGTGTCTATTGTTGCTGGCTCAGAATGGGGCCGTAAGAGGGAGAGGAAGAGGTCGAGGTGGTGTGGATCTGAGTGATATGCGAAGAGAGGAGACAACGCACGGCGAATCTGAAAAGAATTACTTCGATAATCCGAGAGGTAGTCAGTACAAATAACAAAGACTGTGTGATTGTTGGGACCAAAGGGTATGCTTACACATAGGACAGCCAAGGACACAGTGGGGGCCGGGTGTCAGTACCCGTTGATCAGCAAGGTCCTTATGTGCGAGGGCGGTTGATGGGGACATCCGAAATTTTTTAGTTGATACGGGTGCAATGAATAGTTCTATTTCTCATTCAGTGGTCCCAGTGGCTGCTCTGTCCGGGCAAAATAATGTTTTGGTGGGATTTTCTGGAATTCCGGTGGTGAGCCCCATTTCTCAACCTATTCCGTTTACAATTGTTCCGGTCACAGTGGACTCTACGTTTTTGTTTACTTTACATTGCGTGGAAAATCTATTAGGGTTGGATTTGTTAAAGAAATTGCATGCAAAGATTCATTGTTCCCAGGACGGTGATTATCTTACTATACAATCCCCTGGCAAACACACTTTGTGGGCCACCGGAGATACAGATGTAGGATTATTAAAGAGTCCGCTTGTTTCTATTACTCTGAAACAAAATGCTTGTTTACCACGTATACCTCAATTCAAAATTTCACCGGCAGGCGAGAAAGCTCTACTCTCCATTATCCAAGATTTGATCGATAAGGGTGTGGTGGAAGAAACGGCTGCCAATGTATGCAATAGTCCTATATTGCCGATTTTGAAAACGGCCCCTGTTGAAAGTGACCCTGACCATGTTGATACTTACGTTTTGTAATTGACCTGCGAGAAATTAATAAGATAGTGGTGTCGCAATACCCTGTGGTTTCTGACATCACTACTATTCTCACTATGGTCCCTCCCACTGTTAAGTATTTTTCCGTTATTGATTTAAAAAATGCTTTCTTTAGCATTCCAATTCACCCTGATAGCCATCATATTTTTGGCTTCTCCTTATCTGGTCGCAGCTTCCGGTTTTGCCGTGCTCCCCTGGGGTACACTGAAAGTCCTAGCATTTATAGTCAGGCTTTAAAAGCATTATTGGATGATTTGACCCTGCTCCCTGGTAATGTGCTTCTCCAGTATGTTGACGATCTGTTGGTGGCTTCTGATATTGAGGAAGGTTGTAAAGAGGACACTATTACATTATTGTCTCATTTGGCTGCTAAAGGTGATAAGGTATCCCTTTCCAAATTTCAATATTGTCGACAGGAGGTGACCTACCTTGGTCATCTTCTGTCGAAAGATGGGAGGAGACTAACCCCTGAGCGTGTGACTACCATTTCTAACATGTCTGTCCTCGTACTCAGCGTGATGTTCATGCATTTCTCGGTATAACCTCTTACTGTCACCAATGGATTCCTAATTTCTCACTTCTTACTAAACCTCTCCTGTACATAACCACTAAAGTGTGATGCCGCAATCCCCCCCTGGCCCTTACCGCATATAATCACAAATTCAAGCACCGCTATTTTGCGGGTCCGGGCTCCGGGGCTCCTGGGTCACGTGACTACGACGTGACGACGCCATCTTGGGAAGGCTGTTTCCTTCCTTTGACTGGGGGTTAGCGCGCTAGCGCTTTTCACCGCCACTCGCCTACTTAAGGTGAGCCTTGACTAGGGGTCAGCCTGGAGAAGGTGACCACCGTGTTTGCAGAGTTTACTGGATCAGCGCTGTGCTGTGGCTCGCGCTTCTGTTTTTAACCTCACCCTATTTTTGTATTTGTGTTTATTTGTTTTTATTCCCCCTGTTTTTATTGTGATGCCGCAATCCCCCACTGGCCCTTACCGCATATAATCACAAATTCAAGCACCGCTATTTTGCGGGTCCGGGCTCCGGGGCTCCTGGGTCACGTGACTACGACGTGACGACGCCATCTTGGGAAGGCTGTTTCCTTCCTTTGACTGGGGGTTAGCGCGCTAGCGCTTTTCACCGCCACTCGCCTACTTAATGCTCGTCTGGAGCGTAGCGGTCCAGCGCAGCGGTCGCGCCCTCGCTACGCCTGAGTCTCGCCAGAGTCCTGCCCGTCTGCGCCCGTCAGCGCTAAGGCAGGGCTAGGGCAGGGGACTCTGGCTTCCTCAGGATGATCTCTGCTGGGAACCTGCATTTATTGCGCCATGAGGTAACAGACTGCCTTCATGGCGCCCTGGATCCTCTTAGTGGGCCCTTTCAGTGTCCCACCTGCTCCTTTAAAATTCCCAAGCCGCAGCCTATTTTAAGTCTTCAAACTAGACCTCCCTGTGTCCACAAGCCTGACTTTGTTGTAGGCGGTAAAATTTTTCATCTGAATGTCAGATCGCTGACATCCCACCATCAAGAAGTACTTTCTTTGATCACAGATGACAATCCGGACATATTCTTCTTCACCGAAACTTGGCTGCATGACCAATCTATGGCTGTCATTAATTTAGCCCTCCCTGCGGGATACACTATGCACTCTCTCCACCGTAATGCTAGAGGCGGAGGCATCGCAGTGGCGGTAAAAACTTGCTATCCCTGCGCCTGGAAACCCATCATCATAGCAGGATGTGAGAGCGCGCATTTTGACATCACAGTGAATCCCCATTTTACCTTTTCGGGACTACTAATTTATAGGCCTCCCGGTCCCGACGGCGCCTTCCGTCATAGCCTCCTGGAGGTGGTCTCCTCTTTAGTCTTGAAAACTGTTAATTTCACGATTATTGGCGACCTCAACCTGCATATGGATGCTCCACTCACCAATTCGGTCTATAGCTTGTTAGCGGATCTCGAAGCATTTCAATTAAGCCAACTGGTACAACTACCGACTCATATAGGTGGACACCTGTTAGACCCCTTCTTGACGAATCTCGCCACTAATATTTCAGTGCTCCAACCTAGACCTATGGCCTGGACCGATCACCATTTGATCGAAACTCATATCATTACTTCTATTCCTTCCCCTAGAAACAATACTTCTGACATTCTCAAACGCCCCTGGAGAAACTTGAATCTTGAACATTTTCATCAGCTTTTGATGAAACACCATCCTCAACCCCCTATTGAAGTCTCTCTTGGCTATGATAGCTTTTGTGAATGGCTAGATCACTCATTAGATACTCTTATACCGGCCAGGTGGAGTAAGACCAAATCAAGTCCCTCTAGTCCTTGGTATGACGATTCCCTTAAAACGCTCAAATCTTCCTGCAATAAAGCGGAACGTGCATGGCGCAAAACTTATGATGCTGACCTCAAGTCGGCCTATAGGGCCTGCACTAGAGTGTACCATTGGGCCATATGTTCAGCTAGGGCTGCCTTCTACTCTCAGGAGATAAAGAACAGTACGAATCCTACCAAGGTGATCTTCAGGGTATGCAAGAAACTCACAAGTAAAAAGACCAATATTACTACTAGTGAAGCCTCTTTGGCTCACTGTGAGGATCTGGCCTCGTTTTTCGTTGAAAAGGTGGAGGCCATCTATAGGTCATTCTCTCAGTCCCCCATCAGGGAGAATATTACTGCACCAACGGTCTCTACACCACTGTTAATTATCCCCAGTCCTACTCTGGAGGAGTTCAGAGCCTTGACGACTAAAGTCAAATCTGGCTCACCGGATGACCCTATGAGACCCATTCAATTCCGGGAACTCGCCGAGTGCTGCTACCCTGCTATGCACAGTCTTATTGATCTGTCCTTTAACACTGGCAGTGTTCCCAGAGCATGGAAGCAGGCTACCATCATTCCGATCCTTAAAAAGCCTGCCCTTGACCCTACCAAATCAGAACACTATCGGCCTATCTCCCTTCTCCCCTGGCTAGCTAAATTAGCAGAATCACATGCTAATCACATTTTATCATCTCATCTGCAGGAAGTTAATATACTGGACAATTCTCAGAATGGGTTCCGTGCGGGCCACAGTACCGAGACTGCTCTCTTGGCTGTGGTAGAGCACATCAGGAAGATGCTGGATCAGGGTCAGACGGCGGCACTGATCCTATTGGATCTCAGTGCCGCCTTTGATACGGTTTCCCACCAGATCCTTCTGCACCGTCTTGAAGAGGTTGGAGTTGGAGAGATAGCTCTTGAGTGGTTCCGATCTTTTCTCACAGATCGAACCTTCAAAGTATCCACACCACCCTTTGTCTCTGCTCCTCGCCCCATTTTTCAGGGTGTCCCGTAGGGATCGGCCCTGAGCCCTACCTTATTTAATTTGTATGTTCAGCCGCTGGCGGAGGTAGCCCATAGATTTGGTCTCACCATGGTGTCATACGCCGATGACACACAGCTGGCGCTGGCGCTCAATGGTGACTCCAACATGGATGTTCCTACTTTTCAGTCCGCCCTTAAAGCTGTGGCAGGTTGGATGGCGAATAATCGACTCCAACTTAATGCCTCTAAGACCGAGGTCATTATTTTTGGTAGGGAAAGTGGGCTCTGGGGAGATCAATGGTGGCCATCTGAACTGGGCCTTGTTCCCACCCCGGTGGCCGAAGTTAGAAACCTTGGGGTTTGGCTTGATGACAAACTCTCTTTCACCTCCCACACTAAACGTGTAGCTGGTACTTGTTTTGGTGCCCTTCAGTGCCTTCGACCTATCTTCAAGTTTTTTGATGCGGACACCAGACAGATCATTGTCCAAGCTCTGGTTCTTACCAGATTGGACTATGCCAGCTCTCTGCTTCTGGGTGTGAATCAGGCAGAACTAGCTCGCCTTCAGAGGGTGCAAAATGCTGCGGCCAGGATGCTGGTCGGCCTTCCGAAGTCTGTCTCTGCCCGTCGAACTATTCAAGATCTGCATTGGTTGCCTGTCGGGCAAAGAATTAAATTCAAAGCTCTTTGCTTAACTTTTAAAATCCTTAAGTCAGCCTCCCCCCCTATCCTTTCGCAGACAATCCTTCACTATGTCCCTTCCAGAGCCCTCCGTTCCTCAGGGTTAAATCTTGCCATCGTGCCACGCTTTAAAAGAGCTAGAATGGGTGGTCGTTCTTTTTCAGTGTTGGCGGCAGCTCTCTGGAACTCTTTACCTGCTCCTCTCCGTTCCATCCCTGATCTGCTCCCTTTCAGGAAGGCATTAAAAACCTTCCTATTTTCCACAGTTTAGTCCCATTTCTACCTGGTCATTCCTGCTGTGTTGTGTTTTACCATCTCCTAAAGCGCCGGGACGCCACTTGGCTGCGGCATCTGCGCGCTATACAAAATAAAATAACATAACATAACATCACATAAAGAGGTGCATGCACCCCTACCTTGGACTGATGAGTGTCAGAAAGCTTTTGACTCTTTGAAATCTGCGCTTTGCTCTGCACCTGTCTTGGGTACTCCTGACTACCGAAAACCTTTTGTGCTTTATGTACACGAGGTGGACGGTTGCTTGCTTTCTGTGTTGACACAAGGATTTAGTGGTAAGCAGAGACCTTGTGCCTATTTCTCTGCTGTGTTGGATAATGTCGCCAGAGCGCTTCCTAGCTGTTTAAGGGCAACTGCTGCAGTCACAGTGGCCATTCGACAGTCGGAAGGGCTCGTTATGAATACTAACCTCACAGTGATGGTACCGCACGCTGTGGATACATTAGTGAACAAAACGAAGACCCAGCACCTTACGAGTGCGCGTTTTACTGGATACTAATTGACTTTGTTTGCTCCCCATATTACAATTAAGCGATGTGCCACTCTGAATCCCGCCACGTTACTACCCCTCCCTTCAGACAAGAAGAATAATGATGTACATGATTGTATACTTCGGACAAAGGAAGAGACGAAGGGACGGGTAGATCTCACAGACATTCCTCTATCTGACCCCCAAGGGGAATTGTGTGTGGATGGCTCTTGTTTCAAGTTACCAGATGCCACGACGACAGCTGCATATGCGATTACGACTCTTCACACTGTAGTTGAGGCTTCTCGAGAACCCTATCAGTCAGCACAGGCAGCTGAGTTAGTGGCGTTGCTCCGGGCCTGTGAGTTAAGTGAAGGATTGAGAGTAAATATTTACACTGATAGTCAATACGCCTTCGGCGTGGCTCATAGTTATGGCCGACTGTGGGCGGAAAGGGGTTTTCTTACTTCCCATGGTCAGAGAATACAACATGGCCCTTTGATTCTACGATTACTGACCGCATTGACATTACCAGAAAAGGTGACTGTAGTTGATGCAGTGCACATAAGACAGTGGTGGATGCAGTAGGTGAGGGTAATGCTTTTGCTGATCAGATAGCTAAAGAAACGGCCAAATCTAAAATGCCCTCAATGTTCATGACTACTTCTGCTAGGCGGGTGGCAGAGACGGAAATGTTTGATAACACTATGGAAAGTGTCCGAGAGATACAGAATGAAGCTACTTCTGCTGAATTGACTCACTCGGAAAAGGAAGTGGGGAGATTAGATAAAAATGATTGCTGGGTTGATTTGACCGAGAAACAGAGATGGTTGTTGCCCAATGCATTAGTAAATGTAAAATGTAAATGTTGTACTTGTATAGCGCACGTATCACCCCCGAAGGGGTCTCAAGGCGCTTGTACGCATACCGCTGTGGAACCCTTCCTGATTTTTCCCTGTGAAGTGCCCACTCCTGGGCACCCCCAAGGTGAAGCCAGGCATCCTAGCGATGTTGGGGCCATTGTGGAGATTAAGCAAGCTATTGCCCAGAGTTGCAAAGTGAGACCCATGATTAGAATAGGCACCAAGCGAGAATTATCAGGTCCGAGGAAATTGAGCCCAAGACCCACCGAGGGGGGAATTGAACCCTGGTCCGGGCCAGCCCTCTGCATCAGGGTCTGCCGCTCTGACCATTGAGCCACACTTCCCCACTGTCGTAGTGACCATGGCACATGGCTCAGCACACATAGGGGCCAAGGGCATTTGTGCACTTTTAGACCCTGTGTGTAATAATCCTAATATTCCAAGGACTGCTTCTCATTTGGTTCAATACTGCATGGTTTGTTTAAGACATAATCCTGGAGGCAGAGAACCTGTTCTTAGTGGGAATTTTGCACCACCATCTTTGCCTTTTGAGGTCCTCCAAATTGATTATATCCAACTGGAACATGTGAACAATCTAAAGTATATCTTGGTTGTGGTGTGCGCCTTATGTAAATGGGTGGAAGCCTACCCGACTACAGAAAATACTGCTCTGGCAACCACGAAGGCTCTAATAAAGGAGTACTTCCCACGCTACGGATTGCCTCGGGTGATCTGGAGTGATATTGGGGGCACTTTAATGCAGATCTTATCACTCATGTTTGTAATGGGTTACAAATTAAGCAAAAATTCCATGCGGCCCGACACCCTCAGTCCGCTGGACTGGTCAAGAAGTGTAATGGAATACTGAAATTAAAACTGGCAAAGATTCAAGAAAGTACTGGGTGAAGGTGGCCCGATGCCTTACCATTAGCATTAATGTCAATACGAGTTACCCCACTTTCTCGATCTGGCCTGTCACCTTATGAGGTAGTCTTTGGGCGCCCTGCCAATGTTTGGGGTGTCCCGAGGCCCAGAACGTTTTGAGATATTGAATATCCTATAATGACAGATTATCTGTATGCTTTGACTAAAGATCTTCGTTCCATTCATCAACAGGTTTCAGCAGTGTTGCAGCCCCTAACGGAGGGTCCCTGACATCGTTTGGAGCCAGGACAGTGGTTCCTGGTCCGCAACTATCAGCGGAAATCCAGCTTGGCCCCTCGTTGGTCCGAGCCTCATCAGATTCTACTGGCCACGCGGACGGCAGTGAAGGTGAACAGTAAGTGACATTGGCTACACGTGTCTCATGTCAAGAAGCTGCCCCTCCCACTTCCCTATGATCAGCGAAACCAGGAAGGAGTTTTGACCCAGGAGAGTGAACGAGCCCCTCGCTTTGTCCCTTTTCTGATGCCCTGGAAGTTGGAGAAGGGCAAGGAGAAGGAGCACTGGGCTCGAAAGGGGTTTTGTCATCTACGCAAGTGATTGCTCCGGATTCTGTTGTCCTTGCAGTTGAACAAAAGGCGTTTAATACTCTGGTTGCTACGGATTCACCATCTTCTGTTTTGTTTTCTGATTAGGAAACGCCTGGCCATGTTCGATACAATCTGCGGCCCAGAAAACAATACGGTACCCCAGGTGAAGATGGTAGGAGATAGGGAGATACTTGAGTAATAGGGTTTGCCAGAAAAAGGTCAGGGGTACTGAGCGAGACACTGGACTGAACATGTTGAGAGCCTTGAACATTTGTTTGCTCTGTTCAGAAAGAAAGACTGAATCTCCTGTTTTGAAAGGGTCCCAGATTGTGATTTTTTTTCAAGGGTTGTGTGAGAACATAACTCCAAACATAAAGGTCTGGTCTGGTTTTTCTTTGTGATGAACGATAGGAGCCTGCCTGTGAGGCTCTGGACGGACACAGGAAAGAAGCACCCTCTGGCAGGTTGGACTGCATTGCCCGAGTTTATTTTTGGACTTTTAGCTAGCATGTACCCTTTTGCCCATTTCGTTCATGAGGAGGAATGTCCTCTTGCGCCACGTTATCACTCTGTCTATATGCTTGCCTTTTCGAGTTGGACACAGCGTGTTAAAATTGCATTTGTGGTCACATTAGCGATTTTCTTAATAGTATTAATGAGTGTGTTTATATATTTAGAATTTCGTCACCCTGTGTATACTCTTTTAGGAACCACTGCCCCGCCTCCGGAACATATATTCTATACCTTAGCCCCACATAAGGAAAGACACTGTCAGACTTATACGAAGAATGTATTTGTTGAAATGCTTAAGCAAACACACAGTGCTACGAATACTACGAACTGTTGGGTTTGTGGCCTTCTGCCCTCTGTTATGCACAAACATGATCTATTTATCTCTTTGCCCCTGTCTTATTTAGGAAGTTGTGAAGCATGGTTTAAGTTATTTATTTTATTTGTTTATTTATTTATTTAACTTATAAGGCGTGCAGCTACCCATAGTGGGTTTCCCGGCGCCAAGGGACAGATTAAAAGAGGAAGAGGAGGGCAGCCGTAGATCATTGCCAAAAGAGCCAGGTCTTAAGTCCTTTGCGGAAACGGAAAAAGTTAGTTTCAGTTTTTAATGTAACAGACAGGACATTCCAGAGCTTAGGACCAAGGTGGGAAAATGAGCGACCGCCCATCTTCACCAACCTAAATCTCGGGGTCACAAAATCACCTTTACCTGAAGATCTGAGGGAACGAGTAGGATGATAGGCTTGAATAAGTTCTTGTAGATATTTAGGGGCCGTGCCTTGTTTAATCTTAAATACATAGCAGAGAGCCTTAAACTTGATACGACTGGCAATCCTAAGCCAGTGGATGTCATAGAGTGATTGAGAGATGGAAGTTCTCCGCGGAACATGACATAAAAGTTGTGCAGCCGCATTCTGCACAACCTGAAGTTTTTTTAAGGTTCCTAGATCAGCTCCCAAATAAAGAACATTGCCATAGTTCAGGCGGGAAACAACTAATGCTTGGACCACCGTCTTTTGAGTAGAAGCAGGGAGCATCCAGAGAATTTTGTGGAGCCATCTTAAAATGGTAAAGCAGACAGATGCCACTCTTACCACCTGCTGCCGCATAGAGAGATTCTCGCCTATGAGAAATCCGAGGTTGCGCACCTGGGCAACAGGTTTAGGGTTAAAACCCATTTCTTTAGGCCAATGTTGAGGGCCCCATGGGTCATGTGCCCAAGATAACAACCTCGGTCTTATCTCCGTTGAGTTTTAGAAAGTTACTTCGCATCCACTCAGAGACCTTAATCAGTCCTTGTTTAAGGATTGAAGTGTTTCCATCTTCCGCATTAGAAAAGGAAAAAATAATTTGCGTATCGTCAGCGTACGAGAATAGAGTAAGACCAGCTTCCTCCACAATAGTCGCCAGGGGTCTAACGTAAATGTTGAATAGTAGAGGACTCAGGATAGACCCCTGGGGAACACCGTACGCTGAGGAGCAAATTTTGGAGGAGGCCCCTGCAGAGAAAACCTGAAAGGTATGGTTACTTAAAAAAGATGCCATCCATGCCAAAGCAGGACCCTCAACTCCTAAAGATCGAAGTGATGCAAGGAGGATGGAATGTGACATCGTATCAAAGGCCGCACTCAGATCAAGTAATATGAGTGCAGATGTTTCTCCGCGATCAATACAGTGACGCAATTTCTCGGTGACTCCCAAAAGTGTTGTTTCAGTGGAGTGATTAGCCCTAAAACCTGATTGGGACGGATGTAAAAATCCCGAGCTTTCCGCAAAGTGGGTAAGCTGTGTATTAATATGCCTTTCTAATATCTTCGATAAAATGGGCAAGAGCGAGATTGGCCTGTAGTTTGACAATTCGGAAGGGTCAGCTCCAGCCTTCTTCATTGCATGTTTCCACTTCAATGGGACAAAAGCCTCTTTCAGAGAAGAGTTCAAAAGCTCCATTAAAACACCACAAGAGTCCGGACCAAGTTGTTTCAGAATATTAATCGGCAAAGGGTCGCACGGAGAGCCCGATTTAATACTTTCCAAACAAAGAGCAAAGGATACATCATCAAAAGGTGACCAGACAGTAATTTTAGTTGCAGAGTCAGGCGCTCTACTATGGGTATGTTCAAAATGCAAAATAGATTCCCCAGGAGAAACCGGGGAACCCAGAGAATTATAGATAAGTTCAACCTTTGCTATAAAAAATTCTGCAATTGAGTCACATTGTGCCTCATCTAAAGTCGGGGGGATAGGGACACTATCAGAGCCTTCTAACTTCTTTACTACTGTAAAGAGCGTACGTGAGCAATTTTGAGGATGTGTAATGGTATTGGCAGTATAGGTGGCTCTTGCCAACCTGCACTGTTTATGATATTCTCTAAGGGGACGTTTATAGTCCACTTTACGGGCAGGTGAATGAAAGCGCCTCCATTTCCTCTCAAAGGCCTTACATTTAGACTTCATATCCTTTAAATCTTCTGTAAACCACGGCACTGGGGGGCGATGTGGCAAAGAATGTTTAGGCACCAGAGGAAGAAGGGTATTAACAGCAGCATTAAGCCAGTTCGAGACAGCCGAATCGAACGAGGGTAATGACAAGCTGGTGTCCAGCAAATTCTTAGATAAGAGGGCATTAAGCTCATCAATATCAAGCTTACCCCAACGTCGGAAACTCTCATGAGTGTCTCGGCCGCCTTTATTTACAGCCTGTGTGGGTGTCAAAAGGAATTGAACTGCAAAGTGGTCAGACCACTCCAAGGGGAGAGCAGGGACCTACAGTTAAATGGAAGATTACTATCTATGATGTACATGCATTATACTGTCGGTACTCAAAGATATTCGGAGGACTACGAGATGATTTTAGCATATATAGAGGTACACCAAGGTTTTGACCCAAAGGGAAATGACGGGGACGGGTCCTTAGATCCGAATGCACGTATGAATTTGTATACGGATCATGAAAACATCACCTGGTTAAAAAACGAAATCCTGGATTTTGAAGAATTCAATTTCACTCAGTATATCAACAGTTTAAGGAAAGAAATGTTACAGATGATAGAGCAATTCCAGTGCCTATATTAAACAGTACCTCTGCATTTTGTATTCAGGGAGTGGGGTACATATCGGTAGAAGAAAGTCGATGCAATTATACCTATCGGTTACGCACTTTCAGTAGCCCTCCATTGTTGACTCCCCCTAATGTATATTTTGTCTGTGGAGATAATGCTTATACCTGGCTTCCCCGTGGCTGGGCTGGCTGTTGTTATTTGTCTTTCTTGTACCCTCCAGTTTATATAGCCCCTTCTAATTATCACAAGGATCATCGACTAGATAAACGGAGTACGCCGCTTGCCCGGGATAAGAGAGAGATAGATACTACTGACATAGACCAAACAGATACTCCTGAGCAGCATTTTATTGACATTGTGAAGGGAGTATTTCCCATTTGGGGACCCATCATTACTAGTTAGGAAGTGCGGCGTCTGTCTAGAGTAGTCGAAAGGGTGATCAATACTACTGCAGGTATATTGATCAACTTGACTGTAGAGCCTCAAGCGACGAAACTCGTTTTGCTTCAGAATCGAATGGTTTTAGACGTCATTCTGGCTGTCCAAGGAGTAGCATGCCACGCGATCGGCAGTTCCTGTTGTGTATATATTCCTGACTCCCCCCCTCTGTTCATTTGGCCATTCAAAAATTACATTGTTTGGCATCTGAAGTACACACCGAAACTGGTACCTGGTCCCTGTCTGGTTGGTTTTGGGGTCTGTTGCCCACATGGGGATGGAAAATTCTGATGGTACTGGCGGGTATAGTCGGTATCATATTCACCTGTTGCCTTTCCATACAATGTGGGCCTGCATGCTGCTCTTACTGTGCTGCTAAACTCACCTCCTCTGTGACTAGTCCTTCCCCAGCAGGGATAAAAGCCCAATTAGTTCAACAAGAAATAAGAAATATGGTGCAGATTGATGAAGGGATTTTCGAGGACTGAAACTATTTTTAGTTAGCTACGTCATGCTAAAAGGGCTGTTCTGAGGGATAAAAGTTAGATTTCCCCTATACGAGACGTATCAGACCTATATATTGTGTTAGCATGATGTATCTATATATCCTTTATGCATAATATGCACATTGCATACCCTCTATCTGTTTTAGCTAGCAGGAAAAAGGTTTATTCTGTTTGTTTGTGCCATACTAATAGAGCAGGCAGAGAGCATACAGACGCCATCTTTTCCCTGCCTGTGTCAGACCCGAGCAGTGATCACGTGTTACTCTCCAGTAGTTGTCAAGTCCCAGTTCATTTGAGTTACTGAGAGCAGCTGAAAGTAAACCATTATCCCTCTGTCCTGGGACTCAAGGTCGCATCTGGCTTTGGGTGCGATAAGCGCATTCCTGGAGGTGCCGTGCCTACACTCCTGGGCACCAGGACGTAAGGGAGTCACCCCTCCTGACCTCCCCCGTAAAAACTAAGCAAAGCTTTGAACTAATCATGTGTGTCATATATGGTTCTTCCTCGGGACCCAAGAGCCAAGTGGTGTTTTTCCATTTACTGTGACTTCATGTGTTGAACTGAAAGTATATATGTGCAGTCTTAAATGTAAGCCAGCAGTTTTCCCCGCGCACCTGATGGGTGAGGGTTGGAGAGGCTCCTCTATAGAGTATTTTTGCTTAATAAACGATTGACCTTTCTTCACTGCCGACTGACTGGTTATTTGGTAATGGTATTTTGGCTATTGGTAGGTATGGCTCTTTATGTTATTTTGTATGGTACGTCAGCTGGGGACTTTAACATCCCACCATGTGGAGACCCCAGGGTCTCAATATTGTCTGACCTTGGTTGCCCATGTGTGACGGGAATCAATTTTGAGCATTCTGTTCAGGTTGATGCTCTAAATTATCTCCTGCACAAATTTGTTCTAATGTCCCTTATGTCAATAATTGATCCCTGCAGCAGGTCGGCTCTCCCCTCATTTAAAGGGAAAGATGGTGGTACTTTTATTGATTTTATATTAATTTCATCGTTTTTACAATCCTTATTTTGGGGTTATACAATACAAGAAAGTCCCCATTGTGAGAAGTTGGCCTGGTATATGATGTTCACTATTCTAGTGAGCACCTTGCACCAGTCCAAACAACCCTTATGGTGATGGTTGTAAAGTCAACCTTATAGACCAGCTATCCTAGTGGTAGCATGGACAAAAGCAGTCTTAGGCTAAACTCAAGAGGGTATGTGAAGCCAGCTGTTTTACCATATGCAATCCCTTTCATACCAAATGAAAGGACACCACACAGGTTATATATTCAAAATATATGTATTTATTTCTAAATCAATCCTCTGAACTCTTTATGAGGGCTGAGGCACAAGCGCATAACAAGGAACTCTATATAACATACAATAAGTTGCACAATATGGATAGGCCCTGGAGGCCCGCTAAACCATATACTAAAATAGTGGTATAAGAACCACGTCACAAACAGTTGGAAGGCCTAGGGCTTTGGGAATCGCTGGGGCTACACTGGACTAACAGTAGTTAGGAAGCAGGAGGTCCACGGGATGCGTGTGCAGAGTCTAAATGCACACGCGTGCACACATAGGAGTCAATGGGTGCGTAAAGTTAGAAAGTTAAAGATTTAGGAGTCTTCCGACTGGACTAGGAACTAACCACTTGAAACTAGGACACTAGGATAGTCAATCTTCACAGGAGCACTGAAGTACTTGCGTTACCTCACCCACAGGAAGCGGGTGCATAGGTCCCAAAGTGTGTCGGGTTTCGTCGTGGATTCCTATGGAGCCTTGGAGAAAAGATGCTGCAGGCGACCAGGAGAGAAGAAGAGTCCGGTTGGATCCAAGGGCGGATCGAGGATGAGGAGTACCTGAAAGCAGAGGGGACAGAGCCTGGGTCACTAGCCAATGACCAGGATAGAACCAAGAAGGAACCAGGCGATGCCGGGAAGCAATCAGGGGATGTTGTGAAGCTTGTCTCTGCTACCACATGGACCAGGAGGTGTAGACGATGACCAGGAGCTGGGCACGGACTGTCCCACAAAGGCTCTCGCTGTCGGCGGTGTCGGCTTCCAGATTGGAGTAAAAAACCCTTGGCAAAGGCAACCCACGCAGGATTCAAAGAGGGCTTCTTACTCAGACCAGCAAGGACAGAGGGGCTTCTCCTTCGCAGGGAAGCAAGGGCCAGTCTGGAGCAAACAGACCAGCAGTGTAGATTTCAGGTTTCATTGTCACAGAGGCCACTAGCCAACGGGCAAGTGACCGGAGAGATGCGTCGAGCAGGAAAATGCAAAAGGGCCCCACGCAGCACTCAATGAGTGTGGAGAGGTGATCTTTGGTGCAGTTGATGCTCGGGTCTCGGGCTTCTCAATCCCCAATGCACAACTTCGAGGGTGCCTCAGAAGCTGCTGGCTTTCCAAGATGGCCCGTCCCACGTCTCGCGTCGCCTCCACGAGTCTCAGCTTTGCTGTGGCTCTGGATCGGGCTGAAGGCAGTCTGGAAGTCTGGGTCTTGTCAGGCTCTGTGTTCTAGCTCCGGCGGGAGCAATGACAAAGCAAACTGTTGAGCGCTTGATGGAGCCTGCTTGCACAGGGTGGTCACTCCTTGACCACAAGGGAGATTCTTCAGTCTTCTACGTCGAGTAGGATGTCGAAGGTCCAGAGTTTCGTATCAGAGTTTCAGTCAGGATAAATCTAAAGTCTTGGGACTCAGCTCCTACCTGTATACCAAATCTAGGGGCTGGATTACCTGCTAGGTCCCTGCTATGGGTGGGACCCAGGAAGGGGGTGGTTACACCCCTTTCCCTTTGTCCTGTTTCACGCCAGAGCTGGGGCTGGAGTGCCGCTGCACCGGTTTGAACTGGACTATGCATGGGACACCTTGTGTGCCCCAGGCAGTGTCTCATTTCATTCAGCCCTCCCTGCCCCAATACACTATAGCCTGTCTGGGGTGGTGCTAGCACCTCCCTGTGACAGGAAACCTATTGTCCAAGCCTCCCTTGCTGGAAGGACTCCCAGCAGCAGGAGGTCAGACTTGTGTCTGTGGTATAAAAGGGGGTGGTGATGGACGGAGCATCTGAATAAATCAAACACTCACACCCAGTCAAAAGATCTGGGTTTAATCCATCACCGTTCTTTAGCCCACTCTGCCACCCCAGTTCAGACATGGCTATATGCAAATCAGTCTGACCCTGTGCCTCATGGGAACAGTCCAGCCCGAACTGCCAAGCCATGTCTTTCCTGGACCGGAAACAAGCTTCCGAGGACCGGTTTCTGGCATTTCAGCCATCTTCAGCCCGGCTTGCTTGAATCCAGTGGCAAAGTGAGCAAGCGACTCACGTCTGAGCATACCCTGCCCCACTTATGGCGGCCTAAAGCGGTACAAAAGGGGGTGGTGATGGACAGAGCATCTGAATCAATCAAACACTCACACCCAGTCAAAAGATCTGGGTTTAATCCATCACCGTTCTTTAGCCCACTCTGCCACCCCAGTTCAGACATGGCTATATGCAAATCAGTCTGACCCTGTGCCTCATGGAAACAGTCCAGCCCGAACTGCCAAGCCATGTCTTCCCTGGACCAGAAACAAGCTTCCGAGGACCGGTTTCTGGCATTCCAGCCGTCTTCAGCTGTGTCTGTGGCAGCAGCATCCATTTTGTGATGCTGAGGCTCTGGTTAACTTTAACCGGGATTAATGGAAGTAACATGTCTTCTCCCTCTAAAAGGGTGTAATGCTACCCCCGTCGCCAGATCTGGTGAGGGGTTAGTATTCCAAATCGTATGACACCTTACACGACATGTTTTGATAAAGCCAAACCAAAGTTAGCATCTGACCGCGAGGCTCATAATGCACTTAAGAGTATATGGTATGGCAATATCCTAGAACAGCTATAAGGTGATGGTTCCGAAAGCTGCAGACAGGCTCAGCTCATGCTAGAGCACCATCTCACATAAAACCAAGCACTCTGTCTTCAGGATTGTTAAGGCCTGCCATAGGAGTGACTTATAGGTGTATATGTGTCTAGATATAAGGTTAGACATAGGAATACTATATCTAAGCAAGGGGTGATTACACGACCTTGCACCAGCTCAGTGATCAGCCAGTTGTGTCAGTTTGGACAGCCAGCCAGGGGTGGCAAAAAATATGCTGCAGCCCCTGGTAGGCCTTGGGTGCACCTGTGTCCTGGGTACCTATAGTACACTGTATAGGGACTCATAAGAGTGACCTAAATCCAAATTAGATACGTACCTAAGGTACATGGAGTCCATTTTACAGAGAGAGCAGATAGCCTGGGGCCCTGATTAGCAGGATCCCAGGCCAACTAAGTCGAAAACCAGCTAAACACAAGGCAAAAAATCTGGGGTAACCATAGTCAGGTATCCACCTTCCTACACACACAACCCCCCAAACGAAAAGAGATAAGGCTATCCTTGACCAGGTAAGCCTATATTGCCTAAGTGGCCATATAAGGAAGTACTTGCACTAGCATGGTTACCCCCTGTCTCATGGTCCACTAAGCAATCCCGCACCCTAGGGGTATCAGAGGGTCTCCAGCATAGGGAATCTCTACCTGTGGTGTGTTTTGGCAAAGTAAAAGGCTGGTGTTGAGATGGAGTACTGAAGTGAGGCTCCACTAATGTAGGGCTCAGCTTCCTCCAATCACTATCCACCATGGATGCCTTTCTTTCCATGACTGAGTTGCACTGTGCTCTCAGGGTCAACCTCTGGCTCCCTACAGCTGGAGGCTGGGTCCCTTTTGTTGGTTTACTGGAGGGACAGGTCAGGTTTGGTGCCTTTGGGTCCCATGTTTGGCTGTGCCCAACAGTGTCCATCTGGGGGAGGTTCCTAACTAGGTGTAAGGGAGATCCCTCAGGAGTTTTAGAAATTTTCACCTTGCTAGGGCTGCTAGCTTTGGTGCCCCTAATCTGCTGATGAGGGTGTTCTTGTGGACAGGGGGCCCTTTGGGGTCCACTGGCCTCCCTGACCTCTACAGCCCTGGGCTGACTGAGGCAGGGTAGAGAGGGGCAGGTTACCTGCTCCAGACTGGGTCCCACCTTGAAAGGGTCCACTGACATCAGGGGCTCTGCCAGGCGAGTGTGTGAAAAAAAAAACCCAGGCAGTCAACAAAATCAGCAAACAAGTAATATAAAGTGACAGCGAAAAAATCATACATAGAAAATTAAATTACAAATAATCATGATTTTAATGAACATAAATAAAAATCATACAAGTAACTGGTGTAACCATTACTGTATGACAATAAAAATCAGTTAAAAAACATACAATTCATACAATTATTATGTCATCATGTATAGAGCATTCCTACAAATGAATGTCATTAGTATCAAAAAGGAAACAACACTGTGGTGAATGAAACTCAATGCGCGTTTCGGCGTGGACAACGCCTTCTTCAAGAGACACACAGTGATATCTGAAACATATATATAGAAAAATTCTATTACAATATTTTCCAAAATAATAACCCAAAACATATATCAACCACACATTAAAAAACATTCTATATGTAAATATAAAAACCACTTTTTATAAAAAAAAAGGGAAACATTTTCGCTGTCAAATTATTTCATATCTTATCTTGTTTCCACGGCATACATGATAAAGCCATAAATCAAAAGATTGTGCAGTACTCAAAACTAAACTAAAGAGCAAAAGAGGAGATACAATCAGTGTTCCATTTAATAATCATCACGTAGGCATGATTTCCTACAGCAAAGAGATACTCTAACTAGTATTTTGATAGTTATAACATTTCATAGGATTTGTCAGTTAACAATTTATTTATATATACGCATTCAAAAGCTTTATTCATATTTATGAAATTAGACTCACTGTTTGGGAAGAGTTATAGGACTTGCATACAGGAAAACAAACAATTAAATCCTTAAATCCTGCAGGTTCGGCAGAACAATGGCCGCAATGGATACAATCCTAAAATATATACAATACCCAAATTCACTTTTTAATCCTATTCTTGCAGCCCATCAAATGTGAGGACAACATTAATTTCCCAACAATATGGATACCGCATGACTACATAGTTAATGAGCATGTAGAACCATAGTTATCAGCCATGTAAATAGGGCATTTGTCTAATATATTAACAAAATTCTGTAATTTGATTTAAATAATCTATGGGTCACTGCTAAAAATCACGTCTTAGAACCCAGTCACAATCTACACCATACTAGTCTCATAGTATGCATTTTAATACCATATTGCCACGGGTGTGCGCGTTTAATGAGACAGAGGTATGGTTCAAAGGTATGATTTAAAATAAACCTGAGAAGTTTTAACGTGGTACCGTTATCGCTAAGCATAACAGTCATTTTGTATCTACCATCACTAAGTTTCCCTATACACAGATATAAAATCGTACGTCCACGTACCTGATATATAAGGAACGGAGTAAACGGTAAAGCCAAGGATCTGACGGTATCCACGGTACCGATAGGTTTTATATTAAGATTCCTTCAGGGAAATTAAGGAACAAACCTATTTAGGGCCAAATGAGCCTAAAGAAAATAAGAACAAAACGCTGCCCTAGCGTGAGAGGGTATACCTTATAAAGTAGAGCCGTGTTCTTTTTACATCAGCATACTACAGTCACACGATGATTAATGGTTACAGAACATCGATCCTTTTAATGGCCTCCTCCGGGTGAACAAACTAAGCACAGGGGAATAAAGAAAGATGGAGGCCATAAGCCATGCATTTTTATTGAAGGGCAGAAAACAATTAAAGCGATAAAGGCTCGTGGAACGGGAATTATCTTAAAATCTCGCCACAATGTAAAAATCTCAACGATGCAGGCAAGAAATCGTCTCGCATATCGCTTACCTTTGAATTTAAAATAAAGTCAGAGCAGGATAATGCTCTCAAAGTAGCAGAATCACGACGTGTAAATCCGTCACAGAAACGGAGGGGCGGAGAGATGATCAGAGTTGCCGCGCTCGACCGTTCGTTTAAATACTTCATCTAAAATTAGATAAATGTCTCTGTTAGACCTAGGAAACCTAGACTACATAGGGTAGCCTGGCACAGAACGGGGAGTCGCTAAAACCCCTAAGGCTGGCGTGTAATGCTTAACAACCACTCCAAGTAACTCAATGACTCAACACTAAAATAAAGACTCCACACCAGTTCTTAGAAAAATACGGTTCGTACTTTATCAAAATTGCATCTGGTTTCTTTGTGGTTCTGAATAATTGCTTCACTTAAGTACAACCCCTTACAATTTGGTACAATATGATCACATTTCATATTCTTACATCACCATCCCGAACATTTCCCTGTCACAATACAAGATAATTTGCCTCTCCCCCTGCCTAATGAGAGTGGAACAATATTTAATGCACAATAGTTATTCAATTCGAAGCTTCCTTTACGATAGTTGGTCAATACATTACCCCAGTCGTGCAGGGACACACACAGGCTAAAAGATCATTAACTCTGTCAGTACTTTTCACAGCTGCACCACTAGAAAAGAATAAGTAGGTTAGAAATTCACTTCCTCTAACCCTACTTAAATTCCCCTCCTTCTAGAATAAGATTTGGACAGCTCTAGTAACACGCTAATGCCTGGTTTGTTCTCTTCTTCATGCCACCCTGAACTCCTACTACAGCCTGGTTCTCTCTTGTCTCTACCAGACTGTTCACTAATTGTGGTCCGTTACTCCCCACGTTTAGCTTTCCCTTACGTTTATTTGGCAGTTCAATAGTTACTCAGTTCCATTGTGAAGGTTGTTTATTCGTATGTCATTAGGCACTTTAAAGTCATCAATGGTCTGGAAAATGAGCTCTGGCCACGTCTGACACCCTCCAAAGTTTGGCCTCCCTTGGTGCTGCCTCCACCCTCTGCCCGCACAAGACCCAGCTTACTTTAACTCTGCTGAAGTCTCGATCTGCCGCTGCACTGAGGAAGCGGTTGGAAGTGGTCTGGGTTCCCCGTCGCTGGCTCGCTCGGATCAGCTGTCTTCTCCCTCGATGCTGAGGAGGCGCGGCACAGCGCCCGCTGCTCTCACCTCAGCCGCGGGGATCACCACAGGAAGTCCTGCCTTCGCCCGGCCTCTTTCGACGTGGACCCGCCTTCTTCCCTGTCGCTGACGATACCTCCGGACGGACGCTCCTCCTCTCACCCGGCCTCTTCCAACGCTGGTCCGTCTCCTCTCACGACGTCACCGCGGAACAGCTGGGCCTCGGCTCCAAAAATGCCGCTTCAGGGACGACAAAGTGCGATGGCCAACTTCTGTCAGGTTAGCTGCCGCAGTCTCCGCTGCTCTTCCCACAGTGAGTTGGTCTCACCAGGCTGCGCTCACAGCTCGCTTGGTCCTTTCTCCTGCACCTCCACCAATGGGGTAGAACGAGTTTACTTTTGGTCGGGGGGGGTTCCTGAGGTGTACTAACTCCCCCGCTGCTCTCTGGTTTCACACCGTTAGGTTTTTCAGTGCTTCTAAGGTGCTAAAATAGATTTCTGGTGCACAAGTGGATCTCTGCCTCAGTGGGGTTTGGTCAGCTCAAGAGTGGTCACATCTAAGCAGGTTCACAGCCGGCCCACGGGTCGATCTTGTCCCCACCAGTGCACAGCCCTCCTCCTGTAGTTGCCTCCCTCCTCACTGGTCACTCCTGTTGTTACACCAAATGGCCGCTCTGTCACCGGCCTTTTATAAGCTAGCCTCTGACCATCAGAACCTACTAGGAGGTTCCAGAACTTTCCCCATGAAGTCCAATGGGGTGACCTCACGCGGTGACAGTTGTGACAGTTACTGGGCACCATTTTAGGCGGCCCTAGATTTTCAAGAGGCTGACTAGGCCTCAGAGGTAAGAAAAGAAAAACATCATAGCCAAGGAACACCCAGCCCCCTGTCAACATTGAAAAAGAATCCTGGTAGACCCAAGAAAAGAAGGAAACACCAGGAAGCCAAGGGGGACAAAAATAAATAATAATTGGTAGGACACTCCCAGAGGCAGACAGGTCTAACAGTCTCCACCTGATGAGGTAATGGAAGTAGAAACGGGACTAATAGATCAGTGCCACAAAGAGTCAACAATTTCACTGACTCTTCAGACTCTGAAAATGAAGGTGCTAATACTTATTATGAATCCGAGGGAAATTTTAATCAATATAATGGAGCCCGCCCAAAGCAGCCTTTTTTATCCAACCGGGGCCTACGGCGAGGCCGCCAGAGAGTACATTTTCAGACTCAGAACAGGGGGAATTTCCAACAAATGCACCATCAACATCAACAGCAAGAACCCCAATTTGTTCGAGAAACACGAAATCACCAATACTGGAGACAGGGGATGTAATCCCCATATTCAATCTGTCTTCCAGAGATCTAGAGCCTTTTTGTGAATCTCTTCTTTCTAAAGGCTTATCATACGTTCCACATGCTCACGCTAATATTTTTGAGCTACAGCAGGACATCATTTCCTTCTTTCGAAGGATAAGACTTAAAAAATGATTTGCCTCAAATATAGATCAAAATGAAATACCACACAGTCCTAGACGACTAGCTCTACCTTCTACTTTTAGCCCTTCTCTGGACCAATTAGGTCCAGAAGTGGCTGCCTTTGAACTAGTTGTCTTACAAAAGTTAGAAAGAGCATTACGTTATATACCCAAACCTATATACAATCTGAACAGAGAGGAATCTGAAATCCTTAAGACTTTGAGAAAAAATGACAGCTTAGTTATAAAGAGCTGCGATAAAGACGGCGGTATTGTGTTATTAGACTCAGAAAAATACAAACAGAAAATTATGAATATGTTGGCTGATAATACCACATATTCTAAGATAAGATCTAATCCTCATAATCTGGTATCCAAAAAAATTAAACATCTCACTGAGCAGGCTCTATCAAAAGGGGAAATTGATCAGAAGGATTTTGAATACTTGAATTTTAATCATGGCAAGACAGTATGTATTTATGGCTTGCCCAAAATCCATAAAGATCAAACTGATCCCCCATATAGACCGATTGTATCTACAATTGGAACAAATACTGAACCTTTATCGAAATTCATTGACTCCTACTTGCGCCCACACATATCAATGATTACATCTTATATTAAAGATACGGGCGCAATGATAAAAAAAGTAGAAAATCTTCCCTTTGACCCACGAAAAGATATTTTAGTAACCATGGACATCGAAGCGCTTTACAGCAACATTCCCCAAATGGAAGCTGTAAGTGCGACGAGTTGGTTTATCGACAAATTTGAGATAACATGCCCCAAAGAATTTATCCTTGAACTCTTGAAAATTGTGCTGGCAGAGAATATTTTCGAGTTAGGAAATACCCTTTTTCGCCAAGTGAAAGGGGTAAGCATGGGGGCATCTGTGGCGCCGTCCATTGCAAATATTTATATGGCGGCTTTTGAGACAAAATTTATCTACAATGAGGTCGCACCATTTTTTGAATCCATTTCCCACTGTTCCAGATATATTGACGACATCTTTTTTATCTGGACCAGTGGGAAGGACTCCCTTGTGGATTTCTTAGAGTGGATCAATCTGACGGATATAAATTTAAAGTTCACAGCTCAATTTGATGAGAACAAGGTCGAATTTCTTGACCTATTAATTAAACATCAGGATAACCATCTAATAGTTGATCTTTTTGTGAAACCTTCAGCACGCAATACGCTACTCCATTTTAATAGTTTCCACCCCCGGAGTCAGCGTCAAAGCATTCCCTTCTCCCAATTTTTACGAGTAAGGAGGAATTGCACCAACTTAGCAGATTTTGATCGACAGGCCCTTATAATGAGACAGAAATTCCTCAATAGAGGATACCAACACAGGTTGGTTAGGGACTCATTTAAGAGAGCCAGATTTTATGATCGCGATCACCTTTTGAGAACAAAACCGCCTAAAGAGAATAACCAACTGGTTTGCATTACTAAACATTCGACTCTTGATAGTACAGTAAAACAAATCATTAATGCCAACTGGCATATTCTCAATTCCAATCCCACAGCAAATGGAAAGTTGGCTAAGCCTCTATTTGCCTATAAGAGAAATAAGAATTTGAAAGACCTGATAGTGCACTCACGCTTTGCTAACAAGAATATCCAGTCTGAGTTTGTTCAAAGAACAATGTCTGGTAATTTTCCAGTCAAAGGTACTGTAAAATGCTCATCTTGCAAATCATGTAGTACAATCCTGGGAGGTGAATCTTTCGAACACAATGGATGTCGCATGGTTGCTAATGATAAGTGGAACTGTAAGACTGCCAATTGCATCTATTTTATTCTATGCCCATGTCATCCTGGCTATGTTGGCGAAACGTCCAGATCAATCCAAACAAGGCTGACTGAACATCGTTCAGCAATACGTACCATTAAAATTGCAGCACCCCTAGTTAAACATTTTCAGGAAAAGCAACATAAGCCTGACGATTTTAAATGGCGTATCATAGAAAAGATCAGGCTTTCAGAGAATAAAGGCGACTGTAAAGTTCGAAAAAAGAGAGAAGTCTTTTGGATTTTCAGTTTGGGCACCTTTAAAAACGGGTTAAATAGTGAGATCCTGTGGGAGAATGCAATTCTCTAACTTGTATCTCTTTACCTGAATAATATGGGCCTTTTTCATATGACTCTGAATCGTTGTTCTTTCTAGTTGAAATGGATTAGCTATATATATTAGTAAATCGGTAGTGTATTTACTAGATGCTAGTGAAAGATATCCTTGACCTCTATTCATGACCTCTATTTATTTTGTACGAGGTCATCAAAAAATACTCACTAGATTTTTCCTTTCAACTGGATCTAGCCCCTTTTTTGAATAGAAACAATGTGAATTCCTGACTGGGTATTGATCCTCCTTTCTAGAAACGTAGGACATCTTTATATATATAATATTTTCTATTCATCGACTATTTGTATACATGATAATTTGTCGTTATTAATTGTTCCTTTCAATCGTTCGGCTTGTTGATCAGTTATTGAAGTGGCCTTCTCTTCTCGAGGGTTACATTGGATAGTCCCTCTTCTGTGTCGTCACATTAATAATACCTTTTAGATCTGTCCTCCTAACTAGATCTAGTCCTCTAAATTGAAAAGGTGACTTTTTGATTGAGCATTGAATCCCGTTTTCCGGAATTATAGAATAGAATTATAGAATATTTTTATATTCTCCAAATACTGACTGCTTATATACATAGCAATGTGTTTTTACAACTTGCTTTGCAATCTGTTCGGCAATTACACGACCATTGGAATAGCCTTATTCTTACCGAGGACACATCGGAAGGTCCCTCCTTTGTATCTATTGCCACATTAGTAAATGTCCGTCTTTTAGTAACACCAGTAACTCCATAACATCGAGGCTATTAGTCCCGTTTCGACTTCCATTACCTCATCAGGTGGAGACATTTATCTAATTTTAGATGAAGTATTTAAACGAACGGTCGAGCACGGCAACTCTGATCATCTCTCCGCCCTTCCGTTTCTGTGACGGATCTACACGTCGTGATTCTGCTACTTTGAGAGCATTATCCTGCTCTGACTTTATTTTAAATTCAAAGGTAAGCGATCCGCGAGACGATTTCTTGCCTGCATCGTTGAGATTTTTACATTGTGGCAAGATTTTAAGATAATTCCCGGTCCACGAGCCTTTATCGCTTTAATTGTTTTCTGCCCTTCAATAAAAATGCATGGCTTATGGCCTCCATCTTTCTTTATTCCCCTGTGCTTAGTTTGTTCACCTGGAGGAGGCCATTAAAAGGATCGATGTTCTGTAACCATTAATTAACGTGTGACTGTAGTATGCTGATGTATAAAGAACACGGCTCTACTTTATAAGGTATACCCTCTCACGCTAGGGCAGCGTTATGTTCTTATTTTCTTTAGGCTCATTTGGCCCTAAATAGGTTGTTCCTTAATTTCCCTGTAGGAATCTTAATATAAAACCTATCGGTACCGTGGATACCATCAGATCCTTGGCTTTACCGTTTACTCCGTTCCTTATATATCAGGTACGTGGACGTACGATTTTATATCTGTGTACAGGGAAACTTAGTGATGGTAGATACAAATGACTGTTATGCTTAGCGATAACGGTACCACGTTAAAACTTCTCAGGTTTATTTTAAATCATACCTTTGAACCATACCTCTGTCTCATTAAACGCGCACACTCGTGGCAATATGGTATTAAAATACATACTATGAGACTAGTGTGAGGCCCGTTGATAGATACTCTTGAGGCTTTGTGGTTCTGTACCCTTCTAGCACAACCCATCCATGCGCTCTCTTGGATAGGGTGGCTCTATCCTCAAGTGAGGAGACCAGTTTGATGACTTTCGACACTGCTTTTTTAAAGGTCCCAAAATCTGTTCTTGTTTCCCAGAGCGTTTTTAGTCCTAGACTCTCCAGTGAGTTAGTTAGGTAGGCCCTTGCTGGTGAAGTTTCTTTGGCGGTAAGTTCAATCCATAAGTTGGCGTTTAAGGATCCTTGCTCCGCTTCTTTCATTTTGCGCCAGCTTTTTATATATTGGCCTTTCCTCTCCACAGATTGTTTCTGCAGTCCAAATTCAAGACGAATTTGAGCGGGTTCAGAGTTTTTAGGAAGATGGAAAATTGCTCTGTTTGCACGGCTAATTGTATTGTCTAGAGTACTTGCATCTTTGCCTCGCATTGATTCGCTGCTGTAGGAGAGCATGGGCTGTAGGCGAGCTTTTATTACCTGTAAGAGTGGCGCTAATGTCCTGTCAGGGAGAGCTTTCTGCAGGGGCCTTGTTGATAGTTGAAAGGTCATGCCCTTCCGGCGAATGGCCTCTAGTTGTTGTTTGAAGGAGCCATTGCCATCTATTATAACTCCTAGGTATTTATATGAGGTCACCAGTTCTAATCTTTGATTGTCCAGGAACCATGCAGGTTTCCGTTTTTTGTTGTGGTTCATTGGAATGACTTTGGTTTTGTTCAAATTGATTGTTAGCGAATTTGCTTTTGAAAATGCGTTGGTTCTGTCCAGAAGGTTTTGGAGGCCAATAGGAGACCGGCTGATGAGGACCAGGTCGTCTGCGTAGAGCGTAATATTCCCTAGCCGAGGTGCATGTGATGTAACTGTCATTAGCTCTTCGGGAAGATCCGCGAGGAAGAGGTTGAACAACATTGGGGCTAGGACGCAGCCCTGTTTTAGTCCTTTGCTGGTCTTTATTTTTCTTGATAGATATGTGCCTGATCCCAGTTTCATTTGGACCCAGGTGTCGGTGTGTAACATTACCAACTGCTGTAGGAGGGGTCCAGGGATTCCCCATGAGCTCAGCTTCCACCATAGTTTGTGCCGATCTACATGGTCGAATGCGGCGCTGTAATCAATGAAGCACACGAATAGGGAGCTTTTTACCGTTTTTGCTGCGTCGAACAATAGGGTTAGCGCCATGATGTTTGTTAGGGTGCCCTGACCCCTCCGGAAGCCCGTCTGTGTAGCTGGGATGATGTTCTTTTCTGTTGCCCATGTTATTAGGTCCTTCAGGATGAGGCCTGCGTAGTACTTTGCCTCTACGTCAATCAGGGCAATCAGACGATAGCTGCGTGGGTCGATCCTAGCGCCTTTTTTGTATATTGGGCTAATTATCGAGCCTCTCCAAGATGTTGGTATTTTTCCTGTTTCCCTTACTTCATTGGATACTGGAGTCAAGGTAATGCTCCAAAAAGCTGGGTCCTGTTTATATAGTATCGGAGGGATCCCGTTTGGTCCTGGAGCCCCCTCAAGTTTTCCCTTGGTGATTTGTTTAAGAATAGTGTCTGCTATTTCCTGGTCTGATGGTTCATTCTCGATTATTCTAGGCTTAGCTGTCACTGGACTGGCTTCGTCCTCTGTTGAGGTGTGTGTCCCGGTTGTTTCCTTTTTGAGCACCTGGTTTGCATTATTGGTGAGTGTGGCAGTTATGTCCATTTGATGGGGAGCTATCTCTTCCGAGTCAGCCCCTTTAACTTTCTTCATTGCAAGGTTGCTTGTGTTAAAATGAATTGTTAAATAGTTAGCCCAGTCGGATTCCGGTATTTCAGAGTTGATGCCGTTGTGGTCTGGCTGTTGAAGCCTGTGGATGGTCTTCCAAAAACTAGAGCTGTTCTTCTGCTTTGATTTATGTAGAATTTTAACCCAAAATTCTTCGTTCAATTGCCTTTTCCAGCGAAAATGTTTCCCTTTTTTTTATAAAAAGTGTTTTTTATATTTACATATAGAATGTTTTTTAATATGTGGTTGATATATGTCTTGGGTTATTATTTGGGAAAATATTGTAATAGAATTTTTCTAGATATATGTTTCAGATATCTGTGTGTCTCCTGAAGAAGGCGTTGTCCACGCCGAAACGCGCGTTGAGTTTCATTCACCACAGTGTTGTTTCCTTTTTGATACTAATGACATTAATTTGTAGGAATGCTCTATACATGATGACATAATAATTGTATGAATTGTATGTTTTTTAACAGATTTTTATTGTCATACAGTAATGGTTACACCAGTTACTTGTATGATTTTTATTTATGTTCATTAAAATCATGATTATTTGTAATTTAATTTTCTATGTATGATTTTTTTGCTGTCACTTTATATTACTTGTTTGCTGATTTTGTTGACTGCCTGGGTTTTTTTTTCACACATTGTTATCCCTGCCCTAGGAGTTCATTGACACCAGTGTTCAGGGGGTCCTTGTTTTTCTCAAATGCTCTGCCAGGCGAGGCCTGACCACCTCTGGGGCAGTTCCTTCACAAGGGGTAGGGTCAGTTCCCTGAGGAGGCTGACTCTCACCTAATGTCTGGTGGGAGGGAGACATGTCTTCCTCCCCAATGCTCTCTGTCTGAGTGGAGTGATCCATAGTTTCAGGCTTCACAACACTAACATCTGTCTGAGTTGGGCTGTGGCCATCACAGCCCACCAACCTTTTCAGGAAGGGACTCTGTTTGGGTTTGGGCTGTTACCATCACAGCCCTGTCAATCTGTCTAGTGAAGGAGTCTGCTTGAGATTGGGCTGAGACTAGCACAGCCCTACCAACCTTTTCAGGGAGGATATCCTGAGCTGGGGCTGTGGCCATCACAGCCCCACTAACCTTTCCATGGAGATTTACCATTTTAGAATGGGTTTCTTGTTCCACCTCAGCCCAGGCTGAGATCTCTAGATCATTTCTCAGTAGTCAATCTACAGGCAAGGTTGTAGACACTGCCACTCTCTTGGGGCCAGTGACAACTCCCCAGATGAGATTAACTACTGCCATGGGATGATCTTTCTGTACTCCATCAATGTTGGTCACATGGTATGTGGCACCAGGTAAAAGTTGCCTTGAGGGGACTAGACTCTCAGTCACCATAGTGATGCTAGCCCCAGTTTCTCTATAGGCCTCCACTTTCTGACCATTGATGAGGGGGTCCTGTCTGTACTTGCCCAAAGTGTTGGGACAAGCAGTGAAGTTGGCAAACCCCATGCCATTTTCACAGACAAGAGTTGCTATGGAAGGGGACCTGGTTAGGCCAGAGTCCACATGAGTTCCCAAAGTAAACCCAGCCAAATTCTTGGGGGCACTACCACCACCTGGGGGATTACTACTAATAGTAACAGGAGGTTTGGGAGTATTACTTGGGGGAATGTTTTCCTTATCGTTGGCCCTTGGGCAACTGCTATCAGTTTTCCAGTGGCCAGGCTGTTTACAGACATGGCAATAAGGTTTCTTAGGGTTAGAGGAAGTGTTTTGGGACCCACCCCCGCCATTGGAGTTTTGGGGCCCTGTGGAGGACTTGTCTTTTGATTTATCCCCACCTTTCTCTTGAGGCTTGGTAGAATCTTTCTTCTGGTCACCACCCTGATTTGTAGGCCTAACCCTGATTCTGACCCATTTGTCTGCCTTCTTACCCAATTCTTGGGGAGAGATCAGATCAGAGTCCACCAGGTGTTGATGTTGAAGCTGGTTCTGACAATTATTAAGGATCTGCTCCCTCATAATCAAATTATACAATCCTTGATAGTCATGTACTTTGCTGCCCAATAACCAGCCCTCCAGAGCCTTAGTAGCACAATCTACAAAATCAGTTCAGTCCTGAGTCTGTGTCTTCTGGGTATCCCTGAACATCAACCTGTACTGTTCAGTGGTTAAGCCAAACCCATCAATCGGAGCACTCTTCAGGACTGTGTAGTTGTTAGCATCCCCATCACTAACTGTGAGGAGCTTGTCTCTACCTTTTTCTTCAAAGGAGAGCCACAAGATAGCTGCCCACTGACTTTGGGGTACCTGCTGTACTTTGCAGGCCCTCTCCAAAGCAGTTATCCACTTGTGGATGTCATCCCCAACTTTGTGGGGGGGCACTATCTTACTCAGGTGTCTATTGTTGCTACAGGACCTGTCCCTATCCTTAGGGATATTGCTGCCACCAGTGGGTTGTGACCCACTCAATTTCTGCTCTCTAGCTAGGGCAAGTTTCTCTTTGGGAAGGGCAACTTCTAGTTCTTGCCTCTCAATCCTTAGATTAGCTTCCCTCATCCTAGCCTGATGTTCTCTCTTTTCAGGAGAGGTCATCCTTCTCTGAGCAGGGGTATTGGATCCCCTAGAGGCATTAGAGTGGAGGGACTCACCGGAGTGGGACCTTCTCCTCTCATACCCCTGGTTAAGTCTACTAATAGGTATGTATGGGGCTAGCCCAATCTCAGCCCCATGTAGGCTTAGGTTAGACTGGCTAAGTCTCCCAACTTGGACCTGGCTATCTTCCTCTTGTTCATCCCCTTCTTCACCTACGACAGTGGGGTCTGATGCATCATCTGTAGAGGGTAAGACCTCTTCTCTATGAACTGAGGGACCTTGTCTAGAGGCCTTCTCAGCATCAGCCCTCTCTAGAAGTTCTATTAGGTGGGAAATGGTAGGGTTGGAACCCTGTTTCAATCTCCTTGAGGTACTCAAGTGTCTCATCTCTTGGAAGTTGAGCATTTCATATCTAGAGGGTGCCCTGGGAGGGTCACTCCCCGCAGGAAGAGTCATACTTGGCTCACCTGTGGTAGACATGATTCTAGTGAGGTGTGGTGTGTGCACCTACCTACACTAAGTGTTTTCTACTAGAACCTCTCAAGGAGTTGTAGTCAGGGTGTGCTAGGCCCTTTGGTCTACAACAACTAAGTTCAGTAGAACATATGCATTATAAGTCTTTTTATATGTACCTATGGTACCTAATGTGATCTTTCAAATGATATCTCCAAGATTACAATTGGTAAAACAACAGCAAGCTCAAATCCCAACCGCTGCACACCAATGTGAGAGGTTGGCCTGGTATATGATGTTCACTATTCTAGTGAGCACCTTGCACCAGTCCAGACAACCCTCATGGTGATGGTTGTAAAGTCAGCCTTATAGACCAGGTATCCTAGTGGTAGCAAGGGCAAAAGCAGTCTTAGGCTAAACTCAAGAGGGCATGTGAAGCCAGCTTTTTTATCATATGCAATCCCTTTAATACCAAATGAAAGGACACCACACAGGTTATATATTCAAAATATATATATTTATTTCTAAATCAATCCTCTGAACTCTTTATGAGGTCAGAGGCACAAGCGCATAACAAGTAACTCAATATAACATACAGTAATTTGCACAATATGGATAGGCCCCTGTGGCCCGCTAAACCATATACTAAAATAGTGGTATAAGAACCATGTCACGAACAGTTGGAAGGCCTAGGGCTTTGGGAATTGCTGGGGCTATACTGGACTAACAGTAGTTAGGAAGCAGGAGGCCCACAGGATGCGTGTGCAGAGTCTAAATGCACACGCGTGCACACATAGGAGTCAATGGGTGGGTAAAGTTAGAAAGTTAAAGATTTAGGAGTCTTCCGACTAGACTAGGAACTAACCACTTGAAACTAGGACACTAGGATAGTCAATCTTCACAGGAGCACCGAAGTAGTCGCATTACCTCACCCACAGGAAGCGGGTGCATAGGTCCCAAAGTGTGTCGGGTTTCATCGTGGATTCCTATGGAGCCGTGGAGAAAAGATGCTGCAGGCGACCAGGAGAGAAGAGTCCGGTTGGATCCAAGGGCGGATCGAGGATGTGGAGTACCTGAAAGCAGAGGGGACAGAGTCTGGGTCAGTAGCCAGTGACTCGGATGGAACCATGAAGCAATCAGGCGATGTTGTGAAGCTTATCTCTGCTGCCACGTGGACCAGGAGGTGTCAACAACAACCAGGAGCTGGGCACAGACTGTCCCACGAAGGCTCTCGCTGTCGGCGGTGTCGGCTTCCGGATTGGAGTCAACAAGCATTGGCAAAGGCAACCCATGCAGGATTCAAAGTGGGCTTCTTACTCAGGACAGCAAGGACTGAGGGGCTTCTCCTTCACAGGGAAGCAAGGGCCAGTTTGGAGCAACTGGACCAGCAGTGTAGAATTTGGGTTTCGTTGTCACAGAGGCCACTAGTCAACGGGCAAGTAACCGGACAGATGCGTTGAGCAGGAAAATGCAAAAGGGCCCCACGCAGCACTCAATGAGTGTGGAGAAGTGATCTTTGGTGCAGTTGATGCTCGGGCTGGGGCTTCTCAACCCCCAATGCATAACTTCGAGGGTTGCCTCAGAAGCTGCACGGAAAGCGTTTTGCTGGCTTTTTAAGATGGCTGGTCCCACGTCTCGCGTCGCCTCCACGGGTCTCAGCTTTGCTGTGGCTGTGGATCGGGCTGAAGGAAGTCTGGAAGTCTGGAAGTCTGGAAGTCTGGGTCTTGTCAGGGTCTGTGTTCGGGCTCTGGCGGGAGCAACAACAAAGCAAACCTTTGAGCGCTTGATGGTGCCTGCTTTCAGAGGGTGGTCACTCCTTGACCACAAGGGAGATTCTTCAGTCTTCTACGTTGAGTAGGATGTTGAAGGTCCAGAGTTTCATATCAGAGTTTCAGTCAGGATAAATCTAAAGTCTTGGGACTCAGCTCCTACCTATATACCAAATCTAGGGGCTGGATTACCTGCTAGGTCCCTCCTATGGGTGGGACCCAGGAAGGGGGTGGTTACACCCATTTCCCTTTGTCCAGTTTCATGCCAGAGCTGGGGCTGGAGTGCCTCAGCACCGGTTTGAACTGGAATATGCATGGGACACCTTGTGTGCCTCAGGCAGTGTCTCATTTCATTCAGCCCTCCCTGCCCCAATACACTATAGCCTGTCTGGGGTGGTGCTAGCACCTCCCTGTGACAGGAAACCTATTGGCCAAGCCTCCCTCGCTGAAAGGACTCCCAGTAGCAGGAGGTCAGACTTGTGTCTGTGGCAGCAGCAGCCATTTTGTGATGCTGAGGCTCTGGTTAACTTTAACCGGGATTATTGGAAGTAACATGTCTTCCCCCTCTAGAAGGGTGGAATGCTACCCCCGTCGCCAGAACTGGCGAGGGGGTAGTATTCCAAAGCATATGGCACAATACACGACGTGTTTTAATAAAGCCAAACCAAAGTTAGCATCTGACCGCGAGGCTCATAATGCACTAAAGAGTATATGGTATGGCAATATCCTAGAACAGCTATAAGGACATGGTTCCGAAAGCTGCAGACAGGCTCAGCTCATGCTAGAGCACCACCTCACATAACATCAAGCACTCTGCCTTCAGGATTGTTAAGGCCTGCCATAGGAGTGACTTATAGGTGTATTTGTGTCTAGCTATAAGGTTAGACATAGGAATACTATATCTAAGCAAGGGGTGATTACACAACCTTGCCCCAGCTGAGTGATCAGCCAGTTGTGTCAGTTTGGATGGCCAGCCAGGGTTTGCAAAAGATATGCTGCAGCCCCTGGTAGGCCTTGTGTACATCTATGCCCTTGGTACCTATAGTACACTGTACAGGGACTCATAAGAGTGACCCAAATCCAATTAGATACGTACCTAAGGTACATGGAGTCCATTTTAGAGAGAGAGCAGATAGCCTGGGGCCCTAGTTAGCAGAATCCCAGGCCAACTAAGTCGAAAACCAGCTAAACACAAGGCAAAAAATCTGGGGTAACCATAGTCAGGTATCCACCTTCCTACACCCATAGTGACCACAACCTCCTGTGTGTTGAATTTTGTGGGCCCTTGCTAACATGCAAAAGAGGAGTTGAGCACAATGGGACAGTGAGACCAACAGATGGCAGAAGACGGTTAAAGTGGGCACAGATTTCCCCGGATGCTTTTTATAAGTCAGTGACAGAAACATGTGCCAGTGAATTAGCCTTGTGTATCTCACCGCATACATCCCCGGGGGAGGTTATCAGTGCTTTTAATATTATTTCTACTAAAGTAGGTGACCTATTTAGTGTCCCGGTCTATAGCACAGTCATTCAGACCCCTAGATGGTCTGTCTCCTCTTGCTCGCTGGCGGCAAGAAAACTGCAGGAAGTCTTAAATAGCAGGCCAAGAAGTCATACCCTGATCGGAGCGTGTCGTAAAGATTACAAATTAAAACTGGCCAAACGCAAGTCTGCTCTCAAGGAGGAAGTGTGGAAGGGGCTGATTGAGGCTAGCACTCTGAGGAATAGTTCTAGATTCTGGAGCATTATTAATAGCCCATTTTTAGGGCGCGATGAAGGTAGAGCAGTAGGTGCACATATCATTGAGGATGAATGGGTGCTCCATTTTAAAACTATGTTTGAAAGCCCACCTGAGCTAAATTGTCAGGCAGGTAGAGAGGAAGTCACTCCCGATCTGATTTTTGGACTGGGGAAGGTCGAGGAGTGTATCGCCGGGCTGGCAAGCAAGAAAGCCCCGGCACTCGATGGTATCCCTCCGGACCTTTTCAAATCCGATCCTTCCTTTTGGGCCCTGGTCCTTGTTGACTTAATTAATGCTGCGGCTAAGAACAGATGCCCTAAATCCTGGGCTACTTCGACTATTGTGACAGTTTTTAAAAAGGGTGACGTGGTAGAACACATTGCTATAGACCAATTTACTTGTTGGATTTGGTGGTTAAGGTTTTGGGGCGAATACTTTTAGACAGGTTGACCAGCTGGGCAGCGGAAAATTATATATTATCAAATGTACAGTACGGGTTCCGCCCAGGCCGGTCCACCGTGACCCAATGCCTTAACCTTACCATGATTCTCAACAAATATATGGTTGCACGTTCTGGCACCATTTATCTAGCATTTATGGACTTGTCTTCCATGTTTGATCACGTGAATAGGGCTAAACTGTGGCAGTCCATGATAGATATTGGGGTAGACAGGGACATTGTTCATTTTTTAGAAGACCTATACAGTGTAATCAAGGGCAAAGTTTGATTATTCCAGGAGCTACGTGTGTCGTGGAACTTTGTCAGAAGAAGAGGTGTGAGCCAAGAGTGTATCTTGGCTCCTTCTTTATTAGATCTTCACATCAATGATTTAGATAAAGCCCTTTTAAAAAACAGGGGTATGCGAGAATACATTTTTGAAGCGTATACTGAAGTGTGTACCTCATGGTTGTGCAAGACCCTTGACTATGCCTTCCGTATACCTTGGCTTAGATATATTAAGAGCAGCTTCGAAAGTTTAGGACAAGTTAAATTATATTCCAACCCTGAACAAATAACTAAAAATGAAGTGGGGTTAATAAGGGAGTCCTTTAGCAGTCTAAGGAAACTGGAGAGGGAAGAGCTGGAATTGCGGAAACCCAGCGTCCATAAATGTTTAATGTTAAAGACAGCACCACTTGCTGAGCCTTAACTCCTGGGGTTTTTAATTATTTATGAAAGTTTTCTATTAACCAGGTTTTGCCTGTGTCTCTTTAACCTCCTGCTCGCCATACCTAGGGGGAGTAGTAGAGGCCAGTTGTTAGCACCCTGTGGCTGCGACGGTGAGTCTCCACAGGATCTGCTACACTGCGTATTATTTTGTAAATTTTATTAGGTTCCTCAAAAGTGTTTTATTGCCCCGATTTTAAAGAGGATTATATTTAAGCATGCTTGCCCAGCTCTCCTTTATTTTCAACTTCTGCAGGATGAATTAATTTTTTTGTCCTTAGTTACCTGAAATCTGTGGTGAAGGCCAGGGCTTGTCTTGATTAAATGTCAACTACGATTAAGCCCTGAGATAAATTTACACTGCTGGCAGGTTCTTAAATTAAGGGTTAAGATTATTTGTATCTAATTGACCTCCTAATGTGGTGGATTATTATGGACCATCGAAATTTGTTTGTGATGAACTGTGTTTATATTTTATGAAATTTTGATGTATTGATAACTTTTATGGTTTTATATGTTGAAACCGAATAAAGTTGAAATTGAATTGAATTGAATGGTAGAATGAAAGAAAGTGAACTGCAAAGTACATTTCAGAGAACCATTATTCATGGCTCTACTGAGTTATCTGTTGAATTCAGTTTCTGTGTTATGAGTATGAATGAATAATCAAGAACATTGACTCAGTTCAAGACTGTGCAGATGTTCCACTGTTGTTAATACTCTGAAATGTTGAATGGTCTTATGTATGGCATGTTCAAATGCAAAAATAAGTTATTAATAAAAGACTGCAGAGGATCAAAAGGGAGTAGCATTCTAAAGTCAATGAATAAACAGTGAGACCTAATAATGAAATTCTATATGAGCGCATGATGTAGTACTCCACTGGTGCTTCTTTACATACTCACAAATGCTATTCACTAACATCTGGGTGGAGATCTCTGCCTAAGCCTGCCTTATCTCTTATGTGCAGAGCTCTCTGCCAGGAGTGCAGAGTCGTGTGCACATGGAGTTCCATGCTTAAGAGTAAACGTGGGAGAGGTAAGTGTTGGTGGTATGTAAATAGAGAATATCTACTTCTACACAGTAGAATTATGGGAAAATAAACAAGGGGTTCAGGGAGGAACGTTCAAATACTAAAAGCCTGTTACTATTCACCAAACATAACCCCTCATTTACTCCAGTAGTACCACAGACATAACAGATTCTAATCTGCTCCAACTGGGACCTATAATAAATCACCCCAACATATGACCTATAGCTTGTACCACTAAAAACACATACAGGAAAATAGGAACACAAAAGTAAATATTTACGTTGAAAATATATGTTGATTTTATTATTTAGATTAAAAAATATTCTTTAGAAAGTCTATCTTCAGGAAATAGACAGCACATATTACAAGAAGACTTCTTTCACATTCAACGGACTTGCTACTGCAAGGGGGGGAAGAACGTACAGTCAAGACTCTACAAGACACCCATCAACAGATGACATTTATTACTACATCCATCAATCACAAAGAGCTTTCTCACATGAATAAGGAAGCCACAGGTAAAAAAAAATGTCACCTGTGTCAGTCAATATATTTTTTGCATTGCCCCTCCGGATTTACAGGCAGAGGACCACCACATTTGTGATAGCCAAGAAAGCAGTCATTGCACGATACCGCTTCTCTCCAGATGTGATCCCGACATGGCTGCAAACAGGGAGCACCTACAGCACGCTCCCATACCATACTTTCACAAATCAAAATACAAGCTGCACTCCGTTTCCTGGCAAGTGGATCGTCTCTCAATGTCTGTGGAGACACAGTGTGCATCTATCTCACAGGCAAACAAATCACACTGCATCACCAGCCGAATGCAGTAGTGGCTGTCGGGAAGGCACTGAGTGGCATAGGAATTTTATGCCATTAACCACTTCCCTTATGTATTAAATGCTATCATTTACATGCAGATAGTACTTTGGCCAATACAACATAACGAACACAATTTCTACAACAGATGCTCATGGCATCAACATGTAAGCTGTCTGCTGTCTGCCAGAGCAGGGACTTCATAGCTTTTCTTGGGTGTACACATGACACCTAGATTTGTGGAGCAGTTACCTCTTGCATATCAATTGGTTGCTGGGTATTTTGGTGACATGCTTACTAGGAACGTTTCCCCAAATCACAATGACACTGCATGTGTATGTTGAGAATGGCATCACAAACACATTCACTCATACCTTCACCCCATCACAATAGATATCCAAAACACTAAAGGTGAATACAGGAATATATTCACAGGGGACCCGATTCACAGAACTAACTTAAGACAAAATCCTAAACTTACTACCATTAGGAGTCCTAAAGTTAGGAGTCCTACCTTTACTACTCCTAAACTGAGAAAAATTCTAACTTTAAGACTTTTGCTATTCACAGAAGGAATTTAGGAGTCCTAAAGTTAGGAGTTCCAACTTTACTACTCCCAAACTGAGAAAAATCCTAACTTTAAGACTTTCAGTATTCACAGAAGGCATTTAGGAGTCCTAAAGTTAGGACTCCTAACTTCTGTGAATACCAAAATGAGTGAGTGTCTTCTGTGAATACCAAAATGAGTAAGTGCCTTTTGTGAATACCAAAATGGTAGTACGTTTAGGATTTTGTCTTAAGTTACTTCTGTAAATCGGGCCCTGCGTGCGTCATCCTCTAAGTTACCATATTACAACAAAACATATTATGTTATGATGTCGCATGTTATGATGCAGCATTTCTTTGCTGCAGCTGATACTAGGTATATCCTCTCTCCCCACCCCATTTCCTATCTGCCTTCTGATGTCACATTCAATCTCAACAGAGGTGTGACACAGCACACACATGTATGTGAGACACCATTGACAGCACTTTTGATATCCTAAAAGTGCAATTCAGATGTCTTGACAGTACAGAGGGTTGCTCCAGTGCTTCCCTGAAGTACTGTGCAAGATTACCGGAGCCTGTTACATATTACACAACATGTTGCACAACATTGCCAGGCACAATGGATAACATATACTTCTTACCTCTGATCTAATGACACAGAATAGAGGTCAGGGTTTGGAGCTGTGTGACGGATGAGTGTCCTCAGTTTTCTAATGACCTGCTAGCGTTGTTGCTGCAATATAGTTGCTGGGCAGTGTTGAATCAATGATGAATGGTAGACTATGTCATCATCTACATATGCCATCCTGAGACACTACTGTTGCTACACTATGATGTTACATCCACACTTGTACATCTCGATGTGATATGCATTCATTAACACATCCCTCCCTCACACATTTATTCATAGATTCCATCTTATGGCTTGATTAATCAGTCACATACACATCAATTTCAAATCTTATCCTCACACTCCACATATAGTATATGGACAAAGAAATTTAGGATTGCATTCACACAGCTTCATAATCGCAGACATGCTCTTCTAAATATAAATTAATAGATTTGTTTTAATTTACATTTTGTAAAATTCTACAGATACTTTGAAAACCACAGTTTTTTTCTATTATTCCTATTTCATCCACCCATGTATTAGATTTCTCCATTTCTCTATGTTATTGGAGAACTCCATAAAGGAGACAGGAACCCTGTATTCTGGGCGGAGGTCTCTGCTTACTTACCAGGGTAAGGCATACAGGTAAAGAAAGCATGCATCTTCATATTTTGGGGTCTCAATATTCCATTCTAATAGTAAATTTTTAAAACCAAATATCATTTAGAGTCTTAGTGCCAGATTTACTTCTTGGAGGACAGATTACTCTGTCACAACGGTGATTGATTTCCCATCCATCGAACTATGAATCCTATAGGATTTTGGGATTTATATTTCAGCGGGCGGGATACCCGTCACTGTTGTGATGGAGTAACTCGTCCACCAAGATCTAAATCAGGCCCTTATTCTTTGAAGTTTTATATCTGGGTTCGGCTTCTTTTGAAGTATACACTTTTCCATCTCTTCTCTCCTCTTGAATGGCTGTCTGTCAGAGCAGGAGAGACTCTGATACTGATAGTCCCACAACACAGGCCATGAGAGTGACTAGAGTTCACACCTGGACGACAACCACAGTGATCTGTGCATCAAAAGGGTAATCCTGGGCTCCCAGCCCCACTCTTTATGATTCCCTTAACAGCCCCATCTCCTTTCTGAAATGTGTCCAGGCCCTGCCTTGTAATATATAGCTGAATCAAAGATCAACCTTTTGTAGTGTAAAGGGGGAGTTTCTTTCTCTCCCTTCCTCCAGTATGTCCCACCCAGTTTACAGGAATGTAGCAATAAGCAATTGTTCCTGAAGGGAGTCCTCTACTCCTCTGTCTTCACCAGACAGGCCTGGGCTTCCCAAAAATAAACAGAGGGTCCTCCATCTAATGTACTATTGCAGGCACTCTTGCACTCAGTGTAATTTCACAGCACATATACTCTGTTACCTCCATGCATTGTGGCACAAAGGACACACATGCATTCAACACACACATCCTCTCTGCGTGCACTATTCAGTACTATAGCTTTTCTGTATTGTACTAGTGTGCTATTTGCAAACACACACTCACTATGAGAGCACTGCACAACACTCCACACTTCATGTGTTGTGCTTCTCACAAGCAGACATACGCCCAGCACATGTTTTCATTGCTCACACACTGTACAGCACCACATCTCTCATGTTAGGTATTTCTCACAGGCACACAACCACACACATACTGCACAGTCCTGCTCTATCCCTATAATGTTCCCTTTCAGGCACATATACATCCGTCACAGTCACTACTTCTGAGCTGCGCAGCCCTACACTTCTTTCTGATATAGGAAAAGGATGAGTTAAGCACACAGCAGAGAAACTTTGAACATGTGAATGTTCATGTAGGCCTCACTTCAGTGATACAGGGTAAAAAGAACATGTTCACAACTCCTGATCACTACACAGTATGCTACCACCACCACATTTGTGCTGCTTAACTCCTAGTGTAGGTGTTAGCCTTCTACCACTATGAGGGTAGCACTTTGGGTACCCCTCCCAGTCTAACAAAACTGCAATTTTGTGAGACAGGCCTGACAAAGCCCACATGCACGAACCTTGTTTGCATATGACCAAAAATCAGAATTAGAGTTTCAGACAACATTAGAGTTGGGCATTCAGGGCAGGGATACATGTCTCTTACTATGCAGATGGCTTTTCCATCCACACACAGTAATGTCGAGCTCTTCAAAATACCATTCTATGATTTCTAATGTTAACCCTGCTGTGTGTTTGTGTACTGTAGTGGTGAAGGCAAGGGATCTAAAAAAGATGGAGTGGGCCAGGTTTCTGAAATGCAGCCTATATCTTCCTACCTCAAATCATAAAAACATTTTTTATACTCCATCTGAATTGTGGGATTTACTGTATATTTTTTAAGCAATTTTATTTTTGGTGTGAACATTATCTCAATTTGCCTTGTACATTGACTGGTCGCCTAATGCCCTCAAAATGTTTCCCAAACTCCCTCCAAAGTCAATGTACCTCTTTAGAATCATAAGTTGGCAGGGTATGCTCAGACGTGAGTCCCTTGCTCACTTTGCCACTGGATTCAAGCAAGCCTGGCTGAAGACGGCTGAAATGCCAGAAACCGGTCCTAGGAAGCTTGTTTCCGGTCCAGGGAAGGCATGGCTTGGCAGTTCGGGCTGGACTGTTCCGATGAGGCACAGGGTCAGACTGATTTGCATATGGCCATGTCAGAACTGGGGTGGCAGAGTGGGCTAACGAACGGTGATGGATTAAACCCAGATCTGTTGACTGGGTGTGAGTGTATGATTGGTTCATAAGCTCCGTCCATCACCACCCCCTTTTGTACCTCTTTAGAATCAAGGCAAGCCAGTCTAACACAGTTTAAATTATTCAATAGTGAGAGCTACTTCTGATACATGAAAAACGTCCTGAGCTACTGTCTAATTTAGGGATCTCGACCTTTTCAATAGTGAGAGCTACCTCTGATCCCTAAAAACAAAAAAAATTCTGAACTAGTGCCTAATTTATGGATTAGATAGCCGCACAAAAAGATCCAACCACTTAAACATATCCCCCAGAGCTCCACGTCCTGATGCAGCAAAGCACAATCCACTAAAGGCAGGGGAAGATCCATTAGGGAAGGGTTGCAGAGTTGTGTGGTTCGCAAGAACGAGTGTTGTCCCTTTACTCTTTTAGAATCATCTGTGAGAGGTGTCTTAATGATTAACTGGCCCTATATTCCCCTCACTCCCACTTCCCATATCTATCTATCTATCTATCTATCTATCTATCTATCTATCTATCTATCTATCTATCTATCTATCTATCTATCTATCTATCTATCTATCTATCTATCTATCTATCTATCTATCTATCTATCTATCTATCATCTATTTTTACATTAATAAAGTGCAAATGCTAAACTTAAATCTTGGAAAAGGTCCCTTGGTGCAATGGATATAAAGGTCGTCAGGTGACAAAACCCTCATGAGCGGTGCCCATCTTCCAGTAACCCAGGACCAGGTCAACCTTTAAAAAGAGAAGAAGGATGTCATGAAAAGAGAGAGGAAGAAGAGGAAATAGTCAACCAGAAAGGGGGAGTGGAAGAAGATGCAGGATACTCAACCTACAAGAATACTTGCAAGATTACCTGCAATAAACCCAGAGCAATGGGCGCAGCAGGAGAAGAGGATGCAGAGGCAAATGCTTCAGAAGACCTGTGGGAAGAGGAAGAAAATTGTGTGGCAGACAGGGAAAGACCAATGGAGAAGGAAGAGTGAGACATAGTTGGAAGCCATGGCAAAACAGGACCTAGTGCTGTGCTCAACCTCTGTAGTAGTGAAAAGAATGGACAACGCAAGGTAGATTATTGAAATTGTAATGAGGGAGTCTGGGTGGAAAATTGGCTATTAAACAATGAAGAGATAAACTAATAAAGGAAGGAGTGTGAAGAACGAAAGAAGAGAAAGAAAATGACAGTGAAAAGAATATTCGCTAAGAAAAAGGATAGAGGAGAAAAACAGCTTAAAAAATAAATACTGACCAATAAAATCAAATACAGAGTTCTTCATTTACTTTTTTAGGTTGCTAATTGTTTGTTTCTTTGACTATTAACAAAGCCAAAGATGGGAGAGAACAAAAAACGAACTCTAGAATCTTAGAGGAAAATGTAAAGATAATGCAAGAGAGGAGTTGTTATAAAGGGAGAAGACATTTTAAAAGAGAGACACTAGGGCTCTTCCGTTATACTTACCGGTGTTTTCTTCTTATATTTATCCGCGGTAAACTCCTGGCTCCAAATGGGGAAAAAGGAACACCGAGTGGGTCCCCTGACACTTGAAACACCTGGGGACATAAGACAAGACTCATAGTTAAATACTTGGCCACTTTTAGAGAGAAGATCCCAGAAGAGGGAGAATGAGAGAGAAAGAGAGTGAGAGTGATAGAGTGAGTGATAGAGTGAGCGAGTGAGTGAGTGAGTGAGTGAGTGAGTAAAATAATATTATATTGTGTGGTTGTGCACCTCAACATTTAATACACTCATAATACCGTATTGGGTCCCATCAGGTTAGTTTGTAAAAGCTTAGCTCAACTGTGGGTAGCTGTGACTTTGAGCAGTCTGGCTTAAACAAAGTAACAAGTGCAAAGCCTTTAGAAGTACGAAAACAACGAAATGAGAAAATCACACACAAAACTACGACAACAATTTATAAAAAAAATAGCTCTTATTTTTAAGACGTTTTAGACACCAAATTAAAAAAATCGACTGGAGGGTTCCGGAGATATAAATATTTAGGCAAATAATAAATCACAGCTTTTCATTAGAAACACAGACACGCACTGGTAAATGCCATAGTTAGCGGAAACTTTTGAAACTTTGAAATCTTTTATTTACAACAGAAAGCAGTGAATATTTTCACTCTGTCAGAGTATGGGGATTAGGGACTTCTGTGTTGTCTCCTGAATCCTTAGATCCGACACAACACCATTGACTGTGTTTGATCTATCCCGTTTTTTAATGGGAGTATGCAGAATCAGACAGGGTAGTGTTGGGCCTTGAATACTGTATTATATTATTTATTGTTGCTCTCTGGTGATCTGTACACAGTTCTGTCCCTACCCTCTAATTTATTGACCCTATCTAATGAGGTGGTATTGGAACCTAGAAGTACAGTCATTGGCTTCAGTAGCACTGTGAAATCCCATGGCTAGTATTGTTTTTCATCAATTTGCTATACAAGAAATGTCCATCAATGACTTTTATCATGGCTTTAAAGATTTTATTGTTTTAAAGTGTTCATGTGAACTGTGTTTATGTGTGCTTTTATGGCAGTTTAAACGTGGGCTGTCGGCGGTCTGGATAATCAGGCGAGGAGGCCGGATATAGTGGGCAATAGTGTTCTTTTATTGCGCACCGAAAAGGTTTTAATACAGGAGTAGGAACACAAGTACAGGTTTTTAAGGGCTGTGACGTCTTCTTCAGTCGCCTCCGGACAGAACGGGGTTCCAGCGGTGTTCCCGGTCTTGGGTGTAGATGTCCGTAGATAACCGGGAAGGCACCTCGGAGGGCAGTAAGAGAAAAGAAAGGAGCCGTTAGTCCTACTGGGGCTAGAGGCCAGGCACCATTCACCGTAACCCAGAGTGTAGAGGTAGAAATGACCGTGAGGAAGGGGGAGGGAGGGACGACGAAGTCAGAGGAAAGAGGAAGGGTGCTCGATAAGGCTCGGTGAGGGGGGGGTTCTTTGTACAGTGCGCAGTGCGGTGTTCTATATACAATGTGGATTATCACTACAGTGGACGTGTCTATGAAGAAGGGGTATTTACATGGGAGGGGGACGTACTATATACAAGGCACCTAGCGTGCTAAAGGAAGGAAGCTGGTACTCACGCGCTCCGCCGTAACTCTCCTCCGAGTTACGGCCGCTCTTCAGCCACCTCCGTGGGACTCCACCAGTCTTCCGACCACTCCTCGGCTTCTCCGCTCCCGTCTTCTCCTTCCGTCTCAACGCCAGTCGAAATCTCCTGCCACGATACTCCGACCCTGGCTGCTTCTCGTCTTCCGTCTTTTCTGTGTCCTGCTGTCAGCAGGGAGGCGGGACTTCCGGGGTCAGGAGGAGGTCCTTCCGGTCCGTCTTCGCCTCTGATTGGGTCCCGATCCAGAGAGGGAGGTGGGTGTTCCTTTATCACGGACGCTGTTCTTGTGGGCTCGGTTTGCCTGTCAGTCGGAGGGCGGCACTTCCTCACTGTGTACTGGAAGGGAGAGGAGAGGAGGGGTGATGTTCGTGGTGGGGTGAGTAGGGGGCTCGCGACCCGCGGGGAACCATCACAGGCAGCATTTGCCGAATAAATAATAAAGTGAAAAATAAACTTGTGTTTGGGATCTCCAGTCTACTTTGAGTGACAGACTCTGGCAGGGAGCCAGTCAAGGGGGCCAGTGAAGAATTGTAGAACAGTTACATTGTCCTACTCCAGGCTCTGCAGGTGAATCAACACATACATCAATGGAGTGGTCCTAATACAAGGGATACATATTTCTGAGGATGCTGTAGGATGCTGAGAATGTTGTGAGGTCGACTAGGGGCTTCCTGGGACAGTACCTCAGCCCACTGTCTTTGTAGGGAGACTTTTGCCACAGGTATAGATGTCCCTTGAAGTCCTCATGGGGTCCAGGAAAAGTCCAGTTGCCACTGGACTACTGATCTCCAGTCACAACAAAACCATCAGTTCCCTTTGTTGGAGGCTAGTGTCCTTCTTGCCTACCAAACTGCATGCAGTGGACTATCTTGGTGCTAGCCGACTCTGATGCAACTTTTGAGCATTAGGACTCGGCCTTTCAGGGAGCACATTAACTTCAGTGGCGATCAGGCGATTGTGGCTTCTAAGTAGCTAAGGTTGGCTTCTTCAGCTTTTATGGCCCTGTAGGTGAGAACAGAATGCCAGTCAAATGACATTTGGAGCCCCTCTTGTGTATAGGGCTTGGGTACCACAGATGCAGTCCTCTCTTTGATAGCCCAAGGATAAGCAAGTGCTGTACTCAGTGCAGCCTCTCTTTGCCAGGTCCCTGGAACAGCAGGGCTGTCCTTGTTCAGTCCTCTCTCCTGTCCAGATGTGATCTTAAGTCTGAGTGCCATGAATGTCACATTTATGCCCTGAAAGTACCCTCTGGATATGGCGATCACTAGCCAATGAGCTACTTGGGCCTCTCCTGCCTGATGACAACTTCCTGCAATGTGTGGCCTATAGCAATCTTAGGGTGCAATGTTCTGCCCACTCCAAGATGGTGGAACTCTTCCCTTGGTGTGTGGAGCTTGATAAAGGTGAAGCGCCCAGGAGGCTACATGCTCACGGAAAAACAAGTTTAGCAGCTGTTGGCCCCTCTCTGTCCCCACCACTACTTTGACTGCTGGAACAAGAGAGCAGCCCCTCCTCATGTGTGTACACTCTGTCCTTCAAAGGTGACTTCTTTGTAGCTTGCCTTTTGGGCTCACAACCTATTTGGATTTCCTGCCAGGAAGAGATTTGCACCTCTTCCCTTGGCTGGCCCTTCTTGTTCCTTCCCAGGAGTCACTCACACTCCTCCCCGGCAGGGCAAAAAGCTGACTTATGGCCAGCAACCGTAAATGGCCACTGGAAACTTGAGCAACAGAGTGACAACTTTCTCTTTTTACTTTTTACTAAAAAAGTTACAATAATTCGACCAAAGCATTAAGTCAAATATATTGCCACAATTCTTTCAGTACCTTGAAGCATCCGTTTTAGTCATCCCATTCAGAAGTTAACACTGCTGAGTTGTCAGCGTGGAACCCTGCACTCAAGAATGGGCTACGGACCCTGTCCATGGTAAAAACAACAATCTCACTCGGATGGCCCTCCCAGAGCCATCCGTAGCCTTACCTTCCAAGCAACTCGTTGGGGGAGCTGGGCCATCCAAACAACAACGTATGATGCACAAATATGTCTAATTCCCGAGCGACACACACGCTCTGAATCCAGTGACATTTTCCATATGAGCCGGCTCCAAAAACGCTGAATGGACTCGTCCGGGACCATTTCTAAAGCAGTTTACGCCAGGCAAGTACGGTGCGTACTTCCTACGTGCCAAACAGGTCGCCACCTCCAGCATATCACAGCATCCGGAAGAGCTGTATTTCAGCTCTGATTCGCGCCACAACACAAACACCGCGTACAAGAAGAGGCAGCCATGTATCCGATCGCACAGGTCATCCATATACTGTACACCTATGGTCGAATCAACAACCATGACCGACGCGTTTGTCACAGACGGTAAGTCAGACACCTACCACACACAAAAAAGTCACAATCCTGTGAAAGGCAAGACATCCGTAGTGGGTGGATGTCTAGTCCCACCAGCAATGTCCTCCACATAGGGGATGGATGTCCATCCCTACCAGTAATGTCCACTCATAGAGGTGGATGTCCATCCTTACCAGCACTGTCCACCCCATAGGGGTGGATGTCCATCACTACCAGCACTGTCCATCCCATAGGGGGTGGATGTCCATCCCTACCAGCATGGAAGTCCATCCCTACCAGCATTGTCCACCCCATAGGGGGTGGATGTCCATCCCTAATATCACTCTCCGCCCCATAGGGTGTGGATGTTTATCCTTACCAGCAATGTCTACCCCATGGGGGGTGGATGTCCATCTGTACAAGTATTGTCCACCCTACAGGGGCTGGAGGCAGAACACTCCCCCACAACTGTCATGCCAAGATTGTGTTTTGTGTGTAAACTGCCTGCAATAGTGACACATAAAGAAAAGATGTACCTAAACCCCCATCACTGTTGTGACCAAAAGGTGAGTGTGGGAGTTCAAACCCCCTGCATTGTCAAGCACATAGGGGATATGCGGTATAACCCCCCATCACTGCAGTAACCAAAAGGTGAGTGTGAGGTTCAAACCCAGAGCATTTGTCAAGCACATAGGGGATATGGGGTATAGCCCCCCTGTTGGACTTGGCCCTTTTTGGCTCAAGTTCCCTAAACCTTTTGCCTTCCCCCTAGACCTTTTTCTGACATGGTGTTGCCAACTTAGATGCTTTGGGCACTTGGTCACTGCTGATCAGTGTCAAAGTGCAAGTGCTCCCTGTATAAAGTATAATGGTAATTAATTATCCATCATTGGTATATTTGTTTTACTAGTAAAGTGCACTATGTGTGCCAGGACTAGTAATGCAAATGCTACTAGTGGGCCTGCAGCACTAAATGTGCCACCCACACAAGTAGCCCTGAAGAGAGAACTCAGGCCTGCCAATGCAGTGCCTGCACACAGTTTGTTGAACTGCCTTGTTGTCCTGACAAGTGCACCCACTTGCCAGGCCTTACCCTTCCCTTTTTATGCACTTATGCACATCAGACACTCCTATGGTAGGTCCAGGGTACTCCCTGGGCAGGGTGCAATGTATGTGAAAGGTAGGACATGTTCTGAGGTGTGTATCATGTCCTGACAGTGAAATACTCTCCATTTCGTTTTTTTCACTGTTGAAAGGCCATCTTGCCTATAGGACAGAACGGGGAAGCTGTGTAATATGTTTCCAGCCTATCTTCCCATAGGCTTAGGATGGAGAGGTGAAGTTCTGTATGCCTGAACTCACAATTTAATAACACATCTTTTTGTGAAGGTGGGTTGTGCATTGTGTGTTTAGAAGCCACACTTTTAGAAGTGGCTGTTTTTTTGTGTTCTAACATTTCTGTGTGTCTCTCCCTGGTTGTGGATTGACTGTCTGGATTTGAGTGTGATAGGCTCTGGGAAATGTCTTGACCCAGGGGAGGAGGTGAGACAACAACAGGCTGACCTGCATCTGGAGTGTAGGGGGGAGGAATAGTCCCTAGAGGTGAAGAGGCCTGGGCTGCCGCACATAAAACAATGGCTCCAAATCCTGCTGAGTGATTGAAGATCCAGACCCCCACTATCATAGGAAGAAGGTGTCACTGGCAGGGAGACACCCAGAACTGGTTTGGACAGGGGTCAGTGCCCCCCTGAACACAAGGAATTCAAAGACATTTAGGGGTCTGAGAGCTGAAACTCCTGGATTCTGGACTGATCAAGACTAAAAAGGATTGAAACTACTTCGTGGTCAAGAGGAACCTCTGCCAAGGAAGAAACAGCTGAAGAGACTGAAGGAAAGGACTGACCCTTGCTGTGTATTCCGTGGCTGGCCTGCAGTTTGCTGATTTAACCAAGGAGGGGCAAAGGGACTTTGCTGTGTGCTGTGTCCCCCTGCTTGAAAAAACTCTGCTGTGTGCTGTGTCCTAAAGTAACTTGTCGCCAAGGGCCTGAGGAGAGTTGGCTCCATGTTGTGGAAACTCAGGAACATAAAAGTTTCCAGAGGTGTCTCAGCTACGCTGTGTGTGTGCGCTTCGTGCAGACGGAGACCTTCGTGAGGATTGCCCTGTGATCGTGGGCGCTCGGAATCCAAGTGAGTCTCAGCAACGCTGTGTGCGGGTGTTCGTGCCGCCTGAGATGTTCGTGAGGATTGCCCTGTGATCGTGGGTGCCTGGAGTCCAAGTGAGTCTCAGAGAAGCTGTGTGTGTATGCATCATTCAGCCAGAGAACTTCTTGAGGATTACCTGGTGATCGTGGGCGCCTGGAATTTAATTGAGTCTCAGCAAAGCTGTTAGTGTGCTTCGTGCAGTCTGAGCCCTTCGTGAGGATTGCCCTGTGATCATGTACACCTGAAGCACAACTGGGTCTCAGCGACGCTGTGTGCATGTGCTTCATGCAGCCTGAGACCTTTGTGAGGATTGCCCTGTGATCGTGTGCACCCGAAGCTCAAGTGAGTCTCAGCGACGCTGTGTGTGTGTGCTTTGTGCAGCCTGAGACCTTTGTAAGCATTGCCCTGTGATCGTGGGCACCCGAAGCTTAAGTGACTCTCAGCGATGCTGTGTGAGTGTGCCCTGTTGCAGCCTGAGACCTTCGTCATTGCCATCGGCCCGGACCGGTATCCCCAGAGGAGCTGTGCCGCTGGTCCAAGCCAGCCTTTGCCAAGGAGTGCCCATGTTCCCCTGCCCAAGATCAACAAAGTTGCATCGGAGGCCTGAGTCGTGAGGAGAGGAGAGGAGAGTGAGATCACCCCCCTCCCAGGTAACGCTCAGCGAGCGTGCGTGTGTTGCGCCTAGAGCGGGGTGCCGGCTATGAGAGAAACGGTCTCGGCCTTTCCTCACTTTGCAGTGCGAGCCTACGCTGAAGTCTGTTTTGAGGCCCATACTTGCCGAGGTGTGGCAGTACCGGGCCGGAGTGTGGATCTACACTTTGTTTTACACCAAACCCGTGTTGGGGGCATATTTTGGCAGTAGCTGACCGCGAGTCAGCAGGAGTGGCATAGAGACCGTCCAGAGCACCGTGATCGTGCCGGAGTACATTATTGTGGCATTATGAACTACCTGATTGTTGCATTACATCACTTTAGAATTACAAACTGCCTGTTTTTTGCATTACACATTGCATTATTTCTGCATAACGAACTGCCTGATTGTTGCATTTCGCATTGCATTCTTTCTGCATAACGAACTACCTGATTGTTGCATGACGCATTGCATTATTTTTGCATAACGGACTGCCCGATTATTGCATTACGCATTGCATTATTGTTGCATGAGGAACTGCCTGATTGTTGCATTCTGAATTGCATTATTTTGGCATTACGAATTGCCCGATTGTTGCATAAAGAAATGCATTATTTCTACATTGCGAACTGCCTGATTCTTGCATTACGAACTGCATAGCATTGCATTAGGACTGCATTGGATCATCTACAGTTGCTCATTAATACTGCAAGACCCTACAAGGGCTTGCTGGCCTATTAACTGGCCAGGTGAAATTTTACAAATACGCATATGTTGGATTTTTATCGTGTGGTCTCATCGTATATTTTTTTATATAAACATATACTTGTTTTTTTATGAAACTTGTGTGGAGTCCATTTGTGGTGTCATCATTGGGTTACTGAGAGTGGGGTTGCAAATACTTTACACATTTGCCTTGGAGATAAGCCTGGCTGCTCGTGCCAAGCTACTGAGGGAGTGAGCAGGGGCTATCTGAGAAGGTGTCCTTCCTTTCCCTGACTTAGAAGCAAGGGTCCATAATTGGTCTAAGGTACCTACCTCAGCCAACTAGAGACTCCATCACTGCAGTGACCAAAAGGTGAGTGTGGGGGTTCAAAACCGCACCATTGTCAAGCACTTAGGGGATATGGGTTATAACCCCCCCATCACTGCAGTGACCAAAAAGGGTTCAAATCCCCATGCACATAGGGAATATGGGGTATAACCCCCCATCAGTGTAGTGACCAAAAGGTGAGTGTGGGGTTCAAAGTCCCAACATTTGCAAACAATCATGTATGATTTTTGGGCCTAAAACCACAAGCAATGTAGTGACAAAGTAGCGGTTGTGTGCCAAACAAACACAGATCTGTTGAGGCAAACTTTTTTGTGATTTATAAAATACCCTCAGCCATGGGCAGCCAGTCATTGCCATTGGGGCTAACACTGCCACCAATGTTCATTTGGACAAAGAAAGAAGTGACTATCAAAATTCATAAACGCACATTTGTTCACAAACAGACACAAATACAAAGGAATCGATCAGGAACCACAGTTTTGATGGGATACTGTTTAACACTGTGGCAGCAATGGCAAATTCTAAACATGATGAACGTGCAGACTGAAGATGTAGGAGTCCCAGGGCCAGTAGATAAAAAAACTCAAACAAACATCCACTTGATGCCCCTCAACACCAGTAGAAATACATGGGTGAAGATGTACTAAGACAACCAGCCAGCCACACACTGCAGAACAAACAAAACATGTGTGTGTGTGTGTGTGTGGAAGTTTCTCTAGGCTACGCCAACACACACGATGGGGGACTGAACTCAACTGATACATATGCATTTTGAGTATAATCTAGAAGTATATCCAGAATTGTGTTACTGAATGTTGGCAATCAGGCATTATTTGATGATTGGGTTCACAACAGTCACATGTGGAACAAGCTTGGTGTAACAACAAATAATACTTCAATAAACTGACTCTCTAACGCTGTCTTCAAACTCATCTGCACGTATTCAAAATCCATGTTTACCAAGTTGCACTGATGAGACAGATGACTTGTTCATCATCAATGCACTATTCTGCATGTCAATTGGAGATGGGCGCACCGTTAAAAATATTTACAATGTGTACAAATGTCAGCCCGACATATGTGCAAAAGTGTAAGCCAAAGATGGGAGGTTGCGAAAAGAATGTCACTCTCCTTGTCCAAAACAATGTGGATCATGACAACCTGCAATTGCAGTCAATGATGACCCTGATGTGTACTGCAATAGGATACATATGCCATGGACCACATGCAGTCCATTACCTTACTATATAATTTTTGTCATTAAACAATATTTCAACAGCAATTTCAGTACACTCATTAGCAACATAATTTACACGAAATGCAAATCAACAAAATAACAAAAATAAGCTTTATTCAGCATTTGCATATAAAAAACAAAATTCCTGAATAACAATAAGGTCAATGGCCAGTCCATGTTATTTAGTACTTCAGGGGGTAAACATGATGAGTAGTCATCCATTGCTTGCCTGCACTGACATAACTAGGGGACATCTCCTCTTGGAGGGGCATCTTTAGGGGCAGGCCAGGCACGGCAGGGACAGAATTAGGGTGTACTAGTATGGATTATGAGAGGGATGGGGGCTACTGCAGTGTCCTTATCAACTGCAGTGGATATGTCGGATTGAGGGGGTTGTGGCTACACTGCAGTGGACATGTTGGATTGATGGGGTTGTGGCTCCACTGCAGTAGACATGTTGGATTGAGGGGCGGGGGCTCCACTGCAGTGCCCATGTCTTATTGAGGGGGTGGGGGTTCCACTACAGTGGACAGGTCAGTTTGGGGGCCAGGGTCTCTACTGCAATGTCTGGAACTGAGGTTGTGGTGTTGTGGGAGTGGAAGTGCTTGTGGTGGGGGGGGGGCTTATCATCTTGGGGATATAATAATGGTATGTGGGTGAACCTGGGATGGCTTGTGATGTGTGAACTTTGGGAGAGGTTGGCCTGGTCTTGGGAGGATGTAGATTTTGTGGTGGAAGTATGGGATGGTGGTGGGGCTTTGCTTTTCTTTGTCCTGGGGGATGTTTGGGTGGGGGCCTCAGTATTCCTACTCTTAGGGTAGGGTGTGCATGCTCTGGTGGATCTCCTCTCTGTGAGCAGTGATTTCCTCTTCCCCTTCCGACTGTGGGCTGATGTATCAGTGGGGGGAAGAGGCCAAGCTCACATAGGAAGACTCTATGGGAAGCTGGGGTTGCAGGAGAGTCAAGGGTAGGGCGCTTTTGGAGGGAGAGGTAGCTGAGGAATGCGGAGTGGTTGTCTATGGGTATGTGTGTATTTTTGTCCTATCCCCTGTGTGTAGGATGTCAGTTCCCTGAGTGTGTGTGTGTTTGTTTGGACTTTGTTTTAGGTTGCTGTGGGCTGCTTCTGTCGGTTGGGGTGTGTGCATGTGCCTGTGTGAGTGTGCTTTGGTCAGGTAGGTTAGTGTGGACTGTGGATGGGGCAGAGGTAGTAGGGGTGAGTGACTGTTATAGGAGGGACACTGCTGCCGTCGATGAGGAGGCCATGGACTGATTTTTCAGCTGTAGGGCAGACATGTCTGATGACCTGCCCTCCACGTATGACACCAAGTGTGTTAATAAAATGGAGGACACTCAGCATGGATGTCTGCCCCATATGTATCTGTTTGAGCAAGTCCATAGACTCCACATTCAGGGTAGCAGGGGTGACAGATGGAGGGGGTACGGTGCCTGAACCAATAGAGGTATGCTCCCTAACACGGGAGTGTCCATGGTCCTGAGGAATGGGAGCAGCTGGGAGGGTGGAGATGATGGTGGTGGCAGGGGCAGACTTTGTTGATGTGGCCTCTGCTCTGGTAACACCCAACACCACAAGGGAGTCATCACTGGAGCTGGATTGGTCCTCAGCTGATGTGGATGTTTCTGAGCGGCCCTCAGTGTGGCTCCCCTCAACCTATGTGCCACTGGGTCCCTCCTCCTCCTCCACAGTGGACCCAATCTGGCTAGCCACTTCCTCTTGGTCTGTGGAACTGTCTCCCCCAGTAGCCGTAGATGAAGCTGTGAACAAGGAGGAGAAACAGATTCACATCAGTCATCTGCATAGACTTAACACATGAATCTTATTACAACACATCACAGAGCAAGCCCTTGCATAATGTTCATGCCACTTTTCATATTCAGTACACATATGTAAACATGGCACTTGTCAGTCTGCCAGTGAACCATTGTTACCGAAACACATGATGACAATGGAACCATCTGTTAGATGTATTTCAAATTCCACTAAATACATGGCCAACAACACACCATTTTGCCTGTTGTCTGATCCGTAATACTCCTGAGTGTCATGTGTCATTACAAACATGTCTCATCTCATGCAAGGGAGTCTGGAAGTGGCACAGCAAATAGGATGGACAAATTCATAAGTTGACATAATGAACATAGTTCCATCCCCAGTCACCATAATGGGCTTATGTCTTGAACGTCAATGCTATAATGGTCTGCATGAAGGACAACAGACAAGTACAAATACTGCATCCACATGATTTTTTATATGGCACACTATGCCACAGGCCAGTCTGGCTAAACTGTCTATACGAATCTTGTTACAGTCGCAGTGAATCCCGACTTTACAGTCAGCACTGTGTCACACTCATGTATTCAGTGTTAAAGCAACATCTGGAGTGGTCAAGTATACATGTCCCCTACTGCTACACACAATTTAAACACTTTGGCAAGCTCACATTGTTCTACTGAGACATTGGAGTATATGAATTAACAAATCTGTATACATGAACATTTTGCAAGCTCCCAAGAACAAAGTAATGCAGCATACATATATATGTTGAAACCACCACTATGCAGTCAAGGGATAACACACACACATTTTTTGTCCTGTGTATCTGAGACAATTTCCATACATTAGACGTCTGTCCATATTTAATATATTTCCCACATGTGTAATTCTAAAGGTTCTGCCTGTACACACTGACACAGAGTCAGACACATGAATTTCTCAGATGTCTCAGATGCCCAGAGTTGGCATGCCTGTCCTTGGTCCGTGTGAAACATGGGATTACTGAGAGCAATAGACAGGTGACTACACATTTTGAACGCTTATACACTTCATTTGTCTGAGGCATCAACATTGGTCTCACCTGCTGCATGGGTGTGTAGTATATTTCTCACCAACCTGTGTTGACACAGATCAGCAATTCTAACATTTATGTATGTGCCACACAGAGTACAGGTCATATTTCAGTCAATGTGCTGACACATGTCAGACAATTACCTCACTCATGATGGCCAACTCAATGAACCTGTGTTGTATATGGTGTTGTTCACATTAACCTTGGAGTACAGCAAATACACATGACCCAAGTGACACATGTCACAAAGAGAAAGGGACACACCTGGGCATCAGTTGAGAATAGAGCATCATTACATTTTGCAACATAAGTGTTGTCTCAGCAGCCAGACGACTTGTGAGAGTGTTACCAGGCTGAGGGAGTGCAACATGCATGTCAGATATAGTTCAGCTAAATGGCACAAACTCACCCCCTCCTTGCTGCTGTCTGGCCTTCAACTGCCCACCTAGGTCAGGGAAGACCACCGTCAGTATCTGGAGCATGTGGGGGGTTAGGGTCCGTCGTCCACCCCTTTTGTGAGGAGATGACAGCTTCAGCTGGACTCTTACAATCCTCCAGGTTCAGCCACGGAGGTCCGGCCATCTCTTCTGGCAGTGGCCGATGCGGCATTTGAAGACCACCACAGATCTCACAGCCCGGACAATGGTCAGCCAAATTTCCTGCTTCTGATGGGCATCAACCTGTAAGGATGACATAGTGACACACCATTACTACACATGCTACATGTTTGTTCATCGCACACTTGGACATACAGGTCATTGTTAGAAGGGCATATAATTATAAAGGTTGTACAAGTATCATCAGGGGCAATTGTCCTGTGTGCAAGGCTGCCATAACAACATGAGAACAGTGCATGAAAATCAATTCCACAAAATACACTTTTACATCACTGTACCTGATCAGAACATGAATCTACACTATACTAAGTAAAACTTAAAATAACTGTGTGTGCATGCTTGCCCTTGGGGATCCCAATGCTAGTAGTGCCTGTTTTAAAACATGGTCAATTGAAAATGCAGTGTAATCAACACTGCTCCCCTGGTTATCCATACAGCTTGCTGTACTGTGGCAGATTGGGTTGGACTGTTCCCATGAGGCACAGGGTCAAGACTGATTTGCATATGGCCAGGTCTAAACTGGGTTGGCATGGTGAGCAAAAGAATGATGGGTTTAAGCCAGATCTCTTGACTGGGGGTGAATGTTCTGATTTGTTCTGCATTACGTCCATCAACTTTGTGTCTTTTGCTTTCTCCCCTAAGTGCATCAGGTATGCCCAGACATGGGTCCTGGGCTCACTGTGCCACTGGAATCAGGCTATCCTGGCTGAAGAGGGGTGAAACCCCGAAACCGGTCCTAGGATGCTTGTTTCCGGTCCAGGGAGGGCCTGGCATGGCAGTTCGGGCTGGACTGTTCCCATGAGGCACAGGGTCAAGACTGATTTGCATATGGCCAGGTCTAAACTGGGGTGGCATGGTGATCAAAAGAATGATGGATTTAACCCAGATCTCTTGACTGGGGGTGAATGTTTTGATTTGTTCTGCATTCCGTCCATCAACTGTGTGGCTTGTACTGTGGAAGGAGGCTGTCCAGCAGTGCCTGGTTCTCCTCCTCTGTGAAAGCTGGTGCCCTCTCCACAGTACGTGCCATTGCAGATCCCAGAGGATGCAGAGACAGCAGCAGTGGTAGTTTGAGATGTAGGCAAGTAGCATGCATGTAGTGCAAGCAAGTGAAGTCTCTTGGGAACAGACAGCCTTATATCTGTACTGCAGATGCGTATTCCATTTTATGCGTCCAAAGAGATTGGTCCGAGACTTTCGCATTATCCGAATTTGGCCAATCCATAACATTGCACTCATTGGACATGCCTACTGCATCATTCAAATATTCCGCATCATAACACTATTGAGTTTGGTAAATTTCTGTTGTAAGACAACAGAATTGGTTTGCACGCGATTCGTACACGAAGCAAAACCGCATCTGTCCCCATGACGACCATTAGGCAAAATGTGCATCCGGCTTCGTTCGGAAGTGTACGACACGTCTTTTCAATACTCACCCGCGTCTGTCCCCATGATGACCAATAGCTAATGTGTGGTTCCAGCTTGGTTCAGAAGTGTATGACGCGTCTTTTGAGTACTCATCGCGTCTGTCCCCATGACGATCAATAACCAATGTGTTCGTCCGCCTTGGTTTGGAAGTGTACGACGCATCTTTTGAATACTCACCCCCGTCTGTCCCCATTACAGTCATCAGCAAATGTGTGCGTCCGGTTTGGTTCGGAAGTGTACGACATGTCTTTTGAATGCTTACCCACGTCTGTCCTCATTACAGTCAACAGCCATTGTGTGCGTCCAGCTTGGTTTTGAAGTGTATAAGGTGTCTTTCGAATACTCACCCGCGTCTGTCCCCATTACAGTCAACGGCCAAAGGATGCAAACCACACTATTTTGGCTGAGGCTCAGGTGCCCTACACCAATCAATAAGCATGTCGACAGTATAGGAAACTTCATTTCCTGCTTTATGACATGTGTGAGTACATAGATTAACATGTCATATTGGACAGAGCTCTTCATAGCTAACACTCCCATGATGACCCAACCGTCATGTGCACCAAATACATTGTTTGTGATGCACATTACAACTGTAATATCTTTACAGATCACCCTCCTAGGCCTGTACATAGTCCCGGGCCCATTGTGGTATCACAAGTTACATACACCCAGAATAACTGCTGCATTGGACTGTGTGTTACAAAGTGCTTTGAAATGGGTATTTGTGAGTGAATCCACAGTATCTGATCATTGTACAATGCATACACTCCATTGTTTTGGTTGTTGATGATATTTACTTTAAACATCAATATAGCGCCAGGACACTCAAGAGTAACACTGCGTGCTATAAAAACTACTATAACATATAACATAACATATTTAGCATGTGAGTTGCTGTTGTGTGTTGTGTTTGTGTCTCAGACATACCTGTTTGTTATGCAAACAAAATGTGATACACATCATTGGTGTTTTATGTGTGTGATGGTACATGTATGTCAGGCATTACATAATGACAGTTTCCAGGTGGAATTACATGATCCCTGTGTGTGTACCTTTCCACTATCTGTCAGTTGTTCCACACATCTATCGTTGAGAGTTTTTTAGGTGTGTGTTTAGTATGTGGTGTTTGTTAACATGGACTGTGTCAAACACCATTGATTGGTCACAGCACAGCATTGCACTTGTTGTAAAACCATCATGACATGTAATGTTCTGTGAGGGTCACATATCTGGCCTTTGTTTTAATGCTCAGCATTACACACCTGACTTCATTGAGTCTTGAATTGATGTTGCATATTATATTTAGCATGTTACTTGCCACATTTGAAAGTGAATTGATAATGTTTATTTATTTATCAATTTTTGTATTTAAAAGGTTTTTTATAGCGCTGGCTAGACCCAGGGGTATCAGAGCGCTTTACAAGAGTATGAGGAGGTACAATAATCAATACATTTGGTCAAAGGCATTGCAATAAGAGCCAATAAAAGGAAGCCAGATAAATATGAATGGTATTTACAAAGGACAATTGATAAGCTCACATGGGTAGCGAGTAGTTTGGTTTGAGTGGGAGCGTGCGTGGAGGTCAGCATGGTGGGATAAGGTAGGGGGATAAGGAGAGTGGGAGATTAGGGGAGTGGGGGATGGGAGCTCCGAGGGAGGCCGTGCGGTAGGTTAGATGTCATAGGTAAAGGTGGGGCAAGGAGGGATTGCTAGGGGGAGGGGGAGGGGGAGGGAGTAGTGTGAATGAGGGGAGTTAGGAGGGAGAGGGTGAGAGAGTTGGATGGCAAGGGGGGAGCCAGGTGGGGCACAGAGTAGGATACAGTGTCAGAGGAGGGTATTATTGACCCCAGTATTTGTTGAGGAGAAACAATTTGAGGTCTTTTTTTAAGTTAATGTATGAAGGGTTGCAGCGTAGTTCTTTAGGCAGGGCGTTCCATATGCACGGAGCGTTTCCAGAGAGGAAGCGAGCTTGTGTGCATTTCTTTTTTAGCAGAGGGGGATAAGAATGAGGGTGTTGGTGCTCCTTGTTGGTTGAGTGCAGCCCACTTTGTGTAGCTTGCTTGAGAGGTAACGTGGGGTGTTTTGGTGAAGGGCTTTGTGTGTGATACATGCAATCTTATAGGTGGATCTGCCTTTGATGGGAACCCATTTGAGGGTTTTAAGTGCAGGGGAGATGTTGTCGAAACGTTTATAGTCAGAGATAAGTCTAGCAGCTTGGTTGAGTACAGATTTGAGTGGTGAAAGATGGACTTTGGGAGTTCCCGCGAGGATACCGATTGGACAACAGTTTTGAAGTCATCTATCGGGATGAAGATTTTGATTTTTTTGAGTTGACGGAGAGTGAAGAGTGCTCCTTTGGATGTGATTTTTAGGTGGGCGTAAGGGCAAGATTATTCTCAATGGTGATGCCTAGAGATTTAACTGAATTGGAGGTGGTGAGAGAGCAGTTGAGGGCATTAAGGTCAGATATCCAGTTTTGTATGGGGAGTAGGTTGTTTTTTGGGAAGGAGAGAATGATTTCCATTTTTTTAGGGTTGAGTTTGAGATGATTTTGGTGGAACCAAGATTGGATCTTTGTTAGGGTGTCGTTGAGGTGTAGCACATCTGAGTGGGATTTAATCTTATAGTAGAGTTGAGTATCATCAGCATAGAGGTGGTGGTTGATTCCAGCTTGTTTGAGAATGAGGGTGAGGGGTTCCATGAATAGGTTGAAGAGAGCGGGGGAGAGAATGGATCCTTGTGGGACACCAAGGGGGATAGGAGTGGGGTTAGAAAGGCAGTTCTCGATTTTAATTCCTTGGGTTCTATGTTGGAGAAAGGAGATGAACCAGCTGAGGACATGGCCATTGAGGCCAATTTGGGCTTTAAGAATGTTAAGTAATGCAGTGTGGATAACTGTATCGAAAGCAGCGGAAAGGTCGAGGAGAATGAGTAGGCAAGCTTCGCCATTGTCAAGTGAGCGATGAATATCGTCCACTATGTTGAGTATAGTCGATTCAGTGCTGCATCCTTTTCTGAAGCCGGATTGCAGCGAGTCAAAGAAGTGGAAAGTGTTTATGTGATTATCCAATTGAAGCAGGGCACATTTTTTAAGCGCTTTGGAGAGAAGAGGAAGGTTAGAGATAGGTCGGAGGTTATTGGGGTCGTTGGGATCTGCGTTGGGGTTTTTGGGTATGGGTGTGATTTGACCCAGTTGGAGGGAGGCGAGAACACACCCTGAGATCAGGGATGAGTTTATAATGGTGGTCCAGAGAGGGGCGATGATATACTTAAGGTCTTGGTCAAGTTTAGAGGGCATGGGGTCTTTGGTGTGAGAGAATGGTTTAAGCTTAGAGATGATATTATAGACTTTGTGTTCCATGACAGGGTGAAAATTATGCCAGGTGGCATTATTTTTTAGTTGCTGGGGGGTGAAGGAGTTAGGTTTAGGTGGGAGAGAGATGGATGAGAGACGGGAAGGGACCTGGGGAAGATAAGATGGGGATGGAGATTCAGGAGAGATGCCATAAGAACGCAGTGGGTTGGTGGAGAGGGGATTTACGAGGAAGGATTGATCTATTTTAGTGATTTTATCAGAGAAGAAATGAGCAATTCATTCACATTTTTCGTTTGTGGCCATCAGTTTTTGGGGGGCAGAGGATGTTTGATTTTTGACGATGCTGAATAGTTCTCTAGGTCCATTTTTGGCCCTATCAAGCTGCGTGTGGAAGAAGGAAGCCTTTTCATTTAGGATGTGTTTTTTGTAGTTGGACCTAGCGGCTCGGAGGAGGGCTAGGTGGGGGGGTTGGGTATTCCCTTCAGGTCCTTTCGGACTGCCTAAGAGAGCATCGTTCGTTGATGAGATCCGAGTTGAATCAGGATTTGGAAGGTATGTTTCTTTGGGCTTTCATTTTGGGAGGGGCCACTTGGTCTAGGACCTCGGTAACTGATTTGCTGTAATGTTCGAGGAGGGCGTCCGCATTTTGAAAGAGGGGCAAGCAGGAATTGGGCTTTAAGTTTCATTTGAAGTTCGCTGTGGGGGACAAGATGATTTCTGGTCAATTTCTTATGTTTGATGATTTTGGAGTGGGGGGGCATGTTCGGTGATCAAGAAGAGGATGAGGTGATGGTCTGACCAGTCAATGGGGACGATGTTGGAGAGGGAGGCTAAATCGGTATTTGTTATGATGGCATCAAGAGTAGCCCCTTTAGTGTGGGTTGGAGAGTGACAGATTTGTTTAAGATCACTAATCTCCAGAAGATTTGTTAGGAGGTTGATAGCAGGGTCTTTGATATCATTCCAGTGGAGGTTAAAATCTCCAAGGAAGAGATTTTTAGAGTTTGAAAAAGAGCACTGGGTGAGTAGGTCCGAAAGTTCCTCTGCGAAGGGAAGGGATTCGCCAGGAGGATGATAGATATTGTGTAAGCGAATGGGTGGGGCGCCCTGGATTTTGAGTTCTGCACAGAGGTATTCAAAGGTCATAGGCTTGGAGTTTTTGACACGCGAGAGTTGAAGTTCGTCTTTGTAGATGATAGCTAGACCACCTCCAATTCTCTCAGGTCTATCTTTCCTGAGTATGGAGTAACCTGGGTGGGATGAGTAGGTCAAGGATAGGTGTAGAGAGGGCCTTGAGCCAATTTTTCATCAGGAAGGCAATGTCAATGTCTTCGCTGAGAATGGTTTCAGCTATTTCCGTCGCATGCTGGGCAGCTGAGCGGCAGTTGACCAGCATGCATGTAAGGGGTTTTGGGTTGTTTATGGGTGGGGGCATGTATGGATAGTGGTGAGTTGAGTTGGGGGTCTAGAGGAGACAGGGAAGAAGGAATTCTGCTTGTCCCCAGAACCACAGGGATGGTAGAGTGGGGGTGGAAGCGTCAATTGGATATTTAGGGAGGTAGGAGTTACAAAGGTTGAGGAGATCTGAAGGGGAGAGATTGATTGAGGCATGGGGGTCGGTAGGAGCAATTGCAACAAAGGGAGGTTCTCTATTGTTGAAGATTGGAGGTGCTTTGTGTGTCTAAGTTTGGGGAGTCTGCCCGGTTTAGGAAGATTTCAGAGGAGAGAGAATTAAAATCTTTCCTTAGTTGAGAGAGCTCAGACAACAAGGAAAGATCTTTTCTGAGCTGGTAGAGTTCAGATGATAGGGTCAGAAGATAGCTTTCGATGTTAGATAGGGTCTCTGCTAGATTAGTCTTTGAATTTTATGGGAAGAGCGGTCTGTGGCTTGTGTGGGTTGGGAGGTTGGGGGGTGAAGGGGAGGCGTTCCCAGGTTGTTGGACAAGGGGGAGGCCACATTATCGGGAGGGGAGTGCATAGAGTTATTGTCGGTGTTCTGAGGTGGTGGGAGATCTTGAGGAGAGAGAGGGGAAATTCCATCCTGGCTAATAACATCTTGTCTAGGGGGTTAATTCAGTTTGGAGAAGGTGAAATAGGTACAGGCGGTTGAATAATAGGAGAGTCGAGAGGAGAGTGCTGGAAGGCGGGAGTGAGGGAGGGGGTTTGTCTAGTGGTGGGAGGTGGGGGCTCATTAGAGAGAGAAAGGTTTGGGAAATTGGGCATGCTGTTGAGGTGTCCGGATGAGGGGGGATGCTAGCGAGGGGGGGATTGGAGGATTGGATTGGAGAGTCATCACACATAGTATTGATGCCAGTAATGAGAGGGATTGGGGGCAAGGAAGTGGAGGGTGAGGGTGCATCAGTTGTTTGGGAGGTTGCAGTGTTAGGAGGTGGGGTGGATAGTAGGTAAGATAATGTGCTGAAGTGTTGCTCAAAGGTGGTGAGGTAATTTTCTGAGGCTTGGATTAGGATGTTACCGGATTTTTTTGTCACCTATGTACCGCAGGAGACCAGCTTTCCACAGACCCTTCCCCGACCTAGTGACCATGGTAGGATGTGACAGCATCGGACGTTACCGCTTCACCAGACCACTCATTGAGGAGTTGGGAAAGCTGTTGGGCCCACATTTGCTACCTGGACACCCATATCCATCTGCGCTGACCCCCAATGTGAAGGTGATGGCAGACCTACATTTCTTTGCCACAGGAACCTTCCAGTATACTGTGGCTACTGCTGGTGGGATGTCACAGACAATGTTTAGCCTTGTGCTTCATGATTTTTTGAGGCAACATTACATTTTCTGAACCGGTACATCAAATTCCCAACACCATGACAATTTCCTGACATCAAGAGTGACTTTTATGCTTTAGGAAGAATGCCACATGTCATTGGCTCCATTTATGATACACATGTGGCTTTGGTCCCACCACAGGCAAATTAACAAACATACAGGAATCATAAGCATTTTCACTCCATAAATGCCCTGGTGGTATGTCTGCCTGACATGACAATCTTACATGCTTGTGCACGTTTCCCACGATCAGTACACGACACGTACATTATGGGAAACAGTAGGATCCCACCTATGGTGTCTCAGCTGCCAAATCAGTATGCCAGGCATGTTGGTGTGTAATGTCTGTTTATGTTGTGTGTTGGTTGTATGTCAGGTTGTACTCTGTTTTCAGTCACATGATATTTTTTTTGCTTACATTTAGGTGACTCATTTAGAACGTGTCCTAACTGTGGGTCAGCTTGTTCAGTAGCACCATCTTCATAACGTGACCTCACCCCGCGGCCTCTCCCACCAACCCTACCCACACGAGCAGGACCTGTTGTTCCAGACACACACAACACTGAGCCTCCTTCATTGTTGACACTTGTGTTGTTGTCCGCCAACTCCAGAGTGGCTTGGTGTTTGTTTGAGCACTACTCCCAACAGGGCCTTGTGCTCCCCACAGCAGAGCCCAGTGTCAGCCATCTTGCCAGTACTTTTCCACTCCCTGTGAGAAGGGCATAGTACAAGGTGGGCTTGCTGGTGCCATGTAGGAGGAGGATTGTTAGCTGTGACTACGGCTCCCATCATGCTTTTAACTACACCCACCTTCCCAGCAAACCCAACCTTCCCTCCTGTGACTCAGCTTCCCTGTGAGTGAGTGAAATAATGCTGGCAAAATGGCTGACAGTGGTGGCCTGGTATTTGTTTGAGCACTTCTCCCAGCAGGGCCTTGTGCTCCCCAGTGTCAGCCATCTTGGCAGTACTTTTCCACTCCCTGTGAGATGGGCATAGTTCAAGGTGCACTTGATGGGCCATGTGGGAAGAGGCTTTGTAACTGTGACTATGATGCCCATTATGCTTTTGGCTACACCCATCTTCCCAGCAAACCCTACTTTCCTTCCTGTGACTCAGCTTCGCTGTGAGGTAGTGTAACAGTGCTGGCAAGATAGCTGTCAGTGGTGGTTGGTGTTTTGAGGCCAAAGCCTTGCTGTGTTTGTTACTAAGTTTGTACATGTTATGACATAGTTACAGATTACTCTAAGATTGCAGGTATTTTGTTTGTTTAACTGGCATACACATCACAGGATCATTTGTTTTATGTTGATATGGCTATGCTAACAGTGATTGGTATCACTGTCCCCTTGACAGTGATGTCTGTGGGTGCGCATTGGCTCAAAATATTGGCTAGTTGGTTATGTACTCACCAGGCTCTGGTATTCCTGATAATCCATGAATGCCCTTTGGTGGAAGGATGGCCCGCACCTTCTCCCCCCAAGAAGTGAAGTGCGTAGGTTTTGCAGGAGGGCCACCGCAGGTCCGCTGGCTCGGTGCATGGTCTCTGCCAATCAGCTTCTTGGCCCTCCTTCGCACATCATAGTACCTGTTCCTGATTTCGTCCATTGTGCACAGGCAAGGTGCTTGTGCGTTCACCTTGTTGACAATCCTCTCCGACATCTTGATTTTCTGGAACAGGGGTGGTCTGTTGGACCAATGCACCAAATAACTGTCATTCTACTCTGAGAATTTCATCTACCGTGACTTCCAACTACTGCCTGTGAACTTTGGATTCTTCTTTGGGGGCATGGTGATGGTTGGTGGTGAAGATGAATGTGTGGGTGAGTGTGAACGTGACGGTGAGTGAGTATGATTAAATTTATATGTTTGTAAGTGTGATATTTGGCAGGTGCTAGTGGTGTACAGGTTGTGTGGTGGGTGGGTTGTGAGTGTATGACTCAGTGCAGTGTAGTGGTGGTATCTGCTGGCAGGTCTGTTGAATTTGCAAAGGATCATGGTACCTATTTTGGCCCCTTATATAGGTGGAGTTGTGGGTGTGTCTTAATCTTTTATTTATTTTTTGCATTTGACAATGCTTGTTTGGACTTTTCTGTCTGTTTCTGTTGTATTTAGTTGAGCATGACGGAGATGTTCAGTTGACCACAACAGATGCTTTTCTAAGCATTGGCAGGGTATTCCGAGTCTGTCCCATTCACGTTATGCTATGTTGCAGCGTTCGCATACGCCTCGGTCACATTGGGCTATTTTCCGGACGATTAACTCAGACTGATTGATTCCCGTCCATGTCGGTCTTCCATATTGTGCTCTGTTCGAGTCAGTTGTATTTGATACACATCGCATCGTACTCCACCGGTCGGACAGCGTGCGTACGCGTCGGTTGGAATACATTCTCAGTCCATGTCTGTCAGAATGGTTTGCCAGTGAGATTGGAATCGTGCCCTTAGTGTTGATACTTTCAGAAATAAAAAACACTTGTTCCGTTTCTTAATATACTGCTCAGTGCCTTAGGACTCGATAGGTGTGCTTCAAGGATGACATATATGATAAAAAGTAAGGTTTGAACTTTATAATTGCTTGAAGTGGCAAAGTCGGTTCAGAAGTTTAAAACTGCTCTGCCAGCCAGCAATCACAGGTTGGTCAAACTTGTGGTGGCACAACTAGTGCTGCAGTCTAGAGGAGACACTCTAACTTAAGGTTACTAAGTACTCCTGGTACTAAATGTTAGGGACTTACAATTAAATTAACTTATTCCAATTGGGAATGAACCCATTAAAAATACACTTTCAGGGCTCTGTGCTCTGCAAATGAGTTCTGAATAGCAGCCCCCAGTGCACTCTGAGTCATTACACCAGTACCTAGTAGTCAAAACGTGGGGAAAAGGTGGCAGTGAACCTGCAACACTGTCATTCCCTTCCTGAGGGGAAATACGTGGTTTTAACTACCTATTAAGATACATTCCTTTATACAGATGAAGCAGTTGGATGCACATTATGCATTGGTAATTCAAGAATCACGATGAAAGAAACTAACAATGAATTAAAATTATGGGAAGGTCCAGTCGCAATGGGCATAGATCAGGGGCCTCCAACCTTTTCAATAGCGATAGCTACTTCTGATCCATAAAAGACTTCCTGAGCTACTGCCTAATTTATGGATTATATAAGTGCACAAAAAAGATCATGCTACTTATATTCTGCTCCTAGAACCCTCAGTCCTGCTCCAATAAGTACACTCTACTAATGGCAAGAGAAAATCAGTTGGGGAAAGATTGTGGAGCTGTGTGGTCTGCAAGAACATGCGTTGTCTCTTTACTCTTCTTTGTGAATCATCTGTGAGAGGTGTCTCAATGATTTGGTGTTCTCTTACTCAAGCAATACATAGGAAGACACAATCCACATAATGTGAGCTATAACCAGAAGTACTTTCATTTTCTGGCTAATTGCTCTTAAATCCATTTGTTGATGTCCAGAAACTGTCACGATTTAAGATGAAGAATAGCTGCATGCAGACTTTATAGTGCTCTACAAGTAAACATACTACTGCAGCTATCCCTATTTACACAAGTATACCTCTGAGGCAAATAAAAAACACAAATTGATAAATGGAGAGATTGATTTAGGAAGTTCAGTGCCTCTATAGAAAGAAAGGAAGAAAGTAAGAGAGAAGGGCGTGAAAGAAATGAGAGAATGAAAGAACTTGAGGAGGAATGAGAAAAAGAAGAAATCATGAAAAATGAAGACGGCAAGAAGGAAAGGGAAGCATGAAGGTGGTGAAGAACAGAGGTACAGAAAAGGGAGGAGGAAGGAAAGGAGAAGAAGAAAAGATGGAATGTTAAGAAGGAATCAAGAAAGCAGACAAAGGAAAGATAGAAATGAAGAAAGGAGAAAGAAAGTCACGAAGGAAAAGTAGAGAGAAAGGAACATAAGAATGAAAGGAAAGCAAAAGAAGGAAACAAAGAGAAGGAACAAACAAGGAAAAAAGGAGTGAAGAAAATGATAGCAGGAAGAATGACGAGAAGAAATACTAAACAAGCATTGGTAATGAGTCGGTTTCGCCTATGTAATGATTAAGAGCTGTTTGCATAGTCCAGGAGAAGGAAAGAGCTTCCTTACAAGTAGTAAGCATAGGAGTGGAGAGGATGTGGTGCAGCGGCCAGAGCTGCTGACTCAAGAGCTGGGGATCCCGGTTCGAGTCTCTGCGAAGCCGCACAACATCCTGTGATTCTATGCTAATCACTTAATCCCTCTGGGTGATAAATATGCTGCAATAGTAAAAAGCAAAACTTTATGAAAATATGGTTCAATCAAAGCAGTTGTCAACAGTATTTAGGTGGCGAGAAACTGATGAGAGAAGTTGATGAGGAACAAGTATTGGTAAATGTAGAAAAGAATGCTACAGCCAATAGAAATGGAGGTAAGGTAAGTGGCATGCACAGGAACCAATTAGAAGACAGGAAAGAGAGGAGGCGGGATGTAACTCCCTTTTAAGGTCATATTAACAACAATAGATTTCTCAAGCACAGCACAAGCGCTGTGCAGGCAAAACTAAAAAGGAGTAAAACAGAAAAGAAATCGAAAGAAGGAACAAGGCAAAGAAGGGGAAGAAAAAATGGACATAGAGTAGAAGAGATGGAAGGGAACAAAGGTAAAATGAAAGGAAAGAGAGAGGGACAGTAATACAGAGACCTGTAGAGAGAAAGAAAGAAAATATAGAAGGAAAGAGAAAGAAAAAAACAAAGAGGCAAAATAATGTTAAGAAAGGATCAGAAACAAGAAAGAAAAGGAGAAAAAGAGAATAAGGAAAGATAAGCGGAGAGGAGAAAGACAGAAAGAAAGAACTAAAAAAATGGAAAGAAAGAAAGAAAAGTATGAAAGAAAAAAGCAAGTGAAAAAAATGAATACAAAAATGAAAAAGAATGAAAGCATCAGAAGGAACAAAGAAGAGAAGGAATGTGTGAGAAATTAGGTTGTTGGTTTACAAGGGTGTAAGCCTTGGTCAACCAGCAGCCACAATCCCTTGCAGGGTGAACCACAAAAATTAAATAAATCAACCTGTGTTTAGCCCTGGATAGCTTGGCACAAAAAACAGTCAGGCTTAACTAAGAGGCAATGTGTAAAGTATTTATGCTCAAACAGGGTTGTCTAAAATGAGAACAACGTCCCCACTCTGCACTCCAGATCAAACATAAACGATTAGTCTTTTCGATTAGAAGAATATTCATATGGTCATCACAGATGGTAATGAAAATTTTAATTCATTTCTTTTCATCTTGTTTTAGAAAATATCAATTCATCATGTTAAATCATCACATGCTGCGATATTACATTTCCAACATATCCCAATGCATTTCAGGACTGGCCCTTCGTCAGGGAATAATTGGATAACTCAAGCTAAATGAGCTTGTGTGGTGAAATGTTTCTGGCGCAAAAGGTGTGCCACATTCCAATCCCTATTAAAGTATTTATGCAGCACACAAACAAAAATAAAGCAAAACAACACAAGCAAAATCCCAAAGCAATTTAGAAAGATAGAGTAATTTTTAATAAATTATTGGACATCAAAACAACAGAAAATCCCATTAGTAGATCTGGAGATATTGAATTTTCAAGTTTTTAGAGAAAAATAGCACAGAAAGCACAAAGAGCTAACTGTGGTTATGTGGTTATGTGGTCATGCCAGACTGGGACAAAGTCACAAGTTCAGGCCGACCATGATGGAACCGGGTCCAGCTATAGGGACCCAGTTAGGTCCGCTGAACTTAGGACCAGATGTACAATGCTTTTTAACATGCGCAAATGGGTCTTAGACCAGTTTGCGCACGCTAAAAAGCATGGGCCCATGGCCAAACAGTATTTTGCGACTCGCAAATAAATTGCTGACTCTCTATTAGGAAGGGACGTGCCCTTCCTAATAGCGACCGTAAAGCTATGTACCAATGTTTTGCAATTGCGGTCGCAAAACACTTGTAAATTACCACCTAATTCAAGTAGGGGCTACTGCATCTGCAAATGAGAAGGGGTCCCGAGGGGACAACTTCACCTTTGCAAATGCATGCAATATTATTTTTTAAGGGCAGGCAGTGGTCCCTGGGACCACTGCCGGCCCTTAAAAAATGAAACAAAAACGTTTCATTTCTTTCTTTATAATGCATCCCGTTTTGTTTGGTTTTTTAAGGAAAACAGGCTGCATTAATAAACAGGCTGCATTAAAAAAAAAAGCTGCTTTATTTAAAAGCAGTCCCAGACATGGTGGTCTTGTGAGCCCAGCAGGCCATCATCCCTGGGGGGATCTCTCATTCCGAATGGGCTGGCAAATTACAAGAGGCTCATTAATATTCATGAGCCTCGCAATTTGCAACCCCATTGGGACTTGCAAACAGTGTTAAACACACTGTTGTACATGACAAATAGTGCCTCGCAGATTGCGAGTCACAAATGTGACGCAATTTGTGAGTCGCTATCTTGCAGGTCCTACATCTGGCCCAAAGTACCTAAAATCTGGGTTGCGGAGCATTGAGAGTGTAGGAGAGTAGGATCTGCTTCCTATGGTCACCCCCACTTTTTGCTGTGATTCTTTGGTTTTTCGACTTTAGTGTGGCTGTGGGCCTGCTAATCAGACCAACAGCCCAGCTGTTCTCTCGCTAAATTGATACCATGTACTTTAGGTACATACCAGATTGGTTCCTGGGTCACCCTTGAGAGACCCTGTATAGTGTACCATAGGTACCCAGGGTAGAGGTGCACCTTAGGCCAACCAGGGGTTGCAGCATGCATTGTGCCACCCCTGGTTTGCCTTCCAAACTGACACCACAAGTCTTTTCACACACCCCTTACTTAGATATAGTATCCCTATATCTACATATATATATAGACACATATGCACCTGTAAGCCACTCCTATGGTAGGCCTCGACAATCCTAGAGGCAGAGTGCTTGGTTTTATGTGAGAGGGTGCCCTAGCATGAGCTGAGCCCCTCTGCAGCTTTCAGAACCATCTCCTTATAGCTGTTCTATGATATAGCCATACCATATACTCTTAAGTGCATTATAATCCTCGCGGTTAATGTTAACTTTGGTTGGGCTTTACCAAAACATGTTGTGTAAGGTGTCAAACACTTTGGAATACTATCCCCCCCCCGCCAGTCCTGGCGGTGGGTGTAGAATTCCACCAATGTAGAGGGAGAAGACATGTAGTTACTGCTTTACCCGGTTAAAGTTAAACAGGGCCTCAGCATCACAAAATGGATGCTGCTGTCACAGACACCAGTCTGGCCTCCTGCTGCTGGATAAAGCTCTGGCAAAGGGAGGCCTGGACAATAGGTTTCCTGTCAAGGGAGGTGCCAGCACCTCACCAGACAGGATTTTGTGCATTGGGGCAGGGAGGGCTGCATCAACAGATGCTTTTCCAGACACTACCTGGGGCACACAAGGTGCTCCATGCATAGCCCGGTTCAAACCAGTTGCTGGAGCACTCAGCCCCAGCTCTGGCATGAAGCTGGACAACCCTTGTAATAAGTATAGGCGCTGTGTCCCTAGGACTTTAGATTACCCTGGATGAATCTTTGAAAGCAATATCCTGGACCTTCGACGTTCCATTCTGACTGGAAGATGGAAGATATCTCCTTTGTCGTCAGGGAATGACCACCCCGTGCAAACAGGCACCAACAGCAACTTTGCCAGTCTGCAGTTTCAAGGCTCCTGTCGGAACCCGAAGACTCTACGACACAAAAACTAGACTACCAGACTTTTCTGACCCCAACCCACACCCACAGCAAAGCTGAGATCCATGGCGGACACGAGAGACGTGGGACCGTACATCTTGGACATCCTGCACTTTGCTACCTGCACTCCTTTCCTGAAACCTCAGTAAGTTGTGCATTGGGGTACAAGAAGCGCCAGCGCCGAGCACCATTTGTACTGAAGCCCAGGCCCCCACAATCTGCGAGTGTTCCGTGGGCCCCGCCTATGCATTTCAGCTTGATGTGTCTTTCTGGTTCCTGGCCCATTGGCTAGTGAGCCCCCCAAAGACTCCATTTTAAAACTAACTCGCTTTTCAGGTTGCTCCTGGCTAGCTCCAGCTTTCCTGAAAAGGAGAAGCTCCACAAACCTTGCTGGTCTGCAACAGAGCCAATCTTGACATCCTCCATGGGTTGCGGTTGCCAAGGCTTGTTGGGTCCAATCCGGATACCAACACTGCAGTCATCTAGATCCATTGGGGGACAACTAGAATCCAGCGCCTGGTCATCGTCGATGCCTCCTGGACCTCGTGGCTGAAGAGACAAACTCACCTTCTTCACCTTCAAGCACCCAACATCGTCTGGTTCCTTCCTGGTCACTGGCTAGTGACCCAGACTCTGTCCCCTCTGCTATCAGGTTCTTCAGATCTTCGATCCACCCTTGGATTCACCTGGACACGTTTCCTCTGGTCGCCTTCAGCACTTCTTTGCAGCTCTCCATAGAAAATGACGACGAAACCCGACACGAAAAGACACCTATGCACCCGTCTTCCCTGGGTGAGGTAACATGAGTACTCCGGTGCTCCCATGGATCTTGACTCTCGAAGTGTCCTAGTTTAAAAGGGTTCTATCCTAGTCCATCCGGAAGTGTCCTTAAATTGCATATTTGTAACTTTTACAAACTCCATGAAAAGTCAATGGTAACCCGCGCCTGTGTTTAGACACTGCACACGGCTCCCGTGGGCCTCCTACTTCCTAACCTTTGGTCGATTAGTGTAGCCCCAGCGATTCCACAAGCCCTAGGCCTGCTTTCTAATTCTCTTGTGGTACTTATACCACTTTCTTAGTATATGGTTTGTGAGGCCCCTAGGGCATAACGTATACTGTGCAACTTATCGTATATTAACTGTGTGATTTGTATTGTATTTTGACCTCTGACCTCATAAAGAGTGCAGAGGGGTTGTGTCTAGATTAAATACATATATATTTGATATATACCTTGTGTGGTGTCCTTTCATTTGATTCAAGGGATTATAATTGGTAAAAACAACTTGCTTAACTCGCCTACTGAAGTCTTAGCCTGAAGACTGCTGGTTCATGCTACCACTAGGATAGCTTTCTATAAGGTTGACTTTACAACCACCATCAATAAGGGTCGATTAGACTGGTGCAAGGTGCGTACTAGAACTAGTGGACATCATATGCCAGGCTAACTTCTCACATTAATGTGCAGCGGTTGGGATAAGAGCTTGCAATTGTTTTACCAAATAATCTCGAGATATCATCTGAAAGATCACATCAAGGTACCTGTAGGTACATATAATCAAGTCTTATATATACATAAGTTCTACTGAACTTAGTAGTTGTAGGTGGTAAGGGCTTAACACACCCTGACTACAACTCCTAGAGAGGTTCTAGTAGGAAAACAAGTAGTGTAGGTAGGTGCAGACACCACACCTCACTAGCAATGTCCTTGGAAGCAGGGCCTAGTGGGCCTCTGCCAGAAGACAACCAAAGGTTGCTTTCTAAGTATGACACATTCGCTTTTCAGGAACTGAGAAGCTTTGGGTGGTCAGAAGACTGAGACAAGGACAGAGTCCAACCTTTAACCACCTGGTAGATATATTAGTGGCTCATGATGTAGAGAATGCATCAGACCCAGGTAACCAAGGTAGTAGAGAGGGGGGCCATCCCTCAACAGAAGAGAATACTGGGGAGGATCCAGTGGTCTCTGATGATGAAGTGGATGCTGACCAGGATGAGGTTGATGAACCTGACCTGGGCAACACAGGACTATCTGGAGGTGGAGAGGGCCATGGTAGGCCCCCCTCTAACCTTCCAAATAGGCCTCACAGTGGAAACAGAAGGCGCAAATCACTTTCCAGTGGTTCTGATCATTCTGATTCCTCAGTAGGGTCCAATGCCTCTGCTCTGAAGAGGATGCCTTCACCTCAGAGAAGAGAACATAAAGCTAGGATGAGAGAGGCCAAGCTTAGGATCAAGAGGCAAGAAATTGCCCTTGCAAAGGAGACTCTAGCTCTTGAAAGAGAGAAGAAATTGTGTGGGCTAGAGCCCACTGGTGGCAGCAAAATCCCTAGTGGTAGGGAAAGGTCTTATGATGACCATAGAAACCTGAACAAAATTGTGCCCCCCTATCAGATAGGGGATGACATCCACAAGTGGGTCACTGCTTTGGAGAGGGCCTGCAAAGTACAGCCGGTACCCCAGAGTCAGTGGGCAGCAATTGTATGGCTCTCCTTTTCAAATAAAGGCAGAGATAAGCTCCTAACAGTTAATGAACAGGATGCTGACAACTACTATGTCCTGAAGAGTGCTTTGATAGATGGGTTTGTCCTAACTACTGAGCAGAACATTTTGCTGTTCAGGGATACCCAAAAGACACAGACTCAGGACTGGACTGATTTTGTAGATTGTGCTACTAAGGCTCTGGAAGGCTGGTTTCTGGGCAGTAAAGTAAGTGACCATACAGGATTGTATAACCTTATTATGAGAGAACAAATTCTTAACAACTGTCAAAACCAGTTATTGCATCTTCACTTGGTTGACTCTGATCTGACCTCTCCCCAAGAATTGGGAAAGAAGGCAGACAAATGGGCCAGAAACAGGGTGAAGCAGAAGGTACAGAATAGAGGTGGTGATCAGAAGAAGCAAGACCAAAAGGGTGGGGAGAAAGCAAAAGACCAGAAGTCTTCTCAAGGTCCCCAGAAAGCTTCTAATGGTGGGGGTTCCCAACAATCTAAAAAGAAAGAAGGCCCAAAGAAACCATGGTGCAAGTTTTGTAAAGTAAATACTCATTGGACCAGTGATTGCACCAAGAAGGAGGCAGCTCCAGCCACCATTGCCCCTAAGGCAACTGTTCCCCCTAGTTCAGCTCCAAGTGGTGGTTCTCAACAGAAGGGTGTAGTAGGATTAACCCTGTTAACTGAGATGCATTCTAGCCTAGTCAGAATACCAACTCAAGCTATTTTGATCTGTGATGGGGACATAATTATGTCCTCTACTGTGAGTCCCAATAACTTGCGCAAGTACAGACAAACTCCTTTAATTAATGACAAAGTGGCTCAGGCCTACAGGGACGCATGTGCTAATGTCACCATGGTGACGCCTGGCTTTGTGGACCCTGGACAGATCATACTAGGTTAAAATTACCTAGTGACCAATGCTAGCGATGTCACTACCACTCACAATATGGCAATTGTTAATTCTCCTGGGGAGGGGTAACTGGCCTCATAAAGGTTGTGGTTAGCGCTGACCTCCCTGTAGAATGTTTGCTTGGAAATGACCTGGAGACTTCAGCTTGGGCTAAAGTGGAGTATAGGACCCATACAGATTTGTTAGGGATATCAGCACATGTCCTTGCTGTGACTAGGTCACAGGTCAGAAATTGCAACACTGAACAGGCACTGGATTCTGGAACAATGGACCAGTTGCCTAACAGGAGGAGAAGCAGTAGGGTTAAGGCAGTGCCTTCCCCTTTGCTTCAGGAAGAGGATCAGCCTTCTGAGGAAGCTGATTGTGAGACCCAGGAGGAAACTGTCCTAGAAGAGCTTGAGCCTGATCAGGTTGAATTTCTTGGGACAGGGGGACCTTCCAGGGCAGATCTGAGGCAGGCGCAGTTGGACTGCCCCTCTCTTGAACCCCTAAGACAGCTAGCTGCTGCTGAGGCTGCAGGGAATGCTAGTGGGACCCATAAGACTTATTGGGATGAAGGGCTCCTGTATTCAGAGGCTAGAGACCCCAAACCTGGTGCTACCAGAAGGTTGGTCATACCTTTGGCATTCAGGGGCTTCCTTCTCACACTAGCCCATGATATTCCCCTTGCAAGACATCTTGGCCAGAACAAGACTTGGGACAGGTTTGTCCCTCACTTTCATTGGCTTCATATGTCAGAGAATACCAAGGAGTTTTTGTCGCTCTTGTGTCACCTGCCAAGCCAGTGGCAAATCAGGTGGCGCCACAAAGTCCCCCCTTATACCACTACCTGTTGTGGGGGTTCCCTTTGAACATGTAGGGATTGACATTGTTGGACCAATGGATCCCCAAACAGCCTCTAGGCACAGATTTTTTCTGGTGGTAGTGGATCATGCCACCAGATACCCAGAAGCCATTCCCCTGAGGACCTCAACAGCACCTGTTGTGGCAAAAGCCCTCCTGGGAGTTTTCTCAAGAGTGGGTTTTCCGAAGGAGGTTGTCTCAGACAGAGGTGCAAACCTTGTGTCTGGATATCTGACTGCAATGTGGAAGGAGTGTGGAGTGAACTACAAGTTCACCACACCCTATCATCCACAGTACAATGGTCTAGTTGAGAGATTCAACAATATCTTAAAGCGCATGATTAAGGGTCTCCCTGAAAAGCTCAGGTGGAGATGGGACATCCTGCTGCTCTGCCTTTTGTTTGCTTACATAGACGTCCCACAGAAAGGGGTTGGCTACAGCCCTTTTGAACTTCTGTGTGGGCATCCTGTAAGAGGACCCCTTTGTCTGTTGACAGAGGGATGGGAGTTACCTCTCAAACCTCCCAAACAAGACATTGTGGACTATGTACTTGGTCTCCGCTCCAGGATGGCCGAGTTCATGAAAAAGGCATCCAAAAACCTTGAGGCTAGTCAGGAATTGCAAAAGGCCTGGCATGACCAAAATGCTGTTCTGACTGTTTACCAGCCAGGACAGAAGGTGTGGGTGTTGGAGCCTGTGGCCCCAGCAGCTGTCCAAGACAAGTGGAGTGGACCCCACACTATTGTTGAGCAGAAGGGAGAAGTCACCTATTTGGTTGACCTTGGAATTCCCAGGAGCCCCCACAGGGTGCTTCATGTCAACAGACTAAAACCATATGACAGGGCAGACATGGGCTTGCTCATGGCTACTGATGAGAGACAGGAGGAAGAGAATGTCCCACCCCCGGACCTGCTCTCCCAGAACCCTGATGATGGTTCAGTTGATGGTGTAGCCTTGGCAGGCAGCCTTACTGACCAACAGCAGCAGGACTGCAGACACGTTCTACAGTCCTACAGACATATGCTTTCACTGACACCAAGTCAGACTACCTGGTGCACTCAGGAAGTGGACACTGGTGACAGTCTGCCTGTTAAAAGTAAGATTTACAGGCAACCTGATCATGTCAGGGACTGTATCAGGACAGATGTCCAAAAGATGTTGGATTTGGGAGTCATTGAGCCCTCAGAGAGCCCTTGGGCCAGTCCAGTAGTCCTTGTGCCTAAACCTCACACCCAAGATGGTAAGAGAGAGATGAGGTGTTGTGTGGATTACAGAGGTCTCAATGCTGTCACTAGGACAGATGCCCATCCAATACCCAGGACAGATGAGCTCATTGACAGATTGGCATCTGCCAAGTTTTTGAGCACCTTTGACCTTACAGCTGGCTACTGGCAGATCAGACTAGCTGAGGATGCAAAGCCAAAGACAGCATTTTGAACCCCAGGAGGACATTATCAATTTGTGGTAATGTCCTTTGGTCTGAAAATGCACCTGCCACATTCCAAAGGTTGGTGAACCAAGTCCTCTCAGGTCCGGATGACTACTGTGCAGCATATCTAGATGATATTGGTGTCTTTAGCTCCACTTGGGAAGATCACCTGATCCACCTGAAGAATGTTTTGGAGGCCCTGCAAAAGGCAGGCCTAACTATCAAGGCTACCAAGTGCCAGATAGGGTAGAGTCAGGTTGTATACCTGGGCCACCTTGTGGGTGGAGGCCAGGTTCAACCATTGCAGAGCAAGATCCAGACCATAATGGACTGGACTGCTCCAACCACCCAGACTCAGGTCAGAGCTTTCTTGGGCCTGACTGGGTAGTACAGGAAATGTATCAAGGGGTGTGGTTCCATAGTAACACCCGTTAATGACTTAACTTCCAAGAAAATGCCAAAGAAAGTTCAGTGGACAGTCAGCTGTCAAAAGGTATTTGATGACCTGAAGCAGGCCATGTGCCCTGCACCAATTCTGCAAAGTCCAGACTACTCCAAAGAATTCATTGCTCAAACAGATGCTTCTGAGTTGGGGGTAGGTGCTGTGCTTTCACAACTGAATAAATATGGTCAAGAGTCAGACCAGCCAGTAGCTTTTATTAGCAGAAGGCTGACCCCTAGAGAGAAAGGTTGGTCAGCTATTGAGAGGGAGGCCTTTGCTGTGGTTTGGGCCCTGAAGAAGCTGAGGCCATACTTGTTTAGTACTCACTTCAAGATTCAGACAGACCATAAGCCCCTCTTGTGGCTAAATCAGATGAAGGGTAAGAAATCCCAAACTGCTTAGGTGGTAAATATCCCTACAGGGGATGGAATTTACAGTGGAACATAGACCTGGGACTGACCATGCCAATGCAGATGGACTCTCCAGATATTTCCACTTAGAACATGAAGACTCAACTGGTCATGGTTAGTTGAATGTCCCTGTGTTTGGGGGCTGTGTAGGAGAGTAGGGTCAGCTTCCTATGGTCACCCCCACTTTGCTGTGATTCTCTGTTTTTTTACTTTAGTGTGGCTGTGGGCCTGCTAATCAGACCCACAGCCCAGCTGTTCTCTCTCTAAATTGATACCATGTACTTTAGGTACATTGCTGATTGATTACTGTGTGAGCCCCTGTACAGTGTACCATACGTACCCAGGACATAGGTGCACCTTAGGCCTACCAGGGACTGCAGCATGTATTGTGCCACCCCTGGTTTGCCTTCTAAACTGACAACCACAGGTCTGTTCACACAGTCTGGGTAAGGTGGTGTAATCACCCCTTACTTAGATATAGTATCCCTATATCTACATATATATATATATATATATATATATATATATATATATATATATATATATATATATATATATATATACACATATACACCTATAAGCCAGTCCTGGCGGCGGGGGTAGAATTCCACCCTTCTAGAGGGAGAAGACATGTAGTTACTGCTTTAACCGGTTAAAGTTAAACAGAGCCTCAGCATCACAAAATGGATGCTGCTGCCACAGACATAAGTCTGACCTCCTGCTGCTGGACGAAACTCCGGCAGGGGAGGCCTGGACAATAGGTTTCCTGTCCAGGGTTTTGTGTATTGGGGCAGGGAGGGCTGCTTTAGCAGATTCTTTTCCAGACACTGCCTGGGGCACCCAAGGTGCTCCATGCATAGCCTGGTTCAAACCAGTTGCTGGGGCACACAGCCCCAGCTCTGGCGTGAAACTGGACAAAGGAAAGGGGGTGTAACCACTCCCTGCCCAGGTCCAGGAGGGACCTAGCCAGGTAGTCCAGCCCCCATCCTTAGTATAAGTATAGGAGCTGTGTCCCTAGGACTTTAGATTACCCTGGACGAATCTTTGAAAGACATATCCTGGACCTTCGATGTTCCATTCTGATTGGAAGACGGAAGATATCTCCCTTGCGGTAAAGGAGTGACCACCCTTTGCAAACAGGCACCAACAGCAACCTTGCCGGTCTGCAGTTTCAAGGCTCCCGTCGGAACCCGAAGACTCTGCGACACAAGAACTGGACTTCCAGACTTCTCTAACCCCGACCCATATCCAGAGCAAAGCTGAGACCTGTGGCGGACATGAGAGACGTGGGACCGGACATCTTGAACATCCTGCATTTTGCTACCTGCACTCCTTTTCTGAAGCCTCAGTAAGTTGTGCATTGGGGTACGAGAAGCCCCAGCACCGAGCACCATTTGCACTGAAGCCCAGGCCCCACATTCCGCGAGTGTTCCGTGTGCCCCGCCTTTGCATTTCAGCTTGACGTGTCTTCTCAGTTCCTTGCCCGTTGGCTAGTAAGCCCCCAGGAAGACTCCATTTTGAAACTATCTCACTTTTCTGGTTGCTCCAGGCTTGCTCCAGCTTCCCTGAAAAGGAGAAGCACCACAGACCTTGCTGGTCTGCAACAGAGCCGATCTCGATATCCTGCGTGGGTTGCCATTGCCAAGGCTTCTTGGGTCCAATTCGGATATCGACACTGCAGTCATCTAGATCCATTGTGGGGCAGCTCGAATCCAGCGCCTGGTTATTGACGATGCCTCCTGAACCTCATGGCTGAAGAGACAAACTCACCTTCTTCACCTTCAAGCACCCAACATTGCCTGGTTCCTTCCTGGTATCTTCCTGGTCACTGGCTAGTGACCCAGACTCTGTCCTCTCTGCTTTCAGGTACTTCAGATCTTTGATCAACCCTTTTTCTCTGGTCGCCTGCAGAACTTCTTTGCAGCTCTCCATAGAAAACGACGACGAAACCCGACACGAAAAGACACCTATGCACCTGGCTTCCCTGGGTGAGGTAACACGAGTACTCCGGTGCTCCCGTAGGTCTTAACTCTCAAAGTGTCCTAGTTTAAAAGGGGTTCCATCCTAGTACCTCCGGAAGTGTCCTTAAATTGCATATTTGTAACTTTTACGAACTCCATAGAAAGTCAATGGTAACCCGCGCCTGTGTTTAGACACTGCACGCTGCTCCCGTGGGCCTCCTACTTCCTAACCTTTGGTCGATTAGAGTAGCCCCAGTGATTCCACAGGCCCTAGGTCTGCTTTCTAATTCTCTTGTGGTACTTATACCACTTTCTTATTATATGGTTTGTGAGGCGCCTAGGGCATAACGTATACTGTGCAACTTATCGTAAATTAACTGTGTGACTTGTATTGTATTTTGACCTCTGACCTCATAAAGAGTGCAGAGGGGTTGTGTTTAGATTAAATACATATATATTTGATATATACCTTGTGTGGTGTCCTTTCATTTGGTACTCAAGGGATTATAATTGGTAAGGCATCTTGCTGAACTCGCCTACTGAAGTCTTAGCCTGAAGACTGCTGGTTCATGCTACCACTAGGATAGCTTTCTATAAGGTTGACTTTACAACCACGATCAATAAAGGTCGATTAGACTGGTGCAAGGTGCCCACTAGAACTAGTGGACATCATATGCCAGGCTAACTTCTCACAGCGAGGATCCGTGTCAAAGATGCATCATGCAGCCGAAGCAATACATCTGTTCGAAAATGTTGTGAGGCTGCATTGTGAGGTCCTGCGCTGCCATCAAGGATCTCATTGACTAGGGCTTGCAATGCAAATCCCATCATTGAGGATTCGGCCACAGTCGGGGCAATGCATCAGTTCCCAATGACTGTGAGGCTGTGATGCAGAGTACATTGTCATTATCCAGAATGCTTTTGATTAGAAATGTGAGGGACCGTGCTGAAGTTGTGATGTGCCGTTGGGGTGATGCATCAGTTTTGAGGACTGTAGCAGCAATGTGGGTCTTGGCGACGGGTCCGAACCGTGCAGCGGTGATGATTGATTAGTCTGCTCGGTATGCGCCACATTGCAGAGGAAATGCATTGGTCTGCTCGATTCACAGAGGATGGCAAGCACCTTAGGCACACTTCCAAGGGTCCATGACTGGGGTGGTGCCACTTGGTAGAGTACAGTTACAGATGGGAGAGTACATATGCAGGTCCAAGGTTGTTGGGTGCATGTTATGTCCCTGAGGCTGCAGATTAAGAGGTTAGCCAACTAGCCCTTGGCGTCATTCTGGGTTCTGGGTTCAAGAGATGCAGATGCATTCCTTCTCAAAATCTATATTTTATTCTCCAAAACCCTGGAATATGTGATGATTATAGCATCTGATAAATTCTGAACACTGTTAGATCTGGGGCTCTCTAGTTGGCAATGGTATTCACCTTTGTCCAAATAGAGACCCTTACTTCTAAGTCAGGGTAAGGGGATTACACTCCTTAATAACCCCTGCTCACCCCCTTGGTAGCTTGGCACGAGCAGACAGGCTTATCTCAGAGGCAGTGTGTTAAGCATTTGTGAATATACACAGTAATACAGTGATAACACTACAGAGAGACACAACACAGGGTTTATAAAAATAAGTATTCTTTATATAGACTTAAACACAAGAGCACAAACGACAAAAATCCACAATTCTACACCTAAGATTACTTAAAAGATTATTAAAGTCGCTTAGTTCAAGTTGTTGGTAAATGCGACAAAGTTCTCAACAAAGTACCTGGATGCGTATCACAAAGTGAACAAAAGGCTCGCAAAAGGGGAGATGCGTCGGTTCCGTGATCCGGGGCAGATGATGCGTCGTGCCTCAATGCTTGCGCAGAGTAGGGGATGCGTCGTAATCCTTACCGGTGCAGAGGTGATGCGTAGATTCTCGGCCTGCGGGCCTGTTACGGTGGGCAAGATGGCACCTTGATGCGAAGCGATGATCCGGTTGCGATGCGAGAAGATGGCGCCCTTGATACGGCGATGCAATGACGATGTGATGAGGCCCTGGCAGCCTAGCGACGACTCTGTACTTTGGGGCCGCGACAGGCCCTGCAACACGCTTCTCCGGTGATGCGATGGCGACTCTCACGATGGCGTCACGCTTCTCCGGTGATGCGACAGCGGGCAGCTTCGAGGAACACACACTTCTAGGGAGATGCGGCGAAGGCACGCTTCTCCGGCGATGTGACGATTTCAGCTACGGCGGCGACGCGCTTCTTCTCGATGTGACGCGCTTCCAGCTCCCAGCGGCACGCAAGTGTCTGGAGTCAGAATTCCCAGCAAGGAAATTCAGTGGGGAGCTGGAGGTGAAGTCTTTTGTCCCTGAGACTTCAGCAGGAGGCAAGCACAGTTCAAGCCCTTGGAGAATATTCTGTAGTTGAAAGTCCTTACAAAGTTCCTTCTCCTTTCCCTTGGCAATGAAGCAACCACTGCAGGCCAACCCAGCAAACAGCACACTGGCAGATGGGCAGCACTACTCCTGCAGCCTCCTTGGTTCTTCTCCTTGGCAGAAAGGTTTCTTGTCCAGAAGTGATCTAATTTCTTTGGATCAGGGTCCCAATATTTATACCCCAAAATGCTTTGTTCTCTGAAGGCAGAGAGGCCTCTGCCTAATCCAAACCAGTTCCAGAGCACTTTGTTTACATGACTCTCTTCTTCCTTTCACTGTGCAGAGCAGAGATATGAGCCACCCCACAGGAGGTGGAGCCAGCACAGGGGAGGGAATATACAGCTCTGGAGCACTCTGTTGACACGATTCCTCCTCTCCTTTCACAGTGCAGGGCAGACACATCAGACAAGCCACAGGAGGTGGAGCCAGCATTGATGCATCTAGATGCAGATCTCTCTATTCACCACCGGGCTGCCCCAGCCTGTCTCCTGGAATCCCTCAGCCCTGTCACTCACAAAGCCAGACAAGGAATACACAACCCAGCAGAGGCAGACCTGGAAAGTTAGGCAAGAAAATACCTACTTTCTAAAAGTGGTATTTTCAAACAAAGAATATTAAAACAAACTTTACTAAAAGATGTATTTTATTATTCTTTCAGGCATAATAAATTTGAATTTCCACCATGTACCCTGAGTCAGTTAGGATTATAAGAATGTAATAATCTAACTGCCCATTCTGGCCTATGAGAACAGGTATGTTTTCACAAAAGAGAAGACCCCCACTAAGTTCCAGGGAACATGGTACTGTCGACAATGTAAGTCAAAAAGGAATCCCTGGACTACATATGCTTTTCTCCACACTCTTATCTTTCATACACCCAACTCTCAAGAACAACACGGTTTTTAAGTATGTGTCAAACCAACACGAAAATATGATGTTTACACTCTCTGTATTTTATTAATTAGTGTTTTTCTCATTTAAAATTCAGATCACTTTCTGAAGGCATTATTTAAAAACATACATTATATTATCACATTTGAACCAATTGATCACAATATTACATAAAAAATACACTGTTAAAAAAACAAAATCATATAAAAACCACAGAATTGTTACTACTAAGCTTCCAAAGTTTCCAAGTACAAAATAAATCACAATTGACGAACCCTCCTAACCTGTAGGTACAAAAATTCCTACTACCATACTTTCCTGACCCAATAACCTCATACAATTTTAGAGTAATTTAGAAAATACAGTATCCAGAATTGTGGTATATCTGTTATCTTGTCGGGTTTTTATTGGGTTCTATTTATCCAAGCGTCGACGCGTTTCGGTGTTATTTTATTGATATGGTAACACCTTCTTCAGGACAGCAAAATTCATAGGGTCATCGTTTATAAATTTCCTTTAAAATGAAAGGGTAGCAATGCTTGTTTCCCTCCTTTTCCCACTCAGGAATTCGTTATGATCTTAAGGGATTTTAATTCCCCTCAGGGTGTTGGCTTCCTATTTTGTAAATCTCCCTTTTCTTAATCAGGTCAAAGTAGGCAGAGGGAGAACTGTGTAGAACAGGCCGATGTTCCTGTCACACTCTTATCTTTGATCTTGCAATTCTATGGTTAACCTTATGACGACCTGCCCAAGAAATGTACGGTTTCCTGTTGTCCGGTATTGATTCCTGTGTACTCTCCTGATCTTTGTTCCAGTAGCTATCATCTTATATTGAGTTAAAATTTTCCAGTTTCGTTCCAAGCGCGCGTCTACCCACAACGAAGAAACGAGGTAGACGCGCGCTTGGAACGAAACTCTGAACATATCCGGTTCACTGCAATATAGAAATAAGACGCTATACCTCGTTTGGAGAATTAAGATCAGGAGAGTACACAGGAATCGATAACGGACAACAGGAAACCGTACATTTCTTGGGCAGGTCGTCATAAGGTTAACCATAGAATTGCAAGATCAAAGATAAAAGTGTGACAGGAACATCGGCCTGTCCTACACAGTTCTCCCTCTGCCTACTTTGACCTGATTAAGAAAAGGGAGATTTACAAAATAGGAAGCCAACACCCTGAGTGGAATTAAAATCCCTTAAGATCATAACGAATTCCTGAGTGGGAAAAGGAGGGAAATAAGCATTGCTACCCTTTCATTTTAAAGGAAATTTATAAACGATGACCCTATGAATTTTGCTGTCCTGAAGAAGGTGGTACCATATCAATAAAATAACACCGTAACGCGTCGACGCTTGGATAAATAGAACCCAATAAAAACCCGACAAGATAACAGATATACCACAATTCTGGATACTGTATTTTCTAAATTACTCTAAAATTGTATGAGGTTATTGGGTCAGGAAAGTATGGTAGTAGGAATTTTTGTACCTACAGGTTAGGACGGTTTGTCAATTGTGATTTATTTTGTACTTGGAAACTTTGGAAGCTTAGTAGTAACAATTCTGTGGTTTTTATATGATTTTGTTTTTTTAACAGTGTATTTTTTATGTAATATTGTGATCAATTGGTTCAAATGTGATAATATAATGTATGTTTTTAAATAATGCCTTCAGAAAGTGATCTGAATTTTAAATGAGAAAAACACTAATTAATAAAATACAGAGAGTGTAAACGTCATATTTTCGTGTTGGTTTGACACATACTTAAAAAACGTGTTGTTCTTGAGAGTTGGGTGTATGAAAGATAAGAGTGTGGAGAAAAGCATATGTAGTCCAGGGATTCCTTTTTGACTTACATTATATGAGAACAGGTATCCTTCAATAGTGAAAAACGAAAATGGCTGTAATTCACTATTAGAACATGCTACACACATCAGAACATGTCCTAATGAAATGAAATGAAATGAAACAAATTTATAACGCGCTGACTCAGCCCATCGGGCATCAAGGCGCCTAACCAGAAAATTATATATTTTTCATGTCCAGAGAAAAGGATTACTGGTAGGCTTTCTTGAAGCACCAAGTTTTTAGGGCCTTTTTAAAAAGGGGCAGAGAGGTTAGGGACTTCAGTTCCAGTGGAAGTGCATTCCAGAGGCGCGGGGCCACTGTGGAGAATGCTCTTCCACCCCATCTGGACTTCTTAGTCCGAGGGATCACCAACAGATTGTGTTGTGATGAGCGTAGACATCTACTAGGGGTATAGCCAAGGAGGAGAGATCCCAGCCCGTCAGATGTTCCCGCTTTCAAAGCCCTGTGCACAAGACAGATAATCTTGAAAGAGATACGATGCTCTATGGGAAGCCAGTGAAGGCTCTTTCTGGCTAGTGTCGCAGAGGAAGAGCGGGGAATGTCTAGTACAAATCTTGCAGCCGCGTTCTGTACTATTTGGAGGCGCTGACTCAGTCCCTTGTTGATCTCCGCATAAAGAGAGTTGCAGTAATCCAATCTTGCCCCGATCAGCGCAACTACTGTCTGTTTTCTAGCCTGGGGAGAGAGGTAGTGCGCTATTCTTCGTAGAATTTTGATGATTCCCCAGCAGGTAGCCACCGTTCATTTAACCTGAAGGGTCATTGCCAGCGAGGTATCAAAAATGACCCCTAAATTTCTGGCTGAAAATGAGGGGACAGGGCAGGTTCCCAGGGAGGGCGGCCACCATTCATTTGACCATACATCCTGGTCCCTTCCAAATATCAGCACCTCTGTCTTTTCGCCATTCAGTCTCAAGGAGTTGAGTATCATCCAGTCAGAGACTGATTGCATACAACTCCTGAACCTGGATGCGGAGTTGCTGGCAGGTTGGGTCAGTGACACCATAACCTGAGTGTCGTCTGCGTATGACACTACTTCCATACCATGTGCTCTTACTAGTCTTGCAAGTGGGGCCACATAAATGTTAAATAGGGTAGGGCTTAAAGCCGACCCTTGTGGAACCCCCCATTGCAATGAAGTGGCAGGGGAGAGGTAATCTCCGAATTTGACCCTCTGTTCTCTAAGATCTAAAAAGGAGGACAGAAGGCTCAAAGTGGGCCCCTCCACTCCTATCTCCCTCAAACGAGATGTTAAAATTGCAGGAGATAGGGTGTCAAATGCTGCGGTCAGATCGAGTAAGACCAGCAGCGTTGTCAGTCCCTAATCCACTTTCACTCTAATGTGATTTGTCACCATGGTAAGAGCAGACTCTGTACTATGCAACTTCCTAAACCCATGCTGGGTCTAATCTAAGAACCCAGAGGAGTCGAGGAAAGCAGACAGGTGTAAGTTCAGGTGGATCTCTAACATTTTGGCGGGCGCAGGGAGTAAAGATATAGGTCGAAAGTTTTTTAAGATGGTGGGATCTAGGGAGGGTTTCTTTAATAATGGTTTAACAATCGCTTTCTTCCAGGCTGATGGATAGACCCCATGAAGCAGGGCACTATTCATTACCTCCAACAATGGAGGAAGAAGTGTGTCCCTACACTCCTTCATTATTCTAAGGGGACAGGGGTCCAGAGGGGAGGAGGATTTAATCCTATTTAACAGGGAATCGAGGATGTCAAGGGTGATCACCGGAAAATTAGACAGAGTCATGGTCGGATCTTTAAGCCAAGCTTCAGAGTTGGTAAGAGCCTGGATAGTAAGATTTCCTAGAGTTTGTTTCTGCGATTCCAACTGGGTAACGATTTCCTCGATTTTGGTATGAAAAAAGGTTGAAATCTTGTCGCAGAACTCCTGAGATCCCGTGACTGGGTCTTGGACTTGCAGTGAACAGAGAGAGTCCACTATTTTAAACAGCTCTTTTGATGAGGTGAGGGAGGTAGTAAGGTTAGAAAAGTATTGTTGTTTAGTCTTGATGACCATAGCCTTATATTCCCCTAGCAGATGTTTGTGAAGCTCTCTGTCCACAATGTCCCAAGATTTCCTCCATTTTCTCTCCTCTCTCCTGCACCCCTGTCTCATCTTCCTAAGAGGTTCGGTGAACCAGGGGGCGGAGGGCTTACGCCTCGCTGAATATCGGCGTGTGAGTGGAGCTAAGGTGTCTATAGCCTCAGCGATGGTGTTAGCAAGGTTATGTGCTGCCTTCTCTGGGTCTGAGGGCATGGGGGACGACCTGATAAGTGGGGCCAGAGAGTCGTTGGTAATATTTTTATAGTTCCTTTTGCCCTCTACTTGAGTCAGACCCTTCATAGATGGATCTAGGCAAGGAAGGGTCAACACTATAGGTACGGCCAGATGGTCTGACCATACCAACGGTTCAGGGGTGCCAGTTCTAACCCTGGGGTCATTAGAGAAGACTCCATCAAGTGTATGGCCTGCCCGAAGAGTTGGCCCTTTTACCAGTTGGGAAAAGCCACAAGCTTCAAGGGGATCTACCAAGGTGGAGGTGTCTTTAGATGTAGAGTCATCCAGGTGGAAATTTAAGTCACCTAAAATAGTAAAATGGGGAATTCCAACATATGGCTCCAAGATTCTAAACAGGTCGCAGCTAAATTTGGATCTAGGTCCAGGAGGTCTATATACAAGAAGGCCAACAAAAGACGCAGAGGGAGATGAAGAAATAAAGAAATGTAGGACCTGGTAGGGGTCGGATGGGGCCGTCAGTGCAATAATACGGCAGATAAGATGTGACTGATAGAGAATTGCTAGACCACCTCCCCTTCGCTTAACTCTATCATATCTGTGTAATGAATAACCCTCTGCGATGACCATGAGAAGGTCATGTCCTGAGGTCTCTGAGGCCCAAGTTTCCGTAACAAAGACCCAGTCAGGCCTTCTAGCCACCACAAAATCATGAAAGGCGACGTTGTTTTTAATTATGGAACGAGCATTGATAAGATATCCTTTCTCCTCACGAGTCTTTTTAGGCATAGGGCATGAATTGACAGGTGAATGGATGTCCATGGGGAGAAGGTCAGGACTAGGGGTATGTTTGATATGTGGGGCCATAACCAGTACTTCCTCGGGTGTATACCTGTGATGGTATATAGCGTCTGTCGGTTTCCAAGACTGCATATCCTCTAGAGTATAAGAGTATAGAACCCGATGAAGAGGGGCAGGGAATCCGGAGTGCAGCCCGTCCTCAGCGCAGACGGGCTGAACTCTGGCGTAACTCCGGCGCTAATCCGGCGCGACCGCTGATTGCGTCCGCTGCGCGGAGCCATGACCGTATGCTTTTATGGTGATGACTCACCCAAGATGGCCGCCGCTAACACTCCGCCCGAGTCCCCGGTGTCTCAGCCCTAAAATCGGTCGGACACTGTGTGTGAGACAGCGCTAAGTGGTAAGTGCAAAACGTAATTTAAAATCAGCCCCGTAAAAGAAGCCTACACCCTAAGCTAGATGAGGCCACGAACAGCGCCCTAAATCGGCGCATTAGTACTGAGGGGGGGAGAGGACACAAGGGTCAAATGCTAGCAAATAAAACAGTTTCTGCAAGGACACGAAAAAGATACAGCCCGGCTCAAGCCTCAGGCGCTTACAACTGAAATCTCGCGAGTGGAGCGCTCTGCCTACTTTTATGGTGATGACTCACCCAAGATGGCCGCCGCTAACACTCCGCCCGAGTCCCCGGTGTCTCAGCCCTAAAATCGGCCGGACACTGTGTGTGAGACAGCGCTAAGTGGTAAGTGCAAAACGTAATTTAAAATCAGCCCCTTAAAAGAAGCATGCACCCTAAGCTAGATGAGGCCACGAACAGCGCCCTAAATCGGCGCGTTAGTACTGAGGGGGGGAGAGGACACAAGGGTCAAATGCTAGCAAATAAAACAGTTTCTGCAAGGACACGAAAAAGATACAGCCCGGCTCAAGCCTCAGGCGCTTACAACTGAAATCTCGCGAGTGGAGCGCTCTGTCTACTTTTATGGTGAAGACTCACCCAAGATGGCCGCCGCTAACACTCCGCCCGAGTCCCCGGTGTCTCAGCCCTAAAATCGTCCGGACACTGTGTGTGAGACAGCGCTAAGTGGTAAGTGCAAAACGTAATTTAAAATCAGCCCCTTAAAAGAAGCCTACACCCTAAGCTAGATGAGGCCACGAACAGCGCCCTAAATCGGCGCGTTAGTACTGAGGGGGGGAGAGGACACAAGGGTCAAATGCTAGCAAATAAAACAGTTTCTGCAAGGACACGAAAAAGATACAGCCCAGCTCAAGCCTCAGGCGCTTACAACTGAAATCTCGCGAGTGGAGCGCTCTGCCTACTTTTATGGTGATGACTCACCCAAGATGGCCGCCGCTAACACTCTGCCCGAGTCCCCGGTGTCTCAGCCCTAAAATCGGCCGGACACTGTGTGTGAGACAGCGCTAAGTGGTAAGTGCAAAACGTAATTTAAAATCAGCCCCTTAAAAGAAGCCTACACCCTAAGCTAGATGAGGCCACGAACAGCGCCCTAAATCGGCGCGTTAGTACTGAGGGGGGGAGAGGACACAAGGGTCAAATGCTAGCAAAGAAAACAGTTTCTGCAAGGACACGAAAAAGATACAGCCCGACTCAAGCCTCAGGCGCTTACAACTGAAATCCTACCTTATACTTACAATGCACCCTGCCCTTGGGCCTACCATAGGGGTGTCTAATATGAAGCAAAGGGAACGTTTAGGGACTGGCAAGTGGGTGCACTTGGCCAAGTCGGCATGGCAGTGCTAGACTGCACACAGGCCTTGCAATGGCAGGCCTGAGACACACTTTACACGCTGCTTCTGTGGGTGGCACAACCAGTGCTGCAAGCCCACCAGCAGCATTTGATTTACAACCCCTGGGCTCACATGGGGCACTGTACTAGGGGCTGACAGATAAATCAAATAACCCAATCATGGAATAACCAATTAATACATCAATTTAACATAGGAAGCACTTGCACTGTGGCACTGATTAGCAGTGGCACAGTGCCCAAAGCATAAAACCAGCAAAACATATCAAAACAGAGGAGGCAATCCGTCAAAATGGAAGGGAGACGCATGTCAATGATGCCAGGTCTAACAAACACCTTGTTGCCTGATTATTATCAGATGCAATAATTAGCATACCTGACACAGTCTTTTAATAATCAAGCCCTGGCGCGTAAGGTATTGGAATCACAGTGTTTGTTATAATTACCATATCCACACAATTTTCCTCAGGTAACTATCAGTAGGTCAAACTGGTTGAAACGTACGGGTGAAAAGTACGTGCGTACGTTGGTCAAAAGGTGTTGAAACAGGGAAAAGTGCTCAGTAAACAGTGGCAGAAGCAATCTTTGATGCACAACGCACCCAAATACGCCTGTTTTACCTCATTTTAAAATGCATAACTTGTGATACGTGATAATTATCAGCCTTTTTAAATTCAGGTCCCCAGAATATCGAATTCTAAAAGATGGGAAACGTATATCATCTCCAGTGGACCCCCTGGTAATGAGGGCCATACTGTTTTTTATTATCATTCTGATCTCCAGAAAAAAAAAAAACATTCTGTTCCAGCACTCTGGATATTTTCGTTGTTTGGGATATACTCATGCTGCCTTATTTATAAATCTGCAAGAAAGATTGACAATGCAATACCCTTCTTTGTTCCTCATCGAAGTCACCTATCATTCACTACTGCACTCTACTGCGGGCTAATGGGAGGAGTGTTCCGTCTGGTTGCTCCATTCCTTTTCTGCTCCCTCCTATTACCTCAGTCTGCGACTGCTTCAAAGTACCCGCTGCAATCAAATCTTAACGTGATCCTTCTTTTCACTCTCAGACGATCTCTGTACTTGTCCACCAGGTTTGAACCATAAGCAGTTTTGGGATATCTGAGACACATTTAAAAAGAAGATGAACTTCAAAAGTAGAGTATGAAAGTTGAATGTGTTAATCTTGAATAACAATGCTCATGTGCAAACAATTAAAGACTAAGGGCCAGATGCATCAAGCAATGAAATAGCGATTACTTATCAACGATTATTAAGGAATCGCAAATAAGGACTCGCTGTTAGCTATGCATGAAGAGGATAGCGAAAAAATAAAGATTCGCTAAAAATCGCTAAATACAATAGCGATTTCATGTTAAGAATTCGCTATCGTGAAAAACCTCCATTCTCGCATTTTGCAATCCCGCTATTTGCGACATCGCAAATAGCGATATCGCAATTTGCGATATCGCAAATTGCGATATCGTGAAAACTACAGAGTCGCATTGGGAGCAGGCTGATGACATCACAATCAGGAAGTCAATCAGCCCATGCTGCCACCTGTGCACAGAGGAACAGAGAGGCAGAAGCAGAGTCCTGGGGAGAGAGCAGAAAACACAAACTGTTGTTTGCTGACAGGTGGAGACAGCCAAAATGTCCCAAACAGCTACAGAGGAGGGTGCAGTGGCCAGGAAGAGAAAAATCAAGTTCAGTGAGAGTGAACTTGAGAACCTCATTGAGGAGGTGGCAAACAACCATGAGAAGCTTTTTGGGAAGCTCTCCCTTAAAGTACCAGAGGCTGAAAAAATAAGGATCTGGAACCGGATTAAAAACAAAGTGAATGCTGTGGGGGTCACCCACCGCAGCATAGATGACTTAAAGAAGCGATGGTACGACCTGCATAGCCGTGCCAAGGAGCGGATAGCGGAAAGGCTGAAGGAGGCGAAGGAGACCGGAAGAGGAAGCTCAACAGTCCCAGACAACACTGCCCTGGAGGACATGGTTGAGGGCACAATCCAGCCTGAAGCAGTGGTGGGAGTAACGCAGCTGGATACATCCGGGGTGGCCAGTAGCTCACAAGGTAAGATGCATGATAATCAACATATCAATGTACATACTGATTGTGCCCAAACTGTAATCAACCAGCAAAATCACAGTAGAAATAGTCCAGTCCACATTTTACATAGGGACACTAATGCATTATGGACTAATGCCCAAATGCTACCAAAATGCAGTACAGTCATTGATGAGAGACAGTGAAAGCATAAATGTAAAGAATTTCAATGTTGCTCAACTTATGCAACAACATAAAATAACATTGCACTGTTTCACATCACAGATGCAGCAGAAGTGCACACTGATGACAGTGATTGTGGAGACAGCACACAGGTCATTGATGAGGCTGCCGTGTCAAAACCTGTGACACCACCACCCAAATCCAAGGCACCAGCAAAACGCAGGGCCACAGTTACACCACTGCAGCCAATGGAGACAGAACAGGAACGAGAAACTGCTCCTGGGACATGCCGTCCAAGTGCGAGCCACACAACTACACCCCAGGCACATGTCAGTCCAGGAACAAGACTCAGGCCAAGGACCCATATCTGGGCACTGGAGGCAGGAACTCCCAATGAGTGGGGTGGCGTGGAGTCACAGATGTTGCGGGTGCAGCGCCTGCAAGCGAGGCATATGGTAGCCATCAACCTGCAGATGACGAAAATTAACAAAAACATATCAGTCATGGCCGAGAGTGTGAAGGAACTAACTACTGCACTTGTGGAAGCAAACAGACAATCAAACAACACACTGCAGGAGGTGGCGCGTGTGATGCAGGAGGGACACACCACACAGAGGAGGAAGCATCACCAGTTAGTGACCTGCATGGCTGGCTATACCAGGTCCAACAACAAGATTTGCAACAGCATAGCACCGCTGTCACGTCGGTCAGTGGAAATGCAGATTGATATGGGCTATTGTTGTGGGGATGTGTCCAAATCACTTGGCCAAATTACCACTGCTGTTGAACTGATGCAGTCTAGCACTGGTGAGCACTGCAATGCTACAGGGGAAGAGGGTAGTGAGGCATCCAGCCTAAGCAGCATAACTGCGCCACTCACCACTGTCAGGAGGAGCAGTAGCCGTAGACAAACACCTACCGCTGCATCCGGGAATGTAGATGCAGATGCAGGTAAAAGACGTTTGGGTGTGAGAGGGAGAAAACGCTAAACATCAGAAGGGTGGAATTCATCATGGTGACGTAACCATGTCCAAGACATTCTTTGTGACTGCATTTCAAGTCCTTTGTGTGTCTCATATGTCCTTTAGTGCATGCAGTTAATGTGCTAATGGACACCAGCTATGTTCAATTATACACCCCTACCGCTTCACATGGTGATAAATATTTTTCTTCTAATGCAAATAAGTGTTGTGTGTCATCATTACATACCTTAGAAATAATGCTGGGTGATGTCTGTACGTTTTCTTTGACCCTCCGCTGAACTCGCAAGATGTGCCCGGCGTGGGTGTGCTGGGGGCTGGTTGCCCTCAGTATCGGATTCCTCAATGGGGATACCTCTCCTTGTTGCTATATTGTGCAACATAGCACATGCCGCCACTATCCTGCAGCATGGTTCCGGTTGGTACAGCATTGCTCCTCCAGTTTTATGCAGGATGCGGAAGTGACTCTTGAGCAATCCAAATGTCCGTTCGATTACATTACGTGTCCTGATGTGGGCTGCATTGTACCTCTGTTGTTGTGGGCTAGCTGGGTTCAAGTATGGAGTCATGATGTAATGCCTCACCGCGTATGCACTGTCACCTACAGGGTAACAAGCAATGTGTTAGTGTCAGGTATGCATTGCAATTACATACTTCAGTAATGAGTATTGTATTCAATTTACCTAGCAGGTGTCCGTCGCCAAAATCACCCCTGAGCAGACGTGTGTGCATGCCACTATGGCGGAAGATGTAGGAATCGTGGGTGCTCCCAGGGTATTGTGCTACGAGGTCGGCAATGATGTTTTTTGCATTGCACACTGCTTGGACATTTATTGAGTGATATGCGTTCCGGTTGCGGAAGATATACTCATTTACGGCAGGGGGACATATGGCTACGTGGGTGCAATCTATGCATCCGATCACGTGTGGAAACTGGGCAACTTGGTAGAAGTTCTGTTTTGTTTGGGTCAATTCCTGTTGGGTTGTGGGGAAGGTGATGTGGTTGTTGATCAAAGACATCATGGCGGCCAGGAAGGATTTAAAGAACTGCGAAAGGGAGCTCTGTGATACCCCTCCAGCTTCTGCCCCTACATCATGGAAGCTACCTGACGCAAGCAGGTGCAGGCAACATAGCACCTGGACATGAGTTGGGATGGCCTGGGTCCTAAGTGTTTGGCGCTGCAATAGTGGGTCCAATTCATCTATTAAGTAGTGAATCATTGCAGCATTCAGCCTGTACTTGTCATATATTTGCTCACGAGTCTGTCCCAACAAAGTGATGCGCAGGCGGAAGATTCTCTCCTGGATTCTCCTTCTGGGCTGGCCTGCTGCAAGTATCCTCCTCCTCCTCGCAAAAATGAAGAGTGCTGCCATTGTGGAAGGCCACTACGGCCTCATGGGTCTGTTTAAATAGGCTTCAGATGGATAGCAGGTGAGTAAAGTTTTTTTTTTACCACCTGATTGTGATTCCCTTTAAAATGCTATCACAAAATTGCGATTTTTGATATAATAGCTATTTGCGATTTTTCATGATTAGTGTTAGCGATTATTTAGCGATTTCGCAAAATCGATTTAGCGAAATCGCAAAATATTTCGCAGTATCCTTGGATTCTCGCAAATTCCGATTCGCTAAGGGGGTTCCACCTGGATTCTGCGATTTATTTAGCGAATTTGCATGTTCGATTTTGCAAATTCGCAATTTGTTTTTTTTTCACATCACGAATAGCTTTTCTTTTATTTGCGATCGCAATAGCTAATTCGCACCTATTGCGATCGCAATTTTGGTTGATGCCTCTGGCTGTAAATTATGAGAGATGTTAGCTAAAAAGTACATTGCTCAATTTACGAATAAAACGAACAATGTTAGCAAATAAGTGCATTGCTCAATTCACGAATAAAACTAACAAGCTGTTTTTGTTCACCAACAGCTACACAACACAATCTGTAATGTAGTCCACATTGCCTCTTTATATTCCAAAGTTCCTGCACAGCGAACAAGAATTCTGAGAAACGATCGCAAATTTGCAGAAGTAATGTAAACCTCTCCATGTGCTACAATATGAACTCCTGCTGGGCACATCAGATGCACACTTCATTTCAGACGATTTGCTAGCTCAGGAACAGAGAAAGGTTGTCTGATCTCAATGTATACATAGATAAAGATTATAAATCTACTTACAGCAATGAAGAAACACATCACAGGGGTATCTAACAAGCTCTAAATTATGTTCATTTCATTAATCTCACTTTCAACATTTTTTTAAGTAATATTTTTCCATGAGCATAGAATGAAAAATATTTTGTAGGTGGCCTAAGAGTAGAGGGCTGCTGCAGCACTTCCTTTTAGAGGGGCCGCCCTGAAACCCCGTCCATAACCTTTACACATTCAGATTTAAATGGCAGGGAAAAAAAATGCTCTGTATCCTAGAATGTTTTTACTGGCATCGGCGTTCCTACGTTGAAACATGGGACACTCTCACAAAAAGCAGGTGCTGTAATAAGCAATTAGTTCTTTATAGAAAACCGCTTAATAAAAAGTGCACGACTAGTAACGATTACATCTGTGGTACAGGCTAGATAAACATTCTTCCAACATAAGAGTGTCAAGTCGATAAAAAAATGAGGTTTTTTATTTATTTTTAATTTTTCGCAGACTTTGAAGGGCACGTCTTCAAGTCAGACAAGCGTGTAATTGCTTCTTTTGTTTCATCTTTCGAGACAGTACCTCTTCCAGACATTTCCTACGAAATATCTGGCCTCGCTTCCTTATAACCCAATTGTTTAAGAATCCAGATAAAACAAAATACCTTTTTGAAGCATATCTGTGTGTGCAATTGACTGTTTCTCTCTTATAAACAGAGGAGGCACCGTATGCTGATCTACCTCCTGACAATAATGATATGAAACTTATAATGATATGAAACTTATAATGCGCTCAGCTTACCCTGGGGCATCCCGGCGCAGACGGACCAAGGAGAGACTCAAGTAATCATTATTGAGGAAACAAGAAGGTCTTAAGAAGTTTCCTAAATGGTAAGATCTTAGGCTCAGAACGAATCTCGAGGGGCAGAGAGTTCCATAAAGTCGCCACCTGTACAGAAAAGCGTCTGCCCCCAGTTCGAACTCTCCTTACTCTTGCTGACTGCAGTAGATGTTGTTGGTCTGAGCGTAAAGGACGTGGAGGCTTATAAGGACGGGCCATATTAAAAAGAATAGGGGGACCTTTGCCATGCAAAATTTTGTGGGCCGTGCATAGCGCCTTAAACTTCACCCGCTCCTTCACCGGGAGCCAATGAAGCATCTTAAGGGCCGGAGCAGCGGACTGTCTTCTAGGAACATCCATAAGAAGTCTAGCCGCTGCATTTTGCACCTGCTGGAGAGTTTTAAAGGTCGCTTCGGGAGCGCCAAGAAACAACGCATTCCCGTAGTCAAGCCTCGAGAGGATTAAACCACGTACCAAAAGCTTCCTTGCTGGATCAGGAAGTAGTGGTAACACCTTTCGAGCTGACCTCAGAAGACCGAAGCAGACCCCCGCGGTCTTCTTGGCGTGAGTCCTGAAGGACAGATCTTGCTCCAACCATACTCCCAAGGACTTGATCTCCTTCTTGGGAGATGGTGGCTCACCAAGAGACCGGGGCCAACAGCTAGCAATAATGGAGGGACTGGTATTACCCAGGAGCATCAGCTCGGTCTTTCCTCCATTAAGCTTTAAAGCAGAGTTGGACATCCAGCGATAGACATTAGCCAGGCAGTCGTGTAATACCTCAGGTTGTTCCGCCAGCTGAGTAAGGCCCACCACCAGCTGAGTATCATCAGCATAGCTGATGATCTTCACCCCCGAGGGGGCGACTAACCTTTCAAGTGGAGTCATATATATATTAAATAAGGTAGGGCTCAACGATGAGCCCTGCGGGACTCCACTTTGAAGGGGAAATAGGGCAGACTGCTCTGCTCCTTCCCAGACTTGGTAGAAACGGTTGGCAAGAAACGATCCCAGCCATTTCAGGGCCGTCCCTGAGACACCTACCTCTGACAGACGCTGGAGGAGCACCTGATGGCTCACGGTGTCAAAGGCAGCACTCAAGTCCAGGAGGATCACTGCCACTGACCCTCCTGAATCTAGAGTGCTCCTAGCTTTCTCCACTACTGCCAACAGGGCTGTGTCTGTTCCCTGGCCGGGACGGAAACCAGTCTGGGAGTCTCCCAACAGGTGGTTGGACTCTAGATGGTAAGAGAGCTGGCGGTTGACCAATTTCTCTGCAACTTTAGAAAACCCAGGCAGAAGTGAAATGGGCCTGAAGTTAGTCAAGTTGGATGGATCCAATCCTGGCTTCTTCAATAAGGCTTTTACCACTGCCTGTTTCCATCGCTGGGGCACGGTCCCATGGGCAAGTGACAAATTTAAAAGGTCAGTCAGAGGGGCAGACAAAGCATTTGCCACAAGCTTGAGATATTTTATGGGAACTGGGTCACTTGGAGATCCACTCTGCATCTCAAGCAAAACTTTTGTCACCTCCTCTTCTGAGAAGGGGCCAAAGTGGGCTAGCTCAATAGGGCATGAAATTTGACAAGCAGTCGGCTCCAAGATTTGAGGAATATCAGGCAAAGAGGATAATATTTTCTCTATTTTAGAATGAAAGAAGCTCGCCAATTCCTCACACTTTTTCTTTGGGATTGTCATGCACAACTGGAGGAACCGGGGCTTTCAGAAGTTCCTTAAAAACCTTAAACGATTCTCCAGAAGAATTACTTGCCCCCTCGATCTTTTCGCTAAAAAAGTTCTTTTTTGCAACCTTCAGAGCATTTTTGTATATCCTCATCTCTCTTTTATAGTTGGCCCGGCTACCTTCCGTCGGCTCTCTCCTCCAGGCCCGTTCAAGCCTTTTACAGGAGGTTCTGAAACTCCTAAGTTCAGATGTGTACCAAGGAGCCGTGGTGATTCTTCTCTCCCTGACAAGTCTCCTTTTTTTAGGAATTAATAAGTCCAGCGAGTTAGTGAGCCATTCACCCAGATGCTGATCAGCAATATTGGGGTCATCTACAAGGTGAGGACAGGTTCTAGTGAGCTCTTCTGCCCAGCTGTCCACCGGTAACTTTGACCAGAGTCGTTCCATAATATATTGTCTGGGTGCAGAGTCTCTCCGGCTCCCCAGCAACCAACTGAACGGAATAAGATGGTGATCCGTCCAGGGGAGAGCCAACATCTGGAGAGCTTGCAGGTTCGCCGAATTAGCGAAAACCGCATCAAGCTGATGCCCTCTGTTATGAGTAGCTCCCACGGTAACAAGGTGTAGATCTAGAGCACCCAGTGAGCTAAGCACATCTCTAGCTGTTACATCATTTGGATCATCGAAATGAAAATTAAAGTCCCCAAGGACAACAAAATTGGACGAGGCGGCAGCCAGTGGAATAACGGCTTCCATAAAAGAGTCTACGAAATTCCCCAATGCTGCGGGAGGCCGGTACACAAGAAGACCGGCGATGGAAACAGTAGGGGATATGCAGAAAGAAAATGTACACGCTTCCGAATTATTAATTCCACAGTCTACTGCTTTGCAAACAAATATATCTCTGTATACCAAAGCCACTCCACCCCCTCTCCCATCCGGCCTATCAAGATGGTAAATAAGATATCCCGGAGGGAGAGCGTTGACAATATCGGGACCAGAGCATGTGGTTAACCACGTTTCAGTCAAGAATAAAACGTCTAAACAATGATCCACCAGGAGGGAATGAATTTCCAAAGCGTGGCAAGGCAATGATCTGCAATTAAGAAGAGCCATAGTGAGTAAGTCCTTGTTCCTACAAACATTATCCGGGCGACACCTAAGACAATAATTGAAAACTGTACCCTCAGCCCAATAGTCGCAGCAGCTTGGATGTTTAGGCGCGCGAAGCGAAAGTAGAGTGTCACGTGAATACCTATATGAAGGGGCCAGAGGTCTTATGGAGTAGGGCGGAGTGACATGCCCTAAGCCCGTCTGGGCCCGGACGGGCACAGACGGGCTTGACTCTGGCGAAACTCCGGCGACAGTCCGGAGATGACGCTGCGTAATGACGCTGCGCGTCAGCATGGCTGGCTTTATGTTCGCCGAGCGCGAGGAAACTAGAGCGCTACCCACGCCGCCTGTACTGTCCCCCCTCCCAATATGGCCACCAAAACGAGGCAGTGGGCAGAGGCCCGCTAAAACGCGGTGATTTGTCCAATTTTAAATGGGAGTAAGGTGGCAGCAATGCGGGTATGCGAGTGGCCCTAATTTAAAAACAAGGAAAAAACGAACAACTAATAACAAATTAATGGGCAGAAACGGGGTCGTTTTAAAAACGCATTAAATTCAGCAGCCAGCAGCAGAGTGCGCTTATGGTCAGAGATGTTAAAGGGAGCTCACCTGAAAGTTGCCTGGCTTTATGCTCGCCGAGCGCGAGGAAACTAGAGCGCTACCCACGCTGCCTGTACTGTCCCCCCTCCCAATATGGCCACCAAAACGAGGCAGTGGGCAGAGGCCCGCTAAAACGCGGTGATTTGTCCAATTTTAAATGGGAGTAAGGTGGCAGCAATGCGGGTATGCGAGTGGCCCTAATTTAAAAACAAGGAAAAAACGAACAACTAATAACAAATTAATGGGCAGAAACGGGGTCGTTTTAAAAACGCATTAAATTCAGCAGCCAGCAGCAGAGTGCGCTTATGGTCAGAGATGATAAGTCACTGGTCCATGTGTATGAACTGGAATGGACATTCCAGATCAAAATGTCCATTCTCCATGTAAAAACGGGTGCAGTGCTGGGCGAATGTGATTGTAGCAGCAATGCATGCAGCGTGAGTCCTTCAATTTTAGAAGCATCAGAAGAAGCTGGAGGAAAGCTGGTTAAACCAAGCTTCCCATTGAGATAGCGTCCTATCCAGAGCAACACCATCAACCAGCTCTTTACCAGGGCCACCCTTCTTATTCACCGCATTATCACCGATGAGATCTTGGAGCAGCTGCTGGATTGTGGGATTGGAGGTAGACCACATCTGTCCCTCGGCCTCACTAAAATATTCATTAGTAAGCTATCTTAGAAGAGAGTGCCTAGAATACTGGACCAAAAAATGTGCTGAAGAAGTTACCACTCCGTACAAAGGACTATCCATAATGCGCATTTCTAATGCATCAACGATTTCAGCGTTTACAAATTCATTGGTTGAAATAGGCACCTCAGGACCCATACCCCCAGATTCATCAAAGTCCTGTTTTGCGAGTCCTTAATTGCGATTTTTAAGGAATCGCTATTAAAGACTCGCAAAACGGGATGCATGTAGAAATCGCAATATTTTTTGCGATTTCTACTGCTTCCTTATTTGCGATTCGCTAATTGCTAATCGCAAATAAGGAATGGCTGTCCCATTCATTCCTATGGGCTTAAAGGCCCATAGGAATGAATGGGGAGTCATTCCTTATTTGCGATTAGCAAATAGCGAATCGCAAATAAGGAAGCGATTTCAAGGGTGCCAGGGTGTCCAAAGGACACCCTGTAGCACCCCTGAAATGGTAATGTACACTGGTGTTGCGCACACACATGTCCAAAGGACATGTGTGTGTGTAACATACAACTTAGAAAAATGCACTAAAGTGCATTTTTCTAAGTTTTCGCTATTTACCACGTAGCTAGACTTCGCGGTAAATAGCGGCCCCAGATTACGAATTCGCAATTTTAAGATTGTTCATGAATTGCATTTAAGGAATCTCAAATTGAGATTCCTTAAATGCAATTATTCGCAATTTAGCTATTTCTAGAATCGCGATTTTTGCATTTGGGATGATGAATCCCAAATGCAAAAATAGCGCTCGCAAAGGGCCAGATTCTCAGAATCTGGCCCTTTGCGAGCCGATTTTGGCTGGATGAATCTGGCTGTAAGTCCTTCTTGCATTCGTTGGATACACGTTATTTGAGAAGGTGGCGCCTAAGTATGCTCTCGTAGTGTCCTTCAGCTGAGCATGGAGCACGTAGGAAAGCGTCTCTGAATTCTCCTACAAAGCCCACCTGAAGTTTAGGCCTTCCTGCAAATTATGAGGTCATTTCACAAGACTTCATGATAACATCAGCATCATCAATGCATCTTATTGCATTTCTTAAAACATCATTGCATGAGTTGGTTCGTCTGACCTTGTCAACACCAATGATCTCCATATTGCCATATCAGAAGGAAATCTTGTAGTTGCAGATGATACTAGTAGGACTGAGGGTATCTGCAGTAACCCCATAGTGTCAGTAATCTTAGTGCTGGTACTAAGATCTTGCAGAAACAGTAGTGATAAGGTTGATCTGGATGGGGATGTCTAGCACAGGCACCAATAAATACCATGTCATTGGCATAGTAGTATTTCAGGAATTGATGTGGCATTACCTCCTAGTACATATTGAGTAGAATTATCTTCCCCGTAAATTGTGTAGTGGTGTTACCTTCAACTTAAGTGGAGTTGTAGCATTATGTCTCTTGTAACTGACCCAGTATTGGCTTCATGTTGCCATATTTGCACAGGCAAACCGCAAAGCACTGCATGCAGTAGAAACAGGTAACGGTGATTTCCATCACATTGCGAGCAGTACTAACTATTTGCAGTGGGTTGCATGTAGCAAAGTCACAAAAGTAAAACCAGTCATGTATGCATTATACTACCATTTTGGCGCGGCCCCATTGAACGCCTAAACCAAAGGCTCATTTGTGCACATAAGTAGAAAGTATATAAATGCGAAAAAACACTTGATGGCCTCCGCTCCACCTGCACCGCACTCAAACAGATGTGGATTTTTTTCTACTATTGTCTGTCATGAGACTCATTAATGTGCCTTTACGTCAAGCTATTAACTTTGACAGGTTCCACCTGTCAGTGATTCATCACGCCACATTGCTTGGCTGTATTTTGTAGCTCGTTAATACACATTCAGTTGCTGTCCCAGATTTGACCACTGTGGAACTGGTTCTTATCAGGTGCAGGTGCAGCAGAGTTGACACATGTGACGGTAGTGAACTCATTTGCATCCTTGGCAGTAATGGCAGCGTTTGCATTGATAACAGTAGTTACAATGCAAAATATAAAGATCATCATATTGGGCAAAAGCAATAGGGCATTGCAATTCTAGTGAAAGTATGAGTTCTTCTTCCTATCAACACCATTATCAAGAAGTCGACTCAAAGATTTTCGGGGTCATGTGAGCAGCAGCTTTGTCCACGGTTGTGCTGGCTGGCAGCCTCAGAGCATAGCTAGATCAATTGCAAGCGAAGTAGCCACAGAAGAACATTTTGATAAACAGAAGAGCTATCTCTTTTCCTGCATGGCGTTTCAGATTTACAAAGTGTAGAGATACTTCATTTGTAATGGTATCAGGAAAAACAGCAGTGATGTATATTGTAAGAAGGTTCCGTAGGCATGTAGGTTCTTCAGTTGATCTTTATTAACATATAAGTAATAGCAGTACAGCAACAACACGATAGTACGTCCTCCGTCCTCCCTTCCAGTAACTGACTCCCCAGCATTCGCTCTTGCATACAAGACGCATTCCACACGAGCACATGCACACACGCGCATACGGATACACACACGCACACAACACGAGACTCACACGCGCGCAACACCAACACGATACCACACACCCTCCTCCTCAGAAAAGCTAAGCACCCACATAGAATCAACCTAATCTATAATCAGCAAACCGGGCAGGCAACTTCCTTACTCTATCACCACGTCGGAGATACCCATCATCAACGCCAGAATGAGGGGAAGCAGGTCTAACATCACCAACGTCCTCAACACCATCACCAGGATCACAATCAGTACTACAACTACCAGTACCGCCACTGTTTGCACCACTAGATAACTCCAATTCTTTTGCAAAACCAAACTCATCACTCAGAAAATAGCCACTACAAGATCCACGATCATGATGTGCACCAGCCACACCACCCCTCTTATTACAAAAACTCAATTGACGAAAATTCCATCTTTTACCATCTTCTAATTCAACAGCACTACCAAAAACCTTAATCACTTTTAAAGGTTTGGACCATACACTTTCACCCTTCAACACTTTCCTGGGGTTCTTCACCCTGACCAACTGACCAATCCGAACTAAAGGCCAAGCTGGTTTACTACCATGGTGCCGCTGGTTGCGATCTTGATATTTCTTAACCTCGGTTCTGATTTCTTTATCAATATTTCCAGTGTCGTATTGCATTTTATTATTCCTTTTCCTTAACCACCAAGGCACCAACCCAGAGAAAGGTTTCCTGCCCCTCAAGATCTCGAAGGGCGTTCTCCCTGTAGCTGAATGGGGGGTAACACGATAAGCAGTCAGTCTTTCTTGCAAGGCTTTCCTCCAAGGCTACCCTGCACTTAAAGCCAACTCAATTGCTTCCTTGACTACTCTGTTGAAGCGTTCAACTTGGCCGTTGCCTTCTGGGTGATATAATGAAGATCTAACATGTTTGATACCCATCACATGTAAAAACTCTTCCATCTTCTGTGACACAAATTGGGGACCATTGTCAGAAACTAATATTTCAGGAACACCCTCTCTAGAAAATACGTCTTCTAAAAACTCAATAACCACATCTGATGACATCCCACTTACCATCCTTACCTCGGGCCATTTAGAATAATAATCCACTAGTACAATGGCATAACATTCCGTAGATGATAAAGCAGAAAATGGCCCCATAAAATCAATAGCTACTTTTTGCCACGGATACTCAGGTAATTCAACCATGGTTAATGGTACATGTAATGGTTTAACTACTTTATCGCTAGTACAACAAATCTTGCAATCTCTTACTAGGCGGTCCACCATAGAATCTAACCCTGGCCACCAAAACCACTCCTTGACCCTTTTCTTCGAACTAGACATACCACCATGTCCTAAGTGGCTTCTCTCAGCAATAACCTTTCTTAAGCCCACAGGGGGAACGATCCTGTCGCCCCTTAGGATGATATCATTGGCTATACACAATTCATCTTTAATTTTGGAAAATGCAACACATTCACCACGTAAACTGGACTCCCTTGGCCAACCCTCAACGATAAAACGTTTAATCTCCTTCAGGACCATGTCTTTCTCCATCTCATTCATCCATGATGTCTCCGAGATACCGCTAATGGCATCCTGCATCCCAACAAGAAATACATCCTTAATGGTGAATGCTACTTCACAATCAGTATTGGTTATAACCTCCTTGGAATCTGCATTGGGTAATCTGGATAATCCATCAGCAACTACATTATCTTTACCCGGGATATACTCTATGCTAAAATTAAACATCTGCAACTTTGAAGCTAATCGAGCCAACCTTGGAGTTAAGTTTTTTCCTCCCTCAGGTCTTAAAATATTCACCAATGGTTTGTGATCCGTACAAATTCTAAATTTCCTCCCCCAGACATACATTCGAAATCTTTCAGCTGCCCATGAAGCCGCCAATAACTCTTTCTCAATCACGGAATAGTTCCGCTCCGCTTGAGTCAAGGTGCGTGAAGCATATGCTACTACCCATTTTTCAGATTTAACTCGCTGGGAAAATACAGCACCAATTCCATAACCAGATGCATCCACAGATAATACACATTCAGCCGTTGGCACAAATGGTTTCAGACAAGGAGTGGTAACTATCTCCTTCTTCACTTCCTCAAAACATGTCTTTTGTTGCTCACCCCATGTAAATACTGCACCTCTTTTTAATAACAATCTCAAAGGTTCAACCTTTGAAGCATAGTTTTCAATAAAACGTGAATAAAACTCAGTGAGTCCAAGAAATGACATCAATTTCTCTTTGCTATTGGGCTCCGGAACAGCTAAGATAGCATCAACATGACTGATTTTAGGTCGGATCCCATCTTTAGATATCACATGTCCTAAATATTCAACTTCAGATTTTCCAAAAACACATTTCTCATTTTTTATGGTTAAACCACTCTTTCTCAACGCATCTAGAACCTCAAATAAACTTTTATCGTGACATTCTTTGTCTTTCCCATATATTAAAATGTCATCTTGAAAGACCTTGGCATTCTCAATGCCTTGTAAAACTCTGCACATTTCCCTTTGGAAAACAGCCGAAGCACTGGCGAGACCAAATGGCATTCGTTTGTACCTGAACATTCCTTCTGTAGTTATGAAGGCAGTACAATGTCTAGAATCATCATCTAATACAATTTGATGGTACGCGCTGGTTAAGTCAATCTTGGAAAACCAAGATGAGCCACCAACAGATGATGTAAGCTCCTGCAGATTAGGGAGAGGGAATGTGTCCACCCAAATAGCTTCATTTAAACATCTTAGGTCTACGCACAGTCGTAAATCGCCATTAGATTTAAGCGAAATCACGACTGGCGAAACCCAATCTGAACTTTCCACAGGTTCAACAATGCCATCGCTACATAGTTTCTTAAGTATCTCACCTAATTTTTCCCTATAACTGATGGGAACATTCCTAAGTTTTTGTCGAATAGGACATGCGCCCTCTCTTAATATTATTTTATGTTTGAACCCAACCATTTTGCCAATCCCATTCGAAAACACATCAGGAAATTTTTCTTGTAAGTTTGAATAAGTATTATTCTGAATGCATTCATCTTGAATAGAATAAACAGGACATTCCCGTCTGGGGTCAATTATCATGCCTAAATCAAAAATGTGTGGCCACCCCAAAATAGTTGCACCTTTGTCGGCCACATAAATTTTACCCTGGCACGAATTACCACCAAAGATTATTACGGCAATTATGAACCCTTCTAAAGGTATTTTATGCCCAGTGTAACTACCAGGTCGTACATCAGGACCTAATAATGGTCTAGTAGGCCACAGAGATTTAAACAAATCCATGCCCATAATGGTGTACCATGCACAAGAATCTACCATGACCTTTACCTCCAACCCATCAATAGTGACCAGGCATGACGGTAATTTTTTTACCTTACTTGTTTCTTTAAAAGATTCATCCTGTATGCTACATACATCACCTACAACATAGAAAGCATCATCTTGGTTATTAGCATGAACACAATTAATGTCATCTTGTTCATCACTTTGTAAATAGTTAACTTTAGCTTTGAAATCTCGACAGACCTTAGTAAAGTGTCCCTTTTTTTTACAATTAGTGCAAATTTTGTCAAGAGCAGGACACCACTTATAATTAGCTAGATGCGTCAAAGATCCACATCTAAAACATGCAAACTTTTTTGATTCACCAGTTTTTACATAAGTTTTTTCATTCCCCTTTTTATTAGAGTAAGATGAATAACTAGTCCTACTATCGGTCTTGGGTTTATAACTATCAACCTTATTCACAGCATTGATAGATGCAGAATCACTATCATTTTTTTCATTTCTGACTTCACGAATGCATTGGTCATTTATTTCCACGCCTCTAGCGACTTCAATTGCATTCTTCAATGAAATGCTGCCAGACGACCATAATTTCTCCTGGATTTTTTTGGATTTAGTCTTCATAAGAATCTGGTCCCGCAAAACCTGATCATATGTGATGGTTTCAAATTCACAAGTGACTGCTAAACCCCTTAAGGCAGAAACAAATTGATCAATTGACTCATCGCTTTTTTGAGCCCTTGAATAAAACTTAAACCTTTCCATCACTACGTTAATTTTCCTTCCAAATCTTTCCTGCATCTGTTTAACAGCACACTGATAAGCGCCCATATCACCAGCATTTTCAATTTTTGGTAGATTTTTAAACTCCCTCAACCCTACAGCACCTAATCTATGTTTAAGTAGTGATACCTTCCTATCTTGAGAAGGTTCTTCTTCATTTAACACTTCAACATAAGCCTCAAACATATCAATCCAAAGATCCCATGCAATAGGAGGTTCACCAGATTCCGCCAGAAAAAATGGAGGTGGATGAATTGAAGACATTATAACCACAATATAAGAGAAATATAATTTGACACTTGCAAAATAAAAGAAAAAAAAATTTCCAAATACTTGCGCAAACAGTTCACCAAAGTCCAGGTTGATATGAAGTTCCACTTGTACAAAAAGTTCACCAAAGTTCAAGTAGTATGAGAGAAAAGAAAAAAACGATTTTGTAATTGTAAAAAAAATAGTAAATAAGATATTACCCACAACGTAGAACTAACTGGATGGCCAGCGTTAATTTTACTTATAAACGCCGTGTATGTGTTTATTTATCTGAACATCTGAACACATTGGTAAAATGCAGTGTTGAACGCGTTGCTCAATGTTGTTTTGATCGCGTTGCTAAGTTACTGCCTATCGCGTTACTCAGATGTTGTCTTGATCGCGTCGCTATGATACTCTGTTGACGCGTTAATGCGAGGAAAACACATCCAAAATGGCCACACGTTGTGCGTAGTACGTGATGACACTATCACGTGATGATGACGATCAACTACGGGAAGACTAGGAGATCAACTGCACGCGCAACTGTTCTTCACGAGTCATTCAGTTTAAAAGATGCATCATACGTTGCAGTGGATAGTTTAAGGTAACTTCTTAATTTTCACAAAGAGTTCAGCCAGAAGTTACTCACTGTTGTAGTTGAAAGTCTTTTAGAAGTAATCCGTTGGTTAGTAATTGATAGCAATAATATTCACTGGTCCAACAAGATTTAAAAGTAGAAAAAATTAAAAAAAATCGATGTTGCTGCTGCAAATCCCGCTCGTCGCCATGTATTGTAAGAAGGTTCCGTAGGCATGTAGGTTCTTCAGTTGATCTTTATTAACATATAAGTAATAGCAGTACAGCAACAACACGATAGTACGTCCTCCGTCCTCCCTTCCAGTAACTGACTCCCCAGCATTCGCTCTTGCATACAAGACGCATTCCACACGAGCACATGCACACACGCGCATACGGATACACACACGCACACAACACGAGACTCACACGCGCGCAACACCAACACGATACCACAATGTCCCTGGTATTGTTACTAATTATCATATGCCTAATAACAATTTGAGAAATGTAAATCAAGGATGGGAATGCCTCTTGTAATAGTAGTTGATCTTGAGATCAATTTATGCACTGCTTTTTCCCTTGATGTGACTGATAGCTTTAATTTATTTTTTTGGTCATTTTTTAAATCAGGTTAGCATCACCAAAAGCCATGTGAACTTCTAGTTGTTGTAGCTCACTTTGCTTCAAACTAGTGTCATTTTGTTGTTGTAACTGTATCCAACAAAACACCACCATTTAGTGATGTAGCGTGCTTCTATAATCCTCAATGTATTCCTTGACTTTGTAAAATCCACTGCCACGTAGATGGCATTATTTTCAAATGTGATTATGATAAACAGTTGTGTTTGTGAATTTGAGAACTGCCTGCATATCTGTAAGTGGATACAGCAAGTCATACCTTTTCTGCTTCATGCAGAGGCACTGGATAGACCCAGAGACATGGTTGCCCAGCAACCCGTCCTGAGGTAGTGAGCCTGTGATGACAGATGGTGCTGTAATCCCCCTAAAGTGACTCATTTGGCGGTGGGTGGTGCTGAGGGGTGATGAAGAGCTCTTAACCACCAGATTTGCTCCCTGCCATCTTAGAAATTATGTAAAACAAAGCTGGGGTAATTTTATTGTCAATAGGAACAAACATGCAGCACTCTATAGTAGAAGGTGTGTCTGGTTACTGATATTCTAGTTTTTTCTTTTAAATTTGCTTGCTTGGTCGCTGGCACTTTGAGCTAGCTTAGAAGATGGAAGAAACAAGAAACGCCTCCACATCTGCTGTAAGAAAAGAGACAGTCCACTGGCTGCCAGGGGGTTATTGGAAGAATTTTGTTCGTACCACTTGATTGAGCCTCTTTGCTCAACATAGCTTTCAGAACTAAGAGAAACACCTTCCTGATCTCATTCACATGTGCTTTTTTCAACTTCTACTATAATTCCTGCCCACTGGAGAATCTTACTTCAGGATTCTAAGAGTTGAGCAGCTGCTGCAAAGTTGTTGGAACCAGAGGATTGATCACTACAAAAATATGCACCCTCTGCGCATGTTAGCCGTCCTGATATAGCAAAAGGAATTAGATTCTAATCAAACTGTCTTGTACTTTTAAATGTGGATCCAACAGCAAGGCTAATAAATAAAAAATGTTCATTTGATTACTGATGACTTTCTTTAACCCATGTTCAAGGCACATAACCAGGAACGATGTGCTACCCCATGATGACACAGACTCAATGGACTGAAGTATTTAAGCCAGCAATACAATTAGAGTGATGGATAGATATTCAGTCATCATCAACATTAAAAATTAGGGCAGAACACCAGTGCCCCGAGGGTTCAAGGGGTGTTTGTAACCACTTTTCGCACACCCGGGTCACTTTGGAATCATAGAGAGGGCCACAGGCGCTTGCGCAGCCCCTTCTGTAATACTGATAGAGCTGGCACATAAAGCACCAGCGCTATCTTCATGAGGCATTTCCTCATTTGCATGGTGGCGTGCCTCATGCAAATGAGGTGATCCTTTTGCCTCTGAGCCCGCTCCGTATTACAGACGTGAGTGCAGAGGCAAAGAAGCTCTCAGGAGGCACACTGACAGTGCACCACCTAAAAGGTGGCACATTGTCAGTGCATCACCTAAAAGGTGGTGCACTCTCCCTGCACCCCTTGATTGCAGCCTCTGGAGATAGTTAAGGGGGACTAATGGGACCCCCAGACATCCCCTTGCAGGTGGGTACAGTTACTCATTGCATCCGCCTGCAAGAGGATCTCTAATTCCCTTTTAAAGGGCAAGAGGGATGCCGCCTGCACTGTGAAAACATGTAGCGGATTCAAAGCAGCCACTTTTCACAGGAATGCGCAACCCCCAGGGTAGCACAAGTTTACAGCTGCCCTGGGGGCTGTGCATTCCATGGAATAGAGTGTACTTTCCCTGCTTGCGCATGGCGCACCTGTTTTAAGGTGTACCGGGTGCAAACAGGGAAAGTCTGCCCTTTACATAATAGGGCCCCAGGATTCAACAAATTGCCTGGATGATAACTGACAACTCATTTAACTGGAGTGGCAATGGGCCAGTGTAGGAAATTCACATTTTGCAGTCCCTTATTTTTGCTAGTTTTGTTACTCTGTGCACATTACCCCTGATAACCAAAATTAAAGGTCTGTGCTCCCCCTTTAAACATTGTTATGTTGGCTTATTCCTGAATGGCACATTTGACGTGCTGCATGATAGCGTGCTCCACAAATCTGCAAAAAGTTTTAAAGGTGACCCAGAGGAGCTACTCTCGAAACCCTAAAAATGTGGGACTTAAAAAACTAAGGGGGTGATTACGAGTTTGGCGGTCCATAGGATTGGCAAATCCACTGTGGCACGGCGGCTGCCTCTGCACCAGCGATCCGACTGCCCTATTTGAAGTTTGGCAGTCAGACGGCCATTGGCCTGTTGCAACAGCCAGATAACCACCATTCCCTGGTGGTATTGCAACAGTGTGAGGCAGGAATATGATGGTGGTGCCGTTGTGGCATTGTCAAGCATGTTAAGAGTTCCTTATTGCCAGCCTTTTCATGGCGGAAAACCCACCATAAAAAGGCTAGCGGTGAGGGAACTGGTGTCATAGGCCATGGGGATGCATGTAAGGGGCACATGGTGTGCCCCTTTGTGTGCATGCACCACCTTTCCTGCACTGCATGGACTGCAGAGTCCATGCCATGCAGGAAAGGGCTTTGTCGCTCTCATTCTAGTGCCTTTTTTGAAGGCATTGCCATGGGACCAATTAATACACAAATGACCTAGACCTTGTGGGCACTTATAAATTCATCCTTTTTAGGTATACCATATGTTGCATGAATATTACAAACTTAGTCGCCTTCCTTTAATTATTGGGGTAGTCGGTATATCCTGAAAGTGTGCCTCCTTTAACATTCGCCCATTCCCTAAAAGTAAAAATCTAGTTGTGAGACAACAAAAACACACACACCTTAGTGTCAAACTGAAACACAAGAAAAACGAAAAAAGTGTGTGGGAGCGAGATGGCACCTCACGGGCGCACCACCGACGGGAACCTGGCAGGTACTCACCAGGATTGCCCTGTTCTCATCATTGGCACCATCAAGCTCGGAAAAGAAAAATGTGTCCAAGAAACACAAAAGGAAAGTATTTTGTGAAAGTATGCAGTTAAAGAAGACCACAAGACAACCAATAAAGTGTCAAAACAACATATACACCACACGACAACACAGATATACAATTTTATTCTGTCTCTTGTGTTGGGTGTGGAATCTAAAAAAGTAAGTGTGGTTACTAACTATCCAACCAACACCACTTTACTTGCCGACATGTTTCATTGCCATCAAATTTTTTGGCAATTTCTTCAGGGCGTCATACATATTAAAGCCACTGCATAAGGACAAACTAGTCTTCACAACTGAAAGACAAATAAAAACACTTTTGCAGCAGCCTGCCTATAGAGCGTGTGCTACCTCATCCCAAAAGCATATAACTCAACCTTCATTACTGCACTCGTACCAGCCGGGAGGGTAGTGACCTCATGGAACTGCAACCCCGAATGTGGGTCATTGATCCTTCCCCTTCAATTTGCTGTGAGGGATTAAACAGAGAGACAGTGCACGTGCTTAACTCCTGTGTTCCTGTCTCATTATGAAAAACTAATCATAGACCTCATACTATCCCAATCATTCAAGTGAGTTGTCAGCCAAAAAGTCTCTACCGGTCTTTTCCAGTGACGTGCCACCCTATTGACATCCTAAACCACCCGGGGTCCTTACTCCTTACCGAACTGGTGGGGGGTGTCTAGCGTGAACTCGGCACATGTGTTATTCCAACAGATGCCTGTTCTATTTGTCTTGGTTAGATGGCGCATTGTCGTGAAGTAATGCGGCCGCCATCTTGGGCTGGGCAGGGTCCCTTTATAATCAATATCTCTGCCGGTCTCGGGACGAAAGCACACCGGATCTCTACTCGATATCTCAACTTTTCAAGTTTTCTTGTCTCATTATAAAAAAATGTGTGAAAGACCTCATTTTCTCCCCCATCATTAGAGTGTATTCTCACCTAACTCGGTCAAAGTGACTCGGCCGATCTTATAGAGTGCCGAGCCATCATATCTAAGTTATAAACAACCCCGGAGCCCTTACTCCTTACCGCAATGGTGGAAGGTGTCTGGCGTCAACTCATCCCATGTCTACCTCGAACAGATCCCTGTTCTATATACATTAGTTTGATGGCGTGTTCTCGCGATATGACGCGGCCGCCATTTTGGACCGGGAAAGGTTCCTTTGTAATCAATGCTGTTGCCTATCTCGAGACAAAATCTCGCGGGAACTCGATTCAGTGTCAATAATTTTTCAATCAACTTTATCAGTCATTACAAAGTGGATAAGATGATTTATTAGTGTATTTCAAATGTTTTCGGAAAACATTTTTTCAAATCATTTTTCAAAAAGGACGGGCGCCACATAGCACCATTTTTTCATGGAATAATCCAAATACCTACTAAAGCCTCCCCTCTTTTTAATATGGCTCTAAAACCCATCACTGCATGTACGGCATTTCATAGCCAATATAGCACGAGGTGGCTTCGTAGAAGAGGCTTTTCATTGCTCAAGACCTATGCGACTCCCTGACTGATTTCTTCTTGGATAAAATCTCTATCATCAAAGCCAGTATTTCCACTATATCACACAGGGAACCTTTGGACAACTTGATAACCAATGCATCCACTCTGGATCATTTTCCCATCATCTGTCCTCTGACCTTTTCAGAATTATTGACTCACATCAAATCTGGCTCCCCCAATGATTGCTGCCCCTTCATATCACTCTCTGCTTTACCACATAGCGTGTTACCCTTTATTAATGAGTCTCTCATGCAGGGTTAGGTACCTAGTGCTTTCAAGAACGCAATAGTGGTCCCTCTTCTTAAGAAACCAGGGGCTGACCCTGTGAATCCTTCTAATTATCGGCCTATCTCCCTCCTTCCTTTTTTGGCTAAGATCTTAGAGGCCCATGTCACTAAGAGCCTATCCAATTTCATCGAATAGTCAGAAAACCTACAGTCACACCAGGCAGGATTTTGGCCCGCCCACTCTACTGAGTCCGTAATTCTGGCTATGTTGGACACTATGAGAGCTAATGCTGATAAGGGTGGCTCTCAGGCTCTGGTGCTACTGGATTTATCGGCCGCTTCGACACGGTCGACCATAAAATCCTGTTAGACCGTGTCGAGCAGGCCGGCATACAGGGCTCCGCTTACAACTGGATTAAATCCTTCTTAGAAGGTCGAACCCAAGCAGTACGTCTTGCTTCTTTCACTGCTCCTAAGATCGCGACTACATGTGGAGTCCCACAGGGCTCGTCTCTTTCCCCACTTCTGTTTAATCTTTACCTCCTGCCCTGATTTACTCCTTAAAAGACAGGAAGGTAACTACCTTTAATTATGCGGACGACCTCCAGCTTGTCTTCCCCCTGGACAGCTCCTCTGACTCTATCCATCAATTTCAAGCCACTATACTCCATATCCAGATTGGTTGGACCTTAACCATCTGAAACTTAACCCCGGCAAGACTGAACTAATCTTGCCTGGGAAGAGTGAGCTTTCCTGGGGCCTACACTACTGGCCGCCAGAATTGGGACCCCCGTCCCCTCTTCCTCTGTGAAAAGTCTTGGGGTCATCATAAATGCAGACCTATCACTTAGAGGCCAAGTGGGGTCAGTGGTCTCGTCCTGCTTTTTTCAACTACGCAGGATCAGGAAAATTGCGCATCTGCTGACCCACTCAGCCCTTATACAGGTTGTGATAGCTCTGGTACTCTCTCGCCTTGACTTCTCCAATTCTATTTACCTCGGCCTCCCATTATGTTCACTTAAACGCCTTCAAATGGTACAGAATCAGGCCGCAAGGTTAATCCAGAAGCAACCTAGATGGCTGTCTGCTAGACCTTTGCTGGACAAACCTTACTGGCTACCTATTGCCCAACGTGCTGCCTTCAAGACAGGGTGTATCATTTTTAAAGCTCTGCACGGCAGGAGCCCCAACTTTATCAGCTGCCTGATAGCAAGGCATGCTCCACTCCGCAACCTACGGTCTGCCCATCTTCAGTTACTGATTACCCGCACCTTCAAACTCAAACGCCAGGGAGGGAGCAGGTTCTATTACCTTGCCCCAAAATTTTGTAATTCCCTGCCATTAGCAATCCGGAAGTGAGTTACCTGCTGGTGTTCGGAAAGTTGCTTATGACCTGGCTGTTTGAGCAAGCACCTGCGTAATCTGTCTCTGTTTTGACATTTGCCTTGATCAGCACCATGAAACCTCCTGGTGACCGTGCGCTTTGAACATTTCTATTAACATAACATAACAAGAGGGAGTATTCAACTAAACCTAAGCAGGACCCCCGTGTGCTGAAGGCACCTCTAACAGTCTGCACACCAGCAAACCCCATACCCTAAACATACAATACTTCCACTATAGGTCTAACACAATATGCGGGCTGCATCTATCCAACATCAGCTCTACTGACATTGTCAGGACATCACCACCTTGTCATAATAATATAAAACCAACACCTGAGTCAATCAATATTAGAAACCTTGCATGATGGTACCTAACATGCAGTGCTCTCGAATTTGGAATTGGGGAACTAGATTCAAGTCCCGGCCTTGGCTTATATCCTATGATTCTGTCCAAATCACATAATCTCACCACCTCTAAAAAAAACAGATGGTTCAAGCGCCATGAGTCTTTCGAGTGATTTGTGTGTTGAATAAATGTCCCTGATTTGATTTGATTTAGTGTAAAGTGCTTTAATGCCCTTATGGAAGATCGTGCTATATAAAAAGAAACTGCAGAAAAATTAATTCAACTATGCGTATAATGACTCACTGGTAAATCTGTTACTCTCAATACACTTTCTTTCTTTACCCTCACTGCAAAACAATCACAACACCTAAAAATAAAAATCTGTACACTCAAAAGACATAAGTCTAAACGTCCCAACCCTAGAAAGGCTTACAAACTGATGATGTCTGTAAATATTTGACTTTTTTTCTTCTTTTTTTCTTCTCGCCAGCAGGCTCCCTGACCTCTTGAGTGGGGTACACATGTGCAGTACTCTTTACAGCGTAGGAGCTTTTTTCAGCAAAGTCTAATGCTCCCCTCTATGTCATCTCAGTTATTCCTGATGGCCGACCGGCATGGCAAGAGCAATTCTCTGCTCTCTCTCGCACCCTTTTAATACCAGCAACGATAAGGGGAATGGTTACGTTGCTGCTCCCACAGACACCCGCACAGGGAGTAGGAAGAGATGGGCTGAGCGTCTACATTCAGGACAAGGTTGTTGTCCCTAAGACACTGGCCTTGCCAGGAGGCTGAAAAAAGAGTCGGACAGAATGAGCTTGATTCCATCCATCCAGTGATAGTGGAATTTCTTTCTGAATACCATTTAAATCTTACAGGCCATAATCAATATAATAAATGTCCTATATGGGGGAAGATACCAGGCTGAGTTAGACAGTAGTCTCACAAACTCAGCCGGTTAGTGGGACTCAATTAGTAAGACTCAATCACAGTAGATATCTGAAAACTGGATGGTCCAAATGCAAAAACATATAGGGGGCAGTTATTCGGGTCATAGTCCAATTTATCACAATCTTCATCCTACTACTTAATTTTTTCCCAGTCAACTTCCCCTTTTCATCCACCAAACGTAGAAATTGCTGGAAAAAGCAATTACGCAGGGCCCAGAAGACAACTATTTTGAAAAATCTATGCCTTTTTTGAGTAAACAATAGTTTTCATATTTGTTTAATGTTTACTATTGCTGCCTAAAATGGGTGGAAAAAGTTAGCTAAAAATCCAGAACATTGGCTTTAACAACTGATACTACCTTTTACACTAAAATCTAGACTAATGTTTTTCACTCTTCTTTATATCATTTTAAACATAATCCAAATGGAAAATTGGGAATATCAAGGGACACATCAAAGCAAAACAAATATGTTTCTTTTCTTTCATCATGACATTTTTTTTTCCATTCACTAATATCAACTCTACTAAATTGTAAAAAGCAAGGTTCTCAATCCATTGACTGAAACGTCTTACTATCTGAGGTTAATAGAATCAATTTATAAACGTAGGTTCTCAATTTCAGTTATGGCTTAGCTAATGTATCAGAAAATTCCATAGAGCTTTGAGCTTGTTGCAGGGACCAGAATTTCTAACATGGATGTTACCTTTAACAGTTATGATATGTTCATTTTTATAGAGCACTAATCAGCCACGATAGCATTCAGGTGCTTGAGCAGGTGTTTAAGTGTGTGGTCCCCGCCAAATTATTCAAAGAGCCAGGTCTTCAACTTCTTCCGAAACTCAAGTATCGAGGCTTGGATGTGTTGTGGGAAGTTGTTCCATGTTTTGGATGCTATGTAAGAGAAAGAGCAAATGCCTGTTCTGCATTTGTGATGGGGGCGTGGGGTTGTGAGTGAGTGCGAGACTGAGCTTAGATGTATTGATGAGTTATGAAAGTGTATGTGACTGTGGAGGTAAGTGTGCTCATAATGTGTAGGGCTTTTTAGGTGTGCATGGAGAGACAAAGACTGTGTTTGTGAATAGGGAGCCACTGGAGCTCCCTTAGGAGAGGTGAGAGGCTGGTGCAGTGGGGGGATTTGCATATGAGTCTTGAGGAGGTGTTCTGTTCAGGAGTTGTCTGAAATTCTGTCATGCAGTGTGTTTCCATATTCTGGTCAGCTTGTGATGTGTACCTGCATGACTGTTCACCTCGAGTTCTGTGGAAGCCACTTTTTTTGTTGCATTCGTAGGATGTGGAAGTCCAATGGAGCACATTGCATTGAGCTGTGCTGTCATGTTGAGCTTGTCATATAAAATGATCCCAAGATTGCTGGCATGGTCGGTGGGTGTTGGTGTGGGTCCCAGTACAGTCAGCCATCAAGTGTTACCCCACAGGCATTCTTGTTCCCAAAGACCATTATTTCAATCTTGATGGGGTTCAGTTAAAAGCACTTCATTCTTATCCATTCCGTCACCAGTGTCACGTAGTTGGTGAATTTGGTTCTGGTTTTGGGTGTCTAGTCCATAAGGGAGAGGATGAGTTGGGTGTTGTCGTCTAGGCAATTATGGTAATGCCTTAGGATCTGATGATGTGGAGCCATGTAGACAATGAACAGGGTTGGGCTGTGGGAGGAACCTTGGGGAACTTCACACACCAGTTTCTTGGACTCAGATGTGAAGGGTGTCTGTCTGGTTTTTTGGGTTCCTCTTCTGAGGAAGGAGCAAATCCAGTAGAGCTCAGGTACTTGGATAGTACATTAATGGAGTTTTCTGATGAGTGTGTTGTGGTAGGCTGTGTGAAATGCCGCTGAGAGGTCATGCACGATGAGGGCGGATGTTTTTTCTCTGTCAAGGATGGTCCTAATATTATTGCTGGCTTTGATGAGAGTGGTTTCTGTGTTGTGGTTATTTCTGAATCATGATTGAGTGTTGGTCAGTAGGCGGTGAACCTCTGCTTACAGAGTAGTGGAGCTGCAGTGTCTCTGCTTAAGTGACTGAAACTGTTACATGTTTTCTTGAATGCAGATGGAGTCACTTTTGAAAATGTAACAAATGTATCCTTCGTATTCACAATATCAATTTAAATAGACATTTAGCATTCTCCATTTGTAGTGTTTGTCTTGGTATTGAGGTTGGTAGGCCAGGTCCAGAAGACAGAATTTGAGAAAGAGACCATCCAAAAGGCCTTTAGCTCTGAGGTGGCTCGGAATGTGTGCACTTATAACTAGTTAGTTGTCTTATTCTATAGTATTTTCCTTATCACCTACTGCCTCTTTTTGATATGGTATAGATGCATAGCATTGTGCAGTCCATTAGAGTGGTGATCGTGAAATCTCGGCTAAGATCACCAAATTCATCTTCGATCTTGAACTGGATTTCTGTGACATGCTGGTATACACTAACTCTCTTAACTTATATCTTAGTAGTCGTCTTTGGGACATCACATATTGCTAGATATGTTGGATATTCTAACAGAGATGAACTGAAAGGCCTCTCGGTCTTGGTATGGTATGTTTAAAAATTGAAGATAACATATTGGAATCGAAAGAGAAGAGATAACTAACCTATTTCACAACCTATATTCGGAACTAAATGGATAGTAAACTATGAACAAAAGAATATTGTTGTGAAATGTCTCAAATTTGGTGATACAGAGGGCTCTTTCCCTAGTATGGAAGAGACAAAGATTTGAGCTTGCTTGTTAGATGAAGTTAAAGGTGCCTTAACAATTGAAAGAATAAAAATTCTAAACAATTCTTACCATTGAGTTGGGAAAGAACATCTGTTTTGACAGTGCTACAAAGCTGCAATACTGTAGAAACATGTGCCTTATTAAACACTTTAATAATTGCATAAATACATTTATAATTGTTATATTTGCCATTATTTACGTTCTAAGTATTATTATTATTGGTGGTGTTGTCATTGATATTATTTATTAATTGTATTATTATCATTAATATTGTTATCACCATCAATAGTAATATTAGTAGAAGGTGACACTTTCTCAAACTTTCACGTGCGAGTTTCAAGTAGGATATCGTTTACCTTTTTTTCCATTGTAAGTCCTATATATTTAACGGTCCCTGATCCTCTACTTGTGTATAGCAATAAAGAGGATAGTTAGGTAGGGTGTCATAGTATTCCAGTTGTATATTTACCCTACTACAAGCCATTCATTCCAGTGAAAGGAATTTCTGCATTTCTGCATGAGGTTCTATTAAATATGATGTAGCAGGTACAATCAAAGGAATTTAAAAAGTAAAGCTTTAAACCAATTTCAGAAGATCAGTATATGAGAAAAACAAACCAACATAAAGCAAATTGGCAAAGGGATTCACATTTTATGAAACTCCAAGAAAAATCACCTTAAGAAACAATTGATCAAATGTAGTTCAGTGCTATATAAAAAGAAAGTCCACAAATGGAAGTCATAGAGGTCAAGGGGACCCAAAGATGGGCTGACTAGCTAGGTCCTGAGGAGGGCAGCTTGAAGGTCCAGCCAGTAAATAGTATTTGTGCAGACCAAGACTAAATTCACTGTACTCGTATGCAGGTACAGCCAACTCTTGGTTGCTACTTCTAGAATAAAGATGGCGAACATCTGGCTTGAAGACTTCGAACCGCTGCCTTCAAGACATCGAGGTATGCGACAGGAAGGCAGTGAGGTCCCTCATTAATTGTGGTAAATAACACCCGCATATATGTCATCTGTAAATGGAGAGGCCTTCAAACCTACCTGTGGCAAGCTATGAAGTGCTTCTTAATTTACGGTAGGCCCCAGGTCATGAGCGTACTTGACTTGAGACCCACCCTGCAAACTACATTGAGGGTGCCCCCTCTGGACTCATTCATGTGCTTTCACGCCAGGGTACTGTTCTGAGGATTCCCCCTGGAGCTCAGGGGACTTTGATATGCCACTGCCCCAGGGTCATCACAACTACCTATCCTGACGATGAAGTCCCAGTGTTAACATGAGGAAACTAGACCTAAGTGTTCCTGCATGCACCATGCAGGTCACAAAATGACTTATTTCAACTCTCTTTCACACATACTGCGAGTGTAGCTAATAAGTGCAAACAGAAGTTTAAAATGTATAACCCTTCATCATCTCCATGTAGTCCCTTAGTTGTGCCTTCACCTGGAAGAAAAATCTGATAACCTCCATCACATGGTAGGTAAAGCAGCAGGAGTATTTACAATCGATCTACCGATCACCGCCTCAGCTATTGCTGCATCAAACTCCTTTCTGACACCTTGCTAGCCACAACTTGGTCCTGTTAACATTTTGTCAATAGCTCCTTATATTAAGCTCCATATATTACCGCGACTTGACATTGAAGTTACTGAAACTGCCACTTCCAGTTTGATAGGGCAGTCAATTCTTCGCCTTGACATTTTCCCTAATATTACTCTTGTTTTGCTATTCCTCGCTGCTATTCCTGTTGACGTTGACAGTTCTTTCACATGTTTTGCTTCAAGGTTCTCTTTCACCTTCAATTTCATAAACCACATACCCGACTAGTGACTTTTTATGAAAACAAAGGAAAATCAACTTATTCTAGATTCAGAAGGCGTGTTGGACAGAAGAGTGCAGCTCTGTTCTTTTACTGTTGATATGAATAGTGGCTGAAGAAGGCGAAGGGTGGGTTAACGGAGACAATGGGTTGGGTGAAGTAATGTAAAGAGGGGCACGCATTATACTTTGTTGATATGTTAAGCACTGGTGTTTCTAATAAAGCTTAGGCTCAGAGTCTTTACACAGAGTACAGATATACATTGTTATGTACCTTAATGCAAGAAGACCACTGTTGGCAAAGGAAATATTAAAAGATTAAAACATTCGTTTAAGATGTATCTCTGGGCTCTGCATGTTGGTCGAGACACTTAAACTTTGATTTTTGGATACAATGGTCCAGGTTTATCAACACTTCCCACCTGTGGGATGTAACCAAAAGTAACACAAACCGGTGCAAAGTGTTGATTTGGGAGTTGCTTTTCAGCGCAAATGTTGCCAAGATTCCTTATGGAAACATTATCTGTCATGCTCATGATCAGAGAAAACCCCCACTCTCACTCCTTCCCAATGGTTTTCGAAGCACGACTAAATCATGGCTGAGGGCAACCCTTTGAGGGGCAATAGGGCGAGGAAGAGACAGAGACTAGAACCTAAAGCTGGCACTTTCAGGAATGGCAAAGCAGATACTCTAACAGACTTCTTGAAGATCATTCATTCGATGGCTGTTTTGATGAAAAACAATTAGTTATGAAAGTAACTTAAATAACTTCAGGAAATGTATGCAAAGCACAAAAGTAGAGTTTTTACCTGCTATCTTAGCGGAAGTTGTTGCAAGTAGACCCCATACGCCCAAAACCTTTACTTGAAGACTTCTGGAGAATCGAACACAGGAGTACACACACTAGGAACACACTAATGTGAAATAGAAGTACCATGGCGATGCCACAGAAGAAGAGTTGTGTTAAGATAGAGGCCTCTTTGGAAACACTGGACAGGAAAACAGGACCTGTAGGAGTTAACCAAACAGCAAAGCTTCCTACAGCAAAACATAAAAAAGGTACAAGGATGCAAATAGGTGCAACCTGGGCCTAGCAAGAGTAAACTACCAATTGCATTTTCTAGCCAACTATATTCTGAAAGCATAGTTTCGTATCTTGCCTTATTTCCTCCCACATCGGAAGCCTTCCTATGCATGAAATGTCTCACTAAGCTGACCCGAAAGTTCCTCAGTCTGTGTCCTTGCAGCCCTATGTAACATTGTTAAATGGTGTGCAAACCTCCATTCAGCCACAGCCTCCATTGCTCTCTTCTGATTGGCCCATCCTATTTGTATTCTGTATGGGTCATTGGCCTAGTTTTAATGATTACTTCTGATACATGCAGCACTGGATATTGTTATGAATCCTGACATTGTCAAGAAGCGATATCAATCAGTAATAAGCAGGGTTCGTGTCCAAGTTCTTGAAAATTGGATTAATGATAACACCTAGCTATGAATTAGGGATCACACCATTTATTACTATCAAGAAACAAAAACGGTATAATTGGGCAGCCCACATATCTAGATTGCATATGCATGTTGGAAGATTATCTGGGTGAGCAGCTCTTTTCAGATTCAAAGCCAAAATTATATTTTTGCTCTCCTGCAGGTGATAGAGTCTAGAATGTCCTCATCACACACGTTTTATACGTCCATCGTCACTTAAACATTTCTACAATTTTGGGATAAAACGACTCCAGTTAACATTAGGAATAATCCACCCAATTTTGCTGGACCCAGAACTGACTAATCTCCATAATATACGGGAGTCATGTGACCCTACATGCATCTCAGGGGAATTGATTAAAGAATATTAATATTTCTTTTCTGCCACCAACATTTTGTAAATGTTCTTCATCATCTCATGACCAGCTAGTGACAACCCGTCTTTATAAATCCTATTGTATAGTACTATGTCTGAGTGTCTTCATCGAACCAGTTCATTATGGGCCAGATGTATCAAGCCTTTTTCCTGTTCGCAAACGGGACGATTCTCAGAATCAGCCTGTTTGCGAACTGGAAAAAGTCTTTTGGGATGTATGATCCCAAAAGGCCCTCGTAAAAGAAGGAATGGTAAAATGTGCAGTTCCCTATTTTGCGGAGCATTTAAGGAATCGCAAATTGCGATTCCTTAAATGCAATTCTAGAAGCACCAGCAATTTGCGATTTGGCCTTAGGGAATCGCAAATTACCACCAACTTCAAGTTGGTGGTAATTTGTGAGTTCCTAGAAAAATGCACTATTTTGCATTTGTCAAAGTGCCATGTGGCACACATACATGCCCTTAGGGGCACACATGCATATTTCAGTGGTGCAACAGGGTGTCCTTTTAGCACCCTTGCACCCTTGTATTTACTTTCGCAATTTGCGTGTACCTATTGGGTATTCCTTAACCCCTTCCATGCTCATGACGAGCTCAGCTCGTCATGCAGTACACTGCTCCTGTGCTGATGACGAGCTGACCTTGAAAAGATTATGGCATATGCCGACGACACCCAACTTCTCTTCACCTGGAATAAGGAGAACATGTGTACTTCAGGTGTCCGCCAATGCCTATCCTCTGTATTTGCTTGGCTAGCTAGAGCATGCCTCAAATGCAACGAGGACAAATCAGAAATCCTGCTCTACGGCCAATTTCCCACTGACTTTAAGGAGTCTATTTGGCCCAGCGAATCAACATGCCCCACGGGAGAGAGTGGGATTGCCAAGAATCTGGGTATCTGGTTTGGAGCCGACTTGTGTTTTCGTGACCAGATCTCGAGACTGGCGGGGACTTGCTTTGGAACCCTGACCACTCTTCGCAGATTCTTTCCCCTTCTCCCCCAAACGGCCAAAGAAATGGTAGGCAGAGCACTGGTGCTCTCCCGTCTGGACTACTCGAACGCCCTTTACATCGGGGCACCTGACTTCCTGATTAGAAAACTACAGGTAGTCCAGAATGCAACGGTGAGACTCATCTATAACATCCCGAGGAGACTCAGCGTTCGCAAACAACTGAAGGAGCTTCACTGGTGTCCAGTGGCCCAAAGAGTGCGCTTTAAAACTCTGGTCCTCGTCTATAAAGCCCTGCATGGACCATGCCCTCCCTATCTTGCCAAAAGATTTACCTTCTACCTTCCGACCCGACAGCTGCGATCTACCTCTAGAAAGCAGGTGGTCGTCCCCAGATTCAAAAGAGTTCGCCTGGGGGGACAATCTCTGACGGTAAAGGGAGCTCAGATGTGGAACGCCCTGCCTGATGCTCTTAGACATGCTCCCAACCTGATCAATTTTAAAAAAACTGCTAAAAACTCACCTTTTTATAGATCATGAATAGCTGATTCCCTAATTATTCTGATTCAGTTTCATCCCCGCGCCAGGACAGTCTTGACTAACGGAGCGCGTTATAAATCTATATATAACATAACATAACCTTGTCATGAACAATGGGATCATGTAAATTTCAGCACAGGGGGGGAATTGCCTTAGCAGTGAAGGTGTTAACCCCTTGATGACGAGCTCAGCTCGTCATGAGCCACGGTGCTCGTATGCTCATGATGAGCTGAGCTCGTCATGACCGTTAGAACGCTCGCACGCTGGGGAAATTCCCCTGCTGTGCGAACGTTCTACACAAACGGGTGTAGTCATGACAAGCTCAGCTCGTCATGAGCACACAAGCACCAGGGCGCTGTGCACACCCCCTCCCCCCCAGCCAGCACAGTGGGGGAATCCGCCCCGCATACAAGGGGTTAATTACGAATCGCAACTTGGAATATGTAGGAATCGCAATTATTATTGCAAAACCTACATACATTGAATTTTGCAATTCTGTAATAGCGAATCAGTAAATTTCGCTATTATAGAATCGCAAAAGCAATTCTTGATACATCTAGCCCTTGGAGAACAGACCCTTGTTTGAACTGATACATGGCAAGACAACAGTCACTAGATCCTCCTTCATTACAAGAAAAAACTGTATATGTGGATATGTGTGGACTGTTGCTCATTCACAACTAAGAGTACCTCCAGTATGTATGTATGTATGTATATATGCATGTGCGAACATCTGTATATGGCATTTTTATAGGGGGAACCAATGCAAAATGCAGCAGATCACTGTACACATGGTCAAAGACAAGCATACAATCAACAAATTAGAGCAAAGGAAGCTTGGTTGTGGATGGTTAATGCATTGGTATGTAGTGTTCTTCAAAAAGGGGAGTCTTTGACTCTTTTCAGAATAGAAGCAGTGTTGGGGCAGTCCTGATGTGTACCGGGGTGTTGTTCCAGATCCTGGGTCCAAACATGGAAAAGGTCTTCCGTCTTGTTTTTTTATTATTTGCATTTCTTAGTCTGTTGTCTGATTGTGTCCTGGCTGCGGGAGTACTAAAGATGGTGAGTCAATGGAGTTCCATCAGGATGGGGGAGAATGATCATATTTCTTCAGGTCCTGGAAGACATATGCTGCAATACTTAGGATGCCCTTAAGGGGAACCAGTGTTGACTGACAGGCGGTCTTTATGGGTTTTTTTGGCACTGTGTTCCTTGAGGGTGAAATTGGTGTCCAGGGTGAATACAGGTGACTTAACATTTGGTGAAAGTTGGAGTTCGAGGCAGTCAAGGTTCATTTCATTGAGCCAGGTTTATACTGTATTTTTTATTGTTCTTATCAAATAACCAGAATCCTGTTTTGGATAAGGTTGAGCACCAGGTAGGCACTGGACATGTATGGATGATGTGCAAGCACTGTTTGAGGAACTGGATGATTGAAGTAGAAGAAACTTTCAAGTGGAGTTGTGTAACATCAGCATATTGGTGCATCTTGATGTTATTATCGAATAGTAAAGAGCCAAGTAGCTACATATATAGACTAAAGATGACATGAGACAGTGTGGAGCCCTCGAGCACTCCACAGCTGATAAAGGACATTGCCAGTGAATTCCATTTGAGACTGCAAGGTATGAGGGTAGATTGGTCAACTGTATCAGAGGCAGATGAGAGGTCCAGGTAAATCAGAAGGTACAGTTCAAGATTGTCTATGTTGTGTACGATAGAAGTTTTCTGTAGAGCAACTTGATCTGAAGTCAGACTGCTAGTCGTACACGAGATGGTTAACACTGATGCAGTCTTGGAGATGAACATAGACTGCTTTTTGTATGGTCTTGCCGATGAATGGAAGTTGGGTAGTGGGCCAGTAGGTGGCGAGGTTATATGGGGCTAGTGTAGGTTTCTTTAGGAGTGGGAGGATCTGGCATCTCTTGAGAGCTTCTGAGAAGATGCCTTAAGTGTGGGACACATTGATAATGGTAAGTAGGGCTTAGAGTGAATCTCCAGAGAGAGCATTAATGAAGGACGATAGTAAGATATCATCCAAGAAGTACTATGCCATCTTCAATGAATTTCAACTTCATCTAATTGAGTGCAGAACTCCCCTATATACTATCTGTGAGACCTGCTTAAAAGAAGTAACTAAAACACTACTAAATACCCAGTAGTTCCGAGAACTACAACCTCACTACAATTATAATTGTTTCAAGTATTTGTCATGACCTTTATGAATGCTAATGATTAATAAGTATGTCACACATGTCCTGCAGCTTTATTAAAAAAGCTAGTTTAAATTGTTAAATGTACTAATTCTTAACGTCTACCAACTGTTACTGATATATGTAAAATTATGCACTCTCCACAAAACCATTGGATATAATTTGATTTTCCTGCAATATTTTTGGAGAATCTCCGAAAATAGAATCCTCAGTTGGGTACATGCCCCTATGTATATTATTCCAGTTTAGATTAATGGCGAGGGTAGAAGAAAGAGTAGTAGCAAGCGGCAGTAAAGGCAGTAAGCTAAGAGGCGGCAGCCCAAGTGGGCCTTCTAGACTAGTAGCACGTTGGCTGCAACTGGGCAGACTTGATCATGCAATAACATGGCTTCAAAAGGAGAAACCAAACCATGGACACATTTAGGGAAATAGCACCTACAATGCATACTGTGAACTACCAGAAGGCATTAGTTGCATATGTACTTTGCACATGCATATCATTAGCCAATGGTTGACTCAGCTCTGTGCCATGGCATATTTGGGGCTCTAGTGCATGAATTAAGTAGCATTTACTCTACTATAAATACTATCAATGCCTTACCAAGTCTGCTCAAATGAGATAACCAAGCCCTACTCCACAAATACCTATTCTCAGCAGACGTATATCATATAGAGTCATGTTGTTATTGGGATTTTGGGCTGCATTCTGGCATATTTTGTATCTGTTGCACTTTGGATTTCTTCTATTTGTGTGGTATTTTTTTCAGACGTTTAGCATACATACATTTTACTTGGGATTCTAGACAGAGATCAGCAATTTAATTTGGTGATTTTCACTTAGTAGAAAAAAAAGATCCTATTTTTAGTCAGGTATGAACAGGCAAGCCAGTGCTAAAGCTGTTCCAGTGCTTGTTTGCATTTCAAACTTTGGGGCAGATCTACAAGGACTGCCGCATCTCTGAAAATCAGCAGGGATGCTCCAGTAAACTTGCAACATGTAAAACCACCCTTGCTCCACCAGGGATGCGCCGCATTGCCGTGGCGCAAGGATAGGCAGATGCGTGTCGTATCTGCTGGCATAAGGTAGGTGCAGTGCTGGAGTCGTGTCACGGACGCGACGCAACTCCAGCACTGTTTCAAACGGGCCTATCTTTAACATTGTGCGTCACGCCTTATGCCTGCTTAGAGCAGGCGCAAGGTTTTGATGCAGCGGCGTCAGAAAAGTGACTGAGTGAAATCTTGTAGATTTCACCCAGGCACTTTTCCAAGGCTTTCCTGTGACGTAACGCCCACACTGCGACGGTACGCCCAAATGATACCTGATGCAGGTATGATGTGGCGTAGGGTTTACGGCGTGACGCATTTCCCTAGATGCGTCGCGTAAATCCGTCGCAGCATGGCGCTTGCTTTACGTCACCGTTGTGTTACATAAGTGACTCAGCGGCGGCGCAAATGTGTTGCAGGGGGGCTCATAAATCTGCCCCCTAGTTTGCACATTTGTAGTCGTCATCTGCAAACTGGCAAACTCTTGGCACCTCTAGCCCTGCAGGAGCTTCAAGAAACCCGTTTGCTTCGTCAATTCGGCATTCTGTCACTAAAATAAAATATACTTTCAATAAATCTACTTATGTTCGAAACACTGTCCTGTACACTCCGTCCAAACAATACCCTGCTATCTTCAGTTAAATCCAAAAACATCGAATTGGCTTTAGTCTAAATTAACTCACGAGTATTTTATCAATTTCGAAACTACTTGCAAGAACTGAGACATGCATAAAAGAAATAACTAAAACACAAACCTTGCATAAAATGGCATTGTATACCAATACAAAATGTGCTATAAAACGCGACTCAATACCTAGTGGTTCTGTGAACCGCTACGTTAGATCAATTGTTAATATTTTAAAATATTTGTCATGGCCTTTATTCATCTTATCGTTAAATTAGAACATCGCACACACGTCTTGCAATTTTATTAAAAGAACAAGTTTGAATTGCTAATATTTATTAATTGTTAACTTCTACTAATTGTTAATGCAGTAAACCAGTACAGAGTCTAATTAAGAAATCTGTCAGATTCGTCGCGCGCTTCCGAACTCCCTCCTCTTCCAAGTAACAGCTCTGCACAATGCAGATGACAGGAATATGATGTCATTGGGGAAACATATGTTTATTTTTTAAGATTCAGCAGGGACCCGAGCATGTGTAGAACAGCTCTCTTGGAAACTCGTGTTTCGTTCATTTGACTTCTGCTGAACCGCAAAACAGGTTTCACTTGTCTCAAGTGTTATTTGTAGAAATATGTATCAGTGAGATCAGAAAACCATTATGCAGTCTCGCTTCAAACAGGCCCCAATAAGCAGTCTGTTATATTTCTGTTAGTACAGCGGATTGAATTACCTTTTAAGATCCAGGCGCTTGGGAGCGCCTCCCTCCGAGTGAAGCCGGGCTTTCACTCCAGGCTAACAGCGAGCAATGCTGCTGTTGTCTTAGGAATCTCATTTAGCCTTTCTGTAAATTAAAAGTGTTGAGTTGGTCACATTCTGTTTATTTGTGGAATATTTTCTGACACCTTGTTACACAATTAAACTATAACCTTAATTCTGACCTTAGTCTCACGGTTTGACATACATAGTCCATGCCACCTGCAGCATAATATGGACATTCTTTACGTTCACTTAGCATATTAGTTTGACAAGGGTTACAGTTATTGAAACAAAAATATTGTTCTTCGCTGTAGCCTGACCTACAGCTTTGGTGGGGGGCTCTGGTTGGGGAGGAGGGCTTTCTTGTACCCCTGTCACTCAGGTAGCTTAGAGTTAGAGGGACTGAGAAAGCAGAACTTCAAGCTCTAAAGAACAGGAGACCGTACATGTGTCATAAATGTGCTCTCGGTGGCAATGGATGCAAAACGTAATGCACCCCTTAATGTTCCAGCAAATTAATTTATAGGAGAATATAAATCACATGCTCCAGATATAGAAATATTTCACAGTCACAGGGTTGAAATATTTCAACCCTGTGACTGTTCTGCGTAGGAGCTTTATTTCAAAAGCCTTGGTTGTGGGTGTGAAACTGCATGATAAAAACATTTATGTGGACTGGTATTCAATATCTGGAGATAGAATGTCATAATATTTTGAATGCTGAAGCCAATGTCCAATGCATTGAGATTTTTATATATATTATCACTCTTAACTTTAAAGTTGCTAGATTTAAACACAGTTACATGCATGTTTATTTATTTATTTGAGTTTTATATAGCGCTGGCTAGACCCGGAGGTATCCGAGTGCTTTACATGAGGATCAGAGTTACAGGCAAACATGTTATGTTATGCTATAAACTGTTTTATAACGCGCTCAATTACTTGCGAGTATCCTGGCGCGGTAAAGGGAAGCAGATCACAACAGGAAACCAACTTATGCCATGAGATTGAACAGATGTGTCTTTAGACTCTTCTTAAACTGGCCAATGCACTGGGTTGCGCAGAGATGGAGGGGAAGAGTGTTCCAGGCTCTGGCCGCCACAACAGATATAGATAGGCCCCCTAATGTCGCCAGCCTGAACCGAGGAAGGGTCATCCTATACAGGGAAGTCGATCTGAGGCATCGGTTAGGTACATAAAAAGAGAACTGTTTTTTCAGATAAAGCGGCCCTTGCTCATGAATGGCTCTAAAAGAGAGCACCAGAGACTTGAATAAAATTCGCTGCGCCACAGGGAGCCAATGGAGGCTGCGCAAGTGGGAGCGGACACCAGACCGTCTAGGAATATTAAAAAGAAGGTGAACGGCCGCGTTCTGAACGACCTGAAGTCGTTTGACCAAGTATGCAGGGATACCGCTGAACAGGGCGTTAGCATAGTCCAGTCTGGATAAAATAAGGGCACGAGCTACTGACTCCTTGGCTTCCCTGGGGAGCAGTGGGAAAAATCTACGTAACGCTTTCAAAATGGCGAAGTAGGTGCCAGACAGTTTTTTGATGTGGTCTTCGAATTTCAAATTCTCCCCAAACCAAACACCCAGGTTTTTGGCAGGGCCACCCATCAGCTTAGGACTCGCAGTGTCTGTAGGCCATAACGTGTTCCTGAAGTTAATGGGGAACGTGCCATAGAAGAGGACTTCTGACTTATCCTCGTTACATTTTAGCTGGGCTAAGGCCAGCCAACGAAAAACCGAGGACAGACATAGCTGGACTGCCGCCGTATCTAAGTTATCGCCAGGCCAGGTAAACAAGAGCTGTGTATCATCGGCGTAGGCAATTATCTTAGCCCCCAAATGCTCAGCCAGATAAATCAGGGGGGTTATATACACATTGAACAATAAGGGACTAAGGGCCCGATGTAGGTCGCCAAATACCGGTCGGTACGTTACCGACCGGTATTTGGGATTGGACATGTAGGTGGCCTGAATTGTACCGATTCGGTAAATTTACCGATTCGGTAAAATACCGAATCGGTAAAGTTACTGAATCGGTAAATCAAGATGTAGGTGGCACTTTAAACAGTGCCACAGGCCATTACCGATTCATAATTTACCACCAAATAATATTTGGTGGTAAATCATGAATTTCTGTGTACATGCACATCTGTGCATGTACACCAGTGCCATGTGGCACACATACATGCCCTAAGGGCATGTATGTGTGTCACATTGCACACAAGCCAGGATCTGGGGTGCAACAGGGTGTCAAAGTGACACCCTGTTCCCCTTGTAAATTCGAAAATTTTACCGAATCGGTATACCGATTTTTACTGATTCGGTAATTGAATCGGTAAAAATACCTAAATCCCAATTGCCAGTTCTTAAATACCGAATCGGTATGATTCGGTATTTAAGAATCGGTAATCTGGGATTACCTACATCGGGCCCTAAGTGTAGATCCCTGAGGGACCCCTGTGGCGAGTGGCTTAGGCTCCGATGCATAGGGTGGCATCCACACCTGCTGTGTCCTGTTAAACAAAAACGACGCCAGCCAAGCCAGTGCCAGCCCCCCAATGCCTATAGCAGACAGCCTGGCGAGAAGGAGCTCATGGGGGACCGTGTTGGACGCGGCAGAGAGGTCCAACAAAATCAGGACCGCTCTGCCGCCTCCGTCCAAACACTCTCGAATCGCCTCCGTCATCTCGACCAAGGCTGTTTCAGTGCTGTACGCAACCCGAAACCCAGATTGGGCCGGGTGCAAGGCATTGGAGGACTCTACGAAGCTCTCTAACTGACGGAATGCCATTTTTTCACAGATTTTAGCCAATGCCGGCAGCAGGTATATAGGACGGTAGTTACCTGGTAAGTCAGCATCCAGACCCGTTTTTTTAAAAAGCGGCAATAACTTGCCTGCTTCCAACATGAAGGGACAATCGCTGAGGAAAGGGAGAGGTTAACAATCTGAGTGACCTCCCCACAAACTATCTCGGCCACTCCTCCCAATACTCGAGCCGGGCACGGGTCCGCGGGGGAACCTGATTTTAAGGTTCTCAGGACAGCCAGAATATCAGATTCAGTGGCCGCGACAAAACCCGCAAACTGCTGGACATCATGTTGGGGCACCAAAAGAAAAGGCCCCATAGGCGGGTTTAGATCGAGGGGAGTCGAGAGCAGGTCCTCCTGAATCTTCGCTATTTTGTCAATAAAAAAGGAGGACAGCTCCTCGCACCATTTAATAGAGGAAGGCAGCAGAGGCTGAGCTGCGCAGGGGGATACAAAACTCTTAACAATAGAGAAGATTTCTTTACTGTTATTATTGGCCCTGGCTATTCTGCCTGCATAAACATGTTACATTTCTTCAAGCGAAATCAAAACATAGGAGACAAGTAAAAAGCAGAGTTACAGAAATTCGATGAGGGAGGATGGGCGAGACAAGGAGACGGGGAGAAACTGTGCCCAAAGACCGGCTGTGTAGGTGACGGTCAAGGGGATGAACCAAAGCCGATCTCCTCAATAGCCGAACAGAGCAGCTCCACCGGGCGTCGGACATAATGCACTCACTCCTCTGTCAGGATAGTGATCAGGTGTACTCAGAGAGCCTCAGATTAGCGCGGGGGGGGGGTAAGAAGCCATGGTCCGAATGAAATCCAGACACCATCTTGAGGTCAGGCACAGTCCTGGTAGGGTTATGTAAGGAAACGTTCAGCTCAGGGAAAAAAGTCACCACTGGCGGCCATGTAAGGGTCAGGGACCCATCAGCCTCAGCTTCGAGTAAATAGTGGCCCCAGGGACCCCTCTCCACACCATACATTTGCCAGGTACTACAGTACTTTACATGGAAAGATGGGCCAGTCTCCCTTTGCTCTTAAAAGGTCTCAATATCTCCCAGGCATCCACAGGCGATCGGGAGAAGCGCAGGACCTATAAGCCAACTTGGACACATCTCCCCTCATGGCAGGCCAGCGCGGTAGGAGCCGCCATTTTGCCTCGCGCTGGGCGGGGGGTTTACTCACCTCTGCCTTCGGCAACAAGTGCCTCTGGGTTCCTGAAAAACTTGTCCGGCATGTCCGCTGCGGCCGCAGTTGCATTCCACATGCTGAGGTCAGGCCACACAAGCGGATGGAGACTCCCGTATGCCTGGATCTCACTCGGTGCAGATCTAATGTTCAGGGCTGTGCCTTCGGTATAACTGTTTGCTTCAGCTGCGGGCGGCCACCGGGAAAGGAGATGGGGAGCCCCCGAACTCGTCGCTAATCAGGTGTAGTTTCCCAGGGGTCTGCTCCCGATGTTGCGGCCCCCGCTCTGTTACGTCCAAACGTGTGTCCGCTCCACCCCAGGCGCCATCTTGAGGCGCGATCGCCTGGCAAGAATTTAGCCAATATCACAGCAATGCAGCAGCCAGGTGGAACGGCGGCCACAATAGAAGACGCTCCCAAACTTCCGATGTCGGAGTTGTCTCTTTCTGCTGGTTTTGTGGAGTTGAAGCGCCACGCTAGGTTGTTGAGCGCAGGGATTCTACGGAGCTTAAGCTCCGAGCAGCCATTATGGATCTCAGTTCATTCTTTCACTTTTTAAACTCTGAATTTAATTGTAACACACTAATCACATCCATTCTCTAAGCCTATTCAATACTTGATTCGAATAATTTTGCATGATAGAAAGTACATGTGAGAAAATCAAAGTCTGCATTATGATATTGAGAGCAAGGTTTGCCGAAACTGGGAATCCTCTGCTAAAAGGAGGGGTTTGTTGGGTTTACATTCATGTAATCCGCAATCCAGTAAAATCCCCTCCTCCTCCCTAGCTGGGTTCAATTACTCCTAAATTTAACAAATTCTGATTTGTCACCATTATTGCTAATTGCCATAATAACGCTGCTCGAACCAGTCCTCTTCTGTCCTGTCGTTAGTGATTCAATGGTGGAAATTAAATGGCTTAATATGCTCTATTCGTTGTAAGGGGGTGGAGCCTAATAGATTTCACTAGTTTCGTTTACCCACCCCATCCTCTGTTGCCTCTTCCTTATCATGAAGTTGGGTGTGTATCTTGTTTTAATGGCGGGAGATCATGGGTTCTAGGCTTTTGGACCCAGCGTCCAGACAGCCATCAGCATTTTCGCGCAATCCACATGGAACAGTGGTATGATATAGGAGGACTTCTAATCCATCATAAACCCACACCTATTTATCAATGTTACAACATTGACCAATATTACACTAACCAACATCAGTACCACTACACCAACTACAATTAAATCATAAAGGCAAGTTTGTCATGTGTTTTTCCCCTATTTTGCCCCCACTACATCAACACGATCTCTAAAATTCTATTTTTTTAATATATATATATAATCAATTCTATCTTTTTCTCAATTATAATTCTAAGCATTTTCTTTTTTTTACTATTAACTTATATGTGTTATCTATAACCCAGTCATTACCTTAAAATATTGCAATTATTTTTAATGTTATATTATTTATTGAATGTCCTTAACCTAACTCTAATCCCATTGCTAACCAGAATTCAAAATGCATTCTACTTATTTTTAAAGAAATATTGCATTCATTCCTATTCTAAAAGCCAGTAAGATGGCTGTAAAAGTTGATCTCTCACCAATGAATAATATGCTGATTGGCCAGTCATAGATTCAGATCCCTGCAAGACCATGTCAGCATTTCAAACATTTGAAGACCTGTACTTTGAGTACCATTTATTTGAATAATACTAACACCTGCTGTTTCCACAGCTTAAAGTCACAGATATGTGGGTTCAACTGCTACGTATAAAGTTATCATTACACTTAATACTAACCCTAAACCTTCCTTTCTTATTATGTGATTCCTTTGATTTTATTAAATGCCCTTTCCTCTCATACTAAGCTTTGTTTTAATTATTGTAATTTGTATTTAAAATAACATGTAATCTACATATAACAAACCACAAGGGAAATCTTTATGTAGTGTAGGTTTCTTTTGACTGACCTTTATCCATACTAGTCCTACTTCCTAATTATTTAAAATTATATTAATGTAAAAAAAAATCAGCAAGCAATATATCTCAGTGAGAAACACCCCCAACCGATGTATTCATACTTGTATTTTAATTTTATTAAACAATTTCCATAATTACATTTAGTTTAAGTTAATGTATTTGTAATAATACTTACCAACAATTTAATGATGTTACTTAACTTGTTATTGTAATGATCATTTATGTAGCAGCTACGTCAATGTAATGTAGCTCATGCAATTCCTGGTATATGCAGTGGATGTGATGTAGACCCCCATGTCCTTCCCCCTGAATAATTCCTGTAGGAAAATGCCCTTTTTTTGTATGGTCATCCCAATTATTTTGCTGTACTGATGCTACTGTTGACTCAACGTACTGGGGCATTCCTAACCAGGCCCCAGTGCATTTGTTCTGACCCCAAAAATGTTGAGATTGGCTACACCCCTGATTTGCATATTTAACTTGCCTAACAGTCCCTAGTATATGGCCCAAAAGTGTAGAAAGGGCTAGTAAGTTAAATGTCACAGGTGGATTACAGCACATGTAGTACCACTAAAATGACCATGCAAAGCATCTCTCAAGACTTGCCTTTGCAGACCGGAAGGCAGTTTGAAAACTGTCAATTCAACATGGAATGGAAAAATAAGGCTTTTGCCATGAATAAACCTTGCTTTTTAATACTGTTAGAAACCGGATCTCTAGTTGGTAGAGCTATGCACCCTGTCCAAGTAGGGACCACAATCCTAGTCAGGGTAGGTAACAATACAATCCTAAATTATCCTGTGTCACTTTTCAGTAACTTGACACAGAGCGGGCAGGCTTAGCTTAGAAGGCAACATGCAATGTATCTGTGCAATAACTCACACAATGAGACAGTAAATGCACCACAAAAAGACTCCACAACAGTTTACAATAGAGGATATTAATCGGAGTAAAACAAAACAAATCAAAATCCATCAAGTAGAAGTCAAGATATTGAAGGTTGCAAGAATAAATTCAGTAAAGCGCTTCGAAGTAGGTAGTGCTAACAAGGTTATTTCAGGATGCGGGGAGTGGTGCAAATCCAAAGTTCAGGCTGACCGCGATATGGCGCGTGCTGGCTATAGGGACCCATGTGGGCACGCTGAACACAGTACCTTGGATCCTGAGGCGCAGTCTGCCCAGTGAGGTTGAGCATTGTCCGGTGTTGGTTCCGAGAAGCTGTGCGGCGAGGCTTTATGGGGCATTGTGCTTCTTCATGTCGGACTTGGCAGAAACTCCGCTGCAGAACCCACTTATGAGGCCCAGAACTTGGGTGGGGGGCACCTCAGGCAAGGGTAGGACTCACAGAAGGCAGGGTCCAGCAGGAGTACTGCAGGAAGTCTTTTGTGTCCCTGAGACTTCAGAAACAGGAGGCAAGCTAACAAGCCCTTGGGTTCACTTTGGAGGTAAGGCAGAGTTCAGCTCTCCTTCAGCAGAGTCAGAGAGCCACAGGCAGCATGGCAATAAGCAGGCAGCATTCCTCCCAGGAAAGCAACCCAGTTGAGTCCTTTGAGAAGCACCACAGTTTGTCTGACAGAGATTCAGTGTGGGTCCATAAGTGTCTGATTTTGGAGGGTCAGATACCCAGTACTTATACCCAAATGTGCCTTTGATGTGGCATCAAAGAGTGATTTTTAAGTGCTCGGGTACCCCTTTCAAAACAGTCCTGTCTGCCAGGTTATCTACGGGGATCACCAGCCATTTGTGTGGGGTTAGGTCAGTTTTTTTTATGTCTCAGTGGTAGCTCCAGTATCTCCCATCTGCCTAGGCCAGCCATCAGAATGCAGATGGATGTGGATGGGTGCAGACACCCCTGACCTTCCTGTGTTTATGGCTGTCTGGAAGAAATGCGCGAATGGGAACTGATCCAGGTCCAGATGTGTACTGGAGATATGCTGAGGCACGGAGAGCAAAGTTCAGAACAGAAAAATGCCCACTCTAAAAGCGGAATTTCTGCTCTAGTAGTGTTAAATCCAACCTTACCAGCCAAGCACATTTATCACTACTATTCCACTCATAAAAAACATGATAAACCTACTCTCCTGGGATCAGGAATTATCACGTAGAAGCATGTAAGGGAATTCCCAATGCTTTATCCATGAGGGGAGTAGGCCTGACAGTAGTGAAAAACAAAATAGGCTGTTTTTCACTACCAGGACATGTAAACCATAAAAGAACAGGCCCAACATTTTACTTGCATAGCACCCTGCCCTTTAGGTTACAAGGGCATTCCTTACGGGTGATTTATTTGTAATAAAAGGGGAGTTTAAGGCTTGGCAAGTAGCTTTAAATGGCAAGTTGAAGTGGCAGTAGACTGCACACATAGGCATTGCAGCAGCAGGCCTGAGACATGGTTAGAGGGCTGCTTTTGTGGGTGGCACAAGCAGTGCTGCAGACCCACTAGTAGCATTTCATTTACAGGCATGGGGCACCCATAGTGCACTTTACTAGGGACGTATAAGTAGATTAAATATACCAATTGGGTATGAGTCATTGTTACTGTTGGAAATGGCCCTTTATCGGGTGCTTTCCTTCCACTTTTTGCTATTGTCTCGCCTGGTTTTCTGCTGATCTATGTGCTAGCCTTAGGACTTTGAGGGCTTTTAACACTGCCATTCAGTGCCAAAGCACTGTGCTTGTCATATGCATACTGGTGATTGGTGTATATATGATTGACTGATTTCAGGTAGCTGTAAGGCTCTTGTCTATGGATAAGGCATATACCTAGGGCATGTAACTTAAATGCTCTTCCGTTGGTCTGCAGCACTGGTTGTGCCACCCATGGAGAAGCACTTCAAATGTGCCACAGGTAGGCACTGGCAGGGCCTGTGTGTGCAAGTTACTGTTACTCACCTTGGCATTTAAAAAGCTACCTGCTAAGGTTCTGCATGTGTCTATCTACATCAGAGTACTCCCTGGGGGCCGGGTGCAGTGTTGGGAAGCGGCAGGGAATGGGTGCGGGTGCACTACATGCACTGGTAGTGAATGGCACTGGATGGTGTGTTTGGTACGGTGGTGCCTGCTTCTCTCATTGATTAACATTGGGGACCAGTGGAAAGGTTATTGAGCAGTATTTCATATGTGTAGAAGAGTAGCAGTATAGTGTTTGATATTGATGAGTTAGTAATGGCAAATCCTCTCCCGTTGTGTGAGTGGATTTGACATTACTAATGTGGAAAGGCCACTTTGGGAAAGTTGGCACTTCAGTCCTCATGTGTGCCTATTAGCTTGTCTCCAATCCATATCTGGGGGCGGCGGGGACAGCTATGCATTCCTGATCAAAGGCTATAAACTAGGGGCTCAAGGGAAACTGCACACCTCTGACTCTGTGGGGCCTTCCTGGGATGGATATGAGGGTGTGGAATTGGCACCTGTATTTCAAGGGGCAGGGTCTTGACCCCACCAAAGATATTGATCAAGCCTCGCAGGGTGGGATGGCAGACAGGACAACATTTAGAGAGAGTCTGTGCATTTCAAGGGTGGCCTTTTAAACTGATCTCATCTTTGAAGGCCATTTTGGGTGTAAGTACTGGGGCTCTGCCCTGAAGAGTTAGAGACATTTTTGGGATTGGAACTATATTATGCTGGTTCTACGCTGGAACGTTGACTGGGGAACCATTGGGGCTGGAGGGACTGCAACTGGATTATCAGTAGACTTGTGGTGACCTGGGGCTTGTCATCTTTCTCTCGCTTTTGATGTGGGAAGGATTGCTTGGATCATGTCCACCTCGGGGAAATACAACATCCGTTTATGTTGCTTATGAGGCTGAGGGGATAACGGGGCAAGTGAATACCTATGAGTAGTATACATATGTTCAAGCAGTTCTGCTGCTAATAGGAGACTTTGATCATTTCATATAACTGTGAAGCATGTATACTAAGCTACTGCATTAGTTAAATGACTATTCTTTCTGTACTATTAATGAGTGATACTATCTCATCTATAATCTAGTTTTTAAAGCAGGTGTATTATTTATCAGTGAACTAGCCTCTACACTGACACATGTCCCTATTGATGTATGCTTATGATAGTGCTTTAGGACAGTCTAAGCTGTTCATTGAGACTTCACTCCACAGTGTTGACTGAGTATTGTTCTATTTTATGACATACTGACCAGTTTCCTTAGACCTATGTCCTTTGGATGAATGACTGTAGTAATAGATTGCAATACATTTATATGTTCACTAAGACCTTTCTCTAGGGTGATGGGTCAGTGTAATGCACATTTACAACAGACTGACTTCTCTGCTCACACCTTTCTCCAGGATAAAAAAAACGTTTTTACTAGTGGTTTGTGACACAGTGGCCTTTCCACTAAGACCTCTTTGCTGGTTGTAGTGGTTGGTGTTAAAACCTCTTTCCAGGTTGACAAATGGTGGTATTGTGGTTTGCAATAGACTAGCCTACACAGTTAGACATTTTACTTTAGTGATTAGTGTCTAGAGTGGTGGTTCAGAAGAGACATGACTATCAACTGAGAACTGTCTCTTAGGTGATAAGTGAGTGTAGTACTTGATAAGGTTACAGTGAGCTCTGTGCTGTGCGCTTCTCACCTGTGTCTTCTTCTTACTTTTAAAGAACATATGAATGGTATTTTATGAAGTATATTGAAGTTTACTTTTCTGGATGATGTCATCAGTGATGTCATTTGCGATGTCATCAGTGATGTCACTGACCATGTCATGAGTGATGTAATATGTGAGGTAATAAGCAGTGCATTGGGTGGGCGTAAGTTATGTTTAGCTCCGATAACTATATTTGCTAGATTTCTATGGTTTGGTGTGTATAAAATTCGAGCCTAACTATAATGTCCCTGTACCCTTTGTTTTTGTTTAGTGAATTTTTAAGTTTTTTTTTAGTTCTATTCCCTAACTATAACATCCCTGTAACCTTTGTTCTGTTTAGTGAATGTACGTTTTTTTAATGCTATTTCCCAGCTATAAAGCCCCTGCAACCTTTGTTTTTTTAGGAAATTTGAATTTTATTTTAACATATATTGTTTTACAATTCGTCTATACATTTAATTTAGTAATAAACATTGTAACACATTTATAAATACATTATATTCACACATTTATTCTTATTATACATTTTAAAGGAACAATTAACAAATCAAGGTAAGGTAGCAATACACCAAGTATTTCTTTTTTTTTTATTCATTGTATAGATCATTTTATGGATCCACAAATCTGCAGTGAGGTGATTCCAGCTTAGAATGGAGAAATACAATCATTAAAAAAAGTTAAGAGAAACACTCACAGACATGTTGATATTTCTTTATTAAAACTTTATTAGACATTTTTATAATAATCACTATTATTAAACATTGCATTGTGTGAATTATTTAAATATAAATTTGATTAAAAATATTGGTATTTTTTTAGAGAAAGATGATACATCTGTTTTATACATATTAATATGCTAACCCCTTGATAAAGCTATTGGCCCACTTTTTATATTTTGGTGTTAAAGGCGGTGTGTGAAGGTAACTATAACACGTGGCCTCGATATGCAATGCTAATTACCCCACATATTACATCACTTACGACATGATATATGACAACATTGATAATATCACAGCAACATTTGAAATGACATTATTGATGACAAAACTGTGCTTGGCAGGGGTGAGAGTTATGGTTACCTTACAGCATGAGCTATAGTTGCTTGAGATAACTATAACTGGTGAATTTCAGTGGTTTTGTTCTTTTGAAACAATATGTTTTAACTGATATATTTACGTAACTTTAACCTCTGAGTTTTTCTGAGAGAAAAAAATAATATGTCTCAATGCTCATGCTAGGTCCCTGGAGGTACAGTGCGTCACAGAGGTATGAATAGTCCCACAATATGGGCAAACAAACAGACTGTAAATCCACAAAAAGGAGACATACGGAGGAGGATCTAATACACATTATTTAGTGATATGACAACAGAAAACACCCTACACATTTCAGCCTGATGGATGTGATCACAGGTAGTAGTAAAATGACAAGCTCACTCATTTAAAGACAGTTCTCAATAAACATAAAAGACAACAGGTGTGAAAGTAAGTGCATACAAATCAACATGGACCTCATACTGTAACATGTCACAGTGTACTTTGCAGATACATGAAACTGGCACTAGAATACAAAATTCTCATTTCATAGCAAATTTCAAATTAGCATATTTGTAAACATTGTAAAGGTAATCTGATAATAACTCAAGAATCTTCTCATTGCTGAAGCCCCTTCCTATGGATTATCCAAGGTGCCTATATGAAATTCACTATATAAATATATATATATAAGCCATAACTTCACCTTTGTGAAAGCTTCCTGGTACCTCATGGTGGTTTTGATGTCCTCCTCCCACGCCCCCATGAAGAGATTTGCTAGGCTCGGTGCAAAGCACGTACCCATCGAGGTACCGTGCTCTTGTTTGTAGATTGTATCGTCAAACATTTGCTGCACCTTTCCTGGTTGTCGTTGAATCAGTCTGACTCTGAGAGTGTGAGTGTAACTGCGGTCTTCTGGAATATTGATTACCGGCTCTCTCTGCCGGTCTCACGCCACCCCGAAGATTGGGAGCGGTCAATGGAGTAACTTGAATATATATATATATAAATATATCAGGTGAAAAAAACATAGGTTAAAGTAACGTTATAGTTAAGTGAATATGACAATGACAAAATTAATGTTTTGAACTCAAAAGCCCACAACAATTGGCCAGTTATATTTAGCAGAGCTAACTATAACTTAGGCCCTGCCACGCACAGCTTATGACCTCACATATTTCATCACTCATGGCATGTTTTCTACATACTTCATGGCATCACAGATATATATTTGTGTCTGTGTGTGTGTGTGTGTGTGTGTGTGTGTGTGTGTGTGTGTGTGTGTGTGTGTGTGTGTGTGTGTGTAGATATATATTTATATATTATTTAAATAAATAACAATTGTAATTGTATTGTAATTTCATTTATATATGTTATGTTATGTTATGTTATATGGGACTTTTATAGCGCAACGGCTACTCCAAAGGAGTGTCCCGGCGCTTTGTGCTCCAGACCTTGAAAGAGACTGGAAAACATAACAGTGAAACAGAAACCTAAGAGGGGAAAGCACACTAACCAGAGAACAGCCAAGTCTTTAGACCCTTCCTAAAGGCAAGTAAGTTAGTACTTCCTAACGCCAAAAATGTATTGCTGTACTGATGAGATCAGTTTCAACTGATGAGTTGAAACACTTTTACACCAGGCAGCACTAGAAACTGTTCCATGCATTTAATCCAGTTTCTTTCTCTAGTTCACAGTAGGTGAAAGTAGTTAGATTTAATGAAAAGTGAGAACATGTGATTTGATGCAGACAGCTGGTGCAATTAATAAATGAGCTGAAGGAGACCGAGTATTTTTATGTTGCAGGGGAAAGAATATCAAAGAAGTAGAGGTTGTGATCTTAATAGGACGTGTTTGTAATTTGCAGAAATACAATATATAAGGGATAAAGTATCCCCACTCTACATTATAAGGATATTGGAAGTTACAGAGGAGTTGCATAATCATATAGAGGCTCAATGCCAATGGCCGAGTTCCTTTGTAAGGTTAGGGAATTCCAAGGTGACTTGCAATATCCTTATGATCAGAGGGTATTTATCCCATATATTACATGGTCACACCATCACCATTCCCACAAACCACTTATAACCTTGGTGCATAACTCTTTCATATGAAAGAGCAAGCAAGTATGCAAACAGGAAGAATAAAAAGAAAAAATAATAAATAATATGTATGAAGTCATTGGGAGTCATGTTTCAGTTTTTCTTGTTTTTCCTTTTTGTGGACTCGATTTGATTACACAAACAGCCTTGAAAAAGCCCCAGGCATGCACACCGCATCGGGCGAAACAAGTGTTGGCTGGTTTTTTGTAATACCCTGCAAAAACATTTGAGACTACAAGATTAATAAAGTACTACAAAAAATGACAACTTATTGGTTTCAGTGCTCTTTCTAAATTTGAAAATAAAAAATACAAGGGAACAAACTATAGACCCATTATTAAAAATAAAACCTCTAGTGCAAACCTAAACACACCAAAAACCTTTTAGATATTTGTTGCAAAAAGATATTGGACACAGGAAATATGTTACCCAGCAATCCCCAAAAAGTTCACAAATCATAGGTTGAGTATTTATGTGGTATAAATCATGTGTCCATGTTTTGATAAGACAAAACAAAAGACTGCCCAGTTATAATTATCTTCTTTGTTGTTCATCTTCTTTTTAAAATTACTTGATTAATTGCAGCCATAGCCAATGCATTTAGTCCCCTCTTGGGACTTCATCAGGGCTATAAAAATATCTACAGATATGTTACAATATATTTCATAACTTGTTAAAATCCACTATATACAACCTATAAAATATACAATTTGCAAACAATACCTGAATGGATTCCATATATCGTTTTTCTTTGTAGGATTGCATATACTAATTATTTTAACAACTGGATGACAGAATAAGATAATCAATAAATTGAATTATTTCAGTTATTGTTTGGCACATAACTTTGAACAATATAGAGGCTGTTTGAGCACTTTGGAATTCCCAAGAGGGAACGAAATATGAAGTATATGGCTGCAATCAAAGAAGTCATTTTTAAAAGAAGACAAAAAATAAAGCAGTAAACGAAAATCATATCTGGGACTCGTGATTTGTTCCATCAAAATTAGTCAACTTATTTTTTGACACATGACTACACAAACTTATGATTTGTGAACTTTACTTTGGGAGTGCCGGGTAACGAATTTTCCATTTACGAAAGGGTCTTACCCAATAGGGTGGCTTATCACCTTTAACCATGCACCCATTTTTCTTATGTGTTTGGCGTATAACTAATTAACCAAGTCGCAATGATAATTGTGATTTCCTTTGCTCCAGCCGCTTATTCTAAAACATTTGAGGTGTTAGAAACAGTTAAATGTAAGCCATTGTTAATCAAAAAGAAAGCTACAATAGCTCGGAATGTGCGGAAACATGCACAAAGATTCTTGCTTTTCTCTATCTAAGGAGTGCAAAAAATAAACATACTGTCTCTGCTTGTCATTGTAAGCTATTAAAATACAGCAGAAGAAAAAAAAAACAATGTTATGTTTTTGTTGCTTTAAACAGCTACCTCAATTATGCTTAGTGACCTGACCTGCCTTTCACCTTGACTGCTGTCTCTGGCAACAGGCACTATGACTTCAGAACTCAACTGTCATAGCTTATAATAGTCGAGCTCTGACATCTTTTCTTTATAATTGTTGACTGTGTACGTCAAATAGCCAATTAAAAAGAGATTAGAGGCTGCCATTTATCCAGGTATTACAGAATCCCATTTTACTCTAAAGAGATAAAGGCAAACATGGCTGTAACTTATAATTGGCTGTTCTCAGAGAGATGAACAAAGATGGAACGAAAGGATGGGGTGATTAGAAGGAAAAAAATTGACAATCGTATGTTGATTTTCATGCAGGATTTCTAAAAATATTGGGGATGCTTTTGAGATAGCATGCAATCTGAAGATGCAAAACTAGAGAAAGAATCAACATTATTTGATTATTTGCATGTGAGATAGAGCTATATAGGATCCTTTTGATAGGCCCTAGAACCAGATGAACAGCCTGTCCACTGCTAGGCTACTGTTAGATCACCACTTCAAAAGGGACAGCTGATCTGCTCAGGAGTAGAACGCGCAAAGTAATGGCTAGTTGCACTTTTAAGGGGAATATCCAGAGCTTCAGTCTGTGCTCAATGGAAGCAGTAACCACATGATCAAACCAACAAGAGAATGTATACATGGCAACTTATACAACATCAAAAAAGGAGATTTTGCAAATGCTGAATTGATGTTTTAAGATATTCAACATTATAGTCATTGTATTCATTAGAAAAGAAATGGTGAACCATTATGGATGCCTTGGTTTAACATGGCACAGTAAGGGGTGTAGACAGCCCCCTCAAACAGTGGAAGTGTATTTGCCTGCATTCGTGTAACATGAGTGTAGAGACCCGACATTGAAGTAAGTGAGTATGGAGAGAGGGCACTCCTTTGAAATTCAAAGTGGTCCTTGTTAGAACATGGCTAATGATTAGTTGTTTTCCCAAGCACAGCAGGTCTGGTATATGGGAAGACCAAGGGGTGGGCCTGCAGTTTATAGTGTTCACTTTGAGGACGTTTCTAGGCACAGCCTATCCTTTTGTGTCTCTGATTGCTGGTACAGGAAGGCAAATGACAGCCAGGTGTAGGGATCTTTCACTTCATTGTGCATGTGTCGAGGGTACACCAGACTGGAGACAGTCCAATGCTTCCTACGGTGAGAAGCATTACTTTACGCATAGGCTGTATCACGACAGTGCAGTGTGAATAACTGGACGCTTGGAGGGAAGAAGATGCTATTTTGTACTAAGGAAACTATGAATTACACTGAAAAAAAGTTTAAATGCACTTCTGGTTACAAAACAAAACATAACAACCACTACAATTCACATGTTATGTCCCAGTAAGCTAATCATGGCTTGCACCCCCATCATTCATAATTAATAATGAGTATATTTCCATTTTACAAGGACGAAGGAGCATAAATACACTATTCAATTACATCATTACCGTATATAAATATATGAGAATTAATTGCTCTCTCTATATGTGCATTGCAGTCCACAGTCTCAAACAGTGCAAACAATATAGGAGTACAAGATCATTCTACATTGCAGAAAGGGATTTCGGCCCAAACATCCCAAACATGGGGCTGGAAAAGCTGGTGAAATCATTAGAGCATACACAAGGAGAGATACCCATTGCACAGTTTGAAAAAATAGGATTTTTTTCTGGGGAACTGCAGTCTTCGTTGGCTTGGTACACCATAGACGTACTTGAATATTTAATGAGTGCATTGTTGAGCCTTTAATCTTTTAGCAACTTTGCTGAAAATTGTGATTTAAAATAAAAAATTTGACCTAATTGTTTCCAAATTTTCTCATCGGGAGAACCCCCAAATCCTCCTAGAAGGAGACAGTCTCACTCGCTTCACTCGATCATTGGAATTTGATTTGGGACAGTAATCCACCCTATCCCTTTCAAAGATCACCAGATGCCACTGCTAGTTTCAGTAATCAAAATGATAAACCAGTAACAGAACGAGCTATAGTATGACAGACAATACCTCCAAACCTATACAAAAAAGAGACAATGTTGAAATCCTTGACCATGTCACAAGTGACAATAAAAGTGACATATAAGTCTAAATAGAAGATGGAAGAGATGTAGGTTTTCCAGTTACACGTTGGGAGATTACGATACACAGCAGAACGTAGATGGCTAGGTAAAGCAGACACTCACATGATAGAATACCTAGGTTCCACCTCATCATGCTATTTGCTTTAAATGTGACATTAACATCATGGGCTACTCAGCCATCCTTCTTAAACAGTGAAGAAATAAGTCCTACTTGATCGTCGAAGGTACAAAGCAACCTCTGAAACCTCATAAATTGCTCAAACCAATCTTCTTGAATAATTGAGTAGAAGTTCTCCTTTGAGCTACATTTCTACAGCTTCCAGCAGGTGACCCCTCTGCAATAGCAGCTGGACCAAATGCTATAACAGTCTGTAAGTCTGGATATCTGATCAATTCAGGCAAACCATACCTTGGTATCATAGTTGCATTCATTACGGAAGCCTGGACAGATCAAGCCTCGGGGCCTGACCTGGTGAAAGCCACGCCTCCAAGTTTTTCCTGCTACTCCTTAGATAGACCCTTGACGAAAGGGAGTGGGGGCGGGGGGGTGTTTAGCTGTCATTTATCTTAACACTTTGAATGCAGTTTTCCATCCTGCATCTAATACCTTCTGTGAAGCACTTTCTTTTAACATCAATGCTCAGGTTTTGGTATCTTTAAGGGGGTCTCCTTTATCATCTGTCTGGCCTTAGGCTGGAGTTTTTGGAATCGATTGTCACCCTGCTTGAAGATGGTATGAGCTTAAATTATTTCACGGTACTCTGTAACTTCAATTTCTATCTTGAGGATCCTAATGATTCAGACACCATCTGCCTGAATAGAGTAATGGAAACTGGGGAGCTCAAGCAGCTTGCTGTGGGTCCCTCACATCTTAAAGGACACACCTTAGATGGGATACTCTAACAACCCTCATATATCTTTTTCTGAGGTGTTCCCTCTGGCCTGGTCTGATCACAGTGCAATAATTTTTGAGTTGAGGGAGCCATTAGACCCAATTTCAAATAGGGCCCAGTTGAAGACGTTGGAAAAAAGGGCGTGGAAAAACTTAGAGGGTTCACAAATAGAGGAAGCATTGACGAGTACCTTACCTCTTCCCACTTCTGAGATTGATAAATGCGCTAAGGCCAATACTGATTGGATAGACTCAGCTTGTAAAAAGTTGGCTCCAATCAAAAAATGTACTCCTAAGCGAGCTCATCCTTCGGCTCCGTCGTACTCTGCTAAGCTCAAGCAGCAGAAGCTGGCCGGCCAAAAAACTAGAGCGAATCTGGAGAAGCGGTTACAACATCACTGACAAAATGAACTATAAGCATAGTCTTAAAGTCTACAAAGAGATGTTGTTAGATACAAAAAAGAGCTTCTTTTCTAGTAAAATCCTTCTTGCAAGTTTAAACCCTAAATAGCTTTTAAAACAGTACAAAATGCAACCTCGCCTAACGTCATTAAAAAGGATAGCAGTCCAGAATTGTGTGAAACTCTGGCCACCTTTTTTCTTCAAAAAGTTGAAGGTATTTTTTCTATATTTTCTCCAGAATCCTATGAAGTAGGTTTACTTCCAGGGAATTTTATCCAAGAAGAATTCGATTCCGGACTAGTTTTTGACCAGTTTTTACCTCATAGACTGGAAGAAGCTGTAAAACTCCTTAGCTCTGCTCATTCAGGCTCCCCCATTGACCCCTGCCCAGTTTCAATACTTAAATTGCTTCCGGAAATCATCTGTTCCGTTTTAAGCCCACTGAATAACAACATTTCCTCTACTGGGATTTTTCCGATAGATTGGAAAAAGGCATCTATTCTACCTCTTTTAAAAAAAAACACCTTAGACCCTCTTGATCCTGGCAGCTATCGGACGATTTCTCAGCTTCCGTTGCCTGCAAAAAGTATAGAGAAAGCCATGATCATTCAACTTAGCTCCTATTGTAATAACAATAATGTTTCTGACAAGACTCAATATGGCTTTAGAGCGAATCACAGTACGAAACTGGCTCTAATTAAATCATGTGAAGAGATAAGGGAGGTTCTTGACTGTGGTGGGAAGGCTGTTTTGATAATGTTGGATTTGTCAGGAGCATTCGACACGGTCCATCATAGGGTGTTGATGGATCGGCTGTCTGGGGTTAGGGTTTGTGTCGTTGCTTGGAAAGTCCTTCAATCCTTCCTATCCGATAGAACCCAAACTTTCGACCTGGATAACCATAAATCAAGGCCGTTTAGCCTCCCGTGTGGGGTCCCTCAGGGGTCCTGGCTGAGCCTCACCCTTTTTAATATTGATGTGATACCGTTAGCTGCACTGATTAGATCTTTTGGTTTCCAGTTAACCTCATATGCTGACGATACACAGATCGTTCTATCCATCAAAAACGGTCATGAAAAGGAGGCTGGAGCTCGCTTCCATGACTGTATGCAAGCCATAGTAGGTTGGATGGCTTTAAATTGTCTAAATCTGAATTCAAGCAAGACTGAGGTGATTGTATTCGGTAACAACTAACCCTAGGCGTAGTTCGCGAAGTAGCGCTACAAGTAGCTACGCGAAGTGCACTTCGTGAGCTACGCGTAGCACTACGTGAACTGCGTAGTGCGCTGTTCGCGATGATTGCACAGTGCTGGATGCTTGTCTGCACTGTGCAATCATTGAAAACGGCATCTTGCACAGTGCGAGCTGTCTTTTACTGCCGCTCGAGTCGATTTTTACTCGAGCGGCAGCTTTCTCAACGCGGACTGGTAGTTTCTCATCACGAGCGGTCCCGAGCACACGCGACCCCTCGCAATGAGAAACCTGACCTCCCCGCGTTGAGAAGATCACTGGGAGGTTTATTTTCCACGCTTGCGATCGGCAACTTGATGTTGCTGATCGCGAATGAAGAAAAAGTCTCGCAGGGATGTAATTTTGCTTGCTCGCGGTCACCAACTTGACGTTGAGCACCGCGAGCAAGCAAATAATGACCACTGCACTACGCTACGTGTGTTTGCACTGTGCTACGTGCAATTCGCATAGTGCGAAGTAGCGCAAACTTCGCAAACTACGTGAGCGCAGAGTAGTGCTTTGCCCAGGCTTTGTAACAACCCTCATATTTGGACCCCAGATTGGTGGCCCTCAGAGTTGGGAAATCAGCCTAGTTCAGCTCTGAAAGTAAAAAACCTAGGGGTCATTGTGGTGCTGACTGTACCAGGCTTCCTGCCCATCTACCATCTCAGGACCACACTTAGAAGTCGAGATGGGGCCATAGTCTTGGCCTACTTTACCTTGAGATGAAGCCCATATTGTATCTGTGGGACAGTCTATCGGGCACTGCCTAGCTTGGGCATGGTTCAAGATTCTCACATGTCTCTGCTTGGCTGGCAAGTGTGAACGGGCCTCCACCTGACTTTCATTAGTAGGATGTTGCACCAACAAATTAAGTAGGGGATAAAGAAACTTGATTTTATGGGAGTTCCTGTGGACATTTTATTTGCTACTGCCTGTTTTGGGCACGACTCCAGACTCTCACTTGTGGCCGTTGCCCTGCCTGGTGAAACCCACTTTCCAACAAACTTCCCACCAACAACATCTGGTGGCAGTACCTGTGGGACAGGACAGGGCTACAGTGTTCCCTACCCTATGTTGCCAAGTCACCCACTGTGCCGCAGCAGGTGGGGTCAGACAGCTAATACTGTGTTTTTCAAGACTACCCCTTGACTTTTCTGCTCTTGCATAGCTGATCACAAAAGGGAAAAAGGATTTGGGTGTCATATATAACATATAATAAACGAGTTGCTGTTACTAACAGAAGCTTTAAAATTCAGGGTGCCAAGTAATATCGTAGCTTTGGTCATGTGTGTGACTTCAAGCCGAACCCTTCAATGGAAAACAACCCCAATATGACATCAACTCATCTGCTATTACATATTTTGTGTAGGGCATCTATGGTAATCCACTATATTGTATATTTTATTTGAAACCCAGTTATTCCCTTTTGTTTCCAAATAGACAACTTGTCATCACATCAGAGATAATCATCTGAATAGAAGGCCTGATCGATAAGGAAATAATAGATATTTAAAATGTATTTATGCACCAAAATATTTTTATTTTAGAACATCGAAGATCTGAAGCCGTTAAACAGCTTATCTAGGAATTGTTATACCTGACCATAGACAAGAATATTATTATCATAAGTCCAGGCAAAACTTTTCTAGCTCTTCTCTTTTGCACTCCCATTCACCACATTATTGCTTCACAGCAAGAGCTAATCATGAGTATAACTCCCACCCCCAATGTTTATGGATGATTGTCAGATACAGGCATTGCAATATGTTAGTGTGTTATATTTTAGTGCGCTTTAAAAATTTCCTCTCCAATCCTGCCTTTTTTTTGTAAGAAAGACGGGTCAAAAGCACATACCCTCTAGCACAACACAGTTTATCAGCTGCCAAGCCCTCGTGAATCCGCCTTTTCATGTAGGAATAGTCAACATTGAAAGAGATGATACAGAAGCAAGAAATCACTCAAGACCACACCTGGGTAACATTCACATATTTTGTGCAGGCCAAATCACACACTTTGAAGGTGCATACATTAAGGCCTCTGAGCACAGCATCTCTCTTTCATGTGTGGCTCAATGCTCTAACCACTTGACCGAAAAGGCAACACCTACAAAGCACAGAAGCAGCCTTGGCTCCTGCAGAAGGGACACCCGAGCCAAGACTCTTAGATTGGGTAAGATAACCCAAATATGCTGCCCTGCTGTCTGCAATCGGACTCTGTTCCTTGGTCCAAGATGCCATTTATGGCTTCTGAGGTTGTTTACTTCTCAGGGGTTAGCAATTTACAGTGATGACATTAATATCAGTAAATAAATACTCGGCTGAGGGAAGGAAAACACTTTAAAAATGCTACATTCACCCTTACTGTAGGACACACAACCACAGGCGGTATAAAAAAAAAAGAAACCTCAGACTGCAGGGCAGTCTCTCGGTCAAGGTTAAATGAGGTCTGATTAAGTATACTACATTGTATCTTCATGATCCATAATCTTAATATGCTAAAGGCCGTGTGGTTACCAATCGCTGAAAAATTGACGTGGGGTAAATGACTTAACCGATGCTAGGAGGTCCTTTAGTGGTCCTTAGAGTTTAAACAGCAGTCTTAGCTTAGATACGTAGACTCGATAGGAGTAAATATCAGTAACAGAGATATTCTAGCCAATGAGAGTTGACCTTGACTTGTGTATGATGCCACTTGAAAGCCACAGGTTAAACACATGAACTTGCACAATACCATGTTGTGTCCCCTAGGTCTCAACCCTAGCCCCTTGAGCGGTAATCATAGGCAAGCAAAGGAATAGCGGAGAAGAGGTTTATGGTTTATGGTTTCCATCTATACCCGGACCCGCCATTATGTCTGACCTTTGTTCCATTCCTTCTTCCCTCAGGACTCCTCCTGATCGTTTTTCTCTTTTTGCTGGACGGCATTAAATATATATGTATATGTAAATATGTATTATATAATTGTCCAAGCCTAATTGCTGTTAAAATGTAATCCTGTGTGAATTTACTATTTGTATATTTAGAACTCTAACGACTAGTATATGTAGTAGACTTTTGCACTTACTACCATTCCTATGTGATTTTAGAGTTTATCTGTTTGTATCTCTTCCTTGAGTGACTTTCAACTTGTACATGTGCAATTGTTTCCTGTTTTATCTCTTCTTTGAGTGACTTTACACCTTGTACATTTGCAATTTTTTCTGTTTGTATCTCTTATGTACCTTATATAATCCAAAGTTGTAACGCAACTGGTTCTTTTGTAAAGCGCTCTGACACCTTCGGGTAATGTTTGTGCTATATAAAATCGTATTAAATGAAAAAAAGAAAAAAAAGGTGTCAAGGAGCAACCAAAAAGCACACAGGAATATCTGTATGGTGCATCTGTAGACACTTGATATCATGGACGTCATGCGCAATACATAGAATTAAAGATGAATAGCTATAAATATTGGTATTGTTTTTTATTTAGGGTTTGAAGTGGCAGTGGCAGTGATCCTACCACAAGTGCCCACTATAAACTGACTCCAGGTATCAGTAGTGGGAGTGATTTATTGGGGAGCTCTAGCAAGTGAGCCCCAATGAAAGAAATGTGCCTGTTGCGAAGGCGGAGTAAGTGCAGAAAGCTTTGGATTGGCTAGGGAACATGAGTTCCAACATATAGTTCTCTGTCCTCCATTGAATCATACATCCGTACAACCTGCTGCTGCTACACTGCATTATTAAATGAGGGGTCTCAGTGGCAGGTAGAGGTGGGTGAGCCACTGAAAGCTCTAGCCAGGCTCGAACCTGGAACCTAACTCTGGTCATGTTGGAACTTTGGATCACATAACGAGCCAAGATTTCAAGTGGCTTTTGCCTGCCATTGTTCCTTTACCCAGGATTTGACATTATGGCCAGAGATGCCGACATTGACCTTTGGAACCATGTTCAAGTCTCTGCGTCGGATCAGCATCCTGTGATTCTAGCAAATCACATAATCTCCCCGTGCCACTAAAAAGTAAACCTGCGATATTTTAACTTGTGTTCATGTAAAGTGCTCCAATACCGTCAGGTCGAATTTCCGGTATCTAAAAACTGCAGAAAATGCACAAAGAAGTCAAAACAAAGTGCTTACACAAACAAGGAAATACAACTAGATACCCATTTAGTGGCTGATTTGTGCAAAGTGAAACCCGAAAAACCTAAAAAAAATTGCGGCTTGCCCCTTAAATTGTGTGCTCTTAGGCAAATATTGTATTTCTTCAAAACTCCTTTTTCTTCATTATCGTTTAGTGAGGCTTTTTCAAATATGTGAGTGCAGAATAGCAGTTGTACAGTAGCGGCCCGTGGTGGGAGTGCTGCTGGGCACTGACGTGGGGCGGGGGAGGGATAGGGTGGGTGTAGTAAACTCCGAAATATGGCCGCACAGAGGTCAATTCACAAATAAATACATAAAACGAATTTCATTACGCGCTGCATCGCATTTGGCAGAACTCCCACCACAGGCCGCTACTGCAGTTGTACAAAACCTATTGTGTTTGATTTATTAGACTTTAATGTTTCTCTATAATAATCAAGCCATGCACAGGGTTTGCACAGGGCACAAGTCTTAAAAAAAGAAGTGGGGGAATGCTGACGTCACGACAGGAAGTGACGTCACGAAAGGTGGCTTGCACCATCAGCCTTATTGCCTCCCCTCGCTTACCCCTTAGATGCGCTACCTCCCAAGGGCTTCTTTGAGCTGCGTATCATCTTTTAGTCAAACTTTTGGTCACACAACACTAGAAAAAATAGGCTCCAGTTATCCAGCTCCCGGTAAAATAAGTGGGGGGACGCCGTCCACCCGCGTGGTACCCCGACTCGAGCCCTGGGTTTGCATGAGAATTGTCTTGCTTCTTAGTCAACTTATGGTTCATGTTTAAAAACTATCACTTCCAATATGTATTTCTCAGTGCAGTGCTATAATGTGACGTATTAATGTCAAAGCTTTCACATGTCAAAATACTTGTTTGAATTTTGAAAAGACGTTGTAGTACTTTTTGTGATGTTTATTATATGATTGACATAGCAAACATTGTGGGGGCTCGGCTCCTGAACGGGTGCTATATATTTGTAAACTTGCCCAACTCTAGTGGCAGGTGGGTGTTGCAGGTGCCAGGTGGTGTTATGTCCTAGAAATGAGCCGCCATCTAGGCTGACATTGTGCCCCTCAATAAATGTTCTAAGTGTGCCTATAAGTTGTAAAGAAATGTCATTGTTTACCCATCTTCACTTAACTAGTTAATATTGAGTCCTCCTACGTGTAAAAAAATGAGAACTGCACAAGGTGAAATGTGCGGCACATTCAGTGAACCCTGGCATTTTAACCAACAGCAGGTTGCATTCTGGGACCTGTAGTCCTGCTATTGACCGGCACTGGCTATCAGTGACATACATGACATGAGGCCTCTCAACAGCTGTGTTTTAACTATTATAAAGTTATGTAATCCATTCTGATAAACTGTGACTGCTTGTTTAATATACAAAAGCAAAATGTAAACCATGTTAACATATTTTGTTGGAGTTCACTCTGACTCACCTCAGCCAAAAAAGCAAGAACTGGCAATTCCCTTTGTCTTTGCATAGTGAAAAGCTGTTTACTACCATACATGAAATTTGAAGCACGGAAACAACAGTGCAAGCTTTGCTAACACAAAAAATGTTTATGACTATCCATGTAGTGATGGTTTATTTAAAATGTAGAATATTTGGAAAATGCAGTGTCATAAACCCTGCATGAACTACTCTGGCCACGTGACATTTTAATCGCGTGGCCGCCTAAACTGCTTCAAGAAAAAAACTGAATCGGCCACATGGTCGACACTGCTTTCCCTGGGACCCTGTGGGAGCATGCAGGAAAAATAAAAGTTAGTGGGGCCCTAGTTAGACAGTTGTCAAGGCCACGTGTGGGAATTGAGTTGTTTCTAAATTAGAGCAATTACCAGGTACGTTATTTAAAAGGCGTTTGCTGCTGCCAGCCTAGATTTCCCGTCGCAGTTGTCGTCTTGAGTTGCAGGGCTTTAAAAAATATAAAGTCGTGCATGCGGCGACCCGTCAGAAGCGGGCCTCCAGATGTGGCGAAACACACTGTGTTGCTGAGGCATAATTAAGTGCGGGCTACCACGCATCTGCCAGAGTGTGTTGACCTCTCCCGGTGGAGTGGAGAAAAAAACACAGATATTTACTGAACATTTAAGGATTTCTGAAGGCAGCGTGTCAAAGGTCTGGTGTTCTGGCAGGAAATTGACCCTTGTGTGTCTAATGACAAATGTTTCAGCTTAATCTATGAAAACAATTAAAGTGTGATACTGCAACTGGGATTTCTAATCCCGAATATCACTTTTCATTCGATCCCTGGGAGCAGAATGAAGGAACTGTAAAAAGGTCTTCAGTCACCAGGGTGGCATTCTCGTATAGCAAAGAAGGAAGAATTCTGGCACGAACTAGCAGCTGGTACTTTTACGGTACCCTGGAGCATGTGTACGTCGTATTCAACTATATTCAAAAAGCAGTGTTTACTATAGAACAAAGAAAAACAGTGCAACTGAAATGTGAGCTTGAGTAATATGTTTAAGGAATTGTCATTTCAATACTGACAGTGCTACTAACACTGTGTAAAATGTTACATTTTTGTAATATAGTATGAACACTTTTCCTGCGAAGTTTAAAACCAGAGAAAACTCCACAAGAATTTTAAAGATCTATGAGCAACAATAACAACAAAAACTATTAAGCAGAGATTTATTGAATAATCAATTTAGATAAAGGGGACGTTAAAATAAATGAGAAAAAGTTCAACATTTCTTTTAGTTTGCTCGTTTTTTATCTGCCAATTAACACTACCTTTGCATAGGTTTGCAAATAACTACTCGTTTGATGAGAAATTCCAACTCTTTGGGGGCTTCGTATTGCTAAATCAACATATATTATGCTGTAGCATGAGCTTTTATTTTGCTCAAAGATAGAGGAACCCTTTTATATGTTAACAGGATAATATATGGTTAAAAAAAGTAACCATAATCCCGAATTGTATTAAAACCTTCAAATCACTCCTTATTTCAAAGAGGATACTACCTACCAAGTCAAGAGAGAAGCATTTTAATGCATTTAGTGAAACCAGGGTATGGTAAACCTTCTTACAAAAGTTGGTACTCTTAGCCACACTATTGTTACTAACACACAGACGCAAACTTTCTAAACAAGTTGATAAACGTTTTTGCCAATCATACGTAGCTCTCCAATGCACATTTATCTAATGTACCAATGCAGTCGATGCAAAAACTGTGGTTTCTGAGATGGACCATGGTCTGAGAAAATGCCAAGATTCAGTGGTCCTGTGACAATTTTTTGAGTCGGGGTGCTGTCATCAGCTTTACTTAGGGATTGCGAAACTTCCAAGTGTCACACCAAGAACAACTGTAGCAAATGAGTAACGGTCATTGATCAGGAGAGTGCTAAGCGTGTGGAAATAAATAAATATGTACCGGTGGTACATTTAGAATACACTGTCACAAATATATTACTAAAGCACAGTGTGGTAGCGCACCTTCATTCACAGACAGCGCCATTTCCATCGAAATGGACAGTTTATTTGCACAGGCATGCAGTTTTACTGATCAAACTATATAGTGACAAACAATGTTTGAGGAAATCGGGTTTTAACAAACATTTATCATTTGCACATCACTAAATAAAGTATCTTGATTTGTTTTGATCCCATTAAAATCTTTGTTTCCATCATGCTATAGATTCACAAAAAGAATGTGCTTTGTTTGTGCTTTCCTAATTGCTGCTTTATTTTGAAATATATGTACAGTTCCTTTGCAGGTATTTATGGATTAAATCGATTGTTATCGATTTTTGCACAGAAAAAACAAAGAATGGAGGAGATGGGGAGGAGTCAAGGGATAAGATGGGTACGGGAAAGAACAAGAAGCAAAAAACAATAAGCTACAGATGTGCAGATAGTTGAACAGCCATATTTCAACATCCTTTCAGTGCAATGGCGGGGTTAAGGCGGTGCCGTGTTGTCTACAGTAAGTCGAAGTATTCACAAGTAGATTGGGCAAGAAAGCTCCCTGAAGGTGTGGAATAGAAATTTCAAGCATGTACCCCAAGTCTTTTCCAAGGTAGGGATTGTATGTTTTACGATAGAGGTCAGCTTTTCTCTACTGCGTAGGTCTCAAAGGTTGTGCAGCTAATCCATGTGGGTGGGAACCCTATCTGTGCCCCATTTCGATAACAGGACTTGTTTGGCGGCACAGAGCGCTAAGGTAATAGCCCTCCCCCTCCTCTACTTCTCTGGATATGTTAATGGGTTACATAAACCCACCAGACTGTAGCTTGGGAAACGGGGCAGGTCAGTGCCAAACATCTGACCGATCTCTGCGAGCACCTCCGCCCAACAGTGGTGTAATTTAGGACATTGCCATAGTAGATGCATAAGGGTTCCTGATGACCTGCAGTGGCGCCAACTGCAGGCATCGCATCCACTCTTCCACCAGGCCACCCGTTCATGTGTGAAGTACCGATAGTGTGAGAAGGGTTTCCCTACTGGGTGCACTGCAAGCGGACGTACATGTTTCCTGTATATTGTCCAGCCATTCTTTATCCGAAAATGTTTGTCCGCACTCCACCAATCAATCAATCAATCAAGCAATCAATCAATCAATCAATCAGGGGTTTGTATAGTGCGCTACTCCCCTGTGTGGGTCTCAAGGCGCTGGGAAGGAGCGGCTCTGGATAAGTCAAAGAGCCAGGTTTTGAGGTCCTTCATGAACATGTGCAGGGTCGGGTAGAGCGTATGATGTTCACAGGGCGCTTGTTCCAGGTCTTGGCCGCGATGTAGGAGAAGGCTCTTCTGTCAGTTCTATTTGTGCAGATGCGGGGTCCTCGGCCAGGGCGAGGTCTGCGGAGCAGAGGTTCCTCTTGGGTACGCGGAAGGACACTCTCGTTGAGGTATTTGGGTCTGATTTTGTTGAGGGATTTGTAGGCGTGGGTGAGGAGCTTGAAGGTGAGCCTCTCCTTGACGGGGAGCCAGTGGAGGCCTTGTAAGTGTTTGGTCATGTGCTCGTGATGCAGAGTCCCGAGGATGAGTCTAGCAGCGGCATTTTGGATGGTTTGGAGTTTGTGTAGGAGAGTCCTGTTGATTCCGGCGTAGAAGGTGTTGCCGTAGTCCAGTCTGCTGGTTATGAGTGCATGGGTGACAGTTCTTCTGCAGGTGGAGGGGATCCATTTGAACGTCTTACAGAGGATGCAAAGGCATTCGAAACTAGTAGAAGCAACAGCTTATTCTGGTGGTCTGTCAGGGTGGGAGGATTCCAAGGGCAGAGGGCCACCAGTTGTTGTCCCAGGCAGAGGTGCAGGGTCCGAGGATGAGGACCTCAGTCTTCTCTGAGTTGAAATTCAAGCAGCGTTGTTGGCATAGGATACATGCTGAGCCCATGTTGTCTGACGATGGCGGTGAGGGTGGCCATGTAGATGTTGAAGAGCGTGGGAATGAGAGAAGACCCCTTGGGCACTCCACAGTTGATTTCCGTGGGTTCGAAGAGGATGGGAGGGAATCGAATTCTCTGGGTTCTGCCGGATAGGATGGATTGGATCCAGTCAAGGGCGGCTCCCTGTATCCCTGCGTCGTGAAGTCTGGCTGCAAGCGTCCGATGTGAGATGGTGTTGAAGGCTGTGGAGAGGTCAAGAAGGATGAGAGCCATTGTATGTCCTTGGTCTAGAAGTATTCGGATGTCGTCAGTGGCGGCGAGGAGGGCAGACTCAGTGCTTTTGTTGCTGTGGTATCCGGACTGGGAAGAATCGAGGATGGAGTTTTCCTCGATTAAGGCGTTCAGCTGGGCATTCACAAGTCTCTCAGTGACTTTGGTCATGAAAAGGAGGAGAGAGATGGGCCGGTAGTTCTTTAGGTCTGCAGGGTCAGCTGTGGGTTTCTTGAGTAGGGCTTTCTCCTGTGCCTGTTTCCAGTCATCTGGGGAGATGCCGGATCTGAGGGAGGCATTGATCGTCCGACCTAGTTTGGGTGCGATGAGAGCGGCAGCCCTATGGAACATGTGAGGTGGACAGGGGTCCGTTGGGGCCCCTGAGTGAGTTTTCTTCATGGTTGCGGTGATGAGTTCTACAGTCGCGGGATTCCAGGACGTGATGGTTGGCTTGTCAGCGGTGGTGGTTATGGGGGTAGTGTCTGGTGCTGGTTCGCTTAAGTGGTCGTAGAGGGCCTTGATCTTCAAATGGAAGTAGGAGCTAAGCTTGTCGAAGAGTTCTGGGAGGGCGTGATGTCCAAGGCTTTGCAGGTGGGTTTTGTGAATTGCTGTATGACATTGAACAGCTCCTTGACGTTTTGTCTCTTATGAAGGTCCGTTTGGTGTCTCTTATGCGCTGGTGGTATTCCCTCAGGGCGCTCTTGTGGTTGTTACGGGCTTCTGTTGATTTCTGGTGTCGCCAGGCTTTTTCTAGCCGTCTGCAGGTGTGTCTGGCTACTTCAAGTTCCGCTGTGAACCAGGCTGCCTTCAGAGGGAGTTGTCTGGCGGAGTGGTGCCAACTTGTTGGCACAAAGCGATACAAAAGGGATGATGGACGGAGCGTTTGAACAAATCAAACACTCACCCCCAGTCAATTGATCTGGGTTTAATCCATCACCATTCTTTAGTTCACTCAGCCACCCCAGTTCAGACATGGCTATATGCAAATCAGTCTGACCCTGTGCCTTGTGGGAACAGTCCAGCCCGAACTGCCAAGCCATGTCTTCCCTGGACCGGAAACAAGCATCCTGGGACCGGTTTCGGATTCATAATCCTCATCAGCCAGGCTATCTTGAATCCAGTGGCCAAGTGAACAAAGGACTCACGTCTGAGCATACCCTGCCACACTTAGGGCGAACAAAGCGATACAAAAGGGATGTTGGCACAGCAGGAGACCCAGTAGTGAAATTCCCTCGCTGCGGAGTTGGTGTCGGTGATGTTGGCGGGGGGGTTTTGACGGAGGGTAGTAATGAGGTGCTTCTCCGTGATCTTGATCCAGTTCCATCATGGCAGGCGGGGGGTGGGCATGGCTGCGGTGGTGGTGTTGAAGGTGAAGTGGACACAGTGGTGGTCTGTCCAGATGGGCTGGGTGGTGTGGATGAACCGGATGTTCGTTCCTCCGGCGAAGATGGGGTCGAGGGTGTGACCCGCTCTGTGGGTGCGCGAGTTGTCGAGCTGCCTCAGTCCTAGGTTGGAGAGGTTATCGAGGAGAGTGGTGAGTCGGGGTCGTTGCTGATGTCGAGGTGGAAGTTCAGGTCCCCGAGTAGAATGTTGTCTGTGGAGGTGATAGCGTGGGGTGCGATGAGTTCGGCTATGGCAATTGCGGGGTAGGTGCGAGGTCCTGGCGGTCTGTAGATGAGGGTGCCACTTAGCATGGTCCTTGGGCTGGTATGGATCTGGAGGTGGAGGTGTTCTGTGTTGGAGTGGGGGTCACTAGTGCCGGAAGTGAAGAGACGGAGGGGGGTCTTTTGTGCGATGGCGAGTCCTCCTCCTGGGCAGTGCGGGCAGTCCTTTCTCTGGATTTTGTAGCCATCGGGGATGGCTGTGGCGATGTCAGGGCAGGAGGAGGCGTTGGTCCAGGTTTCTGTCAAGAAGGCAATGTCGGGCAAGAGGGTGTCGATCAGGTCCCAGATTTCTACGGGGTGTCAGTCCAGGGAGCGCACGTTGAGAAGGATACAAGTCAGGGTTCGGTGGAGCGTGCATCAGGCGGGTCTTCGGTGGTTGTGGGAGCCTTGTCGGTGGTGAAGGACCTGTGGCAGTCTCTGCAAGATAACTTCCCATGGGTGGTGAGTGGGCAGGGTCTTGCGCAGTCGGCGTGTCTTCTGGTATTGAGTGCGTGGAGGGTGGCCGAGTCATAGTGGTGAGGCCCCGGAGAATCAGGGTTCCTGGTGCGGGTCGCAGACGGGCGCAGACAGGCTTGCCTTGGTGCGCCAGCGGCCGACTGTGCAGTGGCCGGTATTAAGTAGGGGAGAGGGGTGGGACCAGAGGTTGGGTGGCGTGAGCGGGGCTGTGAAGATGACGGGGTGGCTGGGGCAGCAGCGGCAAGAGAACACGGTGAATATTACAGTACGCTGTGAATATTACAGTACAGCAGTAACGCAGTGAAAATACAGTACAATAGGAATGAACACCAGGCAAATTAAGGAGTCAAGAGTGAAGGGGGAAAAACACACAAAACAGAACAGCAGAACAAAAGCAGAAGCTAGAAGCACCTGAGGTGCCCTACCGGCGCAAACTCTGCAGATGAGGGCCTCTGAGCGGGGCGACGGTGAGCTGGAGCTGCTGGGGAGTGCAGGCCAGGACCAGAGGTCAAGGCTTTTACCTCCATCTCCCAATGCGTCCACATAGGGGGAGGACAAGGAGCCCGAGGTCCCAAGTAGGAAGGCCTAGATATCAGAGAGAAGACGCTTATCATCCTACTGGGAGAGGAGCCAGCACTCGAAGGCAGTAAGTGGCCTATTTGTATGGGGGTGCACCTGCAGGAGCGTCACCCAATACAAATTGCAACATAATGCCAGTACTCGGAGTCAGGCAACCCAAAATTGCTCCGCAGTTGTGGAAAATCCAGGATGCCGTAAATATCGAAAGGATCCCCAATCCTCTTACAATTGGCCTCCTGTCAACGGAGAAAGGATGAGCCATCTAATGTTGGAGGGAAGACCACGTTACCCATAATGGGAGTGAGGGGAGAAGGGTGAGTGGAAAGTTGGTATGAAATACATACTGTGTCCCATACACTAAGGTTCGCTTGGACCACAGGGGAGATATATACCCCTTGGAGTTCATGCTTTCGTGGGAGCCACAGAATTTTCCAAATGTGGACACGCCACAGCCTGATCCAGGAAGCACCAGTGCTTCTCTGTATGTGGATGCTGCCATTCCACCAGGGAGTGTAATTGCGCCACTTGGTAATATCTCTGCAAATGCGGCATACCCAGTCCCTCTTTCACCATTGGCAAATATGAACGATCCCTATTCATACGTGCGCTCTTGTCAAACAAAGGTCTCCAGGAGTCCCTGAAGCCTCTGCATACAATGTGGCTGGGGCGAGAGAGGCACCATCTGCATGATATACAAAATCTTAGGGAGCAGGGTCATCTTAACTGCTGCAATTCAGCCAACCCAGGAAATAGGTCACCCATGCCAGGAATGGACCATAGAGTGTGCCTCCGCAAGCAGAACTCTACAGTTGTGCATTGCTGTTTTGTCTAACATACAACATAGTGTAATCCCCAGGTATGGGATCCCCTGCCTTGCCCAGGTAAAAGGAAACAGCCCCACCAGCTGGGGTCACTCCCCTGGTGGAATATTCAAGGCAAGGGCAAGCAGTTTACTGGGATTCACCTTGAAACCCAAGTCCTTCCCAAACTGTTTGAGTTCTTCCAAGAGCCGGGGCAGTGATTGGTGAGGGCTAGTGACAGCCAAGAGCGCATCATTTCTGTATAGGGAACTTTGTGAAATTGACCTCCCATGTAAACTCCATGAATATCGGCATGTTTCCACCAGAGGCTGCATATAAGGATGTATGACGTTACAACGTATGCTTTTACCACGCATGCTGTTACATTGCAAGTGTTACAACGCAAAACTTTACAACGCATAGCGCTTTGGGGTGCTGGATAGTGAATAGTTTAATTTACTATTCCAACTCCAGTCCCCGTGGACACTAGGGAAGGTGTTGGATAGTAAATTAAATCTATTCCCTATCCTAGAGCGCCCCCCAGCGCAATGCATTGTAATGGTTTTCGTTGTAAAACCTGCGTTGTAAAAGCACTGCGTTGTAAAAGTTTCGTTGTAAAGGATGTTTCCCGCATATAAAGAACAAAGTGGAGCGGTGACAGGGGGCAACCATGTCGCTTTCCCCTAGAAATGGAGAAGGGGTGGTATAGTGCCCTATTAACTCTAACGGACGCCACAGACTCCACGTACCTAGACCAAATTCATATGTGGAATCGGGGTCCCAAACCCACCGCCATCAACACAGACTGCAGAAAGGGCAAATTAATCTGATTGAATGCCTTTCTAGCAGTAATGGAAATAAGTAGGGTAGGGGTCCCGAAACAGCTAATCTTATCAAAGAGGTTGAGTAAGTACATTTTGTAAGTAAAGACATTTATTATGCATGATTAATTAAAACCGTTGCATTCAGAACATTACAGGTTACATTTAAGAAATTTTGCTTAACACCTTCGCTGCTGGGCATATTCCCCCCCCTGTGCTGGGGGAGGGGGCGCACACAGCGCCCCCATGCTCATGACGAGCTCAGCTCGTCATTCAGCACAGTGCTCGTGTGCTCATGACGACTGAGCTCGTCAAAACCACACCCGTTTTCATAGAACGCTCGCACAGCAGGGGAATTAGCTCAGCATGCGAGCATTCTAACGGTGAGCACACGAGCACCGTGGCTCATGACAAGCTGAGCTCGTCATGAGCATCGAAGGTGTTAATAAAAGAAATGAAAATAAAGTACAAAGTTTAAAATGCTTTTGTTTTGTGATTAAAAGACATACAATTGATTTGAATGTGATAGCACCACTAGCACAGATTTACGAGACTGTTTAAAGTCAATTAGATACACTTTCTAGTTTTAAACCAGTTGAGTGGTCCAATACAGCATCTGCAACACTCTATAGTGGGTCTTGACTGTTAGCAGCAGGTTTTTTCAGTCTCAATGCTGTCAGATCGAAAAATGTTGTAAGGCAACAGTTTAGCTGTACTAAGGTTGGATTGAAGCACAGCATCACTGCCTGCCTACAGGACCTTGCTACATGCTGATTAAATAGTGGTTTTAACAGTATTTTCTGGATGTCCTCTAGCTTCTTGCATATGCATATGATATGGATCAAAGTCTCAGTGTCATTCGTACACAGACAGCAAAACTGATCGCCCCCTCTTCTTTCCCACAGTGTCAAAAACGGATTGATTGTGCCAACTCCCAACCGTAGCCTTAGGAATTTTTCTTTTGTCACAAGCTTAGATCCGGCCTTGAGATAGGGCTGAGGTTTAAGAACATCGTAATTGTTGAGCAGAACCCACCCATGAGCTCGCTTGAATATCGCTTTCTTGTCCTCTATGGCCGATACGAGTCTTGTCGATTTTGATACTAACTTTTTGAAAACCAAGTGGCCCTTTGGAGTGTTCCAGGCATCTGTCAGACCGAGAGCCTGCAAGGAGTTCTGAAGGTAGACGTTAGCTGGCAACTTTCCAGTGCGGGAGAGCCCAAGCCAGAGCTGTTTGTTCAAAGACCCTGTGCCAGCAGCTCTGATTTTGTGTCAGCTCTTTAAAAAGGCTCCTTGCCTTTCTATTTCCTTATTTTGGATACCAAATTCCATTCTTATTTGAGCAGGTGAAACATATTTGGAGAGCTGGAATATTGCACAATAGGAGGTTGCAATTATGCAGTCGAAGATAGCAGCCTCTCTTCCAGTCATAGATTTGCTCCCATTGGTGATTGTTGGCTGCTGTCTTGCTCGCAGAACCTTTAAAAAGGGATCAAGTGTTAAGTCCGAGTAGGTGGAGTAGGAGTAGCCTCTAAGTATTATTACCTCTGCACCCACGTCCTGGTACAAAACCGGACAGGTCAGGGTCTATTAACCCAGGCATGTACTGCCCCAAGTGAGCTGCCAAGACACCCGTGAAAATGTTTGCATCAACATTCAGTAAAGAAATAGGCCTGTATGAGGCACAGAGGGTTGGGTCTTCCACCTGCTTAGGTAGGACTGTGTTGACAGCCTCTTCTTTCATTGTGTCAGTGATGGATCCCTGGGACACAAAGGAGTTGTGCAGCCTTGTCAACATGGGGGCCAGCTGCGAGGCAAATTGCTAATAAAAGGCAGAAGTTAACCCATCTTGACCGGTGCTCTATTCGGCTTGAGTTTCTCGATGGCTCCCAGAACTTCCTAGGTGGTAATGTCTCCATTGAGCAGAGATGCATCCTGCTCTGGAAGCCTAGTCAAGGGAGCCTGCATTAGGTAAGAGCCACTATCGTGGGAATGGAAAGTTTCAGAAAGTACAGCCCAGCATAAAAACATTCCCCCGCAATGTCTTCGTCTCCCCTTGCTGCCTGACCGGAGGTGGTAGAGATTAATGGAATCCACCAGTAATAAACCGGCGCACGCAAATGGTGAGCAAAAAGACAGCCCACCTGATTTCCCACTGCATAGTACTTATGTCTAGAGTAGAGCATTGCGTGTTCTTCTGTGTCAACGTCTAACACCCAGAGCTGCGTCCTGTTCATCGGGAGTTGCCTGCCCGTTCTATGTGAACCTGTCTCCCTATGGGCCCTCTCAAGTGTCATTACCTCAGATTAAAATGCAAAACGTTTAAGTTTACGCTCATTGTTGAGTTGTACCGCTATTGCTATGTATGAGCCCCTGACCACTGTCTTCAGTGCATCCTAAAATAGGGTTACTGATGTCCGTTAATATCGAGATAGTTCTGAATCACCTCTCTAATTCCTTTGACTGTGGCGGTTATACGTTAACAGTTTAGGATTAAGATGCCAGGTTTGCGAATGCATGCTGCGAGTGGGCAAGGGTAGAGTGATTGTGATTGGGGCATGGTTCGAAAGAGCCACTACCCCGATATCAGTGTGGAACACAGTGGACATTAGGGAACACCGTGGTGAGGAAGTAATCTACCGCCAGGAGTGTCAAAGACAATTGGACAACACCAACTCCTACCAACGTCTAGCTAGTGACCCCACTCCCCGTCTCCTCACAGAGATTAAGACCCTAGTGGATGAAGGGAGTTTGGAAGGGTGGATTACACCTCAAGAAGCCAAGTTTTTGGTAACAAATAATCCGGTCATCCCTGGTTTTTACTGTTTGCCGAAAATTCAAACACCCGCCAGGCCCCCCCCCCCCCCCCCAGGACGTCCGATCATCTCAGGGATCGGCTCCTTATTAGAACCCCTGTCCACTTTTTTGGATTTTTTTCTGAGGCCTCTCGTCAAAGAGATACCCACGTATCTGCAAGATACGGCTGATGTCCTCAGACTGTTACCGGAGGTAGAATTCGACGCCGCGGCTGACCTGCTGGTCAGTTTTGACGTCGAGTCCCTGTACACCTGCATACCGCAGGAAGAGACTCTGGAGGCCATTAGATCCCTTCTAGCCACACGTGATTTAAAGAGTATCACTCCAGTGAATTTCATCATGGAGTGTGCCAGATTGGCAATGATGGAGAATTATTTCAAATTTGAAGATCAGATTTATCTCCAAACCTCAGGAACATCTATGGGGGGTATTTTTGCCCCCAGCCTCGCCAACCTTTATGTTCACTTGTTTGAACAGAATCATGTTCTCAACCATGGCAGCCCCTACTTCCATCAGGTGGTGCTATGGAAGAGATACATAGATGACATTCTCTTGGTTTGGCGAGGTACACCATCAGAGGTGAAATCATTTCATGATTGGCTTAAAAATCAAAATCAGTACCTCAAATTCACTGTTGAGTTCAGCCGGGATGAATTGCCATTTTTGGACATTCTCATCTTCCCTAAAGATGGCAAGCTTGAATGCGAACTTTATAAAAAACCAATGTCCAGGAATTCTTTGTTGGTTTTTAATAGTCATCACCCCCGAGCTTTACGGGAGAATCTCCTAGTAGGACAGTTTTTGCGAATTCGCAGAAACTGTTTGTCCAAACCCCTTTTTGAGAAACATGCCAGAATCCTCTCTAAACAACTAGAGGAACGGCTGTATCCCCGTCATCTGGTGAGAAAAGCTTGGAAACGGGCCTCTAATAATAACCTTGAGTCACTATTGGACAAAAGAACTGAAAAGGCGCCCCTGGAGAGGCTTACTTTTGTCAGCACATTCAGTGTCCTTTCCAACAGGATTCAAAAGACAGTGCGAAAACATTGGAACATTTTGAACATAGCCCAAACTAACATTCCGTCACCCTTGTTTTCTTTCAAGAGAGCCCGCAGCCTACGGGATAGTTTTGTCCACACTAGACCTAGATTAAAAGTGACAGGAATATCCAACACACTGTGGAATCTTCTAACTGTACGTGGTCACTTCCCATGTGGCTCCTGCAGTGCATGCCCTCAGACGTACAAAGCGGACCAAGTGGACATAGGTACAGGAAATCCATGGCTACTCAGGAAACATACTAATTGTAACACCGAGGGCGTCATATACATGATTACCTGCCCTTGTTCACTAAGGTACATTGGCCACACTACACGTAAGAGGAAGGTTCGAATCAACGAACACAAAAGCACCATCCGGTGTCACAAACAGTCTACCTGTCTGACAAATCATTTTTTGTCAATGAAACATAAGGCAGAAGATTTGAAGTGGGTGATCCTTGAACACCCCTATATCCCACCACACATCAGTGACAACTCCAAGTTTTTATTCATTAAGGAGCAAAAATGGATTTTTAAGCTCCGCAGTGACAGCAGAGGATTGAACGATTCCATTCCGTGGATGTCTCTTTAGCATTCTGTAACACATCCATATCTCCTGCTTGAGTATAGCAGACTCTATCTCTAGTTAGGAAGAGATAGGAATTGATACAGTAAACTCCCTGGCTTTTGTCTCAGCTACATTATTTTCAATAGCTAATTGGTTGAAAATATATGTCTGTAAATTACATTATCACCTTTGGTGACTTTGAGGGGTGGTCAGTGTATCCTCTTGTGTGACATTCGCGCTGTACATTTAATCACTGAGACCTTCATCTCCATATTAATATAAAACGCAAATTGCAACATAAATACACTCATCTGTATGGAAGCACTAGTCAATTTCAGAAACATACACACAACTCTTCTTCCATATACCGCATGGACTTTATAGTGCAAGCTCTGGGAAAGCGTCTTTGGTCATTTGAGCAAGCATAGTGTGTTAGTGTCTCACTGAATCTTTGACGCGAGGCGGCTACTGCACAGGCGCGTAGGCACGCATCTTTAGTGCTTCCATCTAGTGTTATTTCTGTACATAATAGAACAGTTGCCGGTTGTTAATGTAAATCCAGCTTACCTGGCTAGTGCGGCTGCGCGGAGTATGAGCGTCTCGCCATTTCTATGACGCGAGGCGCCCTACCCCCTGCGCGCATGCACCAAAGGACAGCGGCTGTATTTTGTGGATATCTCGTGTTCACTGTATCGTTAACGCCAGGCGGCTACTGGACTAGCGCTAAAGCACGCATCTTCATTGATTTCCTTTAGTGTCATGATTATTCTTTGAACATAATAGAGCATTTGACGGTTGTTCAGTGTTATGCCAGTTCGTCCGGTTGACGCGGCGGCGCGGTGGATGAGCGTCTCGCCGTTTCCTTGACGCGAGACTCTCTATCCCCAACGCGCATGTGCCAAATGTCAACGGCTCGGATTTACCGAGATCACTCTCATGCGCAGGCCTGAAGCAGAAGCCACCAATCCAATTGGCTCCACACATGCGCTATGAGACAAGCTCCTCGTAATCACCAATTAGTTTCTAGTTTGGCGGGTTAAACTGAGCCAAACGAGGCAATCATAGTCCAGTCGGTACCTCCACTTCCTCTCGGACGACAGAGAGAGGTACCGACGGACAGGTAAGGTCCTTCCCTTCTTTCTCTTTGGGGTTATCGATATCTCTTTAAATAAATAAAACACAGCATGCAAGGTCTAGTTTTTTACCTTGTTTTAATAAATCAAACCCATCATGGGTATGGGAGTATAGTGAATAATTCTCTAATTTTCTACTTTTTTATCATTTAATTTTTGTAGCTGCTTGGAGCATGTGCTCCTTCTTTCTCTTTTGCCAATACCTGTGTTATCAGCACCATGGGTCATAATGATAGTGTCCACACCCAGATTGTTAGAGTTTAGATGTAACAGCTATTAGCTAGGGCATATACAACTTTGGAGTTTATGCCTCATTTTCCTTCTTACACATTAGAGCGGGGCCTCATATTCCCGAGCGGTTGCCGGGCGAGGTGAGGTCGTCTCCCACGCAAAGCAGGGTGAGTATTACAGAGAGGTCATTATCCCTGTGATAGAGTTAGTATGCTCATAAATAAGCTGAGTATAATATACTTATACTAGTGTGTTGTCTGTACAGTTTCTTTGTAAATATGTGGATATACAATTATACATGTAAATATGTGTCTGTTTTTGTATGTTTTCTTTAACAGGATTAAGACAAAATTTACTTCTTCCAGTGCACATTGGGGCTCCAAGTTCCTGGTAGATATAAGTATTTCATATATAGTAAAAACACTATTTTGGTTATAATTTTGCACATTTCATGTTTTCATGTTGCAGTAGCTTATTATCATCTAGGTCCTGACGAAAGCCGGATAGATTTCCAATTTGGCTGAAACATGTTGACCGTCCTGCACAGCGCCATAGTGTAGTTATATAATTAGGCTACCCGGCGTGGTTTTAACTTTGACACTTAGACAATCTTCATTAAACATATTTTTTGTCTAAGTCGTTAATTTTAATTTTCACCTCACTACAGCACTGCACTACACACCTTTAGCACTACCCTCTGAGTAACACTCTGGCTAGAGTTTCTATTTCACATCCATATCCGCACCATCATTTGATGGTTTGGGCGGCTTGTTGGATGGATTAACAAATCCCACATGATGAGATTCCGCCAGAAGGGTGGGCTGATGGGAATATTTAGCCAGTTGTAACTCATTCACTTTTTGCATGAGTCCTGTTGTTTTCTCAGTTACCAGTACAGCAACACACAGAGGACCGGTCATTTCTGTTTAGTATGATGAGATTATGATGTAGGGAAGTGAGATGACAGTTCGTTAAATATATTCCCTTTGACCCTCTTAAAAATTCTATTTTTTGGAGGAAGTAATCTATTCTGGCTAAAGATTGGCATGCCGCTGAAACAACGAAGTAAGACCTAGTGATAGGGTTCATATGTCTTCACGTATCCACCAAGCCTGCTTGCCGTTGGCTAACTCCTCCATTGCTCTTCTTTCTTGGCTCTGAATAGGTTGGCTGTTCCGATACATCACTTCCGTTGTATCGGAAGCAGCACCGACCAACTACGGTTTTGTTACGCAGTACAGTGTCTAGGTCTTTCGTTTGGGACTATTTATTCTGTTTTGTTCTTGCGGTATTTGATCACAACAGCGCCAAGGCGCTGCACCTGGATTCATGTTATTTTCTTTTTTTTTATCTATCAACATGGCGCCATGCACATATCTAAAAAATGCACGGGCACTGCACTTTATAGCTTAGGGCTAGTGCTGCGCCCGCTTTCATAATTTTTATCGTCTGCTTCTCGTTTTTTCATTTCACAGGTTTACTCTGGTTTTCCTCGTGCGAATAATAAATGCGTATTAGCCGAATATTTTTTTTGCCTGTATGTGTGTACCTTGAGCGTTTTCGCCGAATGCAAATCGACATTATACCCACATTTAGTATTTTATTGCCATGGTCATGATGTGAGGGCATGAGTATGCACCTAGTGTAAAAGGAAAAGCATATTACTGCAAAGAGGCATCATTATGCTGGGAATGTATAAACAACTGAGAGTAAAGGAGCGATATGCTCATATGAAAACAGAAACCTCTTCATTTTGTCCCAATTGTCTGTCCTTCCTTCCCAAACAACGTGCCTTTTTCTCTCCATCAATACACTGTTATTTTTGGGAAAATGAAGTTCATTCTTGCTGCGTGAAAGGGGCATTTAAGGTTGCGCCCTGCCCACACAAAAGGGAAGGCAGCAGCGGAGCCCTGGGAGCAGAAGGAGCAAAAGTTGTTCGATGTTCATTACTCATAGCTCGATGCTGTTGCAGAGGAAGGTGGGGGCAGAAGGATCCCCACATCATTTTGTACCGCTGGATAATCTGCTACGCACACACACAAACGCACACAATCAACACACACACAAAGCACAACATAAAAAAGCAAATACACCCACAAAAAAACAAGAATGTGCATACATATAAACACAACACAAGCAATCACGTTACACATAATAAAAACACAAACACATACAAAGGCACGCAGCACAAACACACAGACACACCAAACACACACAGCAGCAGCACACACACCTACAAGTGAAAGAAGATCAAACATGAAGAGAAAATGGAGGCAACCCAATAAACCACACTTCTTTTCAAAAGCAGTAGGTTTTATCTTGCCCAACGTCTGCTCCAAAACCCAGGCATTACATATCTTCCACTGTCCTATCGCTCTCTTCTCTAAACCTGCTTGTTTTTAATGTATTCAAAAGGATTTGCATTTGTGACTTGGCAACATAATACCATAACATATGTGAATGCAATGAATGGCCGCAATATAACAAGAATTTCCAAAATACTGCCTTACCTGCCATTATGTCACTGTGATACGGATGTGCACAATACGTTATAAATGAACACCAATCTGTCAGGATGAACATTACATCAGAAATAGCCACTGTAATACTACGGATGCTCACAATACACCAGGAATTGCCACCATCATGCCAGGGTTGTATCCACAAGTTGCCAAAAATATTACTCTTACATAAAGCCCAGCATTTTACTGTATTGTGGATGCCCACAAGTTGCTAATAATTACCACAGGAATGCCAGAGCAAGCATTTTACCTTAGTTGATCATTATTTTGTTATAGCTCATGTTCAATAAATATTACCGTTATGCAAGGGCAAAGATTTTGCCTGGGGTGGAGGGCAATTAACATCATGCCATAATTGCACAGAGGTTGCCAAAGAACATTCCTATTATTTGATGGCCAGAAGAATGGATGTTTCGCCATCCTTACATTACAATGAAAGGCAAAGTTGACCTATGCAGAATTATCTTGTGGTGACATCATAACCTGATCTGACCTGGCTGTATGTTCCCCATTCTCATCACTATTTTCCAATTAGGCAGGAGACATGTACTCTGCTATGCACTTTATTTCACATGCTCTACTGAGTGTTTAATTTATAAGGCATGCTATATGCTTTAGTTTGTGCGCACTGTAAATACGTCTGCTTGTTGAACCACAAGCACCTGGTATTTTGTTAAAACAACATGCACTGCTGAGCAATCAATTGAAGGCCTCCATTACCTTCTGTCCTCCTTTCCTGCCAGAAAGTCTAGTATTATGTGTGTGTACAATGGCTGCTGACTATTATACACTGCTGAGCAATTCAAGACCTCTGTTTCTGGAACATGGCGGCGGGTTAGTCTTCGCCGCGTGCTCCTCTCCACCTATCGGCAGCGATTGAAAGATTCCTGGGCTCATCTAAATATCTGGCATGCCATTTTAATTACGGAAGGTGGCGGTTCGATAAAGACTGCCTCTTTTTACCTCTTGGTTCCCCTTTTTGGTGACTTCTCTCCCCGCTTCCTTTTGGCGGCTCGTTCTTGGACGCATTTCTGACTGCCTCAGGCGTTCTTCGGCTGAGGTCTGCTGACGGGGGTGGCGTTTGTCCGGCTCTGAGTTGCTGGGCTGGTCGGCTTGTGGGCTGGCCCTGAACGAAGGACTGGATCTGGCTCGGCTGAGCGGGAGCTCCGGGAATTACTACGGCGGAGGGCGGCTGTTTCAGGATCTGCATCGACAGGCGCGCTGCTGCCAGGATCTCGCTGCAAGGGACTCTAGGAAGGACCAGTGCATACAAAAAGACAACCACTAGTTTCCATACTAATAAGAGTAAGGCAGAGATTCGACTTAATAAAACTAGTAAGAGTTTCTCACTGGAAAAATCCCCGGTTGTTTCACAAGTTTCACAAGTTTCACAAGTTTCACAAGTGCCTAGAATAGCTTACCAACCGTTCTACCAGTTACTTCCATTTCTCATAGGTTATAATTAGCGGGTTTCCTAGTTTGGTTCAGCCTATGATCCCCAGACGAGCTAAAAATGTAAATAAAGGGGATTGTAATGCGATCTCCCCCTCAAACCAGCCCCCCGAAGAGAAAAAAGAAAGTAAAACCAAAGACACCAGCCCTGGAACCTACACAATCAGATAAAAGGGGTTCCTCTGACTACTCAACTTCGCTTGAGTCCTCTGAGCCATTGGAGAGCCTGCATTCACAAGCGGTAGCAGAAGAGAAAGCCATAACCTCAGAACATCCTATTAGATATACATTGCGTTATAAAATATTCAACCCGTTGGGGTATTTGGAAGCTTCTTCTACTATCACTTCCTTTTTCCCTACCTCAGGGACCTCCCATTAGGAAACAAAGCAAGAAGTCAAAGGGGAACAGCAAGTAATCTTGTCTACGCAACAATTGAAAGAAACTCCAATACTCACGATTACACATCCTTAAGATCCTGTTTTAAAGTACATGAAAAAACACAACAAATCGCGGCCTTATCATTTGACGAGCCACAGTTATCTCTAGGTAAGGGCAAGGGAAAAGGTAAGACATCACCAACTAAGATATTAAAGTTAATAGAGGCGGAAATAATAATAATAATAATAATCCACATTTGTAAAGCGCACAATCACCCGTTAGGGTCTCTAGGCGCTGGGGGCCGTCGGGAAGATTAAGCAAGCTATTGCCCAGAGGACACAATGAAACCTATTCCTGTTCCCGGAGAGGTGGGATTCGCTAACATTACAACTGCTAATAGGTTTGAGGTATTAGGCAAAAATGGCTTGGAATCTGTGTCTGGCTCTGACACGTCTAAGTCCACGTCAATCTCATTAGTAATACTATCAGTCTCAATTACTCCTGACCATCTAAACCTGGCACACATGTTACATGCCTTATCTTCGGAAATACGGAGTAAGTTCGCTATCTCAGAGATGAGTCAGGCCAAAATACAAGAGTCATGTGAATCTTTAGAAGCCAAAATGTCAGCAATTACCGAATGAATATGCGTAATGGAAGCATCAATAGAAGCCTTGAATAAACAAGTTGAGCTCAATCATACAGAGATTCAGGCATTAAAAAATGGAGAAAAGGACATTTTAGATAAACTTGAGACCTTAGAAAATAATGCCAAACAAAACATCATTAAAATTAATGTCCCAGAGGGTTCAGAGGGGGAGGATATCAAAACCTATATTATAAATTTGTTAAAAGAGTTTATCCCAACCGTGGATGCTAAGGAGCTGGAGTCTGCTATCCAGAGAATTTACAAAGACCCTTTCTCCAAAAATCCAAATAAAAGAAAGCATCCCCGGCGAATTTTTGTTAACTTTAAAACGTATGCTCTAAAGGAGCGTGTATTATCGGAAGCCTTAAAAGCTGGCAGTTTTACGAAAGGGGAATGGGCATATCGGATAAGGTCAGATCTTTCAAGAATTACGCAGGACAGACAGTGGGAACTGGGGAAATTCCTTGCCAATGTTAAGATCAATGTACAGTTGAGGGTTTCCAGCCCTACTTAGGGTGATGTGGAAAAACAAAATGTCTAATTTTAGAGACCCTAAGGAGCCAGGGACCTTCATTGATCAAATTAAAGCTCAGGGATAACCTTGATGGAAAGTTTGTTATAAGCATCGGTTTGCCGGGTGAGTGGTTAGTGAGCTCACAGGGGTTAATTTACATCATACCCAATGTGGTTAAGGAGGGTTCCCTGGGGAGGGGGGACACACGAGAAAAAAGTCATGTTGGTTTTTCACTGGGTGGGGAGCAAAATTGGGGGGGGGGGAGAAAAAGTCCTCTTATATACATTGGGGCATATTTACAATAACTGGCGCATCCCTGCAAATCAGCAGGGATGCGCCAGTTATTGTGCGCCACAGCTCCGCCATCATGGATGCGCCACATTTACAAGGCTTGATTGGTTCAGATGCTCCGTCCATCACCACCACCCCTTTTGTACCTCATTTACAATGCGGCACACCATGGTGCAAAAACGGCACAGATGCGTGACGCATCTCTGCCGTAAAAGTGATGCATTGCTGGAGTTGCATCGCAGGCGCGACACAGCTCCAGCAATGCTCTGGGGGCCCTATCTAGTTAATGCTGTGTCAATCCTTACGCCTGCTTCAGGCAGGCGCAGGGTTTTGACGCAGCATGAGCCTAAAAGTGACTGAGTGAAATCTTGTAGATTTCACTCAGCCACTTTTAGGAGGCGTTCCTGCGCCGGAACGCTCCCCCCTGCACAGGAACGCCTACATGTGGCGCAGGGCATTACAACGTGACGCAGCTCCCAGATGCGTCACGTTGTAAGTACCCCTGCACCATGAAGAAGGATTTGTGCCGCCGCTGCGTCACAAAAGTGACGCAACGGTAGCGTAATGAGGCGCAGGGGGCTTGTAAATCTGCCCCCTAATTGTTAAGGAAGTTGTTAACAAGAAAGGAGTAGCCTGTAATCAGGGTGCCCTCTCCTGGACAAGAGATAAGGTGCTTTGGACTGCCTTAAATGCCTGAAGTCACTCCAACCAGAACTTGTACATGGAATATTAATGGCTTCGGGGTAGTGAGTAGACAAAAGAAGATTTTTCAATACCTAAGTCAAGTTGATTTTGATATTATTATCCCACAAGAAACTCACCTCACAATCGATGAATGGGAGGTGGATGTAGCTAAGCAAAGATGCATTGACTGTTCGCAACATACCACGCACCCCTACTGTACTAAAGGTGTGACGATTATTGTTAAAAAAAACTGCCAAAGCTATCCTAGGTTCCTCCAGGATAGATAATAAGGGGCGATGGATTATGACAGACATTAAAATACAAAATGAGTGGGTGGTTCTGGTGGGATACTACGACCCAAACATAGACGATGAGTCAACTCTCAGAACTATAGACAATAATTTACTGGAAACTCATTTTCCGATCATCATGGGTGGTGATTTAAACATTTTACTGAACCCCTCTCTTGACAGGTCCAAGGTGGGGAAAATAGTACCTACGAAAATGGGCTCCGTGATTAAAGTCCTTACGGATAATCTAAATCTCATAGATATTTGGAGAGTAAAAAATAGGACTGTAACTGGCCCTCAGAATTTTACCTTTCATAACAAAAAACATAGTCATCGCTCTAGAATCGATTACTTGTTGATAGATTCTAGACTGATAAATAATGTTAGTGCAGTATCTCACATCCCACAACACTTATCAGATCACTCAGCGGTCCAGACAGACTTAAAATGTTCTAGTCAACCGGAAACAGAAAGATGGACGTTCGATAAAGCCCTTCTAAAAGATGTTTCAGTAGTTGAACAGCTAAAGATTGACACCTTGTTCTTTTTTTAAGTGATTGATCTTTCAGCTCCAATGGAGGTAATATGGGATACCTATAAGGCATTTATCAGAGGTAGAATCATTAGCATCTCAGCTAAAATCAACAAGGAATTTAAAGAAAGATATAAGTCATTGGAAGCTGAAAACCTTAGAGCCTCTCTTAATCAAGTAGCCAATCAAAATAATGCAGAACTGAGGAAGGAAAGCCCCGAGGTACTAGCTAAGTGGCAAGATATGATAGCCTACCTTGACAGTAGCACTAGAAGAGGATGGGAAGTTAGTAAACTTGCTAATTATAAATATGGAGTAGGGTGTGGGAAACTCCTGGCCTGGAAATCTTGTGTCAATCAAACCAGAAATTTAATCAAGGATATCTTTAATACAGAAACAGCGGAGATAATGTCAGATAGGTCCAATATGGAAATTGAATTATTCTTTCAAGAACTGTATACTGAAGACCTAGTGGTCCCAGACTCCCAAGTAAAACATTATTTGGCTAAACCTTCTTTACAACCTCTATCTGGAGACCAGACCCAACAGTTCACTAGGAAGTTTACACTTCTAGAAATAAAAACCACAATAAAAAATCTAAAAAGAGGTGATGCCACAGGTTTAGATGCAATCTCCCACAAGTTGTACAGTGCTCTTAATGAGACACATGCCCCTGTTATGGAGAAATTTTCTCTAACATCTCTCCAATCCCCAGCTCTTGGAATGAGGCAGCGGTCACTTTGATTTTGAAGCACAATAAAGATTTAAAGAAATGTGAGTCCTATAGACCTATCTCCCTGCTGAATTGTGATTACAAAATCTTTGCACAAATATTAGCCAGGAGACTGAATAACATGATGGGGTACTTACTTCATCCTGATCAACAGGGGTTCATCAGAGGATGTCAACTTAATGATTTAACTCATGAGCCGATAGGAGCAATCGATATCGACTCAGCTAACAATCTGCTGCTCACTATTTTTGCATTTGACGTGGCCAAAGCATTCGACCGGGTGAGCTGATCTTGCTTACATCACATAGTCCAAGCCTTTGGTTTAGGTGAAATTTTCTCGAAGATTATTAGGAATATCTATAAAACTCCTACAGCAAGGATAATAGTCAATGGAAAAGTAACCAACTTAGTTAGTTTAGAGCAAGGTACTAGGCAGGGTTGCCCCCTTTCCCTTCTCCTGCTTGATCTCTACATAGAACCATTGGCACATAACATCAGGGCCAGTGAGCTCTTTGCTCCATTTGAATTTAGGGGATGGGTAAAAAAGCTTGCCTTGAATGCCGATGACTTGATGATTTTTACGAAAGAATCATCAGCAATTTTGCCAAAGTTGGAACAACTTCTGATAGATTTTGGGTAGATATCTGGGTATTTAATTAACACAAAAAAACCTGAAATCATGTCATGGAATTTGCAATCCAGCTCGCCTTTAGTTCAGCACCAAATAAGATACTTAGGCATTCAAATTACTCAGGACATTGATAAATTGGCCCGGTTAATTTGGAGGTTAAAAGGAAAGAGATCAGATCTTTACTGAGATCCTGGAGTAACCTTCCATTGTCAATTCTTGGCCGATCCAATCTTGTTAAAATATCTGTTCTGCCCAAAATTGCATTTATCTTTAACACAATCCATTCATTATTTATCACAGTCTCGTTAAAAAATTTACAGTCGGACATAAATAGTTTTCTTTGGGCTGACAAAGGGGTCAGGATTGCATGGATGAAATTAAGATGTGAGAAATTAGCCAGGGGCGTAGTCAGCTCTGACCTTTGATTTTATAGATGGTCTTTCCATTTCAAGAATATGAGATCTCTACTACTTGACTCTTCCTGCTACCCGCCTTTCTCTTAGCCATGTCAAACAGTGTCCCTCTGTGGGGAGATGGGGTTCTCTTTAAATTTGGACATCTTAAGTACTTTAAAAAAGTCAAACTGAAGGTGTTTACGAACTGCCTGTGAACTATGGTTCCAGACGAGAAAGCTTTTTAGAATTCCATATTATTGCTCAAGCCCTCCTATATGGAACTCTCCAGGTTCTTTCTTGAATGAGGACAAAAAACAAAAACAAAAAAAGACCTCTGTTTCTTGCTACCCTTGGTTCCTGCTAGAGTGTCTGGTATTTTTTGTTTGTTTGTACAACATATACAGACAAATTGAGGGTCCCTGTTTCCTGACAAAATCTGTATTCTAATTTGCAGGTAGCAGTCTGTGATCTAGTCTCAAGCCTTCATTACGTTTTAAGAAGAACATGTGCATAACGTCTATAACAACCACGTTCAAAGTGTGGTCAACCACTTGGCTTTGTCGATCTGTCTGAAGAGAGAACTGTGCCTCCTGACGCCCTTGTGTTCCAAGCCCCACCACCTACAAAAACCCAGAAACTTATGCCCAGAAGCTGACAACTTGCAACCTCTTTTGGAATCCCTTCCCTTCAAGACAACTGTTGGACCTGGCCCTTTTTACGGGGTAGCCCCAGATTTTTGCCTTCTGTTGCTGAGCTAATTTTTGTTGGAGTTAGGACTGTACATTTTTTGTGCCTGCTAACTAGTGCTTGTTCTCGCACTTTAAAAAATGAAACAATTGGCATATCCACCATTGATACATTTAATTTACTTATAGGTCCGTAGGACATGGTACTGCATGTACCCTACGATTGCAAAATAAATGCTATTCATAGTGCCACCTAATAAAGTAGCACTGTAAAACATGCCTACAGGCCTGTCATTTCAGACTGTGTGTGAAGTTCTAAACTGCCAGTTTGATCTGGCAAAATAAACATTTTGTCAGGTGTAAAGTTTCCCTTTAATACTTATAAGTCACCCCTAAGGTAGGCTATCCAAGCTCATAGGGCAGGGCGCCTGGTAATTAAAAAAAGTAGGACATGTGGGTTTATGTTTTATACAATCTAGCAGTGAAAAACTCCTAAAGTTGGCATAGACCAACTCCATCTTATGTAGGCCCTGACTACATCCTGACTAACAGGAGGTCACCATCTTCCCTCTCTCACACAATGGGAATTGCTAATAAGTTTTAATATATAAGGACAACCACTTGATCACTTCTCAGGAGCGATCCTTTACCCAGATCATCACATGCGATTCTGCCAGAGATGGTCTCACCTACTGCCGGCAGACTTCGCACTTCGCAGATGTTACATCTTGTGTGAAGTTGATAACACATAGTCCCAGAGGAAGACCAACTGACTGCTACCTCAGTGTGTCTTTGCCCTTCATGGGGAACACTATCTTTGCACCTCCGTTGGTAAAGACAGCCTCTGCTGTCACCGTAGAATGCATCTCTTTTCCCTAAGAAAACTCTCGACTGCAAGTTACTCTGCTTTCCATGCTCTTTTAGTACAGCACATAGAAGTAGACCTTAGGATTTTAGGTTCTATATCTCATTATTTATAATATGCTTTCTTGTTATTTTCAAATGTACTGAGAAACAGATTGTTCCTCTGGTAATAAATACTTTTACTTTAACTTTTAATACTTTTAACTTGAAAGTGTTCATTCTTCTTAGCACAGTATGTGTGATACTGTGAAAAATGAAAAAAAAGCTTTGTTGCTGTTTCCACAGTACCACTGATCACTTTATGGGACTGTTAGTAACCCAAAAGCAATACTTCTATGTCAATTACACATACATTGAATAGTGTCTTGCAGAGCTACAATAACTTGGCTTTCACATTCATTGCTGGTGCATTGAACCAAGTTCACCTGTGTATTCCAAGGGTGGGAAAGCACACCTTGTAGAGTTATGCCAGTCGTAACTTATGCAACACTCTCTGAACCTGTCTGAGCCCTGCTGTTGGCCTCTGCTGGAGTAAGTCCTGATACGCAAGAGGTACTCCCCCAGGTTCTAGACCCTTGATTAGAGTCAGGATGAACCCCTCCCTAAGCAATTAAAAGTTTAATCAGAAGTGACACAGCACAATGCAACCTAATGCAGATTTGTGCATCACAGTACACCACAGATGATGATCTGCAGCTTCATCGGAACTGGTACAGCACAACACAACTCAATGCAGGACCTTGCACAGCAGCATCTTGCAGCCTCTGATCATTGGCTCCATTGGAAGCGATGCAACAAACTCAATAAAGAACCTCCATTCACAGCATCTCGCAAATCCTGACCGGTGGCTTGGTAGTTCGGACTGGACTGTTCCCATGAGGCACAGGGTCAGAGCTGATTTGCATACAGCCAGTGTCTAACCCAGGGTGGTGTGGAGTGCAAACAAAACCAATAGATTTAGCCCCAGATCCTTGTACTGGGGTGAATGTATGACATTGTTCTACATTCTGTCCATCAACTGTGTTTTTTGCAATTTTCACCCCGAGTGGGCTGGGTATGCTCAGACGTGAGTCCCAGGCTCTCCACACCACTGGAGTCAAGCTATCCAGGCTGATGAAGGCTGATAGCCAGAAACCGGTCCTTGGATGCTTGATTCCAGTCTGGGAAAGACATGGCTTCGTAGTTCGGACTGGACTGTTCCATGAGGCACAGGGTCAGAGCTGATTTGCATACAGCCAGTGTCTAACCCAGGGTGGTGTGGAGTGCAAAAAAACGATGGATTTAGGCCCAGATCCTTGTACTGGGGTGAATGCATGACATTGTTCTACATTCTGTCCATCAACTGTGTTTTTTGCAATTTTCACCCCGAGTGGGCTGGGTATGCTCAGACGTGAGTCCCAGGCTCTCCACACCACTGGAGTCAAGCTATCCAGGCTGATGAAGGCTGATACCCAGAAACCGGTCCTTGGATGCTTGATTCCGGTCTGGGAAAAACATGGCTTGGTAGTTCGGACTGGACTGTTCCCATGAGGCACAGGGTCAGAGCTGATTTGAATTCAGCCAGTGTCTAACCCAGGGTGGTGTGGAGTGCAAAAGAACGATGGATTTAGGCCCAGATCCTTGTACTGGGGTGAATGTATGACATTGTTCTACATTCTGTCCATCAACTGTGTTTTTTGCAATTTTCACCCCGAGTGGGCTGGGTATGCTCAGACGTGAGTCCCAGGCTCTCCACACCACTGGAGTCAAGCTATCCAGGCTGATGAAGGCTGACAGCCAGAAACCGGTCCTTGGATGCTTGATTCCGGTCTGAGAAAGACATGGCTTGGTCGTTCGGACTGGACTGTTCCCATGAGGCAAAGGGTCAGAGCTGATTTGCATTCAGCCAGTGTCTAACCCAGGGTGGTGTGGAGTCCAAAAAAAACAATGGATTTAGGCCCAGATCCTTGTACTGGGGTGAATGTATGACATTGTTCTACATTCTGTCCATCAACTGTGTTTTTTGCAATTTTCACCCCGAGTGGGCTGGGTATGCTCAGACGTGAGTCCCAGGCTCTCCACAACACTGGAGTCAAGCTATCCAGGCTGATAGCCAGAAACCGGTCCTTGGATGCTTGATTCCAGTCTGGGAAAGACATGGCTTGGTAGTTCGGACTGGACTGTTCCCATGAGGCACAGGGTCACAGCTGATTTGCATACAGCCAGTGTCTAACCCAGGGTGGTGTGGAGTGCAAAAAAACGATGGATTTAGGCCCAGATCCTTGTACTGGGGTGAATGTATGACATTGATCTACATTCTGTCCATCAACTGTGTTTTTTGCAAATTTCACCCCGAGTGGGCTGGGTATGCTCAGACGTGAGTCCCAGGCTCTCCACACCACTGGAGTCAAGCTATCCAGGCTGATGAAGGCTGATAGCCAGAAACCGGAACTTGGATGCTTGATTCCGGTCTGGGAAAAACATGGCTTGGTAGTTCGGACTGGACTGTTCCCATGAGGCACAGGGTCAGAGCTGATTTGCATACAGCCAGTGTCTAACCCAGGGTGGTGTGGAGTGCAAAAAAACGATGGATTTAGGCCCAGATCCTTGTACTGGGGTGAATGTATGACAATGTTCTACATTCTGTCCATCAACTGTGTTTTTTGCAATTTTCACCCCGAGTGGGCTGGGTATGCTCAGACGTGAGTCACAGGCTCTCCACAGCACTGGAGTCAAGCTATCCAGGCTGATGAAGGCTGACAGCCATAAACCGGTCCTTGGATGCTTGATTCCGGTCTGAGAAAGACATGGCTTGGTAGTTCGGACTGGACTGTTCCCATGAGGCACAGGGTCAGAGCTGATTTGCATTCAGCCAGTGTCTAACCCAGGTTGGTGTGGAGTGCAAAAAAACAATGGATTTAGGCCCAGATCCTTGTACTGGGGTGAATGTATGACATTGTTCTACATTCTGTCCATCAACTGTGTTTTTTGTAATTTTCACCCCGAGTGGGCTGGGTATGCTCAGACGTGAGTCCCAGGCTCCCACAACACTGGAGTCAAGCTATCCAGGCTGATAGCCAGAAACCGGTCCTTGGATGCTTGATTCCAGTCTGGGAAAGACATGACTTGGTAGTTCGGACTGGACTGTTCCCATGAGGCACAGGGTCAGAGCTGATTTGCATACAGCCAGTGTCTAACCCAGGGTGTGTGGAGTGCAAAAAAACGATGGATTGAGGCCCAGATCCTTGTACTGGGGTGAATGTATGACATTGTTCTACATTCTGTCCATCAACTGTGTTTTTTGCAATTTTCACCCCGAGTGGGCTGGGTATGCTCAGACGTGAGTCCCAGGCTCTCCACACCACTGGAGTCAAGATATCCAGGCTGATGAAGGCTGATAGCCAGAAACCGGTCCTTGGATTCTTGATTCCGGTCAGGGAAAATCATGGCTTGGTAGTTCGGACTGGACTGTTCCCATGAGGCACAGGGTCAGAGCTGATTTGCATACAGCCAGTGTCTAACCCAGGGAGGTGTGGAGTGCAAAAAAAGATGGATTTAGGCCCAGATCCTTGTACTGGGGTGAATGTATGAAATTGTTCTACATTCTGTCCATCTACTGTGTTTTTTGCAATTTTCACCCCGAGTGGGCTGGGTATGCTCAGACGTGAGTCTCAGGCTCTCCACACCACTGGAGTCAAGCTATCCAGGCTGATGAAGGCTGACAGACAGAAACTGGTCCTTGGATGCTTGATTCCGGTCTGGGAAAGACATGGCTTGGTAGTTCGGACTGGACTGTTCCCATGAGGCACAGGGTCAGAGCTGGTTTGCATACAGCCAGTGTCTAACCCAGGGTGGTGTGGAGTGCAAAAAACCGATGGATTTAGGCCCAGATCCTTGTACTGGGGTGAATGTATGACATTGTTCTACATTCTGTCCATCAACTGTGTTTTTTGCAATTTTCACCCCGAGTGGGCTGGGTATGCTCAGACGTGAGTCCCAGGCTCTCCACACCACTGGAGTCAAGCTATCCAGGCTGATGAAGGCTGATAGCCAGAAACCGGTCCTTGGATGCTTGATTCCGGTCTGGGAAAGACATGGCTTGGTAGTTCGGACAGGACTGTTCCCATGAGGCACAGGGTCAGAGCTGATTTGCATACAGCCAGTGTCTAACCCAGGGTGGTGTGGAGTGCAAAAAAAACAATGGATTTAGGCCCAGATCCTTGTACTGGGGTGAATGTATGACATTGTTCTACATTCTGTCCATCAACTGTGTTTTTTGCAATTTTCACCCTGAATGGGCTGGGTATGCTCAGACGTGAGTTCCAGGCTCTCCACACCACTGGAGTCAAGCTATCCAGGCTGATGAAGGCTGATAGCCAGAAACCGGTCCTTGGATGCTTGATTGCGGTCAGGGAAAATCATGGCTTGGTAGTTCGGACTGGACTGTTCCCATGAGGCACAGGGTCAGAGCTGATTTGCATACAGCCGGTGTCTAACCCAGGGTGGTGTGGAGTGCAAAAATACGATGGATTTAGGCCCAGATCCTTGTACTGGGGTGAATGTATGACATTGTTTTACATTCTGTCCATCAACTGTGTTTTTTGCAATTTTCACCCCGAGTGGGCTGGGTATGCTAAGACGTGAGTCCCAGGCTCTCCACACCACTGGAGTCAAGCTATCCAGGCTGATGAAGGCTGATAGCCAGAAACCGGTCCTTGGATGCTTGATTCCGGTCTGGAAAAGACATGGCTTGGTAGTTCGGACTGGACTGTTCCCATGAGGCACAGGGTCAGAGCTGATTTGCATACAGCCAGTGTCTAACCCAGGGTGGTGTGGAGTGCAAAAAATCGATGGATTTAGGCCCAGATCCTTGTACTGGGGTGAATGTATGACATTGTTCTACATTCTGTCCATCAACTGTGTTTTTTGCAATTTTCACCCCGAGTGGGCTGGGTATGCTCAGACGTGAGTCCCAGGCTCTCCACACCACTGGAGTCAAGCTATCCAGGCTGATGAAGGCTGATAGCCAGAAACCAGTCCTTGGATGCTTGATTCCGGTCAGGGAAAATCATGGCTTGGTAGTTCGGACTGGACTGTTCCCATGAGGCACAGGGTCAGAGCTGATTTGCATACAGCCAGTGTCTAACCCAGGGAGGTGTGGAGTGCAAAAAAAGATGGATTTAGGCCCAGATCCTTGTACTGGGGTGAATGTATGAAATTGTTCTACATTCTGTCCATCTACTGTGTTTTTTGCAATTTTCACCCCGAGTGGGCTGGGTATGCTCAGATGTGAGTCTCAGGCTCTCCACACCACTGGAGTCAAGCTATCCAGGCTGATGAAGGCTGACAGACAGAAACCGGTCCTTGGATGCTTGATTCCGGTCTGGGAAAGACATGGCTTGGTAGTTCGGACTGGACTGTTCCCATGAGGCACAGGGTCAGAGCTGGTTTGCATACAGCCAGTGTCTAACCCAGGGTGGTGTGGAGTGCAAAAAAACTATGGATTTAGGCCCAGATCCTTGTACTGGGGTGAATGTATGACATTGTTCTACATTCTGTCCATCAACTGTGTTTTTTGCAATTTTCACCCCGAGTGGGCTGGGTATGCTCAGACGTGAGTCCCAGGCTCTCCACACCACTGGAGTCAAGCTATCCAGGCTGATGAAGGCTGATAGCCAGAAACCGGTCATTGGATGCTTGATTCCGGTCTGGGAAAGACATGGCTTGGTAGTTCGGACTGGACTGTTCCCATGAGGCACAGGGTCAGAGCTGATTTGCATACAGCCAGTGTCTAACCCAGGGTGGTGTGGAGTGCAAAAAAACGATGGATTTAGGCCCAGATCCTTGTACTGGGGTGAATGTATGACATTGTTCTTCATTCTGTCCATCAACTGTGTTTTTTGCAATTTTCACCCTGAGTGGGCTGGGTATGCTCAGACGTGAGTTCCAGGATCTCCACACCACTGGAGTCAAGCTATCCAGGCTGATGAAGGCTGATAGCCAGAAACCGGTCCTTGGATGCTTGATTCCGGTCAGGGAAAATCATGGCTTGGTAGTTCGGACTGGACTGTTCCCATGAGGCACAGGGTCAGAGCTGATTTGCATACAGCCGGTGTCTAACCCAGGGTGGTGTGGAGTGCAAAAATACGATGGATTTAGGCCCAGATCCTTGTACTGGGGTGAATGTATGACATTGTTTTACATTCTGTCCATCAACTGTGTTTTTTGCAATTTTCACCCCGAGTGGGCTGGGTATGCTAAGACGTGAGTCCCAGGCTCTCCACACCACTGGAGTCAAGCTATCCAGGCTGATGAAGGCTGATAGCCAGAAACCGGTCCTTGGATGCTTGATTCCGGTCTGGAAAAGACATGGCTTGGTAGTTCGGACTGGACTGTTCCCATGAGGCACAGGGTCAGAGCTGATTTGCATACAGCCAGTGTCTAACCCAGGGTGGTGTGGAGTGCAAAAAATCGATGGATTTAGGCCCAGATCCTTGTACTGGGGTGAATGTATGACATTGCTCTACATTCTGTCCATCAACTGCGTTTTTTGCAATTTTCACCCCGAGTGGGCTGGGTATGCTCAGACGTGAGTCCCAGGCTCTCCACACCACTGGAGTCAAGCTATCCAGGCTGATGAAGGCTGACAGCCAGAAACCAGTCCTTGGATGCTTGATTCCGGTCTGAGAAAGACATGGTTTGGTAGTTCGGACTGGACTGTTCCCATGAGGCACAGGGTCAGAGCTGATTTGCATACAGCCAGTGTCTAACCCAGGGTGGTGTGGAGTGCAAAAAATCGATGGATTTAGGCCCAGATCCTTGTACTGGGGTGAATGTATGACATTGCTCTACATTCTGTCCATCAACTGTGTTTTTTGTAATTTTCACCCCGAGTGGGCTGGGTATGCTCAGACGTGAGTCCCAGGCTCTCCACAACACTGGAGTCAAGCTATCCAGGCTGATAGCCAGAAACCGGTCCTTGGATGCTTGATTCCAGTCTGGGAAAGACATGGCTTGGTAGTTCGGACTGGACTGTTCCCATGAGGCACAGGGTCAGAGCTGATTTGCATACAGCCAGTGTCTAACCCAGGGTGGTGTGGAGTGCAAAAAAACGATGGATTTAGGCCCAGATCCTTGTACTGGGGTGAATGTATGACATTGTTCTACATTCTGTCCATCAACTGTGTTTTTTGCAATTTTCACCCCGAGTGGGCTGGGTATGCTCAGACGTGAGTCCCAGGCTCTCCACACCACTGGAGTCAAGCTATCCAGGCTGATGAAGGCTGATAGCCAGAAACCGGTCCTTGGATTCTTGATTCCGGTCAGGGAAAATCATGGCTTGGTAGTTCGGACTGGACTGTTCCCATGAGGCACAGGGTCAGAGCTGATTTGCATACAGCCAGTGTCTAACCCAGGGAGGTGTGGAGTGCAAAAAAAGATGGATTTAGGCCCAGATCCTTGTACTGGGGTGAATGTATGAAATTGTTCTACATTCTGTCCATCTACTGTGTTTTTTGCAATTTTCACCCCGAGTGGGCTGGGTATGCTCAGACGTGAGTCTCAGGCTCTCCACACCACTGGAGTCAAGCTATCCAGGCTGATGAAGGCTGACAGACAGAAACTGGTCCTTGGATGCTTGATTCCGGTCTGGGAAAGACATGGCTTGGTAGTTCGGACTGGACTGTTCCCATGAGGCACAGGGTCAGAGCTGGTTTGCATACAGCCAGTGTCTAACCCAGGGTGGTGTGGAGTGCAAAAAAACGATGGATTTACGCCCAGATCCTTGTACTGGGGTGAATGTATGACATTGTTCTACATTCTGTCCATCAACTGTGTTTTTTGCAATTTTCACCCCGAGTGGGCTGGGTATGCTCAGACGTGAGTCCCAGGCTCTCCACACCACTGGAGTCAAGCTATCCAGGCTGATGAAGGCTGATAGCCAGAAACCGGTCCTTGGATGCTTGATTCCGGTCTGGGAAAGACATGGTTTGGTAGTTCGGACTGGACTGTTCCCATGAGGCACAGGGTCAGAGCTGATTTGCATACAGCCAGTGTCTAACCCAGGGTGGTGTGGAGTGCAAAAAAACAATGGATTTAGGCCCAGATCCTTGTACTGGGGTGAATGTATGACATTGTTCTACATTCTGTCCATCAACTGTGTTTTTTGCAATTTTCACCCTGAGTGGGCTGGGTATGCTCAGACGTGAGTTCCAGGCTCTCCACACCACTGGAGTCAAGCTATCCAGGCTGATGAAGGCTGATAGCCAGAAACCAGTCCTTGGATGCTTGATTCCGGTCAGGGAAAATCATGGCTTGGTAGTTCGGACTGGACTGTTCCCATGAGGCACAGGGTCAGAGCTGATTTGCATACAGCCAGTGTCTAACCCAGGGAGGTGTGGAGTGCAAAAAAAGATGGATTTAGGCCCAGATCCTTGTACTGGGGTGAATGTATGAAATTGTTCTACATTCTGTCCATCTACTGTGTTTTTTGCAATTTTCACCCCGAGTGGGCTGGGTATGCTCAGACGTGAGTCTCAGGCTCTCCACACCACTGGAGTCAAGCTATCCAGGCTGATGAAGGCTGACAGACAGAAACCGGTCCTTGGATGCTTGATTCCGGTCTGGGAAAGACATGGCTTGGTAGTTCGGACTGGACTGTTCCCATGAGGCACAGGGTCAGAGCTGGTTTGCATACAGCCAGTGTCTAACCCAGGGTGGTGTGGAGTGCAAAAAAACGATGGATTTAGGCCCAGATCCTTGTACTGGGGTGAATGTATGACATTGTTCTACATTCTATCCATCAACTGTGTTTTTTGCAATTTTCACCCCGAGTGGGCTGGGTATGCTCAGACGTGAGTCCCAGGCTCTCCACACCACTGGAGTCAAGCTATCCAGGCTGATGAAGGCTGATAGCCAGAAACCGGTCCTTGGATGCTTGATTCCGGTCTGGGAAAGACATGGCTTGGTAGTTCGGACTGGACTGTTCCCATGAGGCACAGGGTCAGAGCTGATTTGCATACAGCCAGTGTCTAACCCAGGGTGGTGTGGAGTGCAAAAAAACGATGGATTTAGGCCCAGATCCTTGTACTGGGGTGAATGTATGACATTGTTCTTCATTCTGTCCATCAACTGTGTTTTTTGCAATTTTCACCCTGAGTGGGCTGGGTATGCTCAGACGTGAGTTCCAGGATCTCCACACCACTGGAGTCAAGCTATCCAGGCTGATGAAGGCTGATAGCCAGAAACCGGTCCTTGGATGCTTGATTCCGGTCAGGGAAAATCATGGCTTGGTAGTTCGGACTGGACTGTTCCCATGAGGCACAGGGTCAGAGCTGATTTGCATACAGCCGGTGTCTAACCCAGGGTGGTGTGGAGTGCAAAAATACGATGGATTTAGGCCCAGATCCTTGTACTGGGGTGAATGTATGACATTGTTTTACATTCTGTCCATCAACTGTGTTTTTTGCAATTTTCACCCCGAGTGGGCTGGATATGCTAAGACGTGAGTCCCAGGCTCTCCACACCACTGGAGTCAAGCTATCCAGGCTGATGAAGGCTGATAGCCAGAAACCGGTCCTTGGATGCTTGATTCCGGTCTGGAAAAGACATGGCTTGGTAGTTCGGACTGGACTGTTCCCATGAGGCACAGGGTCAGAGCTGATTTGCATACAGCCAGTGTCTAACCCAGGGTGGTGTGGAGTGCAAAAAATCGATGGATTTAGGCCCAGATCCTTGTACTGGGGTGAATGTATGACATTGCTCTACATTCTGTCCATCAACTGCGTTTTTTGCAATTTTCACCCCGAGTGGGCTGGGTATGCTCAGACGTGAGTCCCAGGCTCTCCACACCACTGGAGTCAAGCTATCCAGGCTGATGAAGGCTGACAGCCAGAAACCAGTCCTTGGATGCTTGATTCCGGTCTGAGAAAGACATGGCTTGGTAGTTCGGACTGGACTGTTCCCATGAGGCACAGGGTCAGAGCTGATTTGCATACAGCCAGTGTCTAACCCAGGGTGGTGTGGAGTGCAAAAAATCGATGGATTTAGGCCCAGATCCTTGTACTGGGGTGAATGTATGACATTGCTCTACATTCTGTCCATCAACTGTGTTTTTTGTAATTTTCACCCCGAGTGGGCTGGGTATGCTCAGACGTGAGTCCCAGGCTCTCCACAACACTGGAGTCAAGCTATCCATGCTGATAGCCAGAAACCGGTCCTTGGATGCTTGATTCCAGTCTGGGAAAGACATGGCTTGGTAGTTCGGACTGGACTGTTCCCATGAGGCACAGGGTCAGAGCTGATTTGCATACAGCCAGTGTCTAACCCAGGGTGGTGTGGAGTGCAAAAAAACGATGGATTTAGGCCCAGATCCTTGTACTGGGGTGAATGTATGACATTGTTCTACATTCTGTCCATCAACTGTGTTTTTTGCAATTTTCACCCCGAGTGGGCTGGGTATGCTCAGACGTGAGTCCCAGGCTCTCCACACCACTGGAGTCAAGCTATCCAGGCTGATGAAGGCTGATAGCCAGAAACCGGTCCTTGGATTCTTGATTCCGGTCAGGGAAAATCATGGCTTGGTAGTTCGGACTGGACTGTTCCCATGAGGCACAGGGTCAGAGCTGATTTGCATACAGCCAGTGTCTAACCCAGGGAGGTGTGGAGTGCAAAAAAAGATGGATTTAGGCCCAGATCCTTGTACTGGGGTGAATGTATGAAATTGTTCTACATTCTGTCCATCTACTGTGTTTTTTGCAATTTTCACCCCGAGTGGGCTGGGTATGCTCAGACGTGAGTCTCAGGCTCTCCACACCACTGGAGTCAAGCTATCCAGGCTGATGAAGGCTGACAGACAGAAACTGGTCCTTGGATGCTTGATTCCGGTCTGGGAAAGACATGGCTTGGTAGTTCGGACTGGACTGTTCCCATGAGGCACAGGGTCAGAGCTGGTTTGCATACAGCCAGTGTCTAACCCAGGGTGGTGTGGAGTGCAAAAAAACGATGGATTTAGGCCCAGATCCTTGTACTGGGGTGAATGTATGACATTGTTCTACATTCTGTCCATCAACTGTGTTTTTTGCAATTTTCACCCCGAGTGGGCTGGGTATGCTCAGACGTGAGTCCCAGGCTCTCCACACCACTGGAGTCAAGCTATCCAGGCTGATGAAGGCTGACAGACAGAAACTGGTCCTTGGATGCTTGATTCCGGTCTGGGAAAGACATGGCTTGGTAGTTCGGACTGGACTGTTCCCATGAGGCACAGGGTCAGAGCTGGTTTGCATACAGCCAGTGTCTAACCCAGGGTGGTGTGGAGTGCAAAAAAACGATGGATTTAGGCCCAGATCCTTGTACTGGGGTGAATGTATGACATTGTTCTACATTCTGTCCATCAACTGTGTTTTTTGCAATTTTCACCCCGAGTGGGCTGGGTATGCTCAGACGTGAGTCCCAGGCTCTCCACACCACTGGAGTCAAGCTATCCAGGCTGATGAAGGCTGATAGCCAGAAACCGGTCCTTGGATGCTTGATTCCGGTCTGGGAAAGACATGGCTTGGTAGTTCGGACTGGACTGTTCCCATGAGGCACAGGGTCAGAGCTGATTTGCATACAGCCAGTGTCTAACCCAGGGTGGTGTGGAGTGCAAAAAAACAATGGATTTAGGCCCAGATCCTTGTACTGGGGTGAATGTATGACATTGTTCTACATTCTGTCCATCAACTGTGTTTTTTGCAATTTTCACCCTGAGTGGGCTGGGTATGCTCAGACGTGAGTTCCAGGCTCTCCACACCACTGGAGTCAAGCTATCCAGGCTGATGAAGGCTGATAGCCAGAAACCAGTCCTTGGATGCTTGATTCCGGTCAGGGAAAATCATGGCTTGGTAGTTCGGACTGGACTGTTCCCATGAGGCACAGTGTCAGAGCTGATTTGCATACAGCCAGTGTCTAACCCAGGGAGGTGTGGAGTGCAAAAAAAGATGGATTTAGGCCCAGATCCTTGTACTGGGGTGAATGTATGAAATTGTTCTACATTCTGTCCATCTACTGTGTTTTTTGCAATTTTCACCCCGAGTGGGCTGGGTATGCTCAGACGTGAGTCTCAGGCTCTCCACACCACTGGAGTCAAGCTATCCAGGCTGATGAAGGCTGACAGACAGAAACCGGTCCTTGGATGCTTGATTCCGGTCTGGGAAAGACATGGCTTGGTAGTTCGGACTGGACTGTTCCCATGAGGCACAGGGTCAGAGCTGGTTTGCATACAGCCAGTGTCTAACCCAGGGTGGTGTGGAGTGCAAAAAAACGATGGATTTAGGCCCAGATCCTTGTACTGGGGTGAATGTATGACATTGTTCTACATTCTGTCCATCAACTGTGTTTTTTGCAATTTTCACCCCGAGTGGGCTGGGTATGCTCAGACGTGAGTCCCAGGCTCTCCACACCACTGGAGTCAAGCTATCCAGGCTGATGAAGGCTGATAGCCAGAAACCGGTCCTTGGATGCTTGATTCCGGTCTGGGAAAGACATGGCTTGGTAGTTCGGACTGGACTGTTCCCATGAGGCACAGGGTCAGAGCTGATTTGCATACAGCCAGTGTCTAACCCAGGGTGGTGTGGAGTGCAAAAAAACGATGGATTTAGGCCCAGATCCTTGTACTGGGGTGAATGTATGACATTGTTCTACATTCTGTCCATCAACTGTGTTTTTTGCAATTTTCACCCTGAGTGGGCTGGGTATGCTCAGACGTGAGTTCCAGGATCTCCACACCACTGGAGTCAAGCTATCCAGGCTGATGAAGGCTGATAGCCAGAAACCGGTCCTTGGATGCTTGATTCCGGTCAGGGAAAATCATGGCTTGGTAGTTCGGACTGGACTGTTCCCATGAGGCACAGGGTCAGAGCTGATTTGCATACAGCCGGTGTCTAACCCAGGGTGGTGTGGAGTGCAAAAATACGATGGATTTAGGCCCAGATCCTTGTACTGGGGTGAATGTATGACATTGTTTTACATTCTGTCCATCAACTGTGTTTTTTGCAATTTTCACCCCGAGTGGGCTGGGTATGCTAAGACGTGAGTCCCAGGCTCTCCACACCACTGGAGTCAAGCTATCCAGGCTGATGAAGGCTGATAGCCAGAAACCGGTCCTTGGATGCTTGATTCCGGTCTGGAAAAGACATGGCTTGGTAGTTCGGACTGGACTGTTCCCATGAGGCACAGGGTCAGAGCTGATTTGCATACAGCCAGTGTCTAACCCAGGGTGGTGTGGAGTGCAAAAAATCGATGGATTTAGGCCCAGATCCTTGTACTGGGGTGAATGTATGACATTGCTCTACATTCTGTCCATCAACTGCGTTTTTTGCAATTTTCACCCCGAGTGGGCTGGGTATGCTCAGACGTGAGTCCCAGGCTCTCCACACCACTGGAGTCAAGCTATCCAGGCTGATGAAGGCTGACAGCCAGAAACCAGTCCTTGGATGCTTGATTCCGGTCTGAGAAAGACATGGCTTGGTAGTTCGGACTGGACTGTTCCCATGAGGCACAGGGTCAGAGCTGATTTGCATACAGCCAGTGTCTAAACCAGGGTGGTGTGGAGTGCAAAAAAACGATGGATTTAGGCCCAGATCCTTGTACTGGGGTGAATGTATGACATTGTTCTACATTCTGTCAATCAACTGTGTTTTTTGCAATTTTTACCCCGAGTGGGCTGGGTATGCTCAGACGTGAGTCCCAGGCTCTCCACACCACTGGAGTCAAGCTATCCAAGCTGATGAAGGCTGACAGCCAGAAACCGGTCCTTGGATGCTTGATTCCGGTCAGGGAAAATCATGGCTTGGTAGTTCGGACTGGACTGTTCCCATGAGGCACAGGGTCAGAGCTGATTTGCATACAGCCAGTGTCTAACCCAGACTGGTGTGGAGTGCAAAAAAACGATGGATTTAGGCCCAGATCCTTCTACTGGGGTGAATGTATGACATTGTTCTACATTCTGTCCATCAACTGTGTTTTTTGCAATTTTCACCCCGAGTGGGCTGGGTATGCTCAGACGTGAGTCCCAGGCTCTCCACACCACTGGAGTCAAGCTATCCAGGATGATGAAGGCTGATAGACAGAAACCGGTCCTTGGAAAGCCCCATGGTTCACCGACGAACTCAAGAACTCCAACAAGAACTGCAGAGCCCTCGAGAGAACCTGGCGCAGAGACCCAACTCCGGACAACATGGCGGCCCTCAAGCTCGCCACCCGAAAGCACCACCAACTCATCCGCGCCACCAAGAAAACCGCATTCAAGGAACGACTGGACAACAACGCACACAACAGCAAGGAACTCTTCAACATCGTCAAAGAGCTCTCCAACCCCAACGCCGGAAACAACGACATCACCCCTTCGCAAGACCTCTGCAACTCCCTCGCCTCCTACTTCCACAACAAGATCGCGGACATACACAACAGCTTCAGCACTCAACCGACGCACGCCACGACCGAACCCCCGCCCCCCACCACCACCCTCCGCGCCTGGACTCCGATCAACACCGAAGACACCATCCGCACGATGAACTCCATCCACTCCGGATCTCCGACCGACCCCTGCCCTCACCACGTCTTCAACAAGGCCGACGCTGTCATCGCACCCCACCTGCGGGACATCATCAACACCTCCTTCAACACCGCTACCTTCCCGGAGAGCTGGAAGCACGCCGAACTCAGCGCCCTACTCAAGAAGCCATCAGCCGACCCCACCGACCTCAAGAACTACCGCCCCATCTCGCTGCTCCCGTTTCCGGCTAAAGTCATCGAGAAGACCGTCAACAAGCAGCTGGCCGCCTTCCTCGAGACGAACGGATCCCTCGACCCTCGCAGTCTGGCTTCCGGGCAAACCACAGCACCGAGACCGCCCTGATCGCAGCCACCGATGACATCCGTGCCCTGCTCGACAACGGAGAAACAGCGGCCCTCATCCTCCTAGACCTCTCCGCGGCCTTCGACACTGTCTGCCACCGTACCCTAGTACAGCGCCTCAGCAACGTCGGAGTCCAGGAGAAGGCACTGGAGTGGATCACCTCCTTCCTCGCCGGAAGGACACAGAGAGTCCGCCTCCCTCCGTTCAGAACGGAAGCCACCGAAGTCATCTGCGGCGTCCCTCAAGGCTCCTCGCTCAGTCCAACCCTCTTCAACGTCTACATGGGCCACCTCGCAGACATCGCACGCCAGCACAACCTCAACATCATCTCCTATGCCGACGACACCCAGCTGATCCTCTCCCTCACCAACGACCCCGCCACCGCCAGAGACAACCTACACGAAGGGATGAAAGAGGTGGCCGAATGGATGAAGAACAGCCGCCTGAAACTGAACTCGGACAAGACGGAAGTCCTCATCCTGGGATCCTCACCCTCCACCTGGGACGACTCCTGGTGGCCCCCCGCCCTGGGCAGCGTACCCCAAACAACAGACCACGCACGCAACCTGGGCTTCATCCTGGACTCCTCCCTCTCCATGACCAGCCAAGTCAATGCCATCTCCTCGTCGTGCTTCAACATCCTGGCGCATGCTACGCAAGACCTTCCGGTGGATCCCCACCGAGACCAGGAAGACGGTCACCCAGGCCCTCGTCATCAGCCGTCTGGACTACGGCAACTCCCTCTACGCTGGAACCACCGCCAAGCTCCAGAAGAGACTTCAGTGGATCCAGAACGCCTCAGCACGTCTCATCCTGGACATCCCCCGTCGCAGCCACATCTCCGGAGACCTGAGAGACCTGCACTGGCTCCCGGTCAACAAGAGAATCACCTTCCGACTCCTCACCTACGCACACAAAGCCCTACACAACCAAGGCCCGGGATACCTCAACAGCCGCCTCAACTTCTACGCTCCCAAACGCCAGCTTCGATCAACCGGCCACGCCCTCGCCGCCGTCCCCCGCATCCGAAGAGCCACCACAGGAGGACGGTCCTTCTCCTACCTCGCTGCCAAGACATGGAACTCCCTCCCGACCCACCTCCGCCTGACCCAGGACCACCTCGCCTTCAGGAAGCAACTCAAGACCTGGCTGTTCGAGCAGTAGCGGACCCCCCCTCCCTAGCGCCTTGAGACCCTTTGGGTAAGTAGTGCGCTATATAAATGCTGTGATTGATTGATTGATTGATTGATTGATTGATTGGATGCTTGATTCCGGTCTGGGAAAGACATGGCTTGGTAGTTCGGACTGGACTGTTCCCATGAGGCACAGGGTCAGAGCTGATTTGCATACAGCCAGTGTCTAACCCAGGGTGGTGTGGAGTGCAAAAAAACGATGGATTTAGTCCCAGATCCTTGTACTGGGGTGAATGTATGACATTGTTCTACATTCTGTCCATCAACTGTGTTTTTTGCAATTTTCACCCCGAGTGGGCTGGGTATGCACAGACGTGAGTCCCAGGCTCTCCACACCACTGGAGTCAAGCTATCCAGGCTGATGTAGGCTGATAGCCAGAAACCGGTCCTTGGATGCTTGATTCCGGTCTGGGAAAGACATGGCTTGGTAGTTCGGACTGGACTGTTCCCATGAGGCACATGGTCAGAGCTGATTTGCATACAGCCAGTGTCTTACCCAGGGTGGTGTGGAGTGCAAAAAAACAATGGATTTAGGCCCAGATCCTTGTACTGGGGTGAATGTATGACATTGTTCTACATTCTGTCCATCAACTGTGTTTTTTGCAATTTTCACCCCGAGTGGGCTGGGTATGCTCAGACGTGAGTCCCAGGCTCTCCACACCACTGGAGTCAAGCTATCCAGGCTGATGAAGGCTGATAGCAGGAAACCGGTCCTTGGATGCTTGATTCCGGTCTGGGAAAGACATGGCTTGGTAGTTCGGACTGGACTGTTCCCATGAGGCACAGGGTCAGAGCTGATTTGCATACAGCCAGTGTCTAACCCAGGGTGGTGTGGAGTGCAAAAAACGATGGATTTAGGCCCAGATCCTTGTACTGGGGTGAATGTATGACATTGTTCTACATTCTGTCCATCAACTGTGTTTTTTGCAATTTTCACCCCGAGTGGGCTGGGTATGCTCAGATGTGAGTCCCAGGCTCTCCACACCACTGGAGTCAAGCTATCCAGGCTGATGAAGGCTGATAGCCAGAAACCGGTCCTTGGATGCTTGATTCCGGTCAGGGAAAATCATGGCTTGGTAGTTCGGACTGGACTGTTCCCATGAGGCACAGGGTCAGAGCTGATTTGCATACAGCCAGTGTCTAACCCAGGGTGGTGCGGAGTGCAAAAAAACGATGGATTTAGGCCCAGATCCTTGTACTGGGGTGAATGTATGACATTGTTCTACATTCTGTCCATCAACTGTGTTTTTTGCAATTTTCACCCCGAGTGGGCTGGGTATGCTCAGACGTGAGTCCCAGGCTCTCCACACCACTGGAGTCAAGCTATCCAGGCTGATGAAGGCTGATAGACAGAAACCGGTCCTTGGATGCTTGATTCCGGTCTGGGAAAGACATGGCTTGGTAGTTCGGACTGGACTGTTCCCATGAGGCACAGGGTCAGAGCTGATTTGCATACAGCCAGTGTCTAACCCAGGGTGGTGTGGAGTGCAAAAAAACGATGGATTTAGGACCAGATCCTTGTACTGGGGTGAATGTATGACATTGTTCTACATTCTGTCCATCAACTGTGTTTTTTGCAATTTTTACCCCGAGTGGGCTGGGTATGCTCAGACGTGAGTCCCAGGCTCTCCACACCACTGGAGTCAAGCTATCCAGGCTGATGAAGGCTGATAGCAGGAAACCGGTCCTTGGATGCTTGATTCCGGTCTGGGAAAGACATGGCTTGGTAGTTCGGACTGGACTGTTCCCATGAGGCACAGGGTCAGAGCTGATTTGCATACAGCCAGTGTCTAACCCAGGGTGGTGTGGAGTGCAAAAAACGATGGATTTAGGCCCAGATCCTTGTACTGGGGTGAATGTATGACATTGTTCTACATTCTGTCCATCAACTGTGTTTTTTGCAATTTTCACCCCGAGTGGGCTGGGTATGCTCAGATGTGAGTCCCAGGCTCTCCACACCACTGGAGTCAAGCTATCCAGGCTGATGAAGGCTGATAGCCAGAAACCGGTCCTTGGATGCTTGATTCCGGTCAGGGAAAATCATGGCTTGGTAGTTCGGACTGGACTGTTCCCATGAGGCACAGTGTCAGAGCTGATTTGCATACAGCCAGTGTCTAACCCAGGGTGGTGTGGAGTGCAAAAAAACGATGGATTTAGGCCCAGATCCTTGTACTGGGGTGAATATATGACATTGTTCTACATTCTGTCCATCAACTGTGTTTTTTGCAATTTTCACCCCGAGTGGGCTGGGTATGCTCAGACGTGAGTCCCAGGCTCTCCACACCACTGGAGTCAAGCTATCCAGGCTGATGAAGGCTGATAGACAGAAACCGGTCCTTGGATGCTTGATTCCGGTCTGGGAAAGACATGGCTTGGTAGTTCGGACTGGACTGTTCCCATGAGGCACAGGGTCAGAGCTGATTTGCATACAGCCAGTGTCTAAACCAGGGTGGTGTGGAGTGCAAAAAAACGATGGATTTAGGACCAGATCCTTGTACTGGGGTGAATGTATGACATTGTTCTACATTCTGTCCATCAACTGTGTTTTTTGCAATTTTTACCCCGAGTGGGCTGTGTATGCTCAGACGTGAGTCTAAGGCTCTCCACACCACTGGAGTCAAGCTATCCAGGCTGATGAAGGCTGACAGCCAGAAACCGGTCCTTGGATGCTTGATTCCGGTCAGGGAAAATCATGGCTTGGTAGTTCGGACTGGACTGTTCCCATGAGGCACAGGGTCAGAGCTGATTTGCATACAGCCAGTGTCTAACTCAGGGTGGTGTGGAGTGCAAAAATACGATGGATTTAGGCCCAGATCCTTGTACTGGGGTAAATGTATGACATTGCTCTACATTCTGTCCATCAACTGTGTTTTTTGCAATTTTCACCCCGAGTGGGCTGGGTATGCTCAGACGTGAGTCCCAGGCTCTCCACACCACTGGAGTCAAGCTATCCAGGCTGATGAAGGCTGATAGCCAGAAACCGGTCCTTGGATGCTTGATTCCGGTCTGGGAAAGACATGGCTTGGTAGTTCGGACTGGACTGTTCCCATGAGGCACATGGTCAGAGCTGATTTGCATACAGCCAGTGTTTAACCCAGGGTGGTGTGGAGTGCAAAAAACAATGGATTTAGGCCCAGATCCTTGTACTGGGGTGAATGTATGACATTGTTCTACATTCTGTCCATCAACTGTGTTTTTTGCAATTTTCACCCCGAGTGGGCTGGGTATGCTCAGACGTGAGTCCCAGGCTCTCCACACCACTGGAGTCAAGCTATCCAGGCTGATGAAGGCTGATAGCAGGAAACCGGTCCTTGGATGCTTGATTCCGGTCTGGGAAAGACATGGCTTGGTAGTTCGGACTGGACTGTTCCCATGAGGCACAGGGTCAGAGCTGATTTGCATACAGCAAGTGTCTAACCCAGGGTGGTGTGGAGTGCAAAAAACGATGGATTTAGGCCCAGATCCTTGTACTGGGGTGAATGTATGACATTGTTCTACATTCTGTCCATCAACTGTGTTTTTTGCAATTTTCACCCCGAGTGGGCTGGGTATGCTCAGATGTGAGTCCCAGACTCTCCACACCACTGGAGTCAAGCTATCCAGGCTGATGAAGGCTGATAGCCAGAAACCGGTCCTTGGATGCTTGATTCCGGTCAGGGAAAATCATGGCTTGGTAGTTCGGATCGGACTGTTCCCATGAGGCACAGGGTCAGAGCTGATTTGCATACAGCCAGTGTCTAACCCACGGTGGTGTGGAGTGCAAAAAAACGATGGATTTAGGCCCAGATCCTTGTACTGGGGTGAATGTATGACATTGTTCTACATTCTGTCCATCAACTGTGTTTTTTGCAATTTTCACCCCGAGTGGGCTGGGTATGCTCAGACGTGAGTCCCAGGCTCTCCACACCACTGGAGTCAAGCTATCCAGGCTGATGAAGGCTGATAGACAGAAACCGGTCCTTGGATGCTTGATTCCGGTCTGGGAAAGACATGGGTTGGTAGTTCGGACTGGACTGTTCCCATGAGGCACAGGGTCAGAGCTGATTTGCATACAGCCAGTGTCTAACCCAGGGTGGTGTGGAGTGCAAAAAAACGATGGATTTAGGACCAGATCCTTGTACTGGGGTGAATGTATGACATTGTTCTACATTCTGTCCATCAACTGTGTTTTTTGCAATTTTTACCCCGAGTGGGCTGGGTATGCTCAGACGTGAGTCTCAGGCTCTCCACACCACTGGAGTCAAGCTATCCAGGCTGATGAAGGCTGACAGCCAGAAACCGGTCCTTGGATGCTTGATTCCGGTCAGGGAAAATCATGGCTTGGTAGTTCGGACTGGACTGTTCCCATGAGGCACAGGGTCAGAGCTGATTTGCATACAGCCAGTGTCTAACTCAGGGTGGTGTGGAGTGCAAAAATACGATGGATTTAGGCCCAGATCCTTGTACTGGGGTGAATGTATGACATTGCTCTACATTCTGTCCATCTACTGTGTTTTTTGCAATTTTCACCCCGAGTGGGCTGGGTATGCTCAGACGTGAGTCTCAGGCTCTCCACACCACTGGAGTCAAGCTATCCAGGCTGATGAAGGCTGACAGACAGAAACCGGTCCTTGGATGCTTGATTCCGGTCTGGGAAAGACATGGCTTGGTAGTTCGGACTGGACTGTTCCCATGAGGCACAGGGTCAGAGCTGGTTTGCATACAGCCAGTGTCTAACCCAGGGTGGTGTGGAGTGCAAAAAAACGATGGATTTAGGCCCAGATCCTTGTACTGGGGTGAATGTATGACATTGTTCTACATTCTGTCCATCAACTGTGTTTTTTGCAATTTTCACCCCGAGTGGGCTGGGTATGCTCAGACGTGAGTCCCAGGCTCTCCACACCACTGGAGTCAAGCTATCCAGGCTGATGAAGGCTGATAGCCAGAAACCGGTCCTTGGATGCTTGATTCCGGTCTGGGAAAGACATGGCTTGGTAGTTCGGACTGGACTGTTCCCATGAGGCACAGGGTCAGAGCTGATTTGCATACAGCCAGTGTCTAACCCAGGGTGGTGTGGAGTGCAAAAAAACGATGGATTTAGGCCCAGATCCTTGTACTGGGGTGAATGTATGACATTGTTCTACATTCTGTCCATCAACTGTGTTTTTTGCAATTTTCACCCTGAGTGGGCTGGGTATGCTCAGACGTGAGTTCCAGGATCTCCACACCACTGGAGTCAAGCTATCCAGGCTGATGAAGGCTGATAGCCAGAAACCGGTCCTTGGATGCTTGATTCCGGTCAGGGAAAATCATGGCTTGGTAGTTCGGACTGGACTGTTCCCATGAGGCACAGGGTCAGAGCTGATTTGCATACAGCCGGTGTCTAACCCAGGGTGGTGTGGAGTGCAAAAATACGATGGATTTAGGCCCAGATCCTTGTACTGGGGTGAATGTATGACATTGTTTTACATTCTGTCCATCAACTGTGTTTTTTGCAATTTTCACCCCGAGTGGGCTGGGTATGCTAAGACGTGAGTCCCAGGCTCTCCACACCACTGGAGTCAAGCTATCCAGGCTGATGAAGGCTGATAGCCAGAAACCGGTCCTTGGATGCTTGATTCCGGTCTGGAAAAGACATGGCTTGGTAGTTCGGACTGGACTGTTCCCATGAGGCACAGGGTCAGAGCTGATTTGCATACAGCCAGTGTCTAACCCAGGGTGGTGTGGAGTGCAAAAAATCGATGGATTTAGGCCCAGATCCTTGTACTGGGGTGAATGTATGACATTGCTCTACATTCTGTCCATCAACTGCGTTTTTTGCAATTTTCACCCCGAGTGGGCTGGGTATGCTCAGACGTGAGTCCCAGGCTCTCCACACCACTGGAGTCAAGCTATCCAGGCTGATGAAGGCTGACAGCCAGAAACCAGTCCTTGGATGCTTGATTCCGGTCTGAGAAAGACATGGCTTGGTAGTTCGGACTGGACTGTTCCCATGAGGCACAGGGTCAGAGCTGATTTGCATACAGCCAGTGTCTAAACCAGGGTGGTGTGGAGTGCAAAAAAACGATGGATTTAGGCCCAGATCCTTGTACTGGGGTGAATGTATGACATTGTTCTACATTCTGTCAATCAACTGTGTTTTTTGCAATTTTTACCCCGAGTGGGCTGGGTATGCTCAGACGTGAGTCCCAGGCTCTCCACACCACTGGAGTCAAGCTATCCAAGCTGATGAAGGCTGACAGCCAGAAACCGGTCCTTGGATGCTTGATTCCGGTCAGGGAAAATCATGGCTTGGTAGTTCGGACTGGACTGTTCCCATGAGGCACAGGGTCAGAGCTGATTTGCATACAGCCAGTGTCTAACCCAGACTGGTGTGGAGTGCAAAAAAACGATGGATTTAGGCCCAGATCCTTCTACTGGGGTGAATGTATGACATTGTTCTACATTCTGTCCATCAACTGTGTTTTTTGCAATTTTCACCCCGAGTGGGCTGGGTATGCTCAGACGTGAGTCCCAGGCTCTCCACACCACTGGAGTCAAGCTATCCAGGATGATGAAGGCTGATAGACAGAAACCGGTCCTTGGAAAGCCCCATGGTTCACCGACGAACTCAAGAACTCCAACAAGAACTGCAGAGCCCTCGAGAGAACCTGGCGCAGAGACCCAACTCCGGACAACATGGCGGCCCTCAAGCTCGCCACCCGAAAGCACCACCAACTCATCCGCGCCACCAAGAAAACCGCATTCAAGGAACGACTGGACAACAACGCACACAACAGCAAGGAACTCTTCAACATCGTCAAAGAGCTCTCCAACCCCAACGCCGGAAACAACGACATCACCCCTTCGCAAGACCTCTGCAACTCCCTCGCCTCCTACTTCCACAACAAGATCGCGGACATACACAACAGCTTCAGCACTCAACCGACGCACGCCACGACCGAACCCCCGCCCCCCACCACCACCCTCCGCGCCTGGACTCCGATCAACACCGAAGACACCATCCGCACGATGAACTCCATCCACTCCGGATCTCCGACCGACCCCTGCCCTCACCACGTCTTCAACAAGGCCGACGCTGTCATCGCACCCCACCTGCGGGACATCATCAACACCTCCTTCAACACCGCTACCTTCCCGGAGAGCTGGAAGCACGCCGAACTCAGCGCCCTACTCAAGAAGCCATCAGCCGACCCCACCGACCTCAAGAACTACCGCCCCATCTCGCTGCTCCCGTTTCCGGCTAAAGTCATCGAGAAGACCGTCAACAAGCAGCTGGCCGCCTTCCTCGAGACGAACGGATCCCTCGACCCTCGCAGTCTGGCTTCCGGGCAAACCACAGCACCGAGACCGCCCTGATCGCAGCCACCGATGACATCCGTGCCCTGCTCGACAACGGAGAAACAGCGGCCCTCATCCTCCTAGACCTCTCCGCGGCCTTCGACACTGTCTGCCACCGTACCCTAGTACAGCGCCTCAGCAACGTCGGAGTCCAGGAGAAGGCACTGGAGTGGATCACCTCCTTCCTCGCCGGAAGGACACAGAGAGTCCGCCTCCCTCCGTTCAGAACGGAAGCCACCGAAGTCATCTGCGGCGTCCCTCAAGGCTCCTCGCTCAGTCCAACCCTCTTCAACGTCTACATGGGCCACCTCGCAGACATCGCACGCCAGCACAACCTCAACATCATCTCCTATGCCGACGACACCCAGCTGATCCTCTCCCTCACCAACGACCCCGCCACCGCCAGAGACAACCTACACGAAGGGATGAAAGAGGTGGCCGAATGGATGAAGAACAGCCGCCTGAAACTGAACTCGGACAAGACGGAAGTCCTCATCCTGGGATCCTCACCCTCCACCTGGGACGACTCCTGGTGGCCCCCCGCCCTGGGCAGCGTACCCCAAACAACAGACCACGCACGCAACCTGGGCTTCATCCTGGACTCCTCCCTCTCCATGACCAGCCAAGTCAATGCCATCTCCTCGTCGTGCTTCAACATCCTGGCGCATGCTACGCAAGACCTTCCGGTGGATCCCCACCGAGACCAGGAAGACGGTCACCCAGGCCCTCGTCATCAGCCGTCTGGACTACGGCAACTCCCTCTACGCTGGAACCACCGCCAAGCTCCAGAAGAGACTTCAGTGGATCCAGAACGCCTCAGCACGTCTCATCCTGGACATCCCCCGTCGCAGCCACATCTCCGGAGACCTGAGAGACCTGCACTGGCTCCCGGTCAACAAGAGAATCACCTTCCGACTCCTCACCTACGCACACAAAGCCCTACACAACCAAGGCCCGGGATACCTCAACAGCCGCCTCAACTTCTACGCTCCCAAACGCCAGCTTCGATCAACCGGCCACGCCCTCGCCGCCGTCCCCCGCATCCGAAGAGCCACCACAGGAGGACGGTCCTTCTCCTACCTCGCTGCCAAGACATGGAACTCCCTCCCGACCCACCTCCGCCTGACCCAGGACCACCTCGCCTTCAGGAAGCAACTCAAGACCTGGCTGTTCGAGCAGTAGCGGACCCCCCCTCCCTAGCGCCTTGAGACCCTTTGGGTAAGTAGTGCGCTATATAAATGCTGTGATTGATTGATTGATTGATTGATTGATTGATTGGATGCTTGATTCCGGTCTGGGAAAGACATGGCTTGGTAGTTCGGACTGGACTGTTCCCATGAGGCACAGGGTCAGAGCTGATTTGCATACAGCCAGTGTCTAACCCAGGGTGGTGTGGAGTGCAAAAAAACGATGGATTTAGTCCCAGATCCTTGTACTGGGGTGAATGTATGACATTGTTCTACATTCTGTCCATCAACTGTGTTTTTTGCAATTTTCACCCCGAGTGGGCTGGGTATGCACAGACGTGAGTCCCAGGCTCTCCACACCACTGGAGTCAAGCTATCCAGGCTGATGTAGGCTGATAGCCAGAAACCGGTCCTTGGATGCTTGATTCCGGTCTGGGAAAGACATGGCTTGGTAGTTCGGACTGGACTGTTCCCATGAGGCACATGGTCAGAGCTGATTTGCATACAGCCAGTGTCTTACCCAGGGTGGTGTGGAGTGCAAAAAAACAATGGATTTAGGCCCAGATCCTTGTACTGGGGTGAATGTATGACATTGTTCTACATTCTGTCCATCAACTGTGTTTTTTGCAATTTTCACCCCGAGTGGGCTGGGTATGCTCAGACGTGAGTCCCAGGCTCTCCACACCACTGGAGTCAAGCTATCCAGGCTGATGAAGGCTGATAGCAGGAAACCGGTCCTTGGATGCTTGATTCCGGTCTGGGAAAGACATGGCTTGGTAGTTCGGACTGGACTGTTCCCATGAGGCACAGGGTCAGAGCTGATTTGCATACAGCCAGTGTCTAACCCAGGGTGGTGTGGAGTGCAAAAAACGATGGATTTAGGCCCAGATCCTTGTACTGGGGTGAATGTATGACATTGTTCTACATTCTGTCCATCAACTGTGTTTTTTGCAATTTTCACCCCGAGTGGGCTGGGTATGCTCAGATGTGAGTCCCAGGCTCTCCACACCACTGGAGTCAAGCTATCCAGGCTGATGAAGGCTGATAGCCAGAAACCGGTCCTTGGATGCTTGATTCCGGTCAGGGAAAATCATGGCTTGGTAGTTCGGACTGGACTGTTCCCATGAGGCACAGGGTCAGAGCTGATTTGCATACAGCCAGTGTCTAACCCAGGGTGGTGCGGAGTGCAAAAAAACGATGGATTTAGGCCCAGATCCTTGTACTGGGGTGAATGTATGACATTGTTCTACATTCTGTCCATCAACTGTGTTTTTTGCAATTTTCACCCCGAGTGGGCTGGGTATGCTCAGACGTGAGTCCCAGGCTCTCCACACCACTGGAGTCAAGCTATCCAGGCTGATGAAGGCTGATAGACAGAAACCGGTCCTTGGATGCTTGATTCCGGTCTGGGAAAGACATGGCTTGGTAGTTCGGACTGGACTGTTCCCATGAGGCACAGGGTCAGAGCTGATTTGCATACAGCCAGTGTCTAACCCAGGGTGGTGTGGAGTGCAAAAAAACGATGGATTTAGGACCAGATCCTTGTACTGGGGTGAATGTATGACATTGTTCTACATTCTGTCCATCAACTGTGTTTTTTGCAATTTTTACCCCGAGTGGGCTGGGTATGCTCAGACGTGAGTCCCAGGCTCTCCACACCACTGGAGTCAAGCTATCCAGGCTGATGAAGGCTGATAGCAGGAAACCGGTCCTTGGATGCTTGATTCCGGTCTGGGAAAGACATGGCTTGGTAGTTCGGACTGGACTGTTCCCATGAGGCACAGGGTCAGAGCTGATTTGCATACAGCCAGTGTCTAACCCAGGGTGGTGTGGAGTGCAAAAAACGATGGATTTAGGCCCAGATCCTTGTACTGGGGTGAATGTATGACATTGTTCTACATTCTGTCCATCAACTGTGTTTTTTGCAATTTTCACCCCGAGTGGGCTGGGTATGCTCAGATGTGAGTCCCAGGCTCTCCACACCACTGGAGTCAAGCTATCCAGGCTGATGAAGGCTGATAGCCAGAAACCGGTCCTTGGATGCTTGATTCCGGTCAGGGAAAATCATGGCTTGGTAGTTCGGACTGGACTGTTCCCATGAGGCACAGTGTCAGAGCTGATTTGCATACAGCCAGTGTCTAACCCAGGGTGGTGTGGAGTGCAAAAAAACGATGGATTTAGGCCCAGATCCTTGTACTGGGGTGAATATATGACATTGTTCTACATTCTGTCCATCAACTGTGTTTTTTGCAATTTTCACCCCGAGTGGGCTGGGTATGCTCAGACGTGAGTCCCAGGCTCTCCACACCACTGGAGTCAAGCTATCCAGGCTGATGAAGGCTGATAGACAGAAACCGGTCCTTGGATGCTTGATTCCGGTCTGGGAAAGACATGGCTTGGTAGTTCGGACTGGACTGTTCCCATGAGGCACAGGGTCAGAGCTGATTTGCATACAGCCAGTGTCTAAACCAGGGTGGTGTGGAGTGCAAAAAAACGATGGATTTAGGACCAGATCCTTGTACTGGGGTGAATGTATGACATTGTTCTACATTCTGTCCATCAACTGTGTTTTTTGCAATTTTTACCCCGAGTGGGCTGTGTATGCTCAGACGTGAGTCTAAGGCTCTCCACACCACTGGAGTCAAGCTATCCAGGCTGATGAAGGCTGACAGCCAGAAACCGGTCCTTGGATGCTTGATTCCGGTCAGGGAAAATCATGGCTTGGTAGTTCGGACTGGACTGTTCCCATGAGGCACAGGGTCAGAGCTGATTTGCATACAGCCAGTGTCTAACTCAGGGTGGTGTGGAGTGCAAAAATACGATGGATTTAGGCCCAGATCCTTGTACTGGGGTAAATGTATGACATTGCTCTACATTCTGTCCATCAACTGTGTTTTTTGCAATTTTCACCCCGAGTGGGCTGGGTATGCTCAGACGTGAGTCCCAGGCTCTCCACACCACTGGAGTCAAGCTATCCAGGCTGATGAAGGCTGATAGCCAGAAACCGGTCCTTGGATGCTTGATTCCGGTCTGGGAAAGACATGGCTTGGTAGTTCGGACTGGACTGTTCCCATGAGGCACATGGTCAGAGCTGATTTGCATACAGCCAGTGTTTAACCCAGGGTGGTGTGGAGTGCAAAAAACAATGGATTTAGGCCCAGATCCTTGTACTGGGGTGAATGTATGACATTGTTCTACATTCTGTCCATCAACTGTGTTTTTTGCAATTTTCACCCCGAGTGGGCTGGGTATGCTCAGACGTGAGTCCCAGGCTCTCCACACCACTGGAGTCAAGCTATCCAGGCTGATGAAGGCTGATAGCAGGAAACCGGTCCTTGGATGCTTGATTCCGGTCTGGGAAAGACATGGCTTGGTAGTTCGGACTGGACTGTTCCCATGAGGCACAGGGTCAGAGCTGATTTGCATACAGCAAGTGTCTAACCCAGGGTGGTGTGGAGTGCAAAAAACGATGGATTTAGGCCCAGATCCTTGTACTGGGGTGAATGTATGACATTGTTCTACATTCTGTCCATCAACTGTGTTTTTTGCAATTTTCACCCCGAGTGGGCTGGGTATGCTCAGATGTGAGTCCCAGACTCTCCACACCACTGGAGTCAAGCTATCCAGGCTGATGAAGGCTGATAGCCAGAAACCGGTCCTTGGATGCTTGATTCCGGTCAGGGAAAATCATGGCTTGGTAGTTCGGATCGGACTGTTCCCATGAGGCACAGGGTCAGAGCTGATTTGCATACAGCCAGTGTCTAACCCACGGTGGTGTGGAGTGCAAAAAAACGATGGATTTAGGCCCAGATCCTTGTACTGGGGTGAATGTATGACATTGTTCTACATTCTGTCCATCAACTGTGTTTTTTGCAATTTTCACCCCGAGTGGGCTGGGTATGCTCAGACGTGAGTCCCAGGCTCTCCACACCACTGGAGTCAAGCTATCCAGGCTGATGAAGGCTGATAGACAGAAACCGGTCCTTGGATGCTTGATTCCGGTCTGGGAAAGACATGGGTTGGTAGTTCGGACTGGACTGTTCCCATGAGGCACAGGGTCAGAGCTGATTTGCATACAGCCAGTGTCTAACCCAGGGTGGTGTGGAGTGCAAAAAAACGATGGATTTAGGACCAGATCCTTGTACTGGGGTGAATGTATGACATTGTTCTACATTCTGTCCATCAACTGTGTTTTTTGCAATTTTTACCCCGAGTGGGCTGGGTATGCTCAGACGTGAGTCTCAGGCTCTCCACACCACTGGAGTCAAGCTATCCAGGCTGATGAAGGCTGACAGCCAGAAACCGGTCCTTGGATGCTTGATTCCGGTCAGGGAAAATCATGGCTTGGTAGTTCGGACTGGACTGTTCCCATGAGGCACAGGGTCAGAGCTGATTTGCATACAGCCAGTGTCTAACTCAGGGTGGTGTGGAGTGCAAAAATACGATGGATTTAGGCCCAGATCCTTGTACTGGGGTGAATGTATGACATTGCTCTACATTCTGTCCATCAACTGTGTTTTTTGCAATTTTCACCCCGAGTGGGCTGGGTATGCTCAGACGTGAGTCCCAGGCTCTCCACACCACTGGAGTCAAGCTATCCAGGCTGATGAAGGCTGATAGCCAGAAACCGGTCCTTGGATGCATGATTCCGGTCTGGGAAAGACATGGCTTGGTAGTTCGGACTGGACTGTTCCAATGAGGCACAGGGTAAGAGCTGATTTGCATACAGCCAGTGTCTAACCCAGGGTGGTGTGGAGTGCAAAAAAACGATGGATTTAGGACCAGATCCTTGTACTGGGGTGAATGTATGACATTGTTCTACATTCTGTCCATCAACTGTGTTTTTTGCAATTTTTACCCCGAGTGGGCTGGGTATGCTCAGACGTGAGTCTCAGGCTCTCCACACCACTGGAGTCAAGCTATCCAGGCTGATGAAGGCTGACAGCCAGAAACCGGTCCTTGGATGCTTGATTCCGGTCAGGGAAAATCATGGCTTGGTAGTTCGGACTGGACTGTTCCCATGAGGCACAGGGTCAGAGCTGATTTGCATACAGCCAGTGTCTAACCCAGGGTGGTGTGGAGTGCAATACTACGATGGATTTAGGCCCAGATCCTTGTACTGGGGTGAATGTATGACATTGCTCTACATTCTGTCCATCAACTGTGTTTTTTGCAATTTTCACCCCGAGTGGGCTGGGTATGCTCAGACGTGAGTCCCAGGCTCTCCACACCACTGGAGTCAAGCTATCCAGGCTGATGAAGGCTGACAGCCAGAAACCGGTCCTTGGATGCTTGATTCCGGTCTGGCAAAGACATGGCTTAGTAGTTCGGACTGGACTGTTCCCATGAGGCACAGGGTCAGAGCTGATTTGCATACAGCCAGTGTCTAACCCTGGGTGGTGGGGAGTGCAAAAAAACGATGGATTTAGGCCCAGATCCTTGTACTGGGGTGAATGTATGACATTGTTCTACATTCTGTCCATCAACTGTGGTTTTTGCAATTTTTACCCCGAGTGGGCTGGGTATGCTCAGACGTGAGTCCCAGGCTCTCCACACCACTGGAGTCAAGCTATCCAGGCTGATGAAGGCTAATAGCCAGAAACCGGTCCTTGGATGCTTGATTCCGGTCTGGGAAAGACATGGCTTGGTAGTTCGGACTGGACTGTTCCCATGAGGCACAGGGTCAGAGCTGATTTGCATACAGCCAGTGTCTAACCCAGGGTGGTGTGGAGTGCAAAAAATCGATGGATTTAGGCCCAGATCCTTGTACTGGGGTGAATGTATGACATTGTTCTACATTCTGTCCATCAACTGTGTTTTTTGCAATTTTCACCCCGAGTGGGCTGGGTATGCTCAGACGTGAGTCCCAGGCTCTCCACACCACTGGAGTCAAGCTATCCAGGCTGATGAAGGCTGACAGCCAGAAACCGGTCCTTGGATGCTTGATTCCGGTCTGGGAAAGACATGGCTTGGTAGTTCGGACTGTACTGTTCCCATGAGGCACAGGGTCAGAGCTGATTTGCATACAGCCAGTGTCTAACCAGGGTGGTGTGGAGTGCAAAAAAACGATGGATTTAGGCCCAGATCCTTGTACTGGGGTGAGTGTATGACATTGTTCTACATTCTGTCCATCAACTGTGTTTTTTGCAATTTTCACCCCAAGTGGGCTGGGTATGCTCAGACGTGAGTCCCAGGCTCTCCACACCACAGGAGTCAAGCTATCCAGGCTGATGAAGGCTGATAGCCAGAAACCGGTTCTTGGATGCTTGATTCCGGTCTGGGAAAGACATGGCTTGGTAGTTCGGACTGGACTGTCCCCATGAGGCACAGGGTCAGAGCTGATTTGCATACAGCCAGTGTCTAACCCAGGGTGGTGTGGAGTGCAAAAAAACAATGGATTTAGGCCCAGATCCTTGTACTGGGGTGAATGTATGACATTGTTCTACATTCTGTCCATCAACTGTGTTTTTTGCAATTTTCACCCCGAGTGGGCTGGGTATGCTCAGACGTGAGTCCCAGGCTCTCCACACCACTGGAGTCAAGCTATCCAGGCTGATGAAGGCTGACAGCCAGAAACCGGTCCTTGGATGCTTGATTCCGGTCTGGGAAAGACATGGCTTGGTAGTTCGGACTGGACTGTTCCCATGAGGCACAGGGTCAGAGCTGATTTGCATACAGCCAGTGTCTAACCCAGAGTGGTGTGGAGTGCAAAAAAACGATGGATTTAGGCCCAGATCCTTGTACTGGGGTGAATGTATGACATTGTTCTACATTCTGTCCATCAACTGTGTTTTTTGCAATTTTCACCCCGAGTGGGCTGGGTATGCTCAGACGTGAGTCCCAGGCTCTCCACACCACTGGAGTCAAGCTATCCAGGCTGATGAAGGCTGATAGCCAGAAACCGGTCCTTGGATGCTTGATTCCGGTCAGGGAAAATCATGGCTTGGTAGTTCGGACTGGACTGTTCCCATGAGGCACAGGGTCAGAGCTGATTTGCATTCAGCCAGTGTCTAACCCAGGGTGGTGTGGAGTGCAAAAAAACGATGGATTTAGGCCCAGATCCTTGTACTGGGGTGAATGTATGACATTGTTCTACATTCTGTCCATCAACTGTGTTTTTTGCAATTTTCACCCCGATCGGGCTGGGTATGCTCAGACGTGAGTCCCAGGCTCTCCACACCACTGGAGTCAAGCTATCCAGGCTGATGAAGGCTGATAGACAGAAACCGGTCCTTGGATGCTTGATTCCGGTCTGGGAAAGACATGGCTTGGTAGTTCGGATTGGACTGTTCCCATGAGGCACAGGGTCAGAGCTGATTTGCATACAGCCAGTGTCTAATCCAGGGTGGTGTGGAGTGCAATAAAACAATGGATTTAGGCCCAGATCCTTGTACTGGGGTGAATGTATGACATTGTTCTACATTCTGTCCATCAACTGTGTTTTTTGCAATTTTCACCCCGAGTGGGCTGGGTATGCTCAGACGTGAGTCCCAGGCTCTCCACACCACTGGAGTCAAGCTATCTAGGCTGATGAAGGCTGATAGCCAGAAACCGGTCCTTGGATGCTTGATTCCGGTCTGGGAAAGACATGGCTTGGTAGTTCGGACTGGACTGTTCCCATGAGGCACAGGGTCAGAGCTGATTTGCATACAGCCACTGTCTAACCCAGGGTGGTGTGGAGTGCAAAAAAACAATGGATTTAGGCCCAGATCCTTGTACTGGGGTGAATGTATGACATTGTTCTACATTCTGTCCATCAACTGTGTTTTTTGCAATTTTCACCCCGAGTGGGCTGGGTATGCTCAGACGTGAGTCCCAGGCTCTCCACACCACTGGAGTCAAGCTATCCAGGCTGATGAAGGCTGATAGACAGAAACCGGTCCTTGGATGCTTGATTCCGGTCTGGGAAAGACATGGCTTGGTAGTTCGGACTGGACTGTTCCCATGAGGCACAGGGTCAGAGCTGATTTGCATACAGCCAGTGTCTAACCCAGGGTGGTGTGGAGTGCAAAAAAACGATGGATTTAGGACCAGATCCTTGTACTGGGGTGAATGTATGACATTGTTCTACATTCTGTCCATCAACTGTGTTTTTTGCAATTTTTACCCCGAGTGGGCTGGGTATGCTCAGACGTGAGTCTCAGGCTCTCCACACCACTGGAGTCAAGCTATCCAGGCTGATGAAGGCTGACAGCCAGAAACCGGTCCTTGGATGCTTGATTCCGGTCAGGGAAAATCATGGCTTGGTAGTTCGGACTGGACTGTTCCCATGAGGCACAGGGTCAGAGCTGATTTGCATACAGCCAGTGTCTAACTCAGGGTGGTGTGGAGTGCAAAAATACGATGGATTTAGGCCCAGATCCTTGTACTGGGGTGAATGTATGACATTGCTCTACATTCTGTCCATCAACTGTGTTTTTTGCAATTTTCACCCCGAGTGGGCTGGGTATGCTCAGACGTGAGTCCCAGGCTCTCCACACCACTGGAGTCAAGCTATCCAGGCTGATGAAGGCTGATAGCCAGAAACCGGTCCTTGGATGCATGATTCCGGTCTGGGAAAGACATGGCTTGGTAGTTCGGACTGGACTGTTCCCATGAGGCACAGGGTAAGAGCTGATTTGCATACAGCCAGTGTCTAACCCAGGGTGGTGTGGAGTGCAAAAAAACGATGGATTTAGGACCAGATCCTTGTACTGGGGTGAATGTATGACATTGTTCTACATTCTGTCCATCAACTGTGTTTTTTGCAATTTTTACCCCGAGTGGGCTGGGTATGCTCAGACGTGAGTCCCAGGCTCTCCACACCACTGGAGTCAAGCTATCCAGGCTGATGAAGGCTGACAGCCAGAAACCGGTCCTTGGATGCTTGATTCCGGTCAGGGAAAATCATGGCTTGGTAGTTCGGACTGGACTGTTCCCATGAGGCACAGGGTCAGAGCTGATTTGCATACAGCCAGTGTCTAACCCAGGGTGGTGTGGAGTGCAATACTACGATGGATTTAGGCCCAGATCCTTGTACTGGGGTGAATGTATGACATTGCTCTACATTCTGTCCATCAACTGTGTTTTTTGCAATTTTCACCCCGAGTGGGCTGGGTATGCTCAGACGTGAGTCCCAGGCTCTCCACACCACTGGAGTCAAGCTATCCAGGCTGATGAAGGCTGACAGCCAGAAACCGGTCCTTGGATGCTTGATTCCGGTCTGGCAAAGACATGGCTTAGTAGTTCGGACTGGACTGTTCCCATGAGGCACAGGGTCAGAGCTGATTTGCATACAGCCAGTGTCTAACCCAGGGTGGTGGGGAGTGCAAAAAAACGATGGATTTAGGCCCAGATCCTTGTACTGGGGTGAATGTATGAGAAGCGTGGAGAAGCGTGGCTCAGTGGTTAGAGGCGGCAGACCCGGAAGTTGAGATCGACCGTGGACCAGGGTTCGATTCCCCGCCTCGGTGGGTCTCGGCCTCAAAATTCCACAGACTCGACAATTCTCGCTCTGGTGCCTACTCAACTCACGGGGTCACACTCTGCGACTCTGGGCAATAGCTTGCTTAATCTCCACTACGGCCCCTCGCAGCGGGATGCCTGGCTTTCACCTTGTGGACACCCTGCCAGGGTTTCTCACAGGGTAATACCAGGACGGGTTCCCTAAGCAAGCGCCGGGACGCTTACGGGCAGCTGTGCGCTTTACAAGTCCAACACATTTACATTTACATTTACATTTACATTGTTCTACATTCTGTCCATCAACTGTGGTTTTTGCAATTTTTACCCCGAGTGGGCTGGGTATGCTCAGACGTGAGTCCCAGGCTCTCCACACCACTGGAGTCAAGCTATCCAGGCTGATGAAGGCTAATAGCCAGAAACCGGTCCTTGGATGCTTGATTCCGGTCTGGGAAAGACATGGCTTGGTAGTTCGGACTGGACTGTTCCCATGAGGCACAGGGTCAGAGCTGATTTGCATACAGCCAGTGTCTAACCCAGGGTGGTGTGGAGTGCAAAAAATCGATGGATTTAGGCCCAGATCCTTGTACTGGGGTGAATGTATGACATTGTTCTACATTCTGTCCATCAACTGTGTTTTTTGCAATTTTCACCCCGAGTGGGCTGGGTATGCTCAGACGTGAGTCCCAGGCTCTCCACACCACTGGAGTCAAGCTATCCAGGCTGATGAAGGCTGACAGCCAGAAACCGGTCCTTGGATGCTTGATTCCGGTCTGGGAAAGACATGGCTTGGTAGTTCGGACTGTACTGTTCCCATGAGGCACAGGGTCAGAGCTGATTTGCATACAGCCAGTGTCTAACCAGGGTGGTGTGGAGTGCAAAAAAAGATGGATTTAGGCCCAGATCCTTGTACTGGGGTGAGTGTATGACATTGTTCTACATTCTGTCCATCAACTGTGTTTTTTGCAATTTTCACCCCAAGTGGGCTGGGTATGCTCAGACGTGAGTCCCAGGCTCTCCACACCACAGGAGTCAAGCTATCCAGGCTGATGAAGGCTGATAGCCAGAAACCGGTTCTTGGATGCTTGATTCCGGTCTGGGAAAGACATGGCTTGGTAGTTCGGACTGGACTGTCCCCATGAGGCACAGGGTCAGAGCTGATTTGCATACAGCCAGTGTCTAACCCAGGGTGGTGTGGAGTGCAAAAAAACAATGGATTTAGGCCCAGATCCTTGTACTGGGGTGAATGTATGACATTGTTCTACATTCTGTCCATCAACTGTGTTTTTTGCAATTTTCACCCCGACTGGGCTGGGTATGCTCAGACGTGAGTCCCAGGCTCTCCACACCACTGGAGTCAAGCTATCCAGGCTGGTGAAGGCTGATAGCCAGAAACCTTTCCTTGGATGCTTTATTCCGGTCTGGGAAAGACATGGCTTGGTAGTCCGGACTGGACTGTTCCCATGAGGCACAGGGTCAGAGCTGTTTTGCATACAGCCAGTGTCTAACCCAGGGTGGTGTGGAGTGCAAAAAAACGATGGATTTAGGCCCAGATCCTTGTACTGGGGTGAATGTATGACATTGTTCTACATTCTGTCCATCAACTGTGTTTCTTGCAATTTTCACCCTGAGTGGGCAGGGTATGCTCAGACGTGAGTCCCAGGCTCGCCACACCACTGGAGTCAAGCTATCCAGGTTGATGAAGGCTGATAGCCTTAAACCGGTCCTTGGATGCTTGATTCCGGTCTGGGAAAGACATGGCTTGGTAGTTCGGACTGGACTGTTCCCATGAGGCACAGGGTCAGAGCTGATTTGCATACAGCCAGTGTCTAACCAGGGTGGTGTGGAGTGCAAAAAAACGATGGATTTAGGCCCAGATCCTTGTACTGGGGTGAATGTATGACATTGTTCTACATTCTGTCCATCAATGTGTTTTTTGCAATTTTTACCCCGAGTGGGCTGGGTATGCTCAGACGTGAGTCCCAGGCTCTCCACACCACTGGAGTCAAGCTATCCAGGCTGATGAAGGCTGACAGCCAGAAACCGGTCCTTGGATGCTTGATTCCGGTCAGGGAAAGTCATGGCTTGGTAGTTCGGACTGGACTGTTCCCATGAGGCACAGGGTCAGAGCTGATTTGCATACAGCCAGTGTCTAACCCAGAGTGGTGTGGAGTGCAAAAAAAACGATGGATTTAGGCCCAGATCCTTGTACTGGGGTGAATGTATGACATTGTTCTACATTCTGTCCATCAACTGTGTTTTTTGCAATTTTCACCCCGAGTGGGCTGGGTATGCTCAGACGTGAGTCCCAGGCTCTCCACACCACTGGAGTCAAGCTATCCAGGATGATGAAGGCTGATAGACAGAAACCGGTCCTTGGATGCTTGATTCCGGTCTGGGAAAGACATGGCTTGGTAGTTCGGACTGGACTGTTCCCATGAGGCACAGGGTCAGAGCTGATTTGCATACAGCCAGTGTCTAACCCAGGGTGGTGTGGAGTGCAAAAAAACAATGGATTTAGGCCCAGATCCTTGTACTGGGGTGAATGTATGACATTGTTCTACATTCTGTCCATCAACTGTGTTTTTTGCAATTTTCACCCCGAGTGGGCTGGGTATGCTCAGACGTGAGTCCCAGGCTCTCCACACCACAGGAGTCAAGCTATCCAGGCTGATGAAGGCTGATAGCCAGAAACCGGTTCTTGGATGCTTGATTCCGGTCTGGGAAAGACATGGCTTGGTAGTTCGGACTGGACTGTTCCCATGAGGCACAGGGTCAGAGCTGATTTGCATACAGCCACTGTCTAACCCAGGGTGGTGTGGAGTGCAAAAAAACAATGGATTTAGGCCCAGATCCTTGTACTGGGGTGAATGTATGACATTGTTCTACTTTCTGTCCATCAACTGTGTTTTTTGCAATTTTCACCCCGAGTGGGCTGGGTATGCTCAGACGTGAGTCCCAGGCTCTCCACACTACTGGAGTCAAGCTATCCAGGCAGATGAAGGCTGATAGCCAGAAACTGGTCCTTGGATGCTTGATTCCGGTCTGGGAAAGACATGGCTTGGTAGTTCGGACTGGACTGTTCCCATGAGGCACAGGGTCAGAGCTGATTTGCATACAGCCAGTGTCTAACCCAGGGTGGTGTGGAGTGCAAAAAAAGATGGATTTAGGCCCAGATCCTTGTACTGGGGTGAATGTATGACATTGTTCTACATTCTGTCCATCAACTGTGTTTTTTGCAATTTTCACCCCGAGTGGGCTGGGTATGCTCAGACGTGAGTCCCAGGCTCTCCACACCACTGGAGTCAAGCTATCTAGGCTGATGAAGGCTGATAGCCAGAAACCGGTCCTTGGATGCTTGATTCCGGTCTGGGAACGACATGGCTTGGTAGTTCGGACTGGACTGTTCCCATGAGGCACAGGGTCAGAGCTGATTTGCATACAGCCAGTGTCTAACCCAGGGTGGTGTGGAGTGCAAAAAAAACGATGGATTTAGGCCCAGATCCTTGTACTGGGGTGAATGTATGACATTGTTCTACATTCTGTCCATCAACTGTGTTTTTTGCATTTTCACCCCGACTGGGCTGGGTATGCTCAGACGTGAGTCCCAGGCTCTCCACACCACTGGAGTCAAGCTATCCAGGCTGGTGAAGGCTGATAGCCAGAAACCTTTCCTTGGATGCTTTATTCCGGTCTAGGAAAGACATGGCTTGGTAGTTCGGACTGGACTGTTCCCATGAGGCACAGGGTCAGAGCTGATTTGCATACAGCCAGTGTCTAACCCAGGGTGGTGTGGAGTGCAAAAAAACGATGGATTTAGGCCCAGATCCTTGTACTGGGGTGAATGTATGACATTGTTCTACATTCTGTCCATCAACTGTGTTTTTTGCAATTTTCACCCTGAGTGGGCAGGGTATGCTCAGACGTGAGTCCCAGGCTCGCCACACCACTGGAGTCAAGCTATCCAGGTTGATGAAGGCTGATAGCCAGAAACCGGTCATTGGATGCTTGATTCCGGTCTGGGAAAGACATGGCTTGGTAGTTCGGACTGGACTGTTCCCATGAGGCACAGGGTCAGAGCTGATTTGCATACAGCCAGTGTCTAACCCAGGGTGGTGTGGAGTGCAAAAAAACGATGGATTTAGGCCCAGATCCTTGTACTGGGGTGAATGTATGACATTGTTCTACATTCTGTCCATCAACTGTGTTTTTTGCAATTTTCACCCCGAGTGGGCTGGATATGCTCAGACGTGAGTCCCAGGCTCTCCACACCACTGGAGTCAAGCTATCCAGGCTGATGAAGGCTGATAGCCAGAAACCGGTCCTTGGATGCTTGATTCTGGTCTGGGAAAGACATGGCTTGGTAGTTCGGACTGGACTGTTTCCATGAGGCACAGGGTCAGAGCTGATTTGCATACAGCCAGTGTCTAACCCAGGGTGGTGTGGAGTGCAGAAAAATGATGGATTTAGGCCCAGATCCTTGTACTGGGGTGAATGTATGACATTGTTCTACATTCTGTCCATCAACTGTGTTTTTTGCAATTTTCACCCCGAGTGGGCTGGGTATGCTCAGACGTGAGTCCCAGGCTCTCCACACCACTGGAGTCAAGCTATCCAGGCTGATGAAGGCTGATAGCCAGAAACCGGTCCTTTGATGCTTGATTCCGGTCTGGGAAATACATGGCTTGGTAGTTAGGACTGGATTGTTCCCATGAGGCACAGGTCCAGATCCTTGTACTGGGGTGAATGTATGACATTGTTCTACATTCTGTCCATCAACTGTGTTTTTTGCAATTTTCACCAGAACTTGAGCAGCACAATGCTGACTAATACAAGACCTTGCATCTCAAAACAAAGGACACAAAGGTACAACTCGCAGCAGGATAAACTCTGTCCTGTCCCCGGCCTGCGCTCCATCACAATCAGCCTAAATTTGAGGCTGTTGCTTGGTCTCTCCCAAACAGATAACCACGGTTGGCACTTTGTTCTTTTTGGCCCTATTGTTCACTACAAGCTTAAAAAATGCATAGTTGTGGTTCTACTGATTAGATTAAATTCATCTTGGTGTCATGTAATTCATTAAAATAAAGTTTATTTCTCTAAATTGGTGTGAGATTTTCCTTGTGTTATGTTTTACTTTATTAATGTTTGTGTACTACCTAAATATTTTACACATTGCCTCTTAGTTACGCCTGACTGCTTTGTGCCAAGCTAACCCAGGGCTAAGCATAGGTTAATATAGTGACTCTTGTGGTTCACCCTGAAAAGGATTGCGGTTGTTGCCTGAGTGTGGCTTCCGCCCCTCTGAACCAAAACCCCAATTTCTTACAACAACTTTTTACTGTCTTGAACCCTGGAACCTGATTGTTCAGCCGACGCCTCCATGCCTTGACTACAACCATCATTCTCTGTCCACCGTTCAATTCTCCAGCTATTATAACCCATTACATAGACCTCAGATTAGTGCACTAGCTGAGCACCTCTCATTTTTAGTTTCTCCTTTCTTCAAAGGCATCATTACAGTTTAAGTTTAAATGAGGAAATTTTATCAGAAGAAAAGAAAAAAACACAAATTGTGTGAGGTAACACAAAATTAAAGATCATTATCCTTTTTTTTGTGCTCAATTTGCCGAATATCTTGATGGGTTGATACTCTTGTCAGTCTATGTCTTCCTTAGGGGGGGACCGGGCCAAAGACCATAGAGCTAGACCATTGCACCATCACCCACAAGTATACTGCTGCTTCCAATTCCATCTCCGCACTCACTATGCCAGCCCTGGAAAATGAATAGATAATATGACCAACAGAGTAGATGGCAAAATCATCTGACTCACATTTCTTTTTCTCTCCACTTCACCAACGGAGCCCCCACTCCATGTCTGATTGACTAACATAGACAACACTCTTCAAATATTCAGAAAAAATCTGAGAATTCCCAGCTTTCCATAGTTAACAGATTTCCCGTCTTGCAAGCAGGACCGCATAAAATAATACATTGGATTCTATTGCAGAAATTTGCATTTCCTGATCCGAACTAGATCCAAAAAAGATTAAACTAATTGTTATTTTTAGTTGTATTCCGATGATTCCATCTAGGAAAGCCTTAATCCCATTCCAAAAAGAAACAATTTTTGAACATCAAATAAATACATGTATATCGTCCGCCTCCGTCAGCGCACATCTGGGACATGTATGTACTTTGCCAGTAACCTTCGATAGTTTTTCAGGGGACCAATATACCAGATGAGTACTAAACAGATGGTTTCGTTTTAGTGGTGCAGATTTTACTACTTTACGCAATATAGCATATGAATTGCCCCAGATTTGCACCGGGTCTTGATTAGCCAACTCTTCTCCCTATAATTTATGAACTTCGATTTCGATATTTCCGTCCGCCTCCACAAAAACCCTATACCAGAATGAAGTTCCCTTACGCCACTGTCCGATTCGCATTACTTGATCAGAGCTGTCATCTTCCCTCTCTGCCCAGTCTTGCCTTGCCCACCAGTCACTGAGTTGATAATGTTTAAACCTGGTCTGCGAGCCATTGGCACAATCACTCGGTGCATCCCAGCTCATTAAGTTATTTCCAACCTTGAGGTCTGCCCAGCGGGATATACCACATCTTTTCAGAGGTTGACTCAATTGATCCCTCAAACACTCAGGTGTGCCAGGAGAATCCCAGATTGGTGCCCATGTTGAAAAAAAAGGAATTCTCAATTGTTTTCGGACGTACATCCATGTTTTTAGGGCAGACTTTAAAATCTTAAGCCGCACCAAAATTTGGGTCTCCGTCCTTAAAAAGAAAACCAATTTGACCGTCTGGCACATCAGTCAATAAGGCCTCAAAAAGCATGCCTATTGATGAATTGTCTACTTTGTTGGCCAACATACGAACATTCTTAAATTGGAAAGCATAGCAATAAACAAAAATGTGTGGTAATGCCAGTCCTCCTTTATCTAATCCATGAGATTCTCGGACCTTTAGCTAACCAAATAAAGCTCCCTATCCTCCCCTGTAGTTTTGCTATGTCTTTCTTTTGGAATGTCAATGGAATTGTATTAAATAAAAAACTCACTTTTGGCAGAATAATCATTTTTATAAGGTTGACCCTACCGTAGATACTAAGAGGTAGGTTCGCCCACTTAGAGAGTAAACCTGCTACTTTGCAACTAATCTTCTTCTTATTTACTTTTATAATGTCTTCCATCTTCTGGGTTATTTGTATTCCAAGGTATCTTATTTGGTTATTTGCCCCATGGCTTACCACCCCCTGGTTCCAGTCCATAATTTCTGTTTTCCCCGAATTTACTTTATATCCTGAGATGTGGCCAAAATCTTCCGCCTTCCCCTTCAGATTTTGGTATTGCCTCATGCGGGTTGCTTGTATAGAGTAACAAGTCATCAGCATAAAGCCCTAACTTGACTTCAAAGGTGCCCAATTTAAAAGGGATAATAGCCAAGTCAGACCTGATCGAATTAGCTAGTGACTCAATATATATATTAAAGAGAAGTGGGGAAAGGGGGCAGCCCTGTCTTGTGCCTCTAGAAATTTCAAACCATTCTGACAACCTCCCATTTATTAGGACTCTAGCTCTAGGGCAATGGCATAAAGTCTTAATTGCTGATACCATATTTGTTGGAAAACCAAAACTTCGCAGGGCCTCCCAAAGGTAGGGCCGATGTACCTGACCAAAGGCCTTGGTTGCGTCCACTGTCCAAATCTCTCTTAATAACTCTTAATAGCTGGTAGGTAAGCTTGTTCAATTGCCTCCCAGGAATAAAACCTCTTTGATTAGGGTGGATAACCTCCTGTATTGCTGTAGCCAGCCGAGCTGCAATGATCCCAGAAAAGATCCTATAATCTGTATTTAGTAGTTAAATAGGCCTGTAAGAATCTATCTTTCATGGATCTTTGTAAGGCTTCTGAATCATAGTGACTGTAGCTTCTAGCCAAGATTGGGGGACCCTTTTTCCGCCCAGGTAAACCTTAATAAATAGAACCGGGATTACAGTATCTGTAATACAGAGATAAACTTCTATGGAGAGGCAATCTGGTCCAGCTGCCTTTCCCTTTACCATTTTTTTACACTGAGCCCTTATCTCCCCCTCCATAATATCTCCTTCAAGGGTTTTTACATGTTCAGATGATACCCGAGGGAGAGTTGTTAACATAAAATAAGCCACTCTTTTATTTCCACTTGTCTAGGTGAGATATCCTCTTTATATAACGCCGGCATATATCTGCAAGCCTCATTACCTATCTCTAAATTGGTATACATGAGGGCTCCCGTTTCGCCACCAATTAGCTCTCGAATTGTGCTCCTGGCCCTATCTGCTCTTGCTTTCCAGGTTAATAGCGAGCCACACTTTTCGCCGTACGCAAAATGTTGGAGTTTGCTCGCCTTGCACCTATCCAAAGATGTTTTATCTAATTTTGCCCTAAATGCAGCTTGTAACCCCTCCAATTCTTTATTTAGAGCCCCCACTCTGTTTGAACCCTCCATGGACGCCCTCTGCAGCTCTCCCTCTTTATACTTAATGTCTTGGATAGCCCTTTCTCTGTCTAGCTTCACAGCCCGATATTTCCCTATCATATTAGAGGTTAGGAGCCCTCTTACATACGCTTTATAAGCATCCCAGACAATGTTCCCCTCGGCTGAACCATTATTAATACAGAAAAAACTCTCTGATTTATTTCTTAAATCTTCAGTAACCTTCTCATCTGAGAGAATTGCCTTGTCTAGGATCCACCTTCTGGACTCCTCAGGAAGACAATATTTTAAAGATAGTACAACCGTAGAGGGGACTGATATTATTGCCGTAATATGGGTCCCGTATAAGTCTTCTCCACACAGTTCCTGATCAACTAAGAAATAGTCTATATGAGAATGGTTTCTGCGTTTTTTACTATAAAATATAAATTCTCTCTTATCCTTCATTAATGTCCGCCATATGTCTACTAAGTTATATTTGGCTCTAGACATCCTGTCTATTTCTTTATTTATTAACAAATTGAAATCTCCCCCGAAAACAATCAGGGCTGTTGTTTCCAGTAGGCAAATCAAAGACCTACCATCTACTAACAAGGTAGCCACCAACCACCTTTCTGAGCAACCTGACTCGTATTTAAGTAGTCTTATATCATAATTAGTTTTAACAATAATAGCGACTCTGCTAGAACTGCCACTCTGATCCAAACATATCACCTCCTGTATCCATCTGAATTTTTTAAAACATTGCCTACACTCTATCCTTTCTATTTTTCTTTTTAAAATGTTTTTATTAGTTCAGTTCAAAGCCAAGTACAGAATACAACAAAGCAAACAGGGACGTTAATATACAAAGCATATTATAGAAATAAACAAAAAGGATAAAATACAATCATAAACAATCAATCAGATAATCATTCTACCAGGCCCAAATGATCAATCATTGCCTGCCAAATTTTAATCCCCCTTTGCATTTTCCTAGGGGATTTAATGCGATATAGATTATATTCTAAATAAAAAACATTATAGAATTGTGCCCGCCACATCTCATATACCGGTGCTTCCAGTTTCAACCACATTGAGGAAATGCATAAACGAGCTACGGCCATAGCCATAAATATATGGTATCTATTTTTATGATATCCTAAAAAAAGATCAGTGTCATTAGATAATCCAAACATAATCAACTCTCGAGAGATTAGCACATCACAATTTAAAATATGCGACAGAAAATTCTCAATAGATGTAAAAAAAGGTTTTAACACTGAACAATCAGAAAAAATATGTACAATATCTGCCATATCAGATTGACACCTAAAGCATTTCCCATTATTGGCATTGCCCCATTTCAGCATTTTAAGAGGTGTATGACAAAGATTAAATAAAGTTTTATAATGCTGTGATCGTAGATTGGCAGATAGAATGATTTTATCGGCCGTATTAATAGAATCTTGCAAGGGTACTAGAGGAGTACCCAATCTAATACACCATTTAGACTCCTGTAACCCCATATCGTCCTGATATGTATTCAGCAAATAATTATACAAAGTCCCTATCCGTGACGGCTTTTTTAGAATTTCCATAAAATCATTAAAACCTAAAGGTAGAATACTTTGGTGTTTAAAGATGAAATCGCGTAGCTGTAAATACTTGAAAAAGTCATGTTGAGGGACATTATATATGTCTCTCAACTCGTGAACTGAGACCATTATACCATCTTTAAACATAGAACCAAAAGATATGATGCCTTTCTCGCCCCATATGCGCATCGTACGATCCCAAAATATTGGCGGAAATAATTCTGTGGAGTTGCATGGAGTATAAAAGTTAATACGTCCCAGGCCAATGATTTTGCGGGTTGAGCGCCATCCTTTAAAAGCCGCTAATACAAGTTTGAACCTGGTTCTTTTGTAATAGCTAGGTTCTAAAAAACGAAGCAGCATTTGTCGTGGTTGAGGACCGAGTAGAAGAGAGAAAATATCTGGGCTCTCAAATACAGGTGGATTCCCCCCAGTCACAGAGTATTTAATATTTTGCAAAAGACAAGCCAAATAATATAATGCAAAGTTTGGAAGTCCCCACCCACCGTGCAAAAGCGGAAGTGTCATATATTTAGAAGCCCTGCACGAAGATTTCCAACCACATAGAAACCTATCCACTATGGATTGACGTTTCTTCAATTGTATAGCAGATAACTCCAATGGTACTGACCGAAAATAATACAACACTTTAGGCAAGATAGACATTTTAAGGACATTACGTCTCCCAACCAACGACAAATGCAGACATTCAAGTTTTTCAAGCTGATTTTTAACAGAATGTAACATTCTGTCCAATTCACCGTAACCAACTCTTGAAGTGACAACCTGATTTTAATGCCAAGATATTTAGCCTCGGGAGTAACATGACAATCATTATGACAAAGCCCTGTTGAACAGATGACCTGAGTTTTCAGTGTATTAAGTTTGTACCCCGACACATTACCAAACTCTTGTGTTAGATTTTCAATCTCGAGTAATGCTGATTCGGGATCAGATGATATAACGGCAACGTCATCAGCATAAGCTAATACACGAATACTACCCCCAGGCAGCACCATAGATTGTATACGCTGAGATGTCGTCAGCATCTGTAGGAATCGTTCAATATAGATAGCAAATAGTAATGGCGAGCATGGGCAGCCCTGCCGTGTACCCCGAGTGATATTGACATATGCAGATTCCAGACCTGACAGGCAGATCTTGGCCCTTGGGCTTCTATACATAACTTGTATAGCGTGTATGAAACTAGGTCCAAACCCCATTTTAACCATAATTGCCCATAAAAATGCCCATGCGACGTGATCAAACGCTTTTTCGGCATCTAGAAATACCAATCCAACATTCTCATGAGTGACCGCGTCATAATCTAAAATTGCGATAACACGATGTATGTGATTGATCGTACCACGTCCAGGGAGAAAGCCATGTTGTTGATCAGAAACTAGTGCTGGTACGACCTGGATTAACCGATTCGCAAGAATTTTAGAATATAATTTCGCATCTACATTGATAAGCGAAATAGGTCGATAAGACCCTGGAAGATGGGGGGCTTTGTCTTTCTTTTTAAATACAATTATACTTGCATCATCCCATGAAGGAGGAGGGTATCCAGCCTGAGCAGCAATGAATGTCGCCAGCATGTCAGCCTTAATAATAGGAAAGAACAGATGATATAGTTCTAACGGAATTTTATCGGGCACAGAAGCCTTCCCAAGAGCCAGATCTTTAAGTGCAGTCTCAAGTTCTTACATTGCAATAGTTGCTTCTAGCTCTTCTTTATTTATAGAATCCAACCGGGGTAAATCAAATTTAACAACAAACTGATCAATCAGATCGAGAGAGATGTCTTCTTGGGTGTAGGGTTCCCTATAATAACCGTGAAATACTTGAAGAATGCCCTCGGACGATTCTACTAAAGTACCTTGGCTGTTTTCTATAGATACTATACTCTGCGTCTGTCGCCCCCGCATTCTTTGGGCTAGGCATCTTCCCACAGTCTCCCCATACTCATATCTTTCTGTTCGGTGGATTTTATATTGACATGCTATATCGTGACTCCACACCCCATTGATCTTAGCCTTGCATCCTGCAACTTTATCTTGTGATACACTACTATCTCCGTGCATGTTAATATCCGATATCAATTTGCGCTCTGCATTTGTTAAATCAAATAGAAGTTGCTCAATTATAGTTTTATGTTTACGTTGCAGAGTCCAGCCATAGCTACATGTTTCCCCACGTAGCCCAGCTTTAAAGCTGTCCCATACCATAGCATAAGAGGCAGAGCCCCTATTAAAATCCAGAAACTGTTGGGCCCAATCTAGAACTTGCCGTACATAAGTTTCATCCAAAAGAAGTTTCTTATTAAATGTAAAAGTCCGTTGTATACGCTGGATTTTAAACAGAGGCATGTCTATAACAACCGGGGCATGGTCAGATGTAATACGTGGCATTACAGACATCTGGGCACCGGCCGCGAGAAAGCTGGGTATAAAGATATAATCTAGCCGCACACATTTTTTGTGGGCGGAGGAGAAAAAGGTAAAGCCAGGATCTCTAGGATTTGCCAAGGGCCACCCATCTAACAGCCCATGTTGAAGCACTAATTGTCGTAGCTCTCTAAATACCTTCGGCTTTCTACCCACATAGCCACTAAATTTAGAATCCCAGATGTTCACCTCACCATGAATATTAAAGTCACCAAGTAAATATAGTGGTGTACCCCAAAGAGCAAGCTCAACATTCAAAAACTCTAGGATGGTGGGATCGTCAATATTTGACCCATATCGTGCATATCGTAGCGATAACATTTCCTATAATACACTCAACAATTGCCCATCTTCCTAGGGTATCAACCTTAGTCTTTCCCGTTGTGGTGATCGATGGCCGCCCCAGTATAGCCACCCCCCGATTCATCGTGGACTGTTGTGAAGTGGCCAATACTGCGTAGCCAAGCTCAGTCAAAACTTTTCGGTTCGCCCATGGGATATGAGTCTCCTGGAGACAAATAATATCCGTCTGAATCAATCGTATTTCATGCAGCACTCGCCTACATTTAAGAGTATTATTTAGGCCGCAGACATTAAATGAACATATACGAAAATTATAACTAGCCATCAAATCTTAATTTACACATTGGATGATAACTCCCATAATTAACAAAAAACAATACATTTACTCTTAAGGCTTTACAGCTTTGAACTGACTTTTCCCCCTTTAACCCCCACATGACCCCCCGTGACCACCCAACCCCTGCACCAACCCCATCCCACCCACCCCCCCACCCCATGTGACCATCCCCCAAAACTAAGGCAATAGGGCCTATCGCCCTGTAGATGTGTGTGAGAACCACTCACAGTGTTTGGGCAAATCCGTTGAATAGAGAGAGAAAAAGCATGAGGGTATAAACCAATAAAGTAGGTCAAACATAGCATACTTATAACAACCCCTCACACTAAAGAATCCAAATATTCCTTAGCAAGGGCCTCAGATATAAAGAATCGGTTCTGCCCCTTATACACAATTTTTAAAGTGGATGGCTGAAGAAGGGAAGCTTGTGCCCCCTTCAGTTGAAATGGAGCAATCAGTTGACGTAGCCGCCAACGGTTCTCTACAGTGGCAGGGCAATAATCAGGGCACACAAAAAATTCCACACCCTTCCCAGATCGCTTTTTGTCCGGTCTTGCAAGGTCATATAGTGTTTGTCTTGCCAAAAAGTTATTTAGCGATATCAAAATAGCACGTGGATATTGAGAGCCTTGCGTGGCTCGTGTTGGTCGCTGTCGAAATGGAAAGCGGTGTGCCCGTTGGATCTCCTGAGCCCAATGCCACTGCTTAACCTCAGGGAAGGCCTCCTCAAAAAGTTCAATGACAAATTGCCGTACATCCTGCCCCTCGCGTCCTTCGGGTACACCCAAAATACGTAGATTATTACGGCATAGTCTATTCTCCAAATCGACTAGTTTTATATGGACATCGTCCTTCTGAGCCTTGAAGCCATCAATGTCAGTTTTATTATGTGCAACTTGGTCTTCCAATAAGGAGATTCGTCCTTCTGCCTCAACCATTCTATCTGTACAATCATGACATGATTTCGCCAACCGTCGCACTGTATTCTGAAGTTTTTTACAGGTCGTGTGAGTTTTCAAGTGCTCAGCCTTAGCCTCCAAACGTTGATCCGAAATTGCCTTTAAAATGACATCTAGTGCGGCTTGACTTGTAGTCCCAAGGCTATAGCTATGGCTAGTTTGGTCGGCTGAGCCTGCTTGGCCTGTTTGACCCGGCGTTGAAGCTTGATCTGTATCAGATATACCCCCACCGGAAGTTTCATCGCCCCAATTGCTATCCACTTGTTGGTTTACCACCGTAATACTTGTTATCTCCTTGGTGGTAATCTCAAGCAATGAGGTCTCCGCCTCATCATCCAGGTCGTCCAGGTCGGCCTCCAAATCAGAGCCCCCAGAGTGTTCAGATAGTGAGTAAAATTCACTATCTTTACTACTGATAGGATCCCCATCTCCACCCTCTGCCCCACTTGGTATCAAAGAAAGGTCAGGAGCTTGTATATGCTCAACGCTAGTAGCTGCATCGATAATAGGGCTTAGTGCCATAGCAGTTGTGGGGTTAGGTAGAAGTTCTGTAGATGCAGGAGAGACGACTGGAGACACAACTAACTGTTCAAGCACTTCCACCAGGGTCTTATCACAAATGGACTCAGCCTCATCAAGGTTTGTATTATCCTTGTCTCCGGCGACCAGAGTTTTTGAAGCTGGGGTCTTTGCCATGGTTTGAAACATTTGCGGAATTTTAGGGGTAGTAGTTTGGCTGGAGTCAAAGTCAACATTACCACTACCGTCTTGTTTTGCCTTTGCGGCCAGAGCAGCCCGGGTTCCGATCTGGGTCTCCCCACTGGCTCTGGTTTTGCCACCACACGCTGTTTTTGGACCCATAATGAACAGATTGGGGCTTTTTTTTTTTTTGCGTAGCGATATATTTTCAAAAGTTATAGTACCCAAAAAAAAAAAAAAATTAGAAACAGAGATAGTCTATGTCATTAGTATCAAGAGGGTGGAATGAAGCGGAGTTGATTCCAATGGCTCCAATTGTCCCAATAGTTCCAATAGTTCATGACTTGCAAATATATAACAAATCCCAAAATCATTTTGAAGTTTTTCTTTTTTATATTTTTATATATATTCCCCCCCCCCCACTTTTAAGTTTTTATTTTTTTGTTGACCAGAGCCGCCGCTCCTCTAGATTTCACCCACCTTGATCGCAGTCAATAAGTCAATAAGGCAGGGTACATGACTTTCCCGCTGCCGAACCCACAGCACCAGAACTCCAGATTTTGCTGCCGGGTACGCCCTCCCAAATGCGCAGGTGTCAGGGACTCCACCGGGCGTCTTTGTACATCGCGTCGCGGCGTTTCTTGCCTTCGCCTTCAGCACAAGCAGCCGAGTAACAGCCAAGATTCGCCGCAGCACGTCTGGCGTCTCGTGTCCCGCCGCCGGCCAGCAACCAGCAAGCAGCCGGCCAGCAACTGTAGAAGCTCGGAACTCCAATCCACCACGCCCCGACTGACAGCCGGGGGCTCACGGGATTGCGACCACAGCTACCAAGCACCGAGCAGTGGCACACGCCAGAAAGCAGCTTGCTGAGACCCGGGTAAGTGAGGTCAACGGATCGCCAAACGGAGCTCCTCACACATACGCCTGGCCAGCAGGCGCCATCTTGCCTTCACTGGATCCAGCGACCCTGCTTTCCACTCTATCCTTTCTAGGTGAGTTTCTTGTAATAGTAATATTTGGGCTTTGCTATCCTTACAAAACTCTGCCACTCGTGACACTTTCTTCCTGGATCTAAAACCATTTACATTTCACTTTAGTAAATTAATTATCTTAGCTTTATCTGTACTCATTTTCCTGGACAGGATAGGTCATAAACCCTGTACAATAATAACCCCCTTCAAGTTTTTCCCAGGAAAAATCAAAGCCTCCATCATTGAGGACATATTTTTGGTTTTTTTCTCCCACATCATTATCCTTTGTGAAAAAAAAAAGATATGCTCTTAGGATTTAGTGCATGGCAGTGTTGAAAGGACCCCTTAGAGGATTTGTAATTCTTCTTTCAATAATCCTTGTTTTAAATTTTCTCATGGACTTGTACCCTAAAAGCTCTCCAAATGAATCCTTTTTGAAGAAGAGCAGTTTTCTCCTAAGTTTAATTTTATCTAACGGCCCGTAAAAGAGTAAACTCAATGGTGGTCTCTGCAAGGATTGAGAAGGTAAGCCATAAATAACTCAAGGTGGGACAAGAATAGCATGGTCAAGCTGATTAGAAAGTACTCATTTATGGGTGCCTAAAATTATTGTGTTTTTTTTTGTAACAGAGTACCTGTCCTGGCAGAAGGAGTGTGCTTTACCACTACAACTTGAAGGGTCCTGCTCAAAAGGATCAACACACACCTATCATTCTTTTCACAAGAGAGCCAGGTAAACCAGAAACCTTGCAATTTCTCTCCTCAAACCAGTTTCCTTCCATAGTCATCGGTATCAGTTGTCTCTTCTAATACTAAGGATTAACCTCAGGGTAAGTGGTGGAAGATCTTAGCTTCTACAGAAGTCCTGAGAATTCAGATGAGTGACCCTTGGTGTGACAACATAAGTGAAGCTCCCTAATTATTAAAAGGTACATATTTTCTTCCCAACCATAACCAAAAAAATATTATTTCCATGTGATTTCATTGTGATCAGAGTCATTTGGAGTATTAAGAGATCCCACCTTTCTTTCCTGCTATTCAATATCTATGTGTGCCCTCTTGTGAAAATCCTAAAGCAATACCAGGTGACAATTCAAATGTAGGCTGATGAGACTACAATCAACTTATAGCTAGAAAGTCAATCATAGAACCAGGTCGGTTTACCTTTTGCCTAGGCCACATTTTCCACTGGAGGAAGAAAATGTAATCTGTATGAACAGAGTTTAAACTAAGGTTATGGTCTTAACTCTTACTCCTTGCAGTGGCTCACCCTCCTTCCGAATTTCCCTGTATACATTCACTCACACAATCATCTTATATTCTGTAATTGTCTGCCTTTCTAAAAGAAAATAGAGACACACTCATACAAGAATACACACTTACAGAGAAACATCGACCAGCGGGGATTCGCCCAATTCAGTACAGTTTACCCTCTGCGCAAAAAGGTCCACTACACGATTCAGAATAGACCCATTCACACAAAGTTCCCTGTCTTAGGTGGGACCATCGATGACATCTAACGACAACCCCTTCATCTCTTCAGCAGACAATCACAATCTCACTGTGTTCTACACCTTTAAATATCCTGGGGTCTTGGGACACTTCGAGACCCGATAACCTTATATCAACTCCTTGGGCCATGTCGGAACTAACAGCCACATTAACACAAGTCCTGCGCACTCAAATCAAATAAAGACAACAGTGTGAAAATGTGTTAAAAAAGAATTATGTCCAACGTCGGTTCTTGAAGTTTCATTCATATCTCCTTTTATTCGGTCACCAGATCATTTGACAATTTACAGCCAGCCGACACGTGTTTCGTTGTAGGTCCGTACATGCACAGTAACTACAACTCTTCAGGGCTGGAAAAATATAAAAATGGATGACCTGTAGCAAGCCTGCTTAACAACAATTAAATACTAGAAATATGAAAATGTAAATCTTGCTAAGAAATTTCCTATCCAGAAATCACCACATCCAGTGGAACCCTTAAGTAGTAGAAATAACATAGTCCTTAATGTGAATATCACGACTGAAACATCTTTGTACTGTGACGGACATAGGATTAATAAAGCAAATCATGAGACACAACAGTGAAAAGACACCCTTGCCAAATCTACCTTGATACATTGCAGTGGATCAAAACGCATTATAAGTTACATCGTCCTTTGCTTAGCAAAGTTTATGAAAGAACAAATCCCAAAACAGGCGTGACACATACAAAACCGCCTAATTCCCCCGTGTGTGTGCACAAATGTAAAAAACATAAAAAACATTACTACTCCACAAATACCTCAAAGGCTGAATCCTTAGTAATTTTTAGGCTACTCACGTGAGAAAAATAGAAAAGGGAGGAAGGAAAAGGAGAAAACACACATAAGGTCAAGGAATTAATATTCATACTTCAAAGATTTAGTAACCCCTTATAGGGAGCGAGAAGTACAATAAGATAAGGAGGGGGTTCTTACCCCGCGTCCGGTGATAATTCCAACCCGGCTGGGTAACCTCGTATTTGGAAGACAACAGTATATGGCACTCAGTAAGGTATTTAATGCCATAATTATATAGACATCAGTCTAGTGGAACTATTAGTAAAAGCTAGAATAATCACCGTATTAGTATTCTGCCACGTAACCACATAGTATGAAGCACTTCAGTAAACTCTAAGGATGTTTAGGTTATAAGGAAAGAATACACTGGGAATAATGGGCCAGTGTTATGTAAATCACTCCCCATATTGAACGAATTGCAACCAACTACATTCTGTCAGGCAAGGAACTCCTACTAGTAGGTTGCGTATGTCCTATAAGTACAAAATTACAGGGACCTAAGACTTTCAATTCACAAAAAATCAACGAAAGGTGATTGTCCCATTTACTTATACAAGTCATATAGCCTGCCTCACCAAGTGTCCTCATATTCCGATACTCGATAAATCACAAGTACATATAACTAGCAAACAAAAAGAAACCTTAAACCCAAAATGTGTGATCTCTTACACGCAATTATTAAAATGTTGCAGAGGACGCCAGAAAAACGCACACATGTGCAGTAAATAATGCCCGTTTCCAATTCTCGTAGTATATTCAGAGTCTTTAAACCACATGAGTACCTGTGGTATCACTCATTCTAGATCCAGGGGGAATAAGATCTAGTTAGTTCTGGAAGTCAAGAGTCTGGTACAAAGCCCAGACTCCATAGGCAAAATATAACCCGCATAAAAGTAATACACATATCACTGGAAAAGGATAGAGTTTACCTGCGGCCGAATCGCCATCGCATCCCTGGCGTCTGTAACCCGGAAGTGTCTCGGGCTCACCCCGGAAGTGTATAGATAAATCCTTCACCAGTAAAAACACTAGAGTGCTAACCTTCTGTCATATGTCTAAATGTATCCAACCTGCGTGTCTGTAAAGGAACGTGCCGCTCACATAACACGAGGGCACAAATTAAAAAGGACAACCCCTTAGTAGGTCTCCAAGTTCGTGCATATGCAGGGAAACCCCTTATTAAAACCCGTTTGGTTAAATGTAAATGTGTAGCCCATATGTAACGTTTAGTCCAGTAGAAATCTGGGAGGGCCCACCTAATATATACCCTTAGAAAAATAGTCCATGTTCATTCTCCAATCTATTAATAAGGTTCAATATGAATGATTTGAAGATTTAAAGCAATTAAATAATATGTTAAGTTTTCATTTGTGTCACCCTTAAGCTGAACATAACCAAGGCCCCTGGCCATGTTCGAAAATGAGGAGGAAGGACGACGAAGAAAAAAAGAGGGAAGAATTTTTATTCTCCCTTAAGGAATATGCATAAGTGTTATTACGTCAGGAAGGAGAGGACAGTAAAGCTTGAAGAACATAGAAAGAAATGATTAAATTATAATGGAATTAACCAGTGTTCTGCATGTCTATACAAAAAGATGATTTGACAAGGTTCATATCAACATGTCATCACGTAAGAGTTTACAACATCCACTCTGCGTGATTGCAAACAATAGATTCCATTCAATGTCTTGAAGCAATGTTAAATTACATTGTATACAAATTTCTGATCATGAGGTGGTCAAACCTAATGTGGTACTTAAAAAGGATGCAGGTTACTAACCTAGTGAAGAAAAAAGCAGTATAGGTGTAATTGATAACAGAGGACCCATTTAAGATGTATTAGTCTACAGTCAATGGATGTGAAGAACCAAGTATTAGTCACCCCTTTTCACTGTTGTGTCTCATGATTTGCTTTATTAATCCTATGCCCGTCACAGTACAAAGATGTTTCAGTCGTGATATTCACATTAAGGACTATGTTATTTCTACTACTTAAGGGTTCCACTGGATATGGTGATTTCTGGATAGGAAATTTCTTAGCTAGATTTACATTTTCGTATTTCTAGTATTTAATTGTTGTTAAGCAGGCTTGCTACAGGTCATCCATTTTTATATTTTTCCAGCCCTGAAGAGTTGTAGTTACTGTGTATGTACGGACCTACAACGAAACACGTGTCGGCTGGCTGTAAATTGTCAAATGATCTGGTGACCGAATAAAAGGCGATATGAATGAAACTTCAAGAACCGACGTTGGACATAATTCTTTTTGAATACATTTTCACACTGTTGTCTTTATTTGATTTGAGTGCGCAGGACTTGTGTTTATGTTCTAGATGTGTTTTTTGCACACCTAAATTGAGGGGTTCTGTGGGTCCCCCCTCCCTGCTAGCACCATAAATGCTAAACTTGCAATAGAAATTTTGACGGTAATACTGCTTGAGCGCCCAGAGATCCCGTATACGTAATACCCTTTCTCTCTTGTGTTTATTTTGTCTTGGGAAGGGCTGCCGCAACGTGGTAGATTTGTTTACACGTTTCAGAGTTGCAGTGTATGATATAGTCATGGACAGGGATAAAGAAGCGGAGGAATTATTTGGAACCCTTTCTTCTGACAATACTGGCAACAGAACCACAACCAGTGGTAACCCCACACGTAGTATGGGGTTAAGGGAAAAATTCCTTAAACTAGAAAGTTTTAAAAAAATGGAAAATGCTAGGTGGTGGGACGGAGCTACCTTGAAACAATACTTACGTTTGAAAGGAATTCCAAGGGGCTTGCGATCCCAAGTTCTTCCCACCTATGATGAACTGGATGCAGACCTCTTAGTAAAGTGGGAACAATCTCTGAATATTAACTCGGAAACCTTGATGATGATCCTAATTGAAAGTTCTGACAGAAAGGTCAGTAAATTGCAGGCAGAAATAGACACCCTAGAAAATGAAATCAGCGACATGAACCTTAAAGATGTCACAGATAAAAACAATGTGATCTTAAAGGATATACTATCTAGACATCCAAAATACATTAGGAGAGGAAGTTTAGACAACTAAGGCGAGATGAGATTGACTACAAAACCGGGAGAGTCTTTACATATGCACGCAAATACGATACACTAGTGAAAGGTAACACCAAACCGGGTGCTACACCAGAAACCAATATTATTTCTGTAGCATCTGGCTCAACCTTAAGTAGCATACCCGAAATGAGCGACAGTGAGGACGAGAATAGCAATACCACCCAGGTGTCGACTTTTTTATTAGAAGTCCGAACCATACGCAAGGGGAACAGGAATCTAGGAGGCAGAATAGTACAAGATCCAAGACTCGGAGAGGCCAAAGGGGTGGACAAAGGAGACAAGGTAGATTACAAGAAAAAACTACGGTCAGGCAATGTAAGGAAATAGTTTCTAGCAACAGGGACTTACAGGTCATTAATCTTTCCACTAAACAACTTGACGATGATATGGTTTCCCTATTGGGCAAGGGTTTGAGCTTCAACCCTAAAGAGACTGGGGATATGTGCAAAATGAAGGTTGATTTATACAAATTTGTCAGGGTACTGAAGCTAAAAAGGTTTTTTTTTGTGTGCAACCCTAAAATGAATAAACCAGTTTCAATTGCAAACAGGAGTATTGTGTCTTATGTACCTAGTATTCAAGAAATTCAAGCTACTTGTCTTTTACTGTCCATCACTGAAGTAGAGGAGTCTCCTTATACTATGACCCGGCTTCTGGAAGAACTCGACATAGATATGGACTGTTCTATCACTAGTGGTTTAAAAATAAATCTAAGTGGACGCCCACTCTCCCGGGTGGTAATTCGGTGGATACTTTTTATAAAAGGGTATTACAGGTCCTTGATGAATGGGATTTTAAAACTACACGTAAACACCATGGACAATTTTTCAATGACAACCTCTCCCAAGGGGAAAGACTTGCCTTAAAGAATCTGAGTAATGATCAAACGATTTTAATAAGGGAGGCAGACAAAGGAGGAAATGTGGTTGTAATGAATAAGACTGACTACACTAAAGAAATTCTCTCGCAATTATCGGACAAGGATTGTTATGAGTCGATGACTTATAACCCCACAGGACAACTGGGATCATTGATCAATAAACACTTGGTTGAGTGGCACTCCCAGGGTTTATTAGATGATGATGAACTAGCATATTTAAAAGTGTTTAGACCTACCTACCCTTACTTGTATACTTTGCTCAAAGTACATAAAAAACAAGACTTCCCACCAGGTAGACCTATTATTTCCTGTATCGGGGGTCCCACCGAGAAACTGTCCGAATACGTGGACATTTTTTTGGGTCCTTTGGTACGCAACCTACCCAGCTTTATACAGTACTCAAAACACATCTTAAGTATTCTAACAGATATAGACTGGCAGAGTGGCATGCTCATGGCTACACTTGATGTGGTCTCTCTATATACTAACATTGGCACAGAATTGGGTTTGGAAGCAGTAAAACGGATGTTGAGTACACGACCAGCAACTGAGTGGCTACACAACGAAATGCTTATCAGAATGATGCAAATTATTCTTAACAACAACTTTTTTTATTCGAGGGGAATTGGTAAAAACAGACCAGGGGGGTAGCAATGGGGGTCCAAATTTTCACCCAGTTTTGCTTGCCTTTTTATGGGTTGTTTGGAAAAGGATTGGATTTGGGGAGATAGAGGTACTAAATGGATTGATAAGATCATTTATTGGGGCAGATATATAGACGATTGTCTCTTACTTTGGGCTGGTACACATGTAGAACTGCTGGAATGTTTTGAGTACATGAATACAAATGTATACGGGATGCAATTCACCTTGGAATCAAGCAGTACACAGATATCCTTTCTGGATATAGAACTCTATACTGAAGATAACATACTCAGGACCCGCCTTTTTAGGAAAAATACTGCGTGTAACTCTATCTTACACACCGACAGCTCGCACCCAACACACCAGATCAGTGCCATACCCTATGGGGAGTTTGTGAGAGCTAGGCGCAATTGTAGCGAGGAATGTGAATTTGAAAGTTGTATTGAGGATATGAACCAACGTTTTGAGACAAGAGGATATTCCCCCACCATTCTCTAAAAGGCTAAAAAGAGGATCAGGGGAGTTAAGAGGGAAGATACTCTGAAACACAAACCCATTCCCACTGAGAGAAAAGATGGCATTCGAATGGTTACTGATTTCAATGAACTGAGCCATGTCCTCCGCAGGAGCCTCAAAAAGCATTGGGGGATTCTTACGGCGGACAAGACTCTGACTACCCATATTACTAGACAACCACAGATTACATTTAGGAGGGGTAGGACCCTACGCAACAGACTTAGCCCTACAGTACTGAGGACAACAGCAATTAACTCTTGGTTAAGTTCCCCGAATAGTGTTTTTTTTAAATGTGGATTTTGTGGGGTTTGCCGTTGGGCTAAACACAAGACAAAAAACTTTAAGAGTTGTGACAACAAAACTTATGATATTCGGACCAATATCAACTGCCTTACTAAATATGTGGTCTACATTATCGAATGTAAATGTGGACTTCAGTACGTAGGGAGTACTATCAGGAATTTGAAGGACATAATTGGGGAACATGTCAGAGGTTTGCTGCAACAAGATGCTAGGTATCCGGTAGCAATTCATGATAGCATATGCCAGGCACAAGGCCCTAGAAAAGAATTTGTTTTCTTTGGAATAGATCACATTCCAATGGATATCAGAGGTGGTAATAGGGAGTTGCACCTTAGACGCGCAGAAGCGTTCTGGATTATGAGGCTTCATACAGTAGAGAGGGGACTAAACTGTGACCCGGAGATGCCATTCTTCTTGGGTGACTAATACTTGGTTCTTCACATCCATTGACTGTAGAATAATACATCTTAAATGGGTCCTCTGTTATCAATTACACCTATACTGCTTTTTTCTTCTCTAGGTTAGTAACCTGCATCCTTTTTAAGTACCACATTAGGTTTGACCACCTCATGATCAGGAATTTGTATACAATGTAATTTAACATTGGTTCAAGACATTGAATGGAATCTATTGTTTGCAATCACGCAGAGTGGATGTTGTAAACTCTTACGTGATGACATATTGACATGAACCTTGTCAAATCATCTTTTTGTACAGACATGCAGAACACTGGTTAATTCCATTATAATTTAATCATTTCTTTCTATGTTTTTCAAGCTTCACTGTCCTCTCCTTCCTGACGTAATAACACTTATGCATATTCCTTAAGGGAGAATAAAAATTCTTCCCCCTTTTTTTCTTCGTCATCCTTCCTCCTCATTTTCGAACATGGCCAGGGGCCTTGGTTATGCTCAGCTTAAGGGTGACACAAATGAAAACTTAACGTATTATTCAATTGCTTTAAATCTTCAAATCATTCATATTGAACCTTATTAATAGATTGGAGAATGAACATGGACTATTTTTCTAAGGGTATATTTTAGGTGGGCCCTCCCAGATTTCTACTGGATTAAACGTTACATATGGGCTACACATTTACATTTAGCCAAACGGGTTTTAATAAGGAGTTTCCCTGCATATGCACGAACTAGGAGACCTACTAAGGGGTTGTCCTTTTTAATTTGTGCCCTTGTGTTATGTGAGCGGCACGTTCCTTTACAGACATGCAGGTTGGATACATTTAGACATATGACAGAAGGTTAGCACTCTAGTGTTTTTACTGGTGAAGGATTTATCTATCCACTTCCGGGGTGAGCCCGAGACACTTCCGGGTTACAGACGCCGGGGATGCGATGGCGATTCGGCCGCAGGTAAACTCTATCCTTTCCCGGGATATGTGTATTACTTTTATGCGGTTTATATTTTGCCTATGGAGTCTGGGCTTTGTACCAGACTCTTGACTTCCAGAAATAACTAGATCTTATTCTCCCTGGATCTAGAATGAGTGATACCACAGGTACTCATGTGGTTTAAAGACTCTGAATATAGTACGAGAATTGGAAAGTGGCATTATTTACTGCACAGGTGGGCGTTTTTCTGGCGTCCTCGGCAACATTTTAATAATTGTGGGTAAGAGATCACACATTTTGAGTTTAAGGTTTTTTTTTGTTTGCTAGTTATATGTACTTGTGATTTATCGAGTATCGGAATATGAGGACACTTGGTGAGGCAGGCTATATGACTTGTATACGTAAATGGGACAATCGCCTTTTGTTGATTTTTTTGTGAATTGAAAGTCTTAGGTCCCTGTAATTTTGTACTTATAGGACATACGCAACCTACTAGTAGGAGTTCCTTGCATGACAGAATGTAGTTGGTTGCAATTCGTTCAATATGGGGAGTGATTTACATAACACTGCCCTATTATTCCCAGTGTATTCTTTCCTTATAACCTAAACATCCTTAGAGTTTACTGAAGTGCTTCATACTATGTGGTTACGTGGCAGAATACTAATACGGTGATTGTTCTAGCTTTTACTGATAGTTTCACTAGACTGATGTCTATATAATTATGGCATTAATTACCTTACAGAGTGCCATATACTGTTGTCTTCCAAATACGAGGTTACCCTGCCGGGTTGGAATTATCACCGGACGCGGGGTAAGAACCCCCTCCTTATCTTATTGTACTTCTCGCTCCCTATAAGGTGTTACTTAATATTTGAAGTATGAATATTAATTCCTTGCCCTTATGTGTGTGTTCTCCTTTTCCTTCCTCCCTTTTCTATTTTTCTCACGTGATTAGCCCAAAACTTACTAAGGATTCAGCCTTTGAGGTATTTGTGGAGTAGTAATGTTTTTTAAGTTTTTTACATTTGTGCACACACACGGGGGAATTAGGCGGTTTTGTATGTGTCACGCCTGTTTTGGGATTTGTCCTTTCATATACTTTGCTAAGCAAAGGACGATGTAACTTATAATGCGTTTTGATCCACTGCAATGTATCAAGGTAGATTTGGCACAGGTGTCTTTTCACTGTTGTGTCTCATGATTTGCTTTATTAATCCTATGTCCGTCACAGTACAAAGATGTTTCAGTCGTTATATTCACATTAAGGACTATGTTATTTCTACTACTTAAGGGTTCCACTGGATGTGGTGATTTCTGGATAGGAAATTTCTTAGCTAGATTTACATTTTCGTATTTCTAGTATTTAATTGTTGTTAAGCAGGCTTGCTACAGGTCATCCATTTTTATATTTTTCCAGCCCTGAAGAGTTGTAGTTACTGTGTATGTACGGACCTACAACGAAACACGTGTCGGCTGGCTGTAAATTGTCAAATGATCTGGTGACCGAATAAAAGGAGATATGAATGAAACTTCAAGAACCGACGTTGGACATAATTCTTTTTGAATACATTTTCACACTGTTGTCTTTATTTGATTTGAGTGCGCAGGACTTGTGTTTATGTTCTAGATGTGTTTTTTGCACACCTAAATTGAGGGGTTCTGTGGGTCCCCCCTCCCTGCTAGCACCATAAAGGCTAAACTTGCAATAGAAATTTTGACGTTGAGCGCCCAGAGATCCCGTATACGTAATACCCTTTCTCTCTTTTGTCTAACAGCCACATTAACTCAGTTCTCGCAACAACTCCACAAGACATCATATAGTCAAATCATCATCGCAATCTAATATGCTCCACACAACACAGCCATTATTACTCACTCCTCCTTTCACAGCTGTTCTCGTCGAGCATCACCAGACTCTGCCCTCTCCAATTCTCGATCATTAGAGCTCTACCTGGGGACATTACCTCCTCGTCCTGTCTTCCTCGCCACAGTAATTACCCATGAGCCTCCGGCTCCCACAGAAAACTCCAAGCTTAAATTATGCTCTAGTTTCCCTCTCCCTCCACCAAGATGGCCCCCAGTGGCTTCAGCCATCCCATAAAGGGACACAGAACACACAGCACAACCTGTTTCTTTTTTCTGCACTACTCAGAGTGCTGTCTCCCTGTAAAGGTGAGTGGGGCTGGGGTCTTGCTTTAGCAGCCCTTGGGTCTTGTGGTATTATGTTGGGGGATGTATTGTTTGACTGCATTGTTGTGTTCCTGTTGCTTCGTTCATTTTATTTTTTTATTATTATTAGGCATTTATTCCCCTGCGTTTGCCTTGAAACGCTCCGTGTCCTGCTTTAGCGGACTTTGGAGGCGTTTCTGTTTTCACGGTCGCTTTGGACCTCGATCTATGAGGGGGCGCCTTAAGTCCTGCTGTGCGGGGCCGTTTTGGTGTTCTTTTTTCTCCCGGCCGCGCGTCCTGCTCAGCGGAAGTGGCGCGGCCGGGGGTGGTTTCTGGTGTTGCGATTTGCTCCGTGTGGTTGCGGCTTACCTGCGACCGTCTCCGGGGCTCATTGCGAGGCGCCTTCGCTTTCCGGTGTTTATGCACATGTGCCGGTCTGCGTTGTTGGGAGCGTGTGCACGCGAGACTTCTGGGTGCTTTATTGCTTTTGTGGCATGACGTGTGTGGTTTTCTTGGTTGCTTGGCAACCTCGGGCCTTTCTTGGTCAGACAGGTGGTTCTGACTTTCGCCTGTTTTTCTTCACTGGTTTCTTGTGTTTCAAGCTGTCATGGAGAATGGTTCTGCTTCTTTTGCTGATCCTGGATCCCTCGATGGGGCTTCTGGTCGGGGGTCACGATTCCATCTATGGCATTATTGCAGCAGGTGATAAATTCTGCTGTGGCTACTGCTTTACAGGGTCAGGTCCCTGTTCCTCCTGTGAAACCGGCTTGAGTTGATGGGACTGATGCTGCTGACTCTGACAATGAGGAGGATATTGATGTCAGGGGTCGATTTGTGCAAGGTGCCGACCTGAAGGAGGTGCTGGGACACATTCGCAAGAACTTGGTATTCCCTGAGTCTGTTGTTCCTATGGATGGCGACTTGTTTGCACAGTATCAGCTTCCTGAGCCTGATTCTTTGCCTTTTTGATTCTTCTGTTTTGTAAGTTTTGGAGACTGAATGGAAGGATGTGGACAAGGGTGCTTTTCCGCGTTTCCTGGGTGAAAGGTACCCGCTGCTGGATTTTGCCATGAAATACCCTTCTTCGGTGAAGGTTGATTCCTTGATGGCCAGCATGTCTTCTCGTGGGACTGTTGTGTCTGAGGATTCTTCTCCTGCTGACCCAGTTGACAGGAAAGTTGATGGTGCGGTGAAGCGCACTTATGCGGCTGCAAATTTTTCTAACAGGGCTGCTGCCTATTCTTCCTACACGATCCAGTCTTTACTTAAGGACTTTCAGTCTGTTGCTGAATTATTGGATCAGGGGGAAGATGTTTCTTCGACTCTTGCGATGATGGAGCAGCAGGTTCGCCTCCTCTCGGATGTTTCTTTTGACTCTTTGGGGGCAGCGGCTTCAGCGGCTGGGACTTCGGTCGCGGCGAGGCGTCAGTTGTGGCTTCGATCCTGGAAGGCGAATGCTGCGCAGAAGTCTCTCCTGATGAAAATACCTTTTTCGGGTGTTAAACTGTTTGGTCCTCCTTTGGATGACATGGTGAAGAAGACGGCGGAGGACCGTAAGCTCCTTGCCCCGGAGCGTACTGGTAGATTCCATGCCTTTGGTTCCCAGCGGGCCTTTGGTAAGTCTCGGAAGGGCCGGGCTGGTCAGTCCTTTCGTGGAAGGGGGCGTGGCCGGGGTGCTCCTTCCTTTGACAAATCCCAGTTCTCCGGTGCCTCTGCCTCCTTAGCTCCCGCTTCCAAGTCATGACTGGATCGTTCCTAGTGTAGGTCCGGTTGGGGGTCGTCTCACTTGCTTCATGGACTCTTGGCGAGAGACTGTGTCAGATTGGTGGGTGCTTCAGGTGGTGTCCGAGGGCGTGCATCTCCGATTTTCCCAGGCTCCCCCAAACTGTTTCAGATCCAATCCTTGTCCCAGAGATGCTGTCAAGCGGGTGGCTCTTTTGGAAGGTATAGAGTCCCTGGTTCTGAAGTAGGCCGTGATTCCCGTGCCCCCAGATTAGTTGGGGTTGGGTGTCTATTCAATCATTTTTCTGGTGACAAAACGCACAGGGGATCTCAGACCGGTGATGGATTTGAAGTGGGTAAACACGTTTGTTCCTCATGTGTAAGTCAAAATGGTGTCCCTCCAGAGTATTCTTCCTCTGATTTCTCAGGGCGATTATCTGGCTTCCATCGACTTGATGGATGTGTATCTACATGTTCCAGTCCACCCAGACTCTCAGAAGTTTCTTCGTTTCTACTTCATGGGTCGTCACTATCAGTTCCAGGTACTGCCTTTTGGCCTCTGCTCCTCGCCCAGGATTTTTACTAAGGTTCTGGCTCCTCTTGTTGGTCATTTACATGGGGAGGGAATTTGTGTTTTTCCTTATCTGGATGATATTTTGGTTTCTGCTTCTTCTCTTTCTAAGGCGGAGTCCCTTGTGACGATGGTGTGTCATGTCCTGGAGCATCACGGGTTCCTGATCTATGTTCCAAAGTCCTCCCTGGTTCCTGCTCAGGAATTGACTTTCATTGGGGCTCTGTTCAGGACTCAGTTGGGGATGGTGTTCCTTCCACCTGCTCGTGTCCTGTCCCTGATGACTGCTGTGCGGTCCCTGTTGTTGGGCCCCTCTCATCCTGCGAGCCTTTGGTTACGGGTTCAAGGGCTGATGTCGGCTTCTTTGTTGACCATACCATGGGCTCGCCTCCACATGTATCCTGTGGTTTCCCACATTTTGTTGCATTGGGACCCCTGTTCCCTCGATATGAATGCTTTGATCCCTGTGTCCGGGGAGGTCCGGTTGGTGCTGGATTGGTGGTTGGACGAAACTCATCTGTCCTTGGGGCTTCCGTTCCTGATTGTTCTATCCAGGATTCTCACTACAGATGCCAGCCTGCTGGGGTGGGGTGCTACTCTGGGGGATTCTACGACTCAGGGGGTTTGGCCTCGGTCGGTGTTGTCTTGTTCTTCGAATTACAAGGAGCTCAAGGCCGTCCTTTTGGGTCTGTTGGCCTTTTCGGATCTTCTTCGGGGTCACCATGTGCAAGTCCGGACGGACAATCAGGTGGTGATGTCCTATATCAACCATCAAGGGGGGTGCAGGGTTCGCTCGCTCAGTTGACTCGGCGGTCGAATTTGTTGTTGGGCGGAGGTGCATCTGGAATCCCTGTCTGCTGTTTACCTGCCGGGTCCGGAGAACTCGGTGGCGGATTGCCTGAGCCAGGTGTTTCCGTCGGTGGGGTCTTTGTCCCTGTCGCCCTTGATGTTCAGTACGTTACGAAGGATGTTTGGGTCTCCGATTGTGGACCTCTTTGCCTCCCAGTGCAATGCCAAAATCCGCTGCTTTTGCACGATTATGCCTTGCCTGGATGCATGGAGGGTGGACGCCCTATCGTTCCTTTGACCGAGAGGCCTGTTGTATGCCTTTTCTCCTGTTCCCCTGATTCCGAAGGTATTGCTGAAAATCAAGAGGGAGGGGTCGTTTGTCCTTCTGGTTGCTCCGGGGTGGTGCCGTCGTCCTTGGTATCCCCTATCGCTGGAATTGGCTGTATCTCCGGGCTGGACGTTACCGTTCATGCCTTATCCTCTGTTGGGTCCTCTTCTGCCTCTGCCTGTGTTCCGGTCCTTGGGTCTGCGGGCCTGGCTCTTGAGAGGGGATCGCTGATGCGTGCAGGTTGTTCTTTTGCGGTTGCTGGCGTCATTCAGCAATCTCGGAGGCCTTCTACTCTTAAGTCCTACGCTGCGCATTGGGATAACTTTGCCTCTTGGTGTGTGAGTCACGAGCTATCGTTGGGTTCTTTGGACCCTGCTCGTATTCTGGTTTTTTGAATGATGGTTTCCTTTTGGCCTTGGCCATTTCCACTCTCAGGGCTCAATGGGCCGCCATTCGGGCGTTTCATGTCCTGCCTTTGGTTCAAATTTCTCCTTTGGTGGCTCGACTTTTTAAGTCGCTTTCTTTGCAACGTCCCCGTCCTATCTTCTGTTCTCCTCCTTGGGACCTTCCTCTGGTGTTGCGTTCCTTGCAGTCGGCTCCTTTCGAGCCCTTGGAGTCGGTGGACCTGAAGTTCTTGACACTCAAAGTGGTGTTTCTTGTGGCTATTGCATCTGCCAGGCGTATTGGTGAGCTGGGTGCCTTCCTGCGGTCTGCTCCATTTTTGGTCATTTTCTCTGATCGTGTGGTTTTGCGCCCTCATCCTACGTTTGTTCCTAAGGTGGATTCTTATTTTCACCGTTCTGCGGAAGTGGTTCTTCCGATTCTTTGTCCTGATCCTTCCTCAGCCGAGGATTGCCTTCTCCACCTGTTGGACGTGCGTCGTGCATTGTTGGTTTATTTATCACGCACTTCTTCCTTTTGTAAGGTTGACAATTTGTTTGTCAATTTTGGTTTGTCTCGTCAGGGCCTGAAGCCCTCCCTGTCCACTATCAGTCGATGGATTAAGGAGGCCATACTGTTGACTTATGGTTCTGTTTCTGACCTTCCCCCTCTTCCTGTTCAGGGCCGGTCCACCAGATCTGTTTCTGTCTCTTGGGCCGCTTTTAAGGGAGTGTCCATGGAGGATGTTTGCCGGGCTGCCACTTGGTCGTCCCCGCACACTTTCATGTCCCATTATCGACTTCAGATTGGTGGTGGGGGTTCTGTTTCCTTTGCCTCTTCTGTACTCTCGGCTGGGATTCCTTGAGGTGTATGTTTCTGTGGCACTTTTGTACCTCTTGTGATTAAAACATGCTTCTCTGCATGATTTCTGTGGAGTGTTTTCCTTGCATGAAGCTGATTGCTTTGGTATTGGCTTATGGGTAATTACTGTGGCGAGGAAGACAGGACGAGGAGGTAATGCCCCGGTTACTTACCGGTAATCTTCATTACTCCGAGTCCATGTCTTCCTCGCCACAGTATAGTTTCCCTTCCCTCCCGGCCCTGGTGGTGGCTTCAAGTCTGCGGCTTGGCTTTTCAGGTCGTGCTGTGTGTTCTGTGTCCCTTTATGGGATTGGCTGAAGCCACTGGGGGCCATCTTGGTGGAGGGAGAGGGAGACTAGAGCGTAATTTAAGCTTGGAGTTTTCTGTGGGAGCCAGAGGCTCATGGGTAATTACTGTGGCGAGGAAGACATGGACTCGGAGTAATGAAGATTACCAGTAAGTAACCGGGGCATTCCTTCCCCAAGCCACAGTACATCTCTTTCAATCTTGTCAAAGGATCAGCTGCTTAATGCTTCTAATGTAAATCATAGATTCCAAAAGCTGCACATCAAGGTGATTATAAAAAATCTGAAACTCCACAAATGAAGCTACATTAAAACAAGCCTACAGTGCCCCAACAGAATCCAAAGACCAATATTCTAATAATTTAAGTTGATACTTGTGTGAATGACAATGCCAAAAACTCATAGCTGGAGAGTGATGAATCGTTTGCCCCTATCTCTGTGCATCGACTTTTTGAAAAACTATGTATTGGCACTAGCCAATCTATGTCTAATCTATTCTCCACCATTGTGCAAAACTTGCTCTCAATTGTTAATTCGACCTGGGTCATATTTTCTACTATTGCAGCACTTCCTCTGGCAATAAAGTTTTGCTTTTTTGGGGTATTAGCACTTATAGCATGGAGCTCCTATGCAAAAATTATTGGTAAAGAAAATAATGCATCGAATTTACACAGATCATTGCTTCGAGATCTGAAAGTGGTATTTCTGCATTTAAATATGGCAAATGTGCAAACATCCTTATAATGTTTGAGTTGTGCCTCTTATATTCTTTGTCACATGCAGATTTCTACATACCCATTTAACACCCTTTTTGAAAAATAGTCAAAGAATATTTATTAAATACAGCAGATACTATGGTTTGAAAATGAAATGGTATTGAAAGTAGCCTGCACGGCCAAGGTACTGATAAAAGCAACAGGAAGACAGGATTAGCTATTCATAAAATGCTGTAGAGAGATTTTACAGCTTAAATTGGTGGGTTTTATGTTTTCCTACCCACTTGTTAGCATAAGTATCCAAATAAAGCCTTCATAGTGTGTTCTATACAGCCCATCACAGTGTTTATAGGGTGGTAGTGCATGTAGTCCTTGGAAGCAGATTTGCCAAGGTCACAGCAAGTGAAACCTTACTTTATTAGTTCCTGGAACAGTGCCAGTGTAGAAGTTAATTTGCAGATGTATAAATCTTAGTCGCTAAAAACCCATACGACCCAGAAACATCTAAGCTGAGAAAGCTGAACACCTCATTTAAAACCATAAATCAAATCCATATTACATTGCACTCCAGTTCCTGCAGCTGGTCCGGATGCTCTTTATGCAGGTTTTCTTCGCAGCTGAAAAAGCCCTATATATAGATGCGAAAAACACTTGCAAGTTTGGTGAACACTTGGGAAATAAGGACTTTAGCCTCTCAACAGTTATTGCTAGTCGACTGTGGCTAGTCTCAGTAGGTTTAGGCCGGTGGTTCTCATTTTGACGGCAGCATGCTCAGGGTAATTGTAAATGTGCCCAGGCCTTGGGCTGCAAGGGGAAGTTTGTTAGGGCACATACAAAGGGTGCGTGCTAATTAACATAATGAACAGTGCATACTGCGACTGCAGGCCATTAAATACAAAACCATTCAATACCAGACACACGCCATGATCAAAACCTGAAAGGATAAGTCAATTCGTGTACTTCTGGCAGTAAGAGTACATATTTTTCAGTATTGTTTATGAGTAATAAGTATCCTACAATATTAAGAAGTATATATATTTATTCACAAGTAAGTAAGTATTTTAGTACATTTAAAAATATATGTTGTGAAAAATGTGATTATGCTACTACTATTAATCAGTTAATGAGGTTTTTAAGAGCATTAGTGAAAATATGGATTTTGGAGAAGTGTGGCTCAATGGTTAGAGCGGCAGACCCTGATGCAGAGGTCTAGCCCGGGACCAGGGTTCAATTCCCCGCCTCGTCGGGTCTTGAGCTCAAAAATTCCACGGACCTGATAATTCGCACCTCGGTGCCTATTCCAATAATGGAGTCCCACTCTGCAACTCTGGGCAATAGCTTGCTTAATCGCCACAACGGCCCCCACAACGCTAAGGATGCCTGGCCTCCACCTTGGGGGTGCCCAGGAGTGGACACCTCACAGGGAAAGCCAGAATGGGTTCCACAGCGGTATTCGTACAAGCGCCTTGAGACCCTTGCGGGTGAGTAGTGCGCTATACAAGTATCAATTTTACACATAGTTAGAAGTAGAGTCTGTTTTTATTTCTCCGAGTCGTGGGCCTAGTTCTCTTTAACCTAATGTCGGAGAGCATACTTAAATTCCCTAATAAATAGACTTTTCAAAATCATATTAAAGCAATGTAAGTGCACTTGTGATTGATGTTACATTGAATCTCAAAATTCAACAAGACCTATTCGAAACAAGCAAGTGCCGCCTTGAATATTCTACATTTCTCATACGAGCAAACACAGGCATGCACATATCTGTGCTAGTTTATGTTTATCCCGTCTCTCTCTCTACCTTCTGTGTCAGTGCATTATGTTTCTTATTCCATTTTCCGTCGCTGCGTGTTTTCTTATTTCTCTGTATAGGTAGTTGGTCATCAGTGCCACTTTCTTGAGTTGAAATATGCCACTGCAGACTATTAAATTACTGCAGATTATGTGATTTTTCTACAATAGATCTTTAATGTATGATCACCAAACCACTTACTCACGACCGTGAGCATCTGGTTTCCATGTTTTCTTTTCATTTCTCCTTTAGTAAAACAATCACCGCGAGATTCACTTTCTTTAGCACTTACACTTTCTTTTGGCTCAATCCTGTTTCTGGTTTGGCGTTGCAGCCATTTTATACAACATCTTATTTATGTTATTATGATTTCTTTTAACTTTTTACAGTACTGCAGTCTCTGGTATTCATGTAACCTGTTTGCTCCTTTTCCCATGCTCTGCTTGAGAAATCTATTGTTTTTAATCTAAACTTAAAAGGGATTCAAATCCTGCCTCCTCTCTTTCCTGGCTTCTCATTGGTTCCTGTGCAGCCACTAACCTTTCCTCTATTTCTATTGGGTGTAGCAGGGCCGGACTGGGAACCAAAACCGGCCCTGGCAAAGTGCTCGGCCGACACCCGCCCCCCCGGCGGGAGGGGGGGGCGAGCGCTTTGCCAGGGCCGCTTTTCAGCCGATTTTGTTACAGGGCCGATTTTGCAGCTATGCTGCAAAACCGGCTCTGCAACAAAAACGGACCCCAGGGCCCAAAACCGGCCCCCACCCTTGCAGCCGACCGGGGGATTGCCCGGTACCCACAACGGCCAGTCCGGGCCTGGGGTGTAGCATGTTTTCCCGCATTTACCACTGCTGGTTCCTTGACTGCTTCTCTTATCAGTTACCCGAAATACTGTTAACATCCACTTTGGTGGAAATATATTTTCCTAAAGTTTTGCCTTTTACTCTTGCAGGAAATTAAATTACATTGTATCACCCGGAGAGAATAAGTAATTTGCATAGAATCACAGGATGTTGAGCAGCTTCGCCGAGACTCAAACCGGTCTTGAGTTAGAAGCTCTGGCCACTGCTCCACATCCTCTCCACTCCTGTGTTTTCTGTCAGGTTCTTTCCTCCTCCCAGATGATGGTTGATGAAAACAGTTCTTTATTCATTACATAGGCGAAACCGATGCATTGCCAATGCTTGTTCTTTATACCACTGTTTCATTTTTAGAAAAAAATGTTTTTTACTTCAGAGCCTGATTGTATAGTTATTTACGTCAGTTGTTTACAGTTTAGGAAGCTAATCCTCTATGAGTCTGACTGTAAGATGGACTGTGCACTCAGAACTGTGTAAGTAGTAATGAAATAACCTTAGGTGGCTGTCCCTTGGGGGATGTATGTATGTAACAGTATTTATCAGGTGTAAAGCAATGGAGCATTTAACAGTAGATAGGAAATCAAGGGTATGTTTCTTTCTGAATTTTAGGAGGGTCAGAGCAGTTCCAAAGTTGTGGGGGTGTTGTTTCTGTCAGGATTTCTGTGCAGAAGAAAGAAGGGATGGGGTCCGGGAGTTAGTTGCACAACATAAAATCTGCTAGGACCTTCCAGAAATATCCATATCACTTCATCAGCTAGCACAAAAATCATAGAATGACCTGATTCAGACAGGGAGGGGACTAGACACGTCAATAGCATTTTGAAACATCTATACTGTCAACAACTTTGGGGTGGGTACTGCCTAGTCTATGGTTACAAATCCTGATCAATTGTGGTAGAGCATATTTAATTTCATTGCACACATGGGGGCTTATTTATAAGAGCCCTGCATCACTTTTGCAACAAGTAAAGTGGTACACGTGAGTTGGAGGGCTCTAATAAAGATTTATGAAGCGTGACTTTGAGTGGCCTCATAGATCATGAGGAAGGCGATGCAGCACAAATAGCTGTGTTGCCATACTCTGAGTCTGAGAGGCATTGCATGGACATTGCAGTGAGTTTTCCCACACAACACCCATGGAATTTGATGCTGCCCAGATTTGAAAAGTGATGTAAGCCTGGGAAATTGTAAAATCCGTACGACTCCTGAGGTGAGGCATTGAGAGGAGAAACATGTTTATTTCTCCCTGTTTTTTTCATCGTTCCATATGTGCTGTATTCGGCAGCTAACTCATAAGGAGGAAAAGCCTTGTAGGATTGTTTTTGTACAGGAAGGTACCCCTTCCTGCACAAAAACAATCCATCCTGCAACGGAAGTACCCTTGCACCATGGTTGCAAGTGGGCTTACGTTGACGCTAGGCTGCCAAAACAGTGGCAGTGCAGGCAGAAAGGACAGGAATGCACAATATTGCTTTAATGCAGCTCATTACTGCCCAGTCACTTTGGCGTAAGGTAGGGCATCAAGGTGCCTTGCTGTGCTGCTGATCGAAAGTGGATTATTGTTAGAGGCAAATGTAGGTCTGCCTCTGGCAATAAGGCCACCAACACAGTATAGGGCTCAGAATAGGTCTTAGAAAATTATTCCTATGTTTAACCCTTGGTAGCGTGGCTGCGAGAAGGCAGGCTTAACTTCAAAGACAGGTATGTAAAGCATTTAAAAACACTAATTCAGTAAATCATTAAGACAACACAAATAAAAATCCAACACCAATTTATAAAAATAGGAACATTTTTTATCTTTTAAATGACACCAAAACGAAAGAAATTCACTGTAGGAACCCAGAGATATGCATTTTTAAAGATTTGTCACTTTCTAGTGCTTGGAAGCCAACAGTGCCCCTTTTAGTCATTGTGTTGCCTCTGACAGGGACACATTCACCTTTAGCAATTGTTCTGGAGGATCTCTCACTAGTCTTGTGCAGTCCCCTCCAGCAGACTGGTTACTGTTGGAACTCCTTCCTGAAGTTCTTCTTGCGGGTCCCAAAGTATCCAACACAGAATACAAGGTTCTGAAATCTCCAAGAGGGTCCTTGAAAGTGTGAGACTTCAATTCCCACAATCCACTTGAAAAAAAACCTTACAAATCCACTGGTAGTACTCCAGGCTGGGTGTTCTTATGGTAATGTTCCAGGTGAGCTGTGTTAACCTGCAGCTTGTAGAGAGTCCACTCTTTGGTCCTTTTACAGCAAAGTAATCCACAGGCTGTAGTTGCAGATGGTGCAGTCTTCAGAGTGCAGGCCTTTGGAAATGCACATTAAACTTCCAGCAGGCCCATCTTGCTTTGTTAAGTTTCAAGCTGCAGATCCTCTTTTTAAAAGACCTCAGGGACTGATAGGTAGTGTCAATCCCCCTGCCCTATTATGTACTAGGGCGCTACGGGGTAGGTCATACCAATAACAGGGATACGCCAACCCTTAGTGTACCCTAATGTATGTAGATATTTTCACTGTATTCTAAGTGTTTTCAGCATAGCACTGGCCCTGGGCCTGGTTATGCACAGCCCAGGATCAGTCAGAGTCAGTTACCAACAGCACCAGTCAGAAAAAAGTTCGGGGTGCCCAGGACACAGGATGACTTTGCAACGCAGCCCCCCCCCCCCCAAAGAAATGTGATGGGTTACTAACCTACACCTTGGTAGTCCTCATCAGCTCGAGTGGAAAAACCTGGAAAGTTCATCCGCATTTGCATGGGCAACCCCAGGTCTGTGTTTCATAGTAAATTCCATTCCCTGTAGGGAAATGGACCACCTTAACAGCTTGGGATTCTCCACTCTCATCTACATGAGCCACCTGAGAGGCCTGTGGTCAGTTTGACCATACAAATAGGCCCATACAAATATGGTCTCAACTTTTTGAGGGACCAAACCACAGCAAAAGCCTCTCTCTCAATGGCACTCCACCTCTGCTTTCTGGGAAGAAACCTCCTGCTAATAAAGGCAACTGGCTGATCAAGGCCCTCTTCATTTAGCTGTGACAACACTGCCTCAATCCCTTGTTTGGAAGCATATGTCTTTTGTATAGTCAGGGGCCAGCAACACTGGTGCTGAACACATAGCAACTTTCAGAGTGTCAAAAGACTTCTGACACTCTGGGGTCCAATACAACTGTTTGGGCCTCTTCTTAAAAGTGAGTACGGTTAGGGGCCCCACAATGGTCCCATAATTTTGAACAAACCTTCTATAATACCCTGTCAGTCCAAGGAATGCCCTGACCTGAGTCTAAGTAACAGGAGCTGTCCAATCCAAAATAGTGTGGATTTTAGCTTGAAGAGGCTGTACATGGCCCCACCTACCAGGTGGCCCAGGTACACCACAGAACTCTGCCCTATTTGGCACTTATTCGCCTTAATAGTCAAGCTGGCCTGCTGCAAGGCCTGAAACACTTCCCTTTGGTGGCTTAAGTGATCCCCCAGGTAGAACTGTATATAGCTTTATCTTCCAGCTAAGCTGCACTGAACTGTTTCAACCCAGACAAGACCCTGTTCACCAACCTTTGGAAGGTGGCAGGTGCATTTGTTAAGCCAAAGGGCATTACATTGAACTGATAATGTCCCTCTGGTGTGGTGAATGCTGACCTCTCCTTTGCTCCATCAGTGAGGGCAATCTGAGAGTAACCTAAAGTCAAATCAAAAGTACTCAGGTACTTAGCAGCCCCTAACCTGTCAATGAGCTCATCAGCTCTAGGTATAGGGTGAGCGTCAATCTTCCTGACTGCATTCAATCCTCTGTAATCTATACAGAACCTTAATTCCTTTGGTCCCCCCTGAGGATTAGGTTTAGATACCAGCACCCCTGGACTGGCCCATGGACTCTCAGATGGTTCAATTACCCCCAAATCAAGCATCTTAGAAACCTCAGCTTTAATGCTGACTCTTACATGGTCAGACAACCTGTACAGTTTATTTTTGATAGGTAGGCTGTCACCAGTGTCAATGTTGTGCACACACGCCAAGGTCAACCAAATAGTAACCTCACCCTTCTTTTCTGAGATTGTATAGGGCCCACTCCACTTGTCATGGAGGGCCCTGGGAGCCACAGGCTCCAACACCCACACCAATTGTCCTGGAGTATACTCAGGCATAGAAGCCTTTTGATCACACCAGTGCTCCATGAGCTCCTGGCTGTCCTCCAGTTTCTTGTTTGCCTTGTACATGTACTCTGCTTTTCTAGATCGCAGACCTAGCACATAGTCAAGCACATTGTCCTTTGCTTCTTTAAGAGGTTTCTCTAAAGACTCTCTCAGCAGGCTCAATGGCCCCCTCACAGGGTGTCCAAACAACAACTCAAAAGGACTGAAACCAGCCCCTTTCTGCGGCACCTCCCTGTAGGCAAACAGTAAGCATGGGAGGAGAACATCCCATCTCCTCCTGAGTTTCTCTGACAACCCATTTATCATGCCCTTCAGGGTTTTGTTAAATCTCTCAACAAGACCATTTGCTAGTGGGTGATAGTGGATGGTGAACTTGTAGTGGACACCACACTCATCCCACATAGCAGTCAGATAGCTGGACAGGAGGTTTGTGCCCATATCTGATACCACTTCTTTCAGAATACCCACTCTGGTGAACATACCAAGCAGTGCTCTAGCCACTGCCGGAGCATCAATGGTTCTGAGAGGCATAGCTTCAGGGTACCTAGTGGCATGGTCCACTCCTATCGAGATATACCTATTCCATGATGCAGTTTGTGGGTCCAGAGGACGAACAATGTTCATCCCCACCCTTTCAAAAGAAATCCCAACCACTGGCAGTGGTATTAGGGGAGCCTTTGTTTTACTCCCTGCCTTGCCACTGGCCTGACATGGGACACAGGAGCTTCAGAACTCAATTACCTTTTCAGACATATGAGGCCAGTAGAAATGGTTCACCAACTGATCTTTGTCTGTCCCAAATGTCCTGCCAAGGGTATACCATGACCCAAAGTCAGAATGAACTCTCTGTACTTCTGGGGCACCACCAACCTCCTGGTGGTCCACTCCTTGAGGTTTCTGGCCTCAGTATAAAGCAGTCCATCTTCCCAGTAGAGTTTGTGAAACCCACTGTCATCCCCCCTCCTCATGTTTAGAGGCAATCCGCCTCAAGCTCTCAAGGGTGGGACAGTCACTCTGTCCCTTACTGAACTCCTCTCTGGAGGGCACACCTGCTCCTGTCAGCTCTGCCACATCTGACAGCTCTGGCAGGGATGGAGTCCTTCCCTCAGAGGCCAGATCCTCCCCATCAAGGTTAGATTCTTCCTGCACCTCTGGAGTTCCCTGGGCTCGCTCATCAGGCCCAGTACCTTTGTCCTTGGATGCTTGGCACTTTGTTCCGGGGTCCAAGTATCCAGCCCCTCCCTTATGGCTAGTCTGTGACCTAGTCACAGCCCATACCCATTCAGGGATCTCCAATATTTTCATATGGAGTCCTCTCTCTACCTCTGACCACTGAGAGGCTTCAAGATCATTGCCCAGTAAACACTGAACTGGGAGCACAAGTCCTCATTCACACCGCTGAGCACAAAAATGTTGAAAATTGGATTATTGGTAGAGGCAAATGTAGGTGTGCCACATGGCAAGAAGGCCACTAACACATTATAGGGCTCAGAATAGATTTTAGAAAATTATTGTTATGCTCAACACTTGGTAGCGTGGCTGCGAGCAGGCAGGCTTAATTTCAAAGACAGGCATGTAAAGCATTTAATAACACAAATTCAGTAAATAATTCAGACACAACACAAAACATATTTATGAAAATAGGAAATATTTTTATCTTTTAAATGACACCAAAATTAATACAATCCAATGTAGGGAACCATAGATATGAATTTTTAAAGATTAGTCACTCTCTACTACTTAGAAACCAACAGTGCCCCTTTGGGTCATTTCACTGTCTCTGACAGGGACACATTCAACTTTAGCAATTGGTCTGGAGGATCTCTCACCAGTCTTGTGCAGCCCCCTCCAGCAGTCTGGTTTGTGTTAGAACTCCTTCCCGAAGTTCTTCTTGCGGGTCTCAAAGTATCCAACACACAATCCAAAATTCTGGAATCTCCAAGAGGGTCTTTGAAAGTGTGAGACTTCAATTCCCAGAATCCGCTTGCACAAAACCCTTACAAATCCACTGGTAGTACTCCAGGCTGGGAATTCTTGTGGTGATGTTTCAGGTGAGCTCTGTTAACCTGTAGCTTGCAAGGAGTCCACTCTTTAGTCCTTTTACAGCGAAGTAATCCACAGGCTGTAGTTGCAGAGGGTGCAGAAGGTGCAGTCTTCAAAGTGTAGGCCTTTGGAAATGCACATCAAACTTTCAGCAGGGTCAGTCTTGCTTTCTTAAGTTTCAAGCCGCAGATCCAATTTTAAAAAGACCTCAGGCTTCAGCAGTGCACACATGCAAGTGCAGAAAGGGCTGCTGGCCTCTAAACCACCATGCCCTTTTATTATACTAGGGACTGATAGGTAGTTTCAACCCCCTGTCCTTTTATGTACAAGGGCCCTATGAGGTAGGTCATACCAATCACAGGGGTACCCCAACCCTTAGTGTACCCTAGTATATGTAGATGTTTTCACTGTATTCTAAGTGTTTTTAGCATAGCACTGGGCCTGGTTAGGCAGATCCCAGGGTCGATCAGAGTCAATTACCACCAGTACCAGTCAGCAAAAGGTTGGGGGGTGCCCAGAGCACAGGATGACTTTGCAACAGCTGCCCTACGCCAAAATGCCATAAATGAGGCCCATGGTTCTTTCCTGCTAACGATTCTTAGTTATATTGACTCTGCCCTCCAGTATGGTTTGTCCACCTTGCCTTGCATCCCAACACCTTTCTTGATTTTACCTTCCTGGTTCTCCTTTTTGGGTTAGACTCTGCCCTTGTCCTTCGGTGTTTTGTCCTTGTTGTTTATATGTTGTCTGTCAACCATCTGGTTGCTGCGGTTCAAAAAGTTAATTTGGTGGCTTCAGTGCAAGGTTATATTTTGTACTGCATGCTCTTTGATTGTCTGGCACTTTCCATGTCCATCAGAACCCATTCCATGTCCTACATGACATTTCAATCAGCTTACCAGTTTGATAACCAGCGATGGTCTAGGCCGGGTCTTTCCAAATCCACACCACTACATCAAGCTCTCCTGTGTTTTCACTTTCCCTTCCCCATTTTCTCCAGTATTCTCTGGTGGGGTTTTGGTGTGTTCAGAACCTGTGGCAGGTTAGGGCCTCAGAGCGCAAATGTAAATTTAATGCTGGAAACACGGCTAATGGCTAATGGGGATCAGGTTAAGAATGGTTTATTTGTGCAATCCCAAGGGAATCATATTTTTCAGACACAGCAAGTAGAAAGACAAACGGTTTGCAATTCCAATATACCCCAAATTCGGGTAATGCGGGTTCCTCAAGCTCCAATGCCATAACTTAATGCAAAAGTTCAAAGATACAATATGAATCAAGTTCTCAATGTAAACACCAATCCTTGCGTGGACAGTAAGGTAAATGGGAATCCTGTATAGTTCCTCATCGACACTGATGCTACCCAATCTACTGTGAGAACAGCAGTGGTTTCCAACCTATCTCCTACCGGGACATTTAAATACAAGTTGTAGGAGTTGCCAATAAACAAATGACTATTCCAGTTTCAGAAGCGGTACCTGAGAAACAGGGTCCTTTGAGGAGATTCACCGATGTGTAGTGTGTTATTCAAGTCCTGTAAATCTACTTGGAAGAGATCTCTTGTGCAAGCTCAATTGTTCCATTTACTGTACCCCAAATGGTATTGAGTTTCAAACTCATGATGAAGACGCTGCTTTTAAAGTTGTCAGACAGAAATCGGATTGTATCCCACGTTGACAAAAGATGATTTGCCACTAGAGCTAAGAGACACAGTGTTTCCTGAAGTCTTAGACTTTTCAGTGAAAGATAAAGGTCTCATCAAAGGAGTTGAACCAGTCTTCATTACAGTGAAGCCTAATTTTGAGTACCCTAGAATCCCACAATACAATCTGACCCATGAAACTATTGCTAGGATTACTCTTGTGGAGATTTTGGGGAGTCCATGTAAGTCACCCATTATAGGTTTGTAGAAACACAATGGCAATTACTGCAAAGTTCAGGATTTGAGAAAGGTTAACTCTATACTTGTTGTCCGGTGGTACCGAATCCAGCAGTTATTTTTTCCAGATTCCGTGTAAAGACAAACGCTTCTCTGTCAATTATTCATGCCAAGCCTTATTTTCTATATGGTTGCATGAGGATAACCGATTCCTATTAACATTTTGGTTTGGCAGCCATACGTTGACATGGCACCGAGTCCCACAAGGGAATATGGAGAGTTCATCAATTTTCAATTAGATGCACAAAAAGAATCTGGAGTCTTTGGTGATGTCCTATCACTCAGTTCTAGTCCAATACATTGATGACCTGTCAGTGGCATCAAATACATAGGAGACTTGCAAACGAGACACAATTGCTCTGTTTAACCACTTAGCTGGGAATGGACATAAAGTATCCCGGACCAAATGAAATTGCAGTACTGTAAGAAGGGAGTCCTGTACCTAGGACATCACACAGAGAAAGGAGCAAGGAAGGTGCCGGAAGAGGGAATCTTGGTGATTCTGAAAATGAAGCCACCAACAATTCATAAAGAAGCCAAGATGTTCTTGGGAATATTGGGCTACTATTGACAGTGGATTCCCAACTTTTACCTAAATGCCAAGCTTTTGCAGAAACACAAGGATGTGTCAGGTCCAGTACCATGGGATGACCGCTGCATGTGTGCCTTCTCAGAGCAGAGAGAATGTCTCTGCTGCTCCCGGTACTGGGAACGCCTGATTACATTGAATGTTTTTCTTTGTTTAGCAGTGAGTGGGAGGGATGCACTCTCTCACTGCTAACCAAGATGCACAGGAATGCTTGCAGACCCAGTGCCTATTTTTCTGCCACTTGATCCAGGAGCTTCTCCTTTGCCTGGCTGTCTTAAAGTTGTGGCTTTCACAAGCATCAGCAGTTAGTAGTGTGAGAGGATTGTATTGGGTCATCCTTTGACAGTTTTTATCCCCCACTCTTTCAAGGTCTTGTTAACCTGCGCCGGAACCCAGGACCTGACCATTAGTTGTCTCACCAAGTATGATCAAGTCATACTTGGTGCCAAGAATGTCACGTTGAGCAGATGTACTGTGCTAAATTGTGCTACTCTTTTGCCCATACCTGGAAATTAATTTGTTGAAGGTGAAGTTGAGCATGACTGTCTTGATGTAACTGAATTATGCACCAAGCCGAGACCTGACATAAGATGTGCCACTACCTGAATCAGATTATGTGATGTTTGTTGATGGCTCCTGCTTACAAGACCATGATGGAAACCTGAGAGCTGCCTAAGCAGTCTGTACTGTCTCAGACGTGGTCGAAGCCATTTGGCTTCAAGGAGAATTTTCAGCACAAGTGGCTGAATTGATTGCTCTTACTAGAGCATGCTGTGTTTCAAACCAGCTGAGAGTGACAATTTTCACTGATAGTCAGTATGGCTTTGCTGTCCTTCATGACTTTGGACACTTATAGTCACTCTTAACGTGGGTTTATGACTTCATCAGGGTTACCCATATGGAATGGTGACACTTACCATAATCTTTTGGAGGCTTTACAGGTACATGCCCAGATTGCAGTTGTGAAATGTGCAGCAGTTCGAAATGACATAGATTATGTGACAGTGGGCAACAGGCCTACCAGTGAGACCACTAGATACTGTGCTCTGAATGTTTGCACATTGAATGGGGAGTGCCACAATGAACAATAGGACGCCACACATTGCAATTTGTTGTTGACTGCAGTTGACACTTGGGATTAAGTTAAGAGGGGACAGGAAGAGGTGTAAGAAGCAGAACAGCAAGGTTGGATTAGAATGGGTTGTGTCAAAAGAGATGAGAATGACATTTGAATTTCGGGAAATGGAAGACCTGTGTTGCCAGATAACTTGTTACCACTAATGGTGAGACATTATCATGGAAGTGCACAAGTAGGGCGCGACCACATGGTGCACTTGTTTAGGCAAACATGATTTAACTCAAGGTTCAGACTGATGGCTGAAAGATTGCGTCACAGATGTGGTGCATGCCAACAGCAGAATGTAAAGTGAATTAGAGGTGTGAAGTGCACTCCTTTTTTGCTCAAGTTTGTACTTTCTATCGGTTATAAATTTGTTTTATCCGTGGTGTGCCGGAAGGGGAGGAGCGGCCAGACTCCACACAGAATGAATTGAAATAGAACTAATGACATACGTCAATAGACCCTTTCCGCACTACTTTCAGCAGAAATCCATCTGCTACTTGTTATCAAAATTAAACTGAGTATACTTGTGTTGTTTTCACCAAATTTATTGATTGAAATTATTCCTCAAACAATATGATAATTGGTTTTTCTTCTTTTTGTTGCAAATAAAATCTTTGTTGCTCCTTTGAGTATGATTTACACAATTATTTGAATTGTAATAACTAACATTTCATAATTTAAAAAGGAAAATGTTCCTGTCCCAATGCATTTCGGGATGCTAATCCCTTCATCAGGGGCACCTAGTTGCTTGCTGTGGTGTGGAATTTTAAGAAGATTTTCAATTATGGAGAGTCAAGAAAGATGTTCCAGATTACGCCGTGAAGAAAAATACTGTGAGGTCAAGTGGCCTTTGTTGGATGAGCTTGACGGTGGAACTGGTAGATTGAGAATGAACCAGAAGAACTATTGTAAGGCGATCGCTCCTGAGTATTTATCGATGTTCCTGATGTCAACTGGCGGTGTCTTGCTGCACCGGCGTTACTTTAAAGAGCGTTTTGGAAATAAGATGCTAGCTGGCGTTCGAGAGAAGTATCGCTGACGCGGCGGTTCTGTTGGCTGCATTAGAACATTGATGAACAATGCCGTAATCAATAAATTGACAGGTCTTCTGTTGCGGGAAGCTGCTTACAGACTCCTTAAGTAGTAAGAGTTCTATCTTGGTGCTGCAATGTTCCAACGTTACTCCTGACCGGATGTTTAGGTGTCTCAAGTACTGTTAGTGCAGCTGTAGTTTAAACTGTGTACCGGAGCTGCTGTTAGACGGTATTCGCGTCGGTGCTCTCTACTCAAACGACGTTGTCCCGTGTTCTCTCCATGTTGAACGGTGCGAGAATAGACGACGGTACTTGAGACACCTAAACATCCGGTCAGGAGTAACGTTGGAACATTGCAGCACCAAGATAGATTTATTGATTACGGCATTGTTCATCAATGTTCTAATGCAGCCAACAGAACCGCCGCGTCAGCGATACTTCTCTCGAACGCCAGCTAGCATCTTATTTCCAAAACGCTCTTTAAAGTAACGCCGGTGCAGCAAGACACCGCCAGTTGACATCAGGAACATCGATAAATACTCAGGAGCGATCGCCTTACAATAGTTCTTCTGGTTCATTCTCAATCTACCAGTTCCACCGTCAAGCTCATCCAACAAAGGCCACTTGACCTCACAGTATTTTTCTTCACGGCGTAATCTGGAACATCTTTCTTGACTCTCCATAATTGAAAATCTTCTTAAAATTCCACACCACAGCAAGCAACTAGGTGCCCCTGATGAAGGGATTAGCATCCCGAAATGCATTGGGACAGGAACATTTTCCTTTTTAAATTATGAAATGTTAGTTATTACAATTCAAATAATTGTGTAAATCATACTCAAAGGAGCAACAAAGATTTTATTTGCAACAAAAAGAAGAAAAACCAATTATCATATTGTTTGAGGAATAATTTCAATCAATAAATTTGGTGAAAACAACACAAGTATACTCAGTTTAATTTTGATAACAAGTAGCAGATGGATTTCTGCTGAAAGTAGTGCGGAAAGGGTCTATTGACGTATGTCATTAGTTCTATTTCAACAGCAGAATGTAGGCATAAGAACAGCAGTAACCCTGAGTCATACAGGGCGATCAGGAAGTACCTTTTACAGGATGTAACTGAACTTTATTGAGATGCCTGTGTGCAATGGGTTGCGATATGTCCTGGTGATTGTGTGCATTTTCTCATGTTGGGTTCAAGCTTACCAGACCAGGAGAAATGATAGTCTCACAGTAGGTAAGCTGTTGTTGAGGAAGTTAATACTAAGGTTCAGTTTCCTGAGTTCTCTAGGTGAGACCGAGGAACTAATTTGAATAATGAGGTGTTGAAGATGATGTGTGTTGCATTGCAAGTCGAACAGACACTCCACTGCAGTTACCGACCAGAAACTTCTGGAATTGTGGAGCAAGTCAATGGCACTTTGAAATCCAGATCGGCTAAAGTGTGTGCTTTGACATTCTTGAAATGGCTTGACTCTTTGTCTCTTGTCTTGATGAGCCTACGCAGTACTCCGGATAAGAGGACAGGATTGCCAACTCATGAAATCATCATGGGAGGGGCTATGAGTCTGCCAGCTGTGCCTTCGAATGTGCTCATGAACATTACAGATGACATGATTCTTGATTACTGCAAAGGACTGGCTGATGTAGTGCATTCTGTGTCTCACCGGGTTGGAGAGGCTACAGCCCTGCCTCAACGGGAGAAGTGCATGATATCAGTCCTGGAGACTGTGCTATAGTGAAGAAGCACATGCACAAGTCATGTTTGGCGCCTCGTTGGCATGGCCCATAACAGGTGATTCTGATCACTACAACATCTGTAAAGTCTGGAGGTCTCCCTAACTGGGTATATGCTGCTCATACTTGCAGAATCCCTTATTTCCTTGATTATATAACAACACCTGTCCCTGATTTGCTGGTGATTACAGTGAGGCAAACAGAAAAAGTTAGTCAAGCTGATGGGGATCAGCAAAAAGCTGGGATAGCCTTTGTTTGGCCTGAGGGGTGTCTGACATTGTCATTAGTTGAAGTCAGTAAAGAAGGGTCCCATCCATTGGTGCTAACCCCACCAGATTCAGACCCTGACGAAGGGCCTAGTGCAGTGGTACCACAAGTTGTACATGAAGACCGGTGGCCAAGAAGACAGGAGCGAGGGAGATGCAATTTGTCTGATGTGCATGTGCCAAACACTATTCCAGAAGACACTGACAGTGATAAAGAAGGGCCAGCAAGAACAGAATCAAACAGAGCTAAAGTACCATCAAAAATACGCTTACCTGAACAATGACAGGAGAGAGCATTTTGGACATTTTGCTATAACAATGTGCATTCAATTGAGCCTCCTTGAGCTGAACTGAGTTTTGATATTGCATTGCCACTAAACAGACTTTTGTCAATTTATGCTGGAAGTGATCATTAGTGAGTTTGAACTGAGAAGTTATTAGAGAGAGAAATTGCAGATTGGCCCAAACTGCAAAGGCCAAGGCCCAAGTCTGCTGAAGGAGTGTAAGGAGGTCCCTTAGAAGAAAATGGAGTGGGTCTAAGGAAGTCTCATGAGGAGCATTGTTCACATTTCACTGGAAGAGACATTTGAATTTTGCTTTGCTGTTTGCGCAAGTTGAAACTAGTTGAAACAACTGTGCTGCAATCTTTTAGTTAAAAGGTCTGTCATCAGAGATCTAATGGAGCCTCACCTGAACACTAGTAGGTATAGACGCTTATGTGTAGGAGTATATGTTGTTGTGACAAACGGTTGTTTTTTAACAACCTGGCAATAGACATGACTCAATGCCCTATCTTGCTCAGGATGGAAACTGCCTCAGCAGAGGTATCTGTGTCTTCTTGAGTTAATCATGGACTTTCTTGTCTTATTGTCCTCTTACACAAACATCCTGTTTTATCCTCATGTGTATACTCATACTCTTTTTCTATGTGCCCTCTTCATCTACCATTGGTGGCTTGGCTGGTATCCAACTTGCAGAATTAAACAGAAGCCTTTTGCCTGGGGCATTAGACACATGGAGGAATATTGGGTAGTGGTGTTAAAACAGCAGTCATCTTGGTTGATGTTTAGACATTCTAGTGATACCAGACAGGCAGCCGCGGGCCGTGGAGGGAGTTACGGTGGGGCAGGGAGGCGGGGAGGGGGAGGGGCGGGGTGGAGGGACCTAAAAACTGGCATATGGATAATTGCAGGTAAGTACACAATTTAATTAATAAAACGAAATTCGTAGCGCGCACTGCATCGCAAAATGCGATGCTGTGCGCGCTATGAAATTCGTTTTAATAATTAAATTGTGTACTTACCTGCAATTATCCATATGCCAGTTTTTAGGTCCCTCCACCCCGCCCCTCCCCCTCCCCGCCTCCCTGCCCCACCGTAACTCCCTCCACGGCCCGCGGCTGCAGACAGGTATGGGTTAAAACCGTCTGTGTGTAAAGTCCATGTGGTGTGATCTTCATATGATGACAGTTTAGTCTGTTCCCGTCATATTTGATAGGCTCACACAGACATATGGAGTACCATTTCAATGGTAGAAACTTGTGAATGCAGGATGTCAACACTTTTGCCTTGGCCTGGAAGTCCCTCTGTTGTTGTGTCACATAAATATAACAAAATTGTATTTTGTCACTCATACGCAAGAAATTCTGAGTAGGAAAGCTTTTGGGATAAATGCAAGCCGTGCTTGGGTCTATTCTTTACTCTAATTCATTGTTCAAGTGAAATTTTTGCCTTTTTTTGATGGACAGATTGGTATAAACCTTCCAATTTAACCCCGGAGTAAAAATGTAGTCTGACACCTGGGATTGGGAGGTGCACCCTGATGCTTGGGCAACCCTCACCTTATTCCTTTTTTGCAATTTTCAATGCTGTTTTTGTTAGTTTTTTTCCCTCCAGTGGCAATATGATTGTGGTAAAATATTATTCTGCCAACCCCGTGCCACCCCATGGATGATAGACTTTCTGGTGCAGTGTGTAGGAGTGGCCTAAATATAATTTGATATAAATATTGGAAGATGACATATGTGTGAACAGTGTTTCGGTTGTCAGCAGCTTTCTCTCGCTCTGCTCCTGGGCACTGCTTAGGTGGGAATCTGCCATTTTTTAAGAGGATTGCAGGAGCCATGGGCAGAGTTGTAACCCGGCACATGATATGGAGGGCGGTTGGTCAAGACCTGGAGGTGTTGGAGGTAATAATTTAATTTTGCACCGAATGGAGCCATATTTCTGTAAACAATATTCAATATTTATCAAGATTCTGACAAACAACCACAAACTGATGTCAGACAGACTGACCCCAAATCTCATTCCTTTTTTTACAACAACCCCTGGTATCGACTGAGTTTTCTGCCCCATGGAGCTGGCCTATTTAGAGATAAATGCACAAATCTTCCCCAAAGGGGGGTAGAATGACGTTTTGTCTCAGAGTGTGAAGGGGTGCTCAATTCGCTGTCAGGTAATTTCCCGACCTTGATAAAAAACCAAATATTCTCTGTTGATTAGTGGGTTCTCCCCGGGCAGGTAGATAGATGCTATACCCTCAATATGCCACTATGGGGGAGGGTAAAAAGGCTAGTCTCTGAGGGGTGAAACTCGATGTCAAAGCTTCCTGACTCCAAACTCATTCATTGTCTAAGTGATGTCAGGTGAGCTTTTTGCAACTATTCAATGGCCAGATTTCAGTAAATCTCTCTATTTCGACCCAGAGGAGAAGAAAGCCTTCCTGGGGTATGGGTTTGGGGAGACAACATGATGCTATAATGGACCAGACATCCACCCTGTTCTTTGTCTAATTTTTTCCCCAGATGGTATGATGGATTTTCTGCTCCCCTAAGTCAAGCAGATTGTGGGTAACCATTCGATTTGCCCCCTCACCGCAAGAGGGAGAACGATTGTTCAGGAGCAGGGGTGTAGTGGATGCTGCATAATGCCAGGACGACACAGGTACTGACCCCATTTGTTTATTAACACATTTTTCCTGGTGTTTATGTAAATCCTCCAATTGCAATTGACTCCGCTTGGGTGAGGTAAAACTGGTCATTGATCTATTAAGCTTTCTTATATATTTCTGAGTTTCTAAACTCACACCCTCGCTATTTAAGCCGCGTAAATGGGCAATCTAGCTCATTAATGCTACCACAATGATTTTGTGTCCTAATTAGGGAAACCAACATTTTGGGCTCCTAAGAAGAGAAAGTGGACTCCACTTAGGAATGACAGATGCAGCGGTGTTCCAAGAAAGGTTTGTCCATTGTTTAACGAGTACTCTGTGTTTCTTCGGTCATAGCCATGATGAAAATACAAGGGAAAATGTTAAAGACCTTGTGGAGGAAAAACATTTTACACCCCAGAAATAGTAACACTTTCCAACATCCAAAAGGGTACCAAACACACTCCACCAGAGCTCTCACATCCTTCACAGACCACTAGTTGCACACTACCATCAGTGGTCACACCCTCACAGAGTAGTAGTATAACCCGTCTGGCAGCAGTCTCACACCTCTCACACACGAGCAATCACACAATGCTGACAACTCTCTGACACCACTCAAAATTAACTGTCCCCCACTACTGGAAACTGTCTCATAATCCCTACAGGGTAGCAGCAGAGCCAATGGGTCTGACTAATTGTTGAAAATGCTTCTTCAATGATGGGTGAGTTTGTGTCTGTGTGGTATTGTGGGTGGACGAGTGTTTGAATGCAAAGATGAATCAATGGGTGGATGAGTAATGTACGAGTGCAAAGATGAAAGATTGGTGTATGGATGACGAGTAAAAAAATGCATGGCTGCATGCATGGATGGATGATGATTGACAGCATAAATGACGCATCCTGTCCGTGTCCATTAAAGCCAAAACTGATGGCTTTGCCAATGGTTGTTTGGATCCTGTTTTGACATTTTGCCTTTGTGGTGTATGGTGTCTTTCTCGTACACTGAAATGCTAATGATTAAAGTACCTAAAATATTGAATCCCATTCAATGAAAGTCAACAAGAGCATACAAAACTAAAGTAATTAAATGCTCTGGTTTTCTTGAATCACTTAGGTACACCAAAAATGAAACAACACTTAATTTTAGCCCGCATGAAAACTTCACCTGAACATTTGTAATCTTTAATCGCATCACAGGAAGGAAATACCGCTCCAGTGGATAGTTAAAAGCAGCTGCTCCCAGCAGCACAGAATGGAAATGGTGAAAAGACAGTATATCGAGTTACTTATTCCGAACTACAACAATATCAAGTTTGAAATATCGAGGTACCAAAATATCGACAGCAAGTATATAGTTGAACCGAATATCGACAGTAAGGTAAGAAATATCCTTTTTTTTAATATCGAAGACATTAATTTCGTTTTTAAAAATATCGTTCTGAAAATTATCGATATTTATATTAGTGTTCTGTATTTTAGTATATGTGTTAAAAGTATGTGATGTCATATTTTGGTCTAAGTGTAGTTTGTTTAATGTATGTTTTAAATTTTTAGTAGTAATTACTTTTATGAAAATGAATTTTTGCGTATTTTAGTTTTGTAGCTGGTTGTGGGTTAATAGAGGAATAGGGAGGGTAGTAGTTTAATTATAATAAAGTAAATATTAATTTGTATTTATTAATATTTATAATTAATTTATTATGAAGTAATTCTTAATTGGTTATTAATTATTATTAATTAATAGATAAATATATTAATTGAGTTATTTGTAGGAGCATGTTGTGGGTGTAAAGGGGATTAGGGTGGGAAATAATTTAATTATTAAAAAAGTTATACATTTTTATTTATTATTATTTATAATTAATTTATAATTAATTATTTATTAATTGGTTATTACCTAATAATAATTAATGAATAGATACATATATTAATTGTGTTATTTATTTAGAAGTGTGTTGTGGATTTATAGGGGAATAGGGTGGGAGGTAATTTAATTATATAAAAATAATTAATATTTATTTATCATTATTTATAATACATTTTTATTAATTGGTTATTACTTGGTTATTAATTAATCTTAATGAATTAATAGATAATTATATTATTTAAGCGGGCTATGGGTTTATAGTTGAATAGGGCGGGAGTAAGTTAATTATAAAAAAGGTGAATATTAAATTGTATTTATTAGAACTTATAATTGATGTATTATTAATCATTATTTGGTTATTAATTGTTATTAATTAATTGATAATTATATATTAATTGTGCTTTTTAGTAGTGGGTTTTAGGTTTATACGCAAATAGGGTGGGAAGTAATTTAATTATAATAAAGTAATTCTTCATATTTTTTATTAGTACTTATAATTAATTTATTATCAATTAATTATTAATTGGTCATTTAATTTTAATAATGATTTAATTGATAAGTATGTTCATTTTAACTCTGTGCTATCCAACACTTTCCCTACTGCTGCATTCACTGGAGTGGGAATAGTTATTTTTATTCCTACGCTATCCAACACTTTCCGTACTGCTGCACTCACTGGAGTGGGTAGAGTAATTTTTACCCCTACGCTATCCAGCACTTTCCCTACTGTTGCACTCTCTGGAGTGTGAATAGTAAATTTTACCCCTTCGCTATCCAACACTTTCCCCACTGTTGCACTCTCTAGAGTGGAAATAGTATTTTTTTCTCTCAGCTATCCAAAACTATCCCTACTGTTGCACTCACTGGAGTGAGAATTGTAATTTGTACCCCGCCGCTATCCAACACTTTTCCTACTGTTGCACTCTCTGGAGTGGGAATAGTAAATTTTACCCCTACTCTATCCAACTCTTTCCCTACTTTTGCACTCTCTGGAGTAGGAACAGTGATTTGTACATCTTCTCTATCCAATACTTTCCCTATTTTTGCACTCACTGGAGTGTTTTAGTTAATGTAGTGTGAAATGTATTTTAAAAAGATTTTAAAAAGAATAATAACAGCCGAAGTCAGCAGTAAGAGTTCCTGCAGGGCGGTTACGTGGGGAGCGGGAGGGGCAGGGTGGAACGTAGTAATGTATGGATTACGGAGTTTAACAGGTAAGTAAACATATAAATAAATAAAATGAATTTCATTGCATGCACTGCATCACCAAATGCGATGCAGTGCGCGCAACGGAATTCGTTTTATTTATTTACATGTTTACTTACCTGTTAAACTCCGTGATCCATACATTACTACCCCTACCCTGCCCCTTCCCCTCCCCACCTCACCGCTCTGCAGGAACTCCTACTGCTGACCGCGGCTGAATACTAATTTAATTTGTTATATATGTTTTTTGTTTTTAATTTATATTATTGAGGAATGTGTGTATATATATATATATATATATATATATATATATATATATATTTATAATTTTTATTTTTATTTTAACAATTTATAAGTTATTAAAATTATTATTTATATATATATTGTTAAGTAAGTATATATATATTATATTTTTTACATATATATATGTAATTTGTTTTTACATTATGTGTATTACTTATAATTTTAAACATTTTCTAATAATTTTTACTATTTTTTTTTAATTATATGTATTATTTACTTTATTTTACATTATTTTTTCAACATTAAAAAAAACAATGGGGCATATTACCAAGCAATAGCGATAATTATCGTTATCGCTATTGCTTGGTTAGAGACAAAAATGTACCGCTGAGCTGCGGCGATTTTTATCGCAAATAAACCTTGGTATTACCAAGGTTTATCGCAAATGCGATAAAAAACGGCCGCAATGCATGAATATCGCTGAGAAGTCAGCGATATTCATGCATTACCGAGCTAATGCTCTTAGCCATGTTATCCACCTCCCATTAGATAACATGGCTAAGAACTGCTCAGGGCAGGTGTTAGCTTTTGGAGATATTCGCGCTTAGCGCGAATATCTCCAAAAGTTGGTATTAGGAGATAGCGATGTTAGCGACTGTTTCCAGTCGCTAACATCCTGGCACGCCCACTTTGCATGTCATTAGTGATAAATATCACTGACATGCAAAGTGGGGCCCAAGATGGTCGCTATCTCCTACTAGCTGTCGACAGCTAGGTAATAGGGAGATAATTTTATCTCCGCTTTCTTAGCTTTTAAAGCCAAAAAAGCGGAGATAAACCCCCTTGATAATATGCCCCAATATTTTTAACATGTTTTTTTTCGAAATTTTTGTATATATCATTATGTAGATAGAACTTCGATATTCTGGACATCGATATTTTTGCGTCGATATTTTTGTACCTCGATATTCTGACTGTTGATATTCTGTCAGTGATCCAATGGAAATGGAAGCCACAGTCACAGTTAAATATAATTAGAGGAGCAGTGATTGAAGAACTTGTCGTGAGCTAATATTGGTTCTTTACTTCTAGGCCCCCGATGACTGTTTAAAGTTGTATATTTACTCTGCATGCTACTGCATAATAAATACAGTTAAATAAGTTTGAGTCTCATGCCGTAACATAAAATGCATCACTGTGGTATGTCTAACACATTCTTATGATGCTGTTGTGGTCCTTAGTTTCAAAGGCCACAAGCATTTTCAATGCAATAGGTCTCGCATTTGCGAGCGTTTAAGCTATTAAATGACAATGCCTTTTATTTATGTTTTTTAAAAGCAACACATATATAAAAGGAATAGTTATTTTTAATTCCAAGAACTCAAACTCTCGCAAATGTGAGAGCCCTTTAATGGTGGCCAGGCCCCTTTTTTTAGATGCTGATCGCAAAACCAGGTTATAGTGAGGAGCGTCTAAACAAAGGGGTGTGTCCAACATTAAAGTGAAAGCGCCTATGGTACTTTCAGTCAAAGTGAAAAAAAAATGAAATTTCAAAAGCTTTTGTGGCATGGCTGCTAAAGTTATAGCGGCCTGGGCTGGTAATTAAATAATTAAATAAGTGCAGCCTCTAAAGTGAAAGCGGACCGTGCCATAAATTACAATTTTAAATAAGTGTGGCCGCTAAAGTGAAAGTGGACAGCGCCGTATATTAAATAATTAATTAAATAAGCACAGCCGCTATAGGTAAAGCAGACCACACTGTAGTTTGAATAAATACATTACTCAAAAATAAAAGCGGGCAGCTGCTGCGATGTTGTGGGTGGAATAGGGAAAGAGCTTTAAAGAAAATGGTGCTAAACAACTTATAAAGCAGACCATGAAATAACACCAGTAAAAGGTCCAGTCGTTATGGGAGGTTACTAATGCAGACAAGGCGGTACCAAGGAGGGACTAACAAGCCTAATAAAGACTCGGAAGCCAGCGTTTACGACGGGCAATGATATAAGCCAATTAAAAATATGGGCGAAGAGTGGGTGGGCTACAAAGCAATACTCCACTACTGCATGCCTCACAGCAGCGCATGCGCTGCCCAGGCTCAACCTTAAATAGAGAAACTATTCTATTGTTTGTTGCTGCAAAATGTAGAAGAACTTTTTCAGATTTCTTGAAAAGATATTGTAGTATTACCCTCTTTCGAGTGTTGGCTACAGGGCCAGACTGCTTGTTTATTCCACCAGGAATTTTCTTGGTTGGCTGCAGGCACCAGGAGGCCAGCTATTGAGGGCAGAGGGCCACTGCTGGCATCTTTACAGTTTATCCATCTCCCTCAGCTAATCACAGCAGGCTTGATGCTTTGGATGAGAGAGTGGTAGTGTTGGTGCCAAAGGGACTGTTCTGACAGGTTAGTGTTAGTGACAGGTTTGTGCGTAGGCCGTTTTTTGGCTGGTTGTGGGTCTGCTCCATGGTCTGGTGGGGCGGTTTTAGCTGTTGACTTTCCTTTTATCACCACAATCATTGCCTGCACCAAGCACAAATGCATGCAGTCTCTTATTTAATTCTACAAGTAGATGTTATCTTGCCCACCTAAGACTTAACACATTGCACTTTTTCGTAGCCTTCCCATTACAGGGAATATGATTTTCCAACTTCCCTAAATGTCCCTGCAATAATGTCTCAAACCAAAGCACTTCTCACTTTATGTTGTTTTGCACTTTATATTCTTATACATGAGCCTCTTTTTGGCCCTGATTTCACAATAGGCATTACACGATTTGAATAGCCTTTTTACTACTGCTGGGATCGCCACATATCTGCTATGCAACAATGCCTTTTATTAGTAGTGCCCTCAAAATTAGCAAACGTTCTGGGGTGTTACAGGTACATTAAATAAGGAATTGCATTAAGAGTGAATTAATTGTTTAACAAGTCGTAATTGTACTTTAAAATTAGGGTAGACCCATTTTGAGGTTGTTGTTCCCAGGTTTAAATGGTAATGAGTTTTGTATTTTGTTATAAATGTATGTTTTTATCCAAAGTCAGAAGAACTTAGTTGAGTATTATGTAAATAATTCCTAGTTTAAGGACGACATAATTGTTATGAAGCATTAGGCGGGTATATTGGCAAGCTTCATTGTACTGTATTTTGATGTTTTGAGCAGATGAGGTGCTATTTATTGTATATTCTATGCATTTTTATTTGACCTTTCATGGCTTTTTAGCCCAATAAAGAATATTCACTAGTTGACTGACTGTATGCAGTCCACCATACCTTGGAAAATACCTATACAGCTTTACAAGTTCTAAACTACCCTGATTTGTATATGTGGGCCACATTTTTAGCTGTCTGAGTCACTAATCAGGGTCACTTTTATTTTGTTGCCTGGGGCCTACCTACTCTCTGTCAAAGTCCGAACCTAGAGAGAGGAAAAAAAGAGAAAAAAAGAGAGAGAGCGAGGAAAGGGAGAATATGTTAGAGGAGGAAGGTAACCGTTATGGGGCCGGTTCGAACATTTTTACCAGGGCCGGCCCGCTTTTGTTTCCCAGTGCGGCCCCGCTACCACGAGAATTAAGGCCGAATTTCCTATGGAAGGCAGCGCTCTCTTCTCACGACTCTGGGTCGTGAATCTTCATATGTATGGCCGACGACCTGCAAAGCATACAAGCATAGAAACTCCGAGGGTGAAATAGAGCTGTTTTTCCTTTCATCAGCTGGCGGAAGGCAGCAGCGGGAGGCCAGTTTCAGCCGTCAGGCAGGAAAAGAGAAAGATGCAGTATTCGAAAAGTAAATGGAAGGCCTGGCCATTCCAGAGTGAAGTGGCGGAAGAGGATTAGTTGAAAAACTGTTTTTATAATGTAAAAAATATCTTAACTCTACAGTAACAGTATAATATATTCCAGAGTATATTATCTAAGCTGAGGCCTCTTCGAAACCCAACTAGCCTGAATGTCAAGGAAAAGAGCAGCATTTTTACAAATCGTTGAAGACGGTTTATTTTGAAATAAAGCTTTACAGTTTGAGCAGAAGCCAACGGACGTTGCAACACCACCCTATGGAAAAAGAGCGATGTACATTAATAAATCTAACGTCGGTTTACATAAACGCAGAGCATAACATCTTCAGGAAATCACTGGTTACTAAGACACGACACCATTCAATCCATATGGACACTTTCCACACCCAAATCACCCCATGTTTAGGTTATACTAACATTTGCTGCTACGTGGTTTTACATCATATGAGCCCTTTCAGTAAATCATATTCTAAAGACGTCGAAAGCAGGTAGGGTTTTCCTGTCTATTCCGTAACATAAGTAAAAGAACCACTTGTCCTACGAAACGATGGCAGGGAATCATGAAAAGAACGTTATTAATATATTAATGAATCGTTTTCAACATCAAAATGTTTGATCTGAAAGCAATTCAAACTTACACAAAGTGTAAATTTACCTTTCTGAATCGGGCCCTGCATGATTTGTGTGCATTAGTGCTTAATTTGTGTCGGTGTCTGCAGAAGGTCGGCAATGTCACTTAATTTTTAGCACCTGCGCTTATTTACGGAACTCCACGAAATGGTGATATTGTCTGTTTTTGAGAAGACCACATCAGTTTAACAATTAAAATTACATTACAATCATTCTAATACATCCAGGCCGTACTTACATATTCAAGTGGCCTGGAACTATCCAATCTGCCACATGTGTAGCAGTGTGATGCTTAGTAATAAACGCTTACCCAGGCATTTGGCAGCGATGGTAGATCCATAGTGTAAGCTGCAGTGGCCTTTTGGGCAATACCTTGGACACTGACACTTACTTTGAAACATTTTTTTTAGCGAACTAAGGGGCATATTACCAAGGGGGGCGATAGGCAATTATCGCCGATTTAGCGGCCGAAAGCGGCGATAATTCTATCCCCCTATTACCAAGTTGTCGCTAACTGATGTTAGCGACAGCTTTTAGGCGATAGCGAGCGGTTTGTGGCCCGTTTTGCATGTCAGCGATGTTTATCGCTAATGACATGCAAAGTGGGCGTACCCCACCAGTTAGCGACTGAAAGCAGTCGCTAACGTCGCTATCGCCTATTAGCAAGGCAGGCGTAGCATTGGAAATATTCGCGCTAAGCGCGAATATCTCCAAATACTAACACCTGCCCAGACCAGTTCTTAGCCATGTTATCCAATGGGAGGTGGATAACATAGCTAAGAGCATTTCGTCGCTAATGCGTGGATATCGCTCTATTCTCAGCGATATTCACGCATTTCGCAGCTATCGCTGGATATTTTAGCACAATGGAAAAAAACGTCGCTAATAGCATGTTTTTTCCGCTAACATATCCAGCGATAGGCAGCGATAAAAAAATCGACGCCAAGCTATTTAGCGATAAATATCGCTACTTGTTGGTAATATGCCCCTAAGTGCAGGTGTGCAGTATATGTACATTTGCGTTATTATATTCCCCACAGTCCTTCTTTCATCCAGATGTCCTCTTGACAAGCAGAACACATACAATTCAGCAGGGAAAGTAGCGAAATTGCATCACAAGCAAAGACAAAATTAACAAATTAATCTTCGTCACAATAAATCACAAATCCGCAATTGTTCGGTTTCTACGGAGCAAATATTCATAGAGAAATGTGCAGTGCAAGCGAAAAACACCTCTCTGCTTCAAATACATTCACAGCAGTTACGGCATAAATCTCCTTACCCATTTCTCTCCCAAACACATTACTGACCTTAAAGTCCTTCCACACAGCACCAACCATGGATAACAGCACATTCATATGACGACATAATTTTAGAGCGGCAGCTTCTCTGCTATGGCGGAGGAGTGTTGTCCCACCTGCCAGCAGCCCAAAAATGAAAAATAAAATGATAATAAACGCTTGTTTATTATCTTTTTATTTTTGCTCTCAGAGCCGAGGCTTGGGGGCGGGGCAAGGGAGATGACATGTGGGTGGTGGAGTGGTTGTACTGCTATTCAGTGGGCATTACTGTGTGGCCAGCCGTCTCAGGGTGGTCAAACCGTCATGCGCACTAAATTTCTTGCCAACCCGAGTTCCCTTGCCAGGTTGGATAGAGCAGGCACAGGCTCCCAATCTAACTGGGAGTACAAATCATTGGTGTTTCAGGCCAATCCTGACGCTGCTTTCAGCAGCATAAAAGCAGTGTCAGGACTGGCCGCAGTGGACTCTGGGAGCCTGGGTCTGCGGTGGAGAGAACCCCAATATGACAGGCAAGTGATGTTTTTTAAAATTTGTTTTGTCTTCCATCCGTCCGACCCTCTACCCCCCTCTCACCCCTCTATCAACACACCGGCCGCTACTGTACATAAATTACCTCCTCGTTCCCTCTCGGTGATTCACTACCTTTGTGGTAGCCATGCCTCCCAGACATCATCAATCTCAAGTTAACTTTGTAAATTGTAAATAAATGCTGCTCTCCCCTTGCCTCTTTATGTTTTTCATCAGTGTCTCACAGTCAGCAATCGTTGGTCCGCTGTGGTGCTCGGACTGCAGCAGTTCCATTTCAACCATCTGAGTGTTTGGCACTCTGTCTGGCAGAGTGCTTTCTCTGGAGTGGTTGACCATCGATGTAAAAAATATAAATGCAAAAAATATAGATGATAAAATAAAGCATGCAAAAATATCGACTCTTTATACTTAAACAGATAAGTACAAAAATATTGATTTATAAAATAGTGATGTTAAAAATATAGTTGTTCAAAAATATTGATTTTTATATATGTATATAAAATTAAATAATTAAATATATTAAATAATAAAATGTATTAAAAAATAAAGTAGTAATTTATAATTTTAAAATTATATAAAATGTACAAATATATATACATATAACAATAACATAACAGCTATTAAAAAACATTCTATTATAACTTAAAAAATTAAACTATTTAAAAATATTTAAACTTAAATTTACCACTTCAGAGAGTGCAACAGTTGAGAAAGTGTTGGATAGCGGAGGGGTCAAAATTACTATTCCCACTCCAGTGAGTGCAACAATAGAGAAAGGGTTGTTTGCGGAGAAGTAAAAATTAATATTCCAGCTTCTGCAGGGGTCGTTGGGCTCAGTAGCGGTGCATTTCGGTGGTATGTAAAAAGCCCTCCCACCCAGCCAGACCTCTTCTCATCCCACAGGTACTTCTGTCTTAAGCCTCTTTTCAGGGCGGGGTTCTTTGCTTTCTGTGCCCTGATAGCTTGGGGGGCCCTTTAAGTGAGGCTCTGTAACTGACCCTCTTCACTCCTACCGTTATGCGGGACTAGCTCCTCCCAGAGTTTAATTTGAGTGCAGTCAGGCCCCTTACATACGTCCGGCGCAGGCCCTCACTCCTCATCTTCATGAGGTGCTGCGCCCCTATTTTTGGCTAGTGCCCTCGGTCCCAAGGCATATCCACATCAGCAGGTCACCGTCCATCTCCCTTGAGCAGGGCAGCCACAGGTTGTTAGCTGGCTCAGTCCGGATTGCCATAGCCCGGTGCCGCCACTAGATCGTCAAGAACCACAGTCACAGATCTCGCCGTTCTTGAACCCAAGGCAGGTAGAGACAAACACTCTTGGTGGCTGTTACAGCTTCAGTGCTCCTCAATGGGATCAGCTCGACCCTGGTGTAAACCACCACTTCAGCAGCCTACCATCCCCTCTTGTGCGTGGTCCATGCAGCCAGTCTCCACCATTTTGAATCCTGGGCCGTTGCCCAGGCCAACTTTTCAGGATCAGTTTGGGGACGTGTGATGGGAAAAATGCCTGTGGTAGCGTATACACTCCCCAGCAGTGTTCGGTCAAAGATTAGGGCCCCCACAGGCATGTAGGGGGTCAGGATGGTGCCAGATCGGGCCAACCATGAGGAGCTCCAAATTGAGCTGCTCACTGCATTGGCGTCAGGGCACAACCTGGGGAGGGGACACGTTGCCTCCCTCCCGGACTGATTTTGGCCCTAGAACCCCATTCCCTGGGGACCAGCCAAAGTTAAAGAGGGGGCCTGCAGCCCCCTGCCACGGCCAATTTTGGCCCCGGGACCCCTTCCCAGGTTCTGCCCATCTTAGTGATGGAGAGGGGTGCCCAACAGCCCCCTTCCCCAATTTCGTCCCCTGGGACCCCATTCCTTGTGGCACGGAAACACTTTGAAAAGGGAGGAGGGTAACCATAGCCATTAATGGCCCCAGGGACCCCATCTCCGAGGACCGGCTCCTGCTATGAGCCAGGGTGCACAGCCTGGGGATATAGTGGTTTCTCTGCCCGCACTGGCATGGGTAGGGAAACCTGTGTTAGCTCTCGCTTGGCGAGAGCAATGTAAAAGCTCCCACCAAGCGATAACAACCATAAAGTCTGCTCCTCACTGACAGGAGCCTTAAAATGCTCTATTTAGCTCTGACTTCAGATCTGTTTCACTGCGGGCAGAAACAGATATGAATATTGCTCTCACCCTCATGGAGCAACATTTTTAACTGCTCCCTGTAGGCTGGAGCCATGCGGTCTTCTCCTTGATGTAGGGAGCCAGATGGGGCAGAGGGGCTCCCCTGCTGGGCTCCCAAAGCGAAGATGGTGGGTGCTCTGGGTAGGCACTAGGGCACCCACACTTTATTGCTTTGGCCCCTGGGGATGGGGTCCCCGGGGCCAAGATCAGTCCGGGGAGGGGGGGTTGCATGGTCCCTCTCCCTCTTTAGCAATTAGCCAGACCCTGGGGAATGAGGTCTCTGGGGCCGATATCAGCCCGGGAGGGGGGCTGCGTGTCTCGCCTCCTCAATCACAAAAGGAGCTGGGCCCAGGGAATAGGGTCTCCAGGTCTGAAATCAACCCAGGGAGGGGACTGCATGCCCCCTTCCCATTTACAATATGACCGGGCCCCGGGAGATGGGGTCTCAGAAGGCGAATTTGGCTCAGGGAGGGGAGGGGGCTGGGTGCCCCCAATAATTACAGTGGTGGGCCCCAGGTATGTGTGTCCTTACAAGCCAAACGAACAGACAGAGGTGGGCCCCATACCTTCCCCCCTAAAAAAAACTACTCCAAGCCCAGGGGGGTGGGGGCTCGAGGGCCAAAATTGGACCGCAGAAGGGGAAACGCCCCCCCTCCACCACAAAATGTGCCTGACCCCTGGGGATGGGGTCTCCTGAGGGCGAAATAGATAGATAGATAGATAGATAGATAGATAGATAGATAGATAGATAGATAGATAGATAGATAGATAGATAGATAGATAGATAGATAGATAGATAGATAGATAGATAGATAGATAGATAGATAGATAGATAGATAGATAGATATTTGCTGGATGACCAACTGAAAGACTCATTTATGGTCACATGTTAATGGAAACCAATACAGAAACACATAACAAATACAATATATCTTAATCTACACTAGATTTCTTTGCATGTTGTCTGGCTCATGAAATAAAAGTGTGCCCAAAAAGGCCAAAAAACAAACTTCCTTATGCACTCCTGTGAAACAAAATGGAAAAGTGACATAGCAGTGAGTTATACAAGATACACATATGTAGGACATGATAATTGGCCACTAGGACAAAAAATAACAATCTCAGTTTTTATAAGAACAATGATTGGCTTTCATTCACTTTCGGTTTCATATGTAGCACAATCCTACTAAATGTAGCAGGGAGGCCCAAACAATAAACAAATGCAATAGAAAAATACAGGAGGTTTGTTAAGGGCGATGACACCATCTTTGCCCCCTTAACTGAACTGACTTATAAGAAGCAACCCAGTAAATTGATCTGGACAGAGGCCTTCCAGAAAACCTTTGACACCCTCAAGAAGGTCAAGTGTACACACCTTTACTCAGGGCCCCTGACCTCACCAAGAAAGATATAGTACAGACATATACTTCAGAGCATGGTATAGGGTCTGTAGACTCACCAATGAATGAGGGTGGCCTAAAACAGCCAGTAGCCTTCATTTGTAAGTTACTTCCCAAAGAACAGAGGTTGAGTGCTATTGAGAGGGAATCCTTTGCTGTGGTCTGGACACTGAAGAAGCTTAGACCATACATGTTTGGGACTCACTTCCTAGTTGAGACTTATTACAGGTCCCTCAGATGGCTCATGTAAATGAGGGGTAAGAATCCCAAACTGTTGAGTTGGTCCATCTCCCTGAAGGGAATGGACTTTTTAGTGCAAAACCACCCGGGATCAGACACTCTTTAGACTTCCGTAGTTGGTACTTGACCTTTCTGCATTCATCCTAGACAGCCACACAATAGGGGGACTGGATGTTGGTAGGTTTGGCCATCTAAGCAGGATGTGCAGGACAACCCTACTTGCACTTCAAAACCCCACCTCAGCTTACAAATAACTTCACACTAAGTTATTATGTCTCTATACACACTGGGACCAAGGCAGGGAGGCAAGAAATTCCACAGAATTCTGTGGGGTGGGGTAAGGGGGGAGGAGACTCTAGAGTGTTTTCTACTTCAGAGATGTCATTAGATATAATAATTGGGCCTGTGGCCTGCTGTGTACTTCAGAGGATTGCCATACTCCAACTAGAGGACTGCACTGCTGTCTGGAGCCTGTCCCGTGCCCTCAGAGGACTGCCCAGCTGCTTGAGACCTGCTTTTCTGCTTGAATCCAAGATTTCCAGAGTGACTCCAGGGGCTACTTGGATGGCCACCTGATCAGAGACTCAGGGAACGAAAACGCTCAACCCATCTTGAACCCACACCTGACCATCCAAGTGGTGCCTCTCCAGTCCTGGACCCTTGGAAGTTGTGCGAAAAGGTATCCACATAGCCAAAATCTAAAACTTGCACCTTTAAAGAATGTATGCTAATAAGTGGTCACAGAACCAAAAGGAGATCGGGATCTACTTGCTCAATGATCTGTCTAAAGTGCGTCGGCGGTCAGCCTGACTTCACAGCATGCTCCATTCTTCTCAGCAGCAGCCAATCCTTTTCAGCTGCCCCTTGCAGAAGGGGTATCCAGCCTTGTGGATCCCTCATCAGCTACAGCCTACAGCTTCATCCCGCTGGAGATTTTGGACTTCCATTAAGGAAACAAAGTCCGAACCTAGAAATCGTCACCACAACTTCATCCAGCAGCTCCCTGCGGATGATGTCTCTTCCTCAGACACCAACAGCTGCCTTGTCACGCTGAACTTTACCTTCTCCGACATTTGTCTTGAAAAATACTTCTAAGTGAGAAGGTATTTGGAGACCGGGCTCAATTCAGTTTGTGCATCTGGCCATAACTTTCATCTTTGTCCAGGCCTTGCGCATCTTGATGTCTGCGCTTTTGATCTTTTAGATTCGATATTACACTTTAAACTTTAAAAACGTATGACTGCAAGTCTCCTGATTGGATTTTTGTCATTTTGGTGTAAAAATATTTATTACAATTTTCTCTATCTACATTTGTGTGGGAGTTTTTTTGTGTTGTATATTCACTTTATTATCGTTTACATGCAGTATAAATACTTTACACATTAACTCTAATTTAATGCTTTTGTGACAAGCTGCCAGTGGGGTTAAGCACAGGGTACTTTAGTGACTTTTGTGGTTCACCCAGAAAAGGATTGTCGCTGTTGTTCGATAAAGGGATTCCCCCCACTCAACCAATTTCTCATATATATTAGGCCCAGGCAGAGTTTGCACAGTTCACGAAACTCTGCGAAGTGACAAAAATACTCTGCCAAGCTATTCGGAGTTCCCGGAGTGGTGGAGTCAGTTACCTCACTCCGGTTGCACTGATTGTAGTGCCAGGTGTTTATCTCATGCTGTAAAATCAATGTGAACTACATCTCACACAGTGCAAGACGGCACCGCTTCTTTCTGCCGCTCGAGTAGAAGTTTTACTCATGTAGCAGCTTCTGCAACATGAACGGAAGGTTTATCAACGCGAACGGAAGTGACTATCTGCAACCGCCCGCATAGAGAAATCTCCCAAGGAAGTGGTCTAGCGTTGGATTGTGCTCGCTTGCGCTCGCCAACTTACCGTTGGTGAGCGCGAGCAAGGAAAAAACACGATGAGTGCAAAAAACTCCACAAACGGAGCGGAGTTCCCCGCCCAGGCTTAATATATTTTAACATCAATACAGGCAACCAAGGAGGGTGGAAAGTCTATCACTGGCTTGCCTCCTAAGTATTCTTACAAACTTAGTTCAGATAAGACTCCAATTGTTACTATACCAGGAGTGAGAGACAGGATCATTTCTAATAAGCTGTCCAGGTTAAACTTAACAGGGAAGCATATGAAGGTTTGGCATCTGCCCATGCTCCCATTAATGCACCCATAGCAACGCTACAGTAACACAACTGGTGGCCTTGTTTATAGAAACAGATTTTGTTAGAAGATGCAACATTTGTCAACAGATCAAACTGAAATGTTACTGTTAGAAGATACCCACCACCTTCCCTCAAAGTCTCCAACATCTGCATCACACATATAAAAAGGAAAATGCCTTTAAGGATTGTTTATGTGCAGGAAGGTGGCTCTTCCTGCACAAAAACAATCCTGATTTTAACGCAGGCAACCCTGCACTATGGTGCCTGTGTTGGCACTAGGCAGCACATATTGTGCCAGTGCAAGGACGCAGCAGATATGTGCCATATCTTTATAAATATGGCGTATTTCTGGTATCTCCTTTTCATGCAACGCAGTACAGAAAGTTGCTTCGCTGTGCTGCATTGTGTGAAATGTTAGTAAATCTGCCCCTCTGTCTTTAAGAGTAAAAAGAAAGGAGCACTTGGAAAAATACATAGGCCATTAGGTGTAATTAGCACCTTCATTGCATTTCCTCCAGCATACTGCGTTTTGGTACATGCCAAGGAATAAAAATTAGCTATTAAGCTAGAAATTATTGCTGCTGCTGCAGCTTCCGCTAGAGGGAATGCCATAAATTCTTGGGTCATCGGGAAAAGTATTTTTAAACGCTTTTACACTTTTAAAGACTGCTTTCCTGCTGCGGACATGTATATTTGCACATCGCACTGTAAACTTGTCTTTAGCCCCAGGTCCACCAAGGCGAGTGCTGTTTGAGTGGAGGGTGGGGCAACCTAATCAAGTCCTCACGGCTGACACCATCACACGCTGAAAGGGGGCGAAGCCAATCTAACACTCCCCTTCCTCAGCCGATGGGACAGAGGACACGCAGCGGAGCAAGGTAGAAATTATTGCTGCTGCTGCTTGCGCTAGAGGGAACCCCATACATTTTTGGGGCATAGGGGAAAGTGCTTTTAAATGCTTTTACACTTTTAAAGACTGCTTTCCTGCTGCTTACCTGTATATTTGCACATTGCACTGTAAACTCGTCCTTAGTCCCGGTCCACCGCGGCAAGTGGCGTTTGCATGCTGAAAAGGGGGCGGAGCCAATCTAACACTCACCTTCATCAGCCGATGGGACAGAGGACGCGCAGCGTTCCCGCATCGAGCGCCAGTCAGCTGTCCATTTGCGCTCAGACTCTAGAGTAGTGTGGTCCAGGGAACAAATACTGGAACTAAGTTCAAACAGCTGACAAAATCCAACTTGTCTGGATCACGACACCACTAAACATTCACAATCAAGGCAGTGCCTACATTGTACCACGTGCCTCTTTGAGTTTGAAAAAGAGTGGTTTGGAAGACAATGTAAGGCCATGCATATGGCCTCCCCCTCTAGAACACTGCCCACAAACTCTAAAACCACTATTGAAGCTTGCCTAATTAATTGTAGATCCCTCCCCAAACACGCGGAGGATGTCTGGCTAACACTAGAAAACGGGGATTGGGATCTTATGTTTCTTACAGAACCCTGGTTGAAAGACAGCTCCAACCCTGACATCAAGATGGCCATTCCCATTGGCTACAAAATAACCAGAGTCAATCGAGCTGGCATTAGAGTGGAAGGTGGGTTGGCTATAATTACACGCTACAACTGGGAGATCTCACACAAGAGAATTGAACTAATACCTCTGATAGAAGCCATGTCCTTTAGTATTAAAATCTCCCCAACCTTATCTATTGCAGGAGTACTAGTCTACAGACCCAGGGACTCTAAACCTCCTGAGACATGGGAGTTTTGCGATGCTATCGCAGATCTCTCGCTGAAATATGTAAATTTTATAGTCTTGGGCAACATTAATGTCCACATGGATAGCGAACAGTGTACGCTGGCCTCTCGATTGGCAGATATTCTTAAATGACAAAATCTCATTCAAAAGGCCTCTATACCTACACATGTTGCAGGCCACATGTTAGATCTTAGTTTTACCAACATTCCAACCCTTACCACTAAGGATCCTATTCCCCTTACGTGGTCAGACCATAGTCTGATACCATTTAATTTGTCTGTGACTAAGTGGTAAACAGGTAAACAGCCTATGAAGATAGAAGGAACTGGAGGAAAGTTACACCTGATATAATAGGTCCTGTTCTTCAACAAACTCCTATAGAACTGACCGGTGAACCCAACCTTGATGCCATTTTATTCAATAACTGGGTCACATCCTCCCTTGATAATATAGCCCCTATAAAAACTTTGAAATTGACTAGAAACAAACCCACGGCCCCCTGGTTTACTCCTGAACTCCGTACTGAGAAGAGTTTATGCAAGAAGCTCAAGTGGATCTGGTGGAAAACCTACAAACGCTTACAGATTAGCATTAAAACACTTTCATAGATCTAAGCGTCAGTCCATTAGGGACTACACCGCAGTTCAAATGAAATCTGCCAATAATTCTACAAATGAAATCTTTCAGATTGTCCAAGATTTTACTACACCTGAGTCAATGCATAGCAACGTAGTACCTTCTGCCACTTTCTGCGATGTCCTCTCAGTTTTCTTTCAAGACACAATACAAACCATTTACTCCTCCTTTCCCACAAGGGAACCAACTGTCTCACCTCTACCCTCCTCTCCCCTTTTTCATACCTGGTCTGAATTCAGACCGTTTAGCCTGGAGGCCTCCCTCAGTCAGTTGGAAAAAACAAAATCCGGCTCTCTTCTAGACCCTTGTCTAGCTAGGCTAATTTAAACTTCTGGTCCCATTATTGAACCCCAATCTCAATTTACTCTGGAATTCTTCTTTGATCACCGGTATCTATCCTACAGTCTGGAAAACTGCACTTGTTCAGCCTATCCTCAAGAAGGAAGCTGCAGATCTAACTGAATTGAAGAATTTCAGGCCCATCTCCCTCCTGCCAGCACCGCCCAAAATTCTGGAATTGGAAGTACAGAAACAGCTATCCGAACATCTTGAATCCAACAAACGTCTCCATGACTCCCAGTCTGGCTTCAGGGCAGGTTACTGCACTGAGACAGTGCTGTTGGAAATAACTGAGACTGTCCGGGAGACCTTGGACAAGGGCCCCTGTGCTATGATCGTGCTGTTAGATCTGTCGGCAGCATTTGATACAGTGTCCCACATGATCCTGCTTGACAGACTAAGACAACTGGGAGTGACAGGAACCACTTTATCGTGGTTTGACTCCTTTCTGGAAGATGGGTCCCAGAAAGTACTGCTGCATCCTCACATCTCATCTCCGTAAACTCCTAAAAACCTGTTTTTTTTATTCTCCTCTAGCACCTGTAACGTTTAACAGCCTGCTTCCTCCTCCTGTACTACGCACCTAGCGCCGGAACACCTCCGCCGGAGGTAGCTGTGCGCTCTGTAAACTTCAAAATAAATAAATAAAAAAACAAATTAGATTAATATTTCATACACCGCTCTACAAAGGGAGGCATTATATCCTTGACTTGAAAACAGTAGTAATCGGGCCCAGTTCACATAACCCTGCTAAATAATATGACAAAAATCTTCTACTACTATATACCTCCCCTAAAGTACTACTGAAAATCTTTCAGGAGTAATCCCATTGGCCAATATTTACATATGCTGATTTTCCATTTAGTTGAAAATGTACATGAGTAAATCAGAAGGAAATGTACATTTGTAACTTTCTTTCCTCTACAGGGAAAATGTTTTTCCTTATTGACAAGCAAGCTTCAGCTATACCGTAATTCCCAGGAAATGTGTATGTGTTCCCTACATATTCCCAACTATCTACTATTGAGTGATAAGTCCCTAATTATCAGCGCCATTGTTTGTGTACATCTGGCTTTCATGCACTGACTGCTCTATTTACCATTGCAAGGTATTCACAAATGGTAGACTTGCACTTCTAAACCCTTGTATGCATGCACAGTACTACCCAGTACTATCCAGCAATATGGTAATATTGCTTATGAGTAAATCTTCTCAAGCGGTAGGGAGTGGGTATTCAAGAGCAGGGTACCCGTCGAAGTTTTGGCACGGTTACAGACTCAAGAGCTTTTGAGTATTGTCATGGTCCTCCATGACATCTTCTAGCTATGGACAATACAGAGAGGTATGCCTACCAATGGTAGGAGTAAATCCCTTTCCAGAATCGAAAAAGAAAGATAAACCTCCAATATTGATAGGGGTGCAGAGGCTTAGTAATTTTCTATGATTGAGTTCCTTCTCAAAAATGATAATTTTGCACAATATGTACATTTACAGCATGTATAATTATGCATACAGAAATGCCTCCGCATTTTCATATACATAAATTCGCAAACCTTTTTTAGACTTACACATAGAAGACAATATCCTATGCAACTTTGAAGTTACTTCCAGAAAGCCCTATAAATTCCTGAAAATCATGCAAGGTCGTAGAACCGGGTGGTCCATTTTATGACTTTCTTTGTGAAGTAGGCCCTTGGTCAAATTTACATGCGGACCAGTGGCATAACAAAACTTGAGGGGGGCCCCTGCAAAATGGATGAAAAACAGCTGCCTACAACTAAACACCAACAAAACAGAATTACTCATCATGGGCCCAAACCCCGATGCTTGGAACAACACCTGGTGGCCCCCCACCCTCGGAAGCCCACCCACCCCCATGGACCATGCACGCAACCTGGGAATCATCCTAGACACAAAATGGACCGCCAGATCAACTCTGTTTCGTCCTCCTGATTCCACACACTCCGCCTCGTACGTAAGACCTTCAAATGGATCCCCCTCGAACACAGAAAGAGAGTCACTCATGCCCTGGTCACCAGCAGACTCCACTACAGCAACGCACTCTATGCCGGAATAAACAAAAACCTCACTGCAAGCTACAGAACATCCAGAACGCCGCCGCAAGACTGGTCCTTGACCTGCCAAGACACTGCCAAATCTCCCAACACCTGTGCACATTCCACTGGCCCATCGAAGCTAGAGTCACCTTCAAGATGCTCACCCCCGGCCACAAGGCCCTCCACGACACCGGATCAGCGTACCTGAACAGCCGACTCAAATTCCACGCACCCCAGAGGACCCTAAGATCTGCCCAGCTCTCCTACGCTGTGGTCCCCAGCCCCAGAAAGACCAGACCGGGAGGCCACTCCTTCTCCTTCCTCACGGCCCGAGCCTGGAACGCCCTGCCGCTCCACCGCAGACAGACACCATCGCTCCCCATCTTCGCAAGAAACCTCAAAACCTGGCTCTTCAACAAACACCCCCTTGATGGACTGGAGTCTGCTAACCTCCCCCCAGCACCTTGAGACCCTTACGGGTGAGTAGTCGCACTTAACAAACGTCTGATTGATTGATTGATTGATTGATTGAAAGTACATGGAGGGGGGCCCTCATTCTCTTTGCCAGTCAAGAGCTCACAGGCCAGCGACCTGCCATCCTGCAGGGCCTCACCCCAGCCATAAATAAGGATTCTGATTCCTCCCGTGGTCACATCTGCCGTCTTATCACGAGATTTACATACATTAGTAAATACTGCTGCTGCACCCTCCAGCCCGCTCAGTTAACCACCTTGAAACACAGTCCACTGCCGTCGTGCCTGCTACTAACGCATCCATTACACTCTACTCTCACTCCTACGAAACCCGCAGTTATGCTTTTCTGCCCGCCTTTAAAACCACCCCTTGGATGTCACTGCGAACCCGTGACTGCCGCCCACTGCTCCCCTGTCCACCACAGAGACTGATGGTCGATCCCCATCTAACGAATGTTTAATGCATGATTATCATGCATTAAACATTCGTTCAAAAAATAAGAAATAGCAATTACACCTGTGAGCTTTGACCCTCGCTCTGCATGAGGGTCAGGCAAAACCAGGCACTTTCAATAGTACCGGGAGTCGCAGGAATTTAAGAGCTGACCTGATTTCAGCCCTGGCCCCCGGTGACTTACAACACTGTAAGGCACCTCCATCTGGTAACGCACGGCAACCTCGCTGATTGCAAGCAGCCTGGGTTTTCAAGGCTGCTTGTCAATCAGCGATGGTGCAGTGTGTATTACTGCCAGGTCCCTATGAGACAATGGTCTACACTGAAGGATAAAATATTAAAACTTGTGACTTTTGCTAAAGATAATGGATGGATCACAGATAGCGAATTCAGATTTTTAACCCAAACTGAAGCCAAAATTCCGGCTATATATGGCCTTCCAAAAATTCATAAGAGTAATACCAACCCTCCCCTCAGACCCATTGTAAGCTGCATTGGGTCGCCTTTGGAACCCTTAAGTAAATATATTGATAGCTTCTTAAGACCTGCAGTTCAGAAACAAAGGTCGTACATCAAGGATTCAACCCATATGATCAGAATAGTGGAAGAATTGGAATTTGATGAACGTTCACAGTTACTTGTGACGTTGGACATTGAGGCCCTTTGCACCAACATCCCGCAGGATGAAACTATAGCTGTGATTGAGCACATCCTGGAGGATGTTGGTGTATCTAGAGGAGCAAACACAGGCTTTATAATTGAATGTGCCAGATTGGTCTTAAAGGAAAATATGTTCCTCTTTAAGGAAGACCTATATTTACAACACAAGGGCATCAGTATGGGGGCCACTTGTGCCCCCAGTTTGGCATGTTCATATGTGGGTAGATTTGAGGATACTCATATATTTAACGAGGCAGCCCCCTTCTTTGAGAACGTGTCAAATTGGCACCGATTCATCGATGATATTTGGTTCCTATGGAACGGATCTGAGAACAGCCTGCTGGACTTCCTTGCATGGTTAAACATGGGGGATGTGAATTTAAAATTCACTGCCAATTACAGCAGTGAAGCAGTGAGATATTTGGATTTAAACATCAAACAAGTTGATGGTAAACTCGAGGTGGAATTATATTCAAAACCAACAGATAAGAACACACTACTGCAGCTACCACCCTCGAGCACAAAAAGACAACATTCCTTTTGGACAGTTCCTCCGACTCCGGAGGAACTGTTCATCTCTCCTTGACTTTTATAAACATGCTGAAAAATAAAACTAAAAGACAGGGGATACCCCAAGAAACTCATTTACCACTCTTTGAAGAGAGAAAGGTTTTACAATAGAGACAGCATGGTTGAACAATCTGAAAACAAACGATCTGATAACAAGAAATCCGATAAAATTGTGTTTGTAAGTCAATTTTCTAGCCTGAGCAACAGAGTTAAAAAATATTATCAATTCGAATTGGGCTATATTAAATGACAATGAACAGGTAAAATTAAATCGTCCGATGCTCGCATTCCGCAGAAACAATAATTTGAGGAATAACTTAGTCCAGACATACAGGGAACCTGGTAAATTAAAACAATTAGACCTTATCGGCCAAAAAGTGGTAGGTAACTACAAATGCAGTAATTGTAGCATATGTAGTTTATGTATAGAAGAAAAGAGCTTTACATACAATAACTACACTATTTGGTCAAAAGACCTGAATAACTGCAGAACCAAGAACTTGATATACTTTTTAATATGTCCATGCAGAAAAGGCTATGTGGGTGAAACAGGTCGGGAGTTCAAAATTCGCTTGTTAGAACATAAATCTGCCATTATAAATATTAAACCTAATGCACCCCTAGCGGAACACTGCAACGTAGAAGACCACAATTTTGATGAAATAAGATGGTTTATAATTGACAGAATAACAGGCAGTAGGCGAGGTGGTGATATGACCACCAAGCGGAAGAAACGTGAACAATGGTACACATCCATTTTGGATACTGTACGCACTGAACTCAACTCTAGAGAAGAGTGGGAAAGGATAATAAGTACATCATAGATTGCATTTAGCGGTGCATCACATGATGACCTGCATGGTCCAATATGTCATTTTAGTAATTTTAATTATAATACCTCCTAGGAGTAATTTAATAACTAAATAGGTATGCGACGGCATGTTGTTTTGGGTGATGCGGTTTGCCCCCGGGGGGTGTTGTCCGGCCAGCATGCCTCGGGGTCTCCTCGCATCCATCGATACCAGATGTATACAGCAACATGGTTCGTATATCAACACCCATTTATGCCACAATTTGTGGAGTACTGGGGCATAGTTTACATTATGGCACATCCCGGTTGAGTATGCTTCTATCTCCATATCCCCCCTACTGGCATGGTTTATATATATTTTTTTAATAAGAGGTCATGCATTCAGTAGATACCTTTAAGGGGGAGAAAATCCAAATTTAAGGAGACGGTACGCATATAGTAAGGCATGTATACAGGATGCGTTCGGCACTCACAGGGACGTAATAAATGTTACTGTGATGATTTAACCTTAATTGAGGCGTTTGTTACACTTTGCTAAAAACAAGGAACTGTAGCTTTAATTATCGCGCACAGTTCAAAATATGGCCATGACCAGAGTGCGGCTATGTTCGCATTGCATGCGATCAATAATGATGTTGAAGAACTTCTATAAAAAAAAGAGACCTTGACATGCAGACGCGTAGCACGCGGACCACGTGAGAGGCCGGTAGTTAGATCGACACACCGGCAGCTATTCGATCCAACGTGGTTGTTTGTGAGTATAAATACCGTGCTAGCCGCAACTGCAGAAATAATCTTTTTACAGACTCCAGGATATACGCGGCCGCACATTCCATCAGGTAATCACGAGCAATAATATTCAATGGGGTATAGTTGACTCTTTAAGCATAGGAATACCGGTTGCATTTTTTAACGGTTGTATGCTACCTGTGTTTGCTTAACACGGCAGGGCTCATTGTTCAGCATGAGGACATAACAACAAACCGCCTCGTGGCTGACTCGGGTTTAAAACCATCATTGATTTATCCATGATTGATAATCACGTTGTTTTTATAAATACCATTAGATGCCGCACACGATGGTTTGATCGTAATCTTAGACAGATGGAAGGGGTTTCGCCTCTTTAAAGATTGTCCCTTGAACTTGTGCATGATATTTAGATTACACGTCAAGATATACTCCTAGGGGCCGTCTATGCCTTACCATTTGTTAAATAACAATATGAAATGTTTTTACCACAGGATCTTCCTTATATAATAATAATCCACATTTGTAAAGCGCACAATCACCCGTAAGGGTCTCTAGACGCTGGGGGCCGTCGGGAAGATTAAGCAAGCTATTGCCCAGAGTCACATGGTGCTGGGCTAACCTGCCGCCGGAGCCGGGGATCGTACCCTGATCCCCAGATTCCAGCGTCAGTCGCCCTGGCCGCGGCGCCACACCTCTCCCCTCGCCACACCTGCCCTTTGAAAAACGGCGAACATAGTTTGAAGTACCCCCAAGAAAAATCGTGGTAGAAATACCTGTGAAAGTGTACCTTCGTACAACCCAGGATACGCTCTATAGGTATGTAATCTTAAGCCCAAGCGAGAGGAATTGAGGCTCATTCAAATTATGTAAAAGCATGGAAAACTTAGGAATGTTTTTTTACATATTTATATAACAGATAAAAGTCTGGGAACCAGGCACCCGATTCAGAAATCGCTATCGGCATTGGACGGGGTCCATTTTCTATTAAGGTAATTATTTAATACTGTCCGTGACAATTGGTCAGTTAATGGTAACACGAACCTAACTATAATACTAAAAGAAGCTTGTCTTACCTTTTTTCCTAAGCTACGTGTGTGGGGTTGAAATACTTAAAGCAGCCCGCCCCACCCTTTCTCTCCTAGTAAGACTAGTGAGATCATAAGCGAGTAACATCATAACCAGCAGCAACAACGGACGTATACAAAGTCCTGTAGTATTAGGTACGTGACATAAAGAATGTGTGAATGCATGAGAAAAGCATGATATAGAAGATATGGGACAAGTAAAAGAACCATGTATTGGGGGTGAGTTCGGGTGGTATAGGAAGTCTACATACACTACTGTATGTTTTAGAGCTATGATAAAAGATTTTTGTCAGTTTGCTTTTTAAAATGTACCTTTGAATATTGGTGATGAAATATCATTCCCAAAGTATTCTCTACCATGTTAACAATAGATGGTAGTACGGGTTTAGATAAGATGTGATGTAATATTATGTTTATGTTGGGTATAGTTTAAGAATGTTATAGGCATTAGAGAACCTGAACAGTTTTTCAAAAAAAGATTGCAGATGTAAAGTGTTGGTATTCTGATTTACAAATGTATTGTTTTGTTTTGTTTAGATAATTTTATCGAATATTATTGCAAGCACATAAGAGATTAAAAATTGTGGTCTTGAAAACGCGTTGACGCACTTGTTACATACGTCAAATTCAAGGAACCAAGTCCCAGAATTGATCGATTGGATTGTGGACATTATCTGATTCCCTTGAATTGATACACCGATGTTTATTGACAAAAATCACGGAATTTGGTGTCTCTTTCTGGTTTTTATTTTATTATATTTTTGTAATGGTATTGTTTATGTATTGATGTTATTGTGATATTTTTAATGGTTTTTAATGAAATTTTGATATCAATAAACGTACAGATTGTAATATTGCACTGTTCAGGCGCCTTTATAAGTCCTAAGATAGGAGTATTGGGAATCAAGTACCACACATGTACTGAGACAATAGAGTAGCACTATCTAAGTGAGAGGTGAATGTATGGATGTATGAATGAAATGTATTTTTGAGTTTTGATCCCAAGGGATATTTTATTTTACTTGAGCATCTGGCACCCTGTCCCTTGGATTGCTGGGCCATTCCCTTTTATTTTCCACACTGCCAGTGCCCCCACCCTTTTCCTAACTCGTCACAGCACGGGGTGGGAACCAGCCTTCATGGCCCCACCCCATCCCGGAAAGGGCTGGAAAAGGTCAGAGGTGCGCATGAGGCTCAGGCCTGGTCCGTAGCACTTGCATCATATACGGCTGACAGTTGGTATCCCAGGCAAGTTCGGCAGGGGGCATACAGCAGGTTTTTAATGGCATGTATATTTCAGGAGATAGCACCCCGGGGGAAAAAACGTGCCCTAAAATATGCTTTTCCAGCCCTTATGTCTTTCTAATAATCCCTTCGTCCCGGCAGTGATTGAGGGAAACAGCTTTTTATTTGTTCCTTTCCTCCAGTCTTTCTTATTTGTATTCCTTCTTTTTCTTGTCTCCCTTGGTTTCTTATTTTCTTCTCTCCCTATTTTTCTTCCTATGGGATTATTTAATAAAATCAGCATTCATGCTGTGATTTTGCTTTCATGTCCGGGTCACTCATGGCTGAGTGTTAGAAATGGGGATCTCTAGTTGGCAGCGGCTGGCGCCGAGTTCCAAATAGGGATCCTTCTTCCTAAGTCAAGATAAGAGGGCTGCACCCTTTGATAACCCCTGCTCAACGCTTTCTGTAACGTAGCACAAGCATACAGGCCTATCTCAGAGGCTGTGTGTGAAGTATTAATGACCATACACAATAGCACACGGAATATGCTACAAAACGGACACCACAAGCAGTTATAGAAAAATAGTTATCTTTATATAGACTGAACACAAGGCTTAAAAGCGCATTTTGCGATGCAGGGCGCGCTACGAAATTTGTTTTAATAATTACATTGTTTACTTACCTGCAATTATCAATATGCCGGTTTTTAGCACATTCCACCATGCCCCTCCCCCTCCCCGCCTCCCTGGCCCACCGTAACTCCCTCCACGGGCCGCGGCTGAGACCCACGCCAATGGTGCCAGGTGTAACACTGAGCAACACAAGATAGAAAAGAAAGCAGAGTCAAGCGGCACCTCAGCATTTCCCTTCTACTTCTTGACATGATAGAGGGATGAACATTTGTGCAATGTAAATTTATCGGTGTGAATGCTAAAACATTTCAGATGGGGAATTGACCTTCCATAGTCAATTAGTAACTTTTTATGTGTGAGCAGAAATAGGATTTGCCTTCTGCTGCGAGGTCTTGGGTTGTAACCTGATACAGTTCGTAAACAGAGAATAGAGTGAAGAGCAGTTTTTTAAGCAGCAGTGAGGAGATGCATTTGTAATTGTTATTTGTATGTGTGTGTGAGTGTTTGTGCAAACACATCTTAAGGATTTCGTATTTTGGAGGCCTTTGTTTGTAACAGCATTGAATTTATGATACAATTTCAGCTCTTTCATGCCATCTTTGGAAAAGCCACAAACAGTGTAAAGACATATATGTTTAAATTCTAAATTTGTTTACATCAAATATTCAGGGATAGTGAAGTGTAATTTCATTATCATAATACAGCAGCATCTCGCTAACATTATTGCAAATAATCTTTGTGATCCTCTGCCATTTCTCATATCTGAGATCCTGTTTTGATGTAAAAGAAACTGTTTTTATGGATGTTGCAAGGTATTGAAAAACATACATTTCTCTGTCAAATATCTGTACTGGACTCCAATACAACACCCACATTAAAAATAAATTAAAGGAAAAAGGTATGTAAAAAAATCTGTTATTAATTATTCAAGGCATCAGAGAAAGAACAGAGTTTGCTCTATCAGGGGGCCCCCTAATACGATGGGGCCCTAAGCCAAGGCCCACTTTGCACATGCCTTAAACATTCTGTGTGTGTGTGTATAAACTGGGTAGTGCTGTGCAGGTATTCTAGCCAGCTCTGACATACAAAACAATAGGTAAGCCATGCAATGTAATCAGCTGCAGGCACCTTTGAAACATTTTTCTTTGATCAAACCCTAAGACTCTGTTACCTTGCCTCGCACACATAACCGTCCTAGTTGTGTAGATTTTTCTCAGGCATCACTGAACAACTTCTTCATACTGAACACGTCATTTGTGTTTTTTCAGTTTTATTTTTCTCATCAAAGGTGACCATTCACGACTTGCTGGTGTGAAATAGTTTTGCCATGGTAGCTAGTAACTAACATAGCACTACATATGTAAAGATACTCAACTGCATTGCGAGTGGGGGTGCCAGGTGGTAGATAATCTATAGATTATCGCTCACTCATTTCAGCCTGCTCACTGTGATTGCATTTTGAGCCTTCCTCTGGGTTTGGATCAAAATCTATTACTCGCATATCAACTTATAGATCACTGTATTAACTGATCACTAGTCCTTTCCAAAAGATTGTTTTCCACGCATGCCTCTGACTGCAGATCACTAGGATGTAGCTCTTGCTTGGAAGGTGACAATGGGCTGGGACCGCCTTGCAAAGTCGCAATTGCACCCTGGGTTCAAAGGCTAGCTTTGCCTTCTTGAGGGCAAAAACAAGCTAACCGATTTTCACATATTTAAGACATTTGTGGATTTTATTAATAATATAGCAGCATTTTCTTGCATTCCTACACAGCCATGGTCTTTCAAAGGACAATATTATAAATCCAGCTTTTCGTGCAATTAAGTTTTGCCTGCTAATTGTCATACCAAGTGAAAAGCATGGTTAGCTGAATATCTAAAAAGGCTACCTTGTTTAAAATAAAATAACACTCATGTAAACCAGAGCACAAGGGATTAAATTAGTGCAGTGAAACCAAAACAGCTAAGTCTTGAGTGTGGTTCCAGTTGAGTCCTGTTGTGATATTGCTCTTAAATAGGCTAGCATTCTTTTTTGACAATAGGTGAAGTTGCACTGTGGTAATAAATGTATGATTTAACTTTGTTAGTGTATTTGTCCAAATAAAGTGCTATTGGGCCAAATAAGTTTCATTGGCAGGGCATAAAAATGTAACATTCCATTCCACTTTATCCATGATATTCCATCAGTTGGTGGAGTAGAAATAAATCTGCAGATTGGATTAGGAACATTTCAGAATCTACTTGGAGTAGGTTAATATCTGAACCTTTCTCCTGCATTGTGGGTTTGGATTGGTTCTAAGAAATTCCTATTATTAACACACCTCTAGTGATTGGAGATACTGCAACTCTTTGGTCACTACTATGTTCTATGCCAGTGACTGTTCATGTTAGCATGTGCTCTGCTAATAAGAATAGATTGCCAATACTGCAATTTTTTCTAAACTTTGTCACCTCAAGAAACAGAGTCAAACTAGTTCCTGGAACCAATCTTTCAGTTAGAGTTAATCAATTTATTTTGCACTTGAAATTACATCATCTCATTTTCGCTTTTACACAGGACTTATTTCAATTCTTCATCCTAACTAACAGTACAAAGAACTCTATCTAAAATCTCTACTTGTACCAAGAGGTGAAATCCAGAGGGACTGCTCACATTCAACGTACCTTTCACTTCTTCACACTGACATACACCTATTCATACACACTCTAAGTTTCATACATACCAGGAACAAAAAGGGTAGGAAAAAATGGAAAACGGAAACACGACTAAAGACACTAGTCAAATCCTAACATTTGTCTGGAGTTAAAAATGTTTTTCTCATTTTGTGTATACTTTATCTGAACAATTGCGAGTTTAAACAGTAGGCCATCTATAGATTAAATATCAAAAGAATGTTTTAAGTAAATTTCCTCGATTGGCCTAACAGAGAAGATTTCGACGCATTTCGAGTTCTTCAAAAAAGAACTCTCTTCAGGACCTCACAAGTTCTCAATTCTCATTCATTCTGCTCTTTTCAAAAGAATCTGTCATGTGTTCTTTTGATTTATGGTGCACTTCACCAGGCTTCTCAGAGGAGCCTCTGAAAGGAGGTAAACCCGAATTTGATGAAAGGTGATTCTGGGTAGTATCTATCGTTTTTAGCTTCTTCTAGCGTTTATTCTTTATTTTGAGCAGGTTCTTAGTCTCTGATAAGGACGCCAATCTCCCGTGTCTCTCGTAGCTGGCTGATTGCCCCTGGATTTCACCTCTTGGTACAAGTAGAAATTTTAGATAGAGTTCTTTGTACTGCTAGTTAGGATGAAGAATTGAAATAAGTCCTGTGTAAAAGCGAAAATGAGATGATGTAATTTCAAGTGCAAAATAAATTGATTAACTCTAACTGAAAGATTGGTTCCAAGAACTAGTTTGACTCTGTTTCTTGAGGTGACAAAGTTTAGAAAAAATTGCAGTATTGGCAATCTGTTGTTGTTCTTTGTTATATACCGCTTGGCCTTACTGCATACTAGCCAAACCCTTCTTTTGTTCACACTGCTAATAAGAATTGCAAAGGCACCAGCCTGACAGGCCACCTCAGCGACTGACACCAGCCCAGTCCAGCTGTTCTGTTGGAGGCAAAAGTCAGACATGTGACTAACACACGCTGTCGCCCCCACCCGGCTATTCAGTCGATCAACTTGATAAGTGACTGGCATTGCCACAGCCTTGCCTTTCAGAGACACCGGCCTGACATTTGATTGACTTTTCTCCAGGTCTACTAGCCTTCAGATGTTCTAGCTTAGCATTTGCCTCTGTACCACAGCTCTACCTTCCTTAATGTACAGGTACCTACAAGAACCTGGGGCCTTTGGAATGTACGTCCAGAACACCCAATGGACATCCACAACACCCCTGCTTGCTATTGTGTCTGCATTTCAAGTAATACCACCCAGAGGCTCTTTATTGATGTCATAACTACACTTTCACTACTGCTCTATTAACCTTCTTGCTTTCTCAGATTTGCTTGAAAATACACAATTTTCTGACTCTTTTTTCAAAAACATTCACAGGGGGTGAACCCCCCCCCCCTGGACCCCATAAAGTTGCTTGCCACAGGACACTTATCCCGTCCTATTACGCCTCACCATTTTCAAATCTCACCAGCCACCACTGCTACCAGTAAAGACAGAGACTTTTAGCTGCTGCCCTCCCCAATGCCACTGTGGTAGTTTAAAACATGTTAAACAATCTCTTCAACTGACCACCCCAAAACAGGTCTTCCTGCCAGCCTCTACGGCATCAAAGACATTCCTGCTACTTTTCATCCTCTGCATAATGCCCACAATAATAAATGTACAAAGGGTCCGATTTTAGCTTCCTCACGCAAACATTAATTTACACCATAAAAGAGAATGGAATCAACACACATCAAATTACAATATTTTTCTTGATTCAAATAAGATCAGATTATCCGTAACGACTTGAAAAAAGTGTCTGGTCCAGATTGTTCTTTGTATTAAAAATTATTATCTTTACTGAAAAATAAAATCATTGGAAGCCAATATTCATGAAATCCATTACACCATTTAGCCAACGTGTTTCGTCGCCGAAGAGACTTCTTAAGGGCTCTAGGTAATAACGATGTGTCGCATCTGAAAATCCAATGCAAAGCGGATTTGTAAAAGCATGTAAGGTTGTTTGCGGCTAAGAAGAATTAGTCTCTAGGTGAAAATGATAAGTTGTATCAGAAAATCCAGTAGTAAACAGACTTATCAGAGCATGTATGGTCGTTTGCGACTTGTAAGTATTAATCTTAAAATGATGATGGTTAAAGTAACATCATCAATAATTGGCAGGGTGGCCAACAATAGCCATCTAAGCCAGTTTAGCAAGGAAAGTGCAAAAAAGATGCTTTTTACAAATCCGCTTCACATTGGATTTTCAGATGCGACACATCGTTATTACCTAGAGCCCTGAAGAAGTCTCTTCGCAGACAAAACAAATACAAAGAACAATATGGACCAGACACTTTTTTCAAGTTGTTACGGACAATCTGATCTTATTTGAAGCAAGAAAAATATTGTAATTTGATGGGTGTTGTTTCCATTCTCTTTCACATGTTTTGGGGATTTTTCCTAAAAGGAAGTGTAGAGAGGTGCACTTTCTGGTTTTCAAGCACCATCACCAAACTAATTAGCCACATATAGTGTTAGGTGTGGGATTCTTTGCCTCAACCCTCTTTGTGTGTTTTTTTATATTAATTTACACTATGTACCCCACTAAACCATACCCCCTGTCAAAGGCAAACTTGATCCCATATGTAGCACCAGTCAGAAATTACCCAAGGACAAACACCAGAGAGTTTGTGCAATTCATTTAATTAAACCAACAGAGACAACGTAGCATTTCCCCACTTACTGTCAGACCAGTGAAGTCTGCAACCGCACAGTAGCCATCAATTCCGGTAACATCTAAAGCGCATTTGTACTTCCCTTCAATGGCAGCTCCTGACACATACACCAATGACTTCCGGGCTACATCTACCACAGACCACAGCATTATTTGTCTCCCTAAGACTGACCGAATGCTGTCGGTGGACGCCTCTCTTCCCCGTTCCTTACTAATAACTAATGGAGGATAAAGAAAAAAATATATAGTATTTTCCTATGCAAATAGTGTATCAAGCACTTGCTGCCCGCAGTCCTCACCAGATACACATTTCAATATTCTGCTATCGCACCATCCTGTCAACCCTATTTTTATCTAGAGATTATTTTTATCCCTTCCGTGAACTTCGAAAAGCAATACCTTGCACAAAAACGAGTCCTTTAAAACCTTTGCCACTTATGCAGGCTGGCAAAGCACGTAGTTGTTTTACTAACTGTTGTTGTAAAGCAAACAGGTAACTCATTCTAGGATTGGAATTACTGCTTAGAAGTGTGGAAGGTATTTGCTCAAATGTAGGAGGATTTTTTGCATGTCTACCAGACACTTGTTCTTCCTTGCATATGTACACAATGCAACAATATGATTTAGCTGAACAAATTGTTCAGAAATGTACCGGAAGGTGAAGAAACAGCCCATATAATTTTTACAAAGAAAAATAGACAATCGTCAACTTTGTACACCATGACATAAAAGCCTTAGCGTGCACAGCTTGTCCAAATCCACGCCACCTAATTGTACAACACACAGTACATTTGAACATCTTAACCCCTTCAGCGCGGCGCGAATTTTCGCGCTGTCCTGAAGGTTCTAATGAGCCTATGGGCTCATGACGGAACAGTTCCGTCATGAGCACAGCTCAACCGACGCTCATGACAGAACCGTTCCATCATGAGCATCGAAGGGGTTAAAATTACATGCCATACAATTTAACTATAAATAATGTAACCCTTCAACATTCCATACCACATGATTACAATCCTAAAAAATAAAAAAACACATATTTCCACTTCACTCCATACCACAAAATTCCACATCACATAATAACATTCCACACAACTTAATAACACTCCAAACCACATAATTACACTCCACACAACACAATTCAACTACACATAATTCCACTTCAACCTATATAATTATACTTCACACAACATATTTACACTCAACTCCAAAACACATAATTACCCTCCACAAAATACAATTCTGCAACATGCTGCATAATTCCACTCCGCACAATTATACACTACACCATGCCACATAATTCCACACATCACACAATTCCACAATTCATCCCCACACAATTCATTACACAACATAATTACACTTCACATAATACCACTGAGCACCACATAATTAACCTCCACATAATTATGCTCTACTTCATATTGCATAAATACACTCCACATAAATCCAGTCTATGCCACGTAGCAACATTCCACATAACTACACTTCACACCATGCCTCATAATACCTTTCAACATAATTTTCACTCAACAGAAAACACACTTCCATGTCACACAATGCAACTCTACACATTTCATTTCCACACCACATAATTTAACAACAAACTACATAATTCAAACCAACAACACAATTACACAACACTCCACATACATCCAATCTACACCACAAAATTCCACATCATGCTACAAAATTTAACCACACTCCATAAGTAAACTTCACTACATACCACTCCACAAAATAAAATACCATTCCAGATAATCTCACTCCAAGACACACAATCCCACTCCAAGACACACAATCCCACTCCACATAATTCCAGTACACTCAATACCTAGTAATTACTATCCACATAATTACACTGCACACCATGCCACATTATTTCACCTCACAGATCCAATCCACACAACACAATTCCACAACTAACAATTCCAAACAGAAAATGCATAGGTAAAATACATTGTCCTTTACAATGTCAATAGCTCTAACTCTCACAAATGCAAGACCAATTGCATAGCAAATGCTTGTTTACCTTCCAATGCGTCCTAGCAGGTCCTGTTCCTGGAACTGCAAACATTCTTCTACCCCAGTCAGCTATGTGCTGCCTCGTCCCTTCTCAGGGGAGCAGTGCCCTGTGGAGAATGCTCGCTCTGATTGCCCCCACCCCCATCCTTTTTCCGGGCCTAGCTCTGACCGAAGAGAAACAACGTAAGTTGTTACTTTGTTTCTCTTCAGTCTTGGGTCAACCTGAGGAGCTCAGAGCAGGCTGCACACTGCAGCTGCTTTAGAGCAAGTCTCTCACAGCTCTCTACAGATGAGCTGAGGGAGCCCCCTTCACATACTGAAGACTGGGGGCCCCCGCACCGCGGGGCTGCAGGGTGTTTGTTACGCCCCTAGTGTGGGCAGGTCTTTGTGACACAGCCCAACTTATTCTTATAGGTTTTTCAATAAGAGTATCTAGGGATGTAAAGGATGCACACAATAGGCGCAATATCTGCATGTCATACCAGCAACTTGTGGGAAAATGAATGACACTTAAATTGAGATGAGATCTTCCTCTATGCGGTCTGTAATACGCAGGTTAGTCGCGGCATTGCCTAATGAAGACTCCAAACATTAGAGGTCATTTAGAATGGGGCAGAAGGGCTATTAAGTTTAGAGACTAGGGGCCATATGTATCAAGGTACCAATTTGTGATTCGCAAATTGGTATGTATCAAGAAAATTGCAATTTTTTAGCGATTTCTTGATATTCCTTAATTGCAAATTTGCAATTAAGGAATACTTCCCATTCATTTCTATGGGCCAGGAGGCCCATAGGAAGGAATGGGAATGTATTCTGAATTTGCGGTTCGCAATTTGCTAATCGCAAATTGAGAATAATTTCAAGGTTGCAGGGGTGTCCACCCTGTTGCACCCCTGAAATAAGCATGGGTGCACATGTGGTGCACATACATGCCCTAGGCATGTATGTGCGTCACATGGCACTTTGAAAAATGCAAAAATGGGCATTTTTCAAGAAATTCGCAAATTACCACCAACTTGAAGTTGGTGGTAATTTGCGATTCCTTAGGGACAATTAGCAATATTTTAGCTTCATACATTGCATTTAAGGAATCGCAAAATTTGCGATTCCTTATTTTGCACCGGATTTTCAGTCATACATCCTATTTAGCAAATTCGCATTCGCAAAGGCCGAATTTTGGCCTTTGGGAATGCGAATTTCTATGATACATATGGCCCTAGATACATATGGCTCTAGATTACATGGAGCCATTTACAGTGGACCTGCTGCATAGGCAGCTCCACTGTGCCCATAGTCGAAAAGCCAAGCAAGTATCGTGGTATTTTGGCTGTGCTCCGCATTTCTGTTTGCGTAGAACAAACAATCAATGGTTCTGATGCACCCAAAGTTTACGCCCTGCCTTGCATGGTGGTCCCAGGCAGGAAAATCAAGTAATGATCCTAACTAGGTTGGGGTAACTGTCATTATTATGACTTGGTAATCCAGTGGCGGATGGGAAACCAGGTCCAATGCTCTGCTGGTGCCGCTCAACTGCCCCCAGGGACCCTCCTCTCCCCCGGCCTCTGACTCTAAACAGAACAGTGAGAGCTCAAGTTTGGCAGGGTGGGAACACCATTAGATTTTAATGATGTTCCTTCTCTGCCAATTTCTAAATGGTCCTGCATGTTATGTGGATAAATGCCCAGTGGGTAAGTCCATTTTCTTCCGATGACTTAACCAATGGACAGTGAAATCACAGCAAGGCATAAACATCATTGGCAATCCTGTCTACCTTTTACATGTCTTTTTGCTGGCATCATACAAAACAGATAGTTCTTTAAACATAAACAGATATATTCTGAGCCTGGTGCTCGGAAGCAGAGATGTGCCTGCCAAAAACTTTAAGTACTTAACTACAGAAATCTTACATTCTATATGTTTTTAGATCCTTCCTTCATGCCAAGAAATACACGCAGAGTCTATAGCAAGGGAAAGACTTAGCTCGAATAATATTTTCAATATGGATTATTGTGGTTCTGACATTGTATTTAAGACACTGATTGCTTTTATTTCAGCGTGAAAGGGAACGCCTGATGATTCGAAGAACGGAACACAAATAAACTTTTACATTATATGTATCTTTTTTATATGAATAAGACAAAAAAACTATATTCATGCTATCTTGGTGTCCATGCACATGTGTTTCTTTCGGATGTATGAATTTACGAATCTGCCACTTTCTTAAAGTGGTGTTTTAAGGTTTCTGGCGTCTACAAATATGTAGCTCTACTAACAAAGACAATGCATATAAATTCTATACATATGCCACGCTTTTGACTGAACTGAGGGGATGAAAACCCCTAACATTGATACTTAATATCCGCCCATTGCAGCGTGCAAAGACAAGAACAAAAAACCAAGGTACATGCCTCTCAAGGTGAGCCGGGTCTGGTGGCTCAGTGGACTAATGCGTCTACTGCAGGGGCCTGTGTTCGACCTCATGGTCACAGGTTCAAATCCCGGCAGGTCCACTCAGCCTTTCATCCATCTGAGGTCGATAAAATGAGTACCATTGAGTTGGGTAACAACAAACATCTGTTATTCAGCGCCAAGATGCCCGTAGTAGTGAACGTGCGCTTTACAATGTGAAAAGCGTTAGTCTCTTCAATAAAGATCTCTGTTTATACCTGTAAGTAGCATATTGAAATAAAAGTTAAAGAAATCAACTAACCCTGCGTGGTTGAGTGAGTACATGGAGGAGACTTCAGCATCTTTAAAATGGTTAAGAATATTGAGGCTCAGACGAGGAAGGCCGCTTGGCCTTAAGCTTGCACCTCGTTTGTATCGTGTTAAAATCAGTAGTGGTGTTAATGGATGCGAAAACATACTAATGTCTACATGAGATCTCAATGCTTTCTAATAAAATATTTTAAAAACAATGATTTCTGTAAAGCATTTTGTCCAGCCGATGTTCATAGAAAATTATCACTTCACAGTATACCTTTAGATGTGTCAAGTGACCAGCTGAGTGAAACGCCCTAAAATATGTGGAATTGGGAATGAATGATTTTAATGCATCATTTTCCCTTTTTACAGAAAATACATGCTAATAATCAATACATTCAATCAATCAATCAATCAAAGCATTTGTATAGCGCACTACTCGCCCGGAGGGTCTCAAGGCGCTTGGGGGGGAGAGGTGGAGCCGCTACTGCTCGAACAGCCAGGTCTTGAGTTGCTTCCTGAAGGAGAGGTGGTCTTGGGTCAGGCGGAGGTGGATGGGGAGGGAGTTCCATGTCTTGGCCGCCAGGTAGGAGAAGGATCTTCCTCCCGTTGTAGCTCTTCGGATGCGGAAGTCCAGTCGGCTGGTGACGAGCGCCTGGGTGACCGTCTTCCTGGTTTCGGTGGGGATCCACCGGAAGATCTTCCGTAGCATGCGTAGGATGTTGAAGCATGACGAGGAGACGGCGTTGACTTGTCTGGTCATCGAGAGGGAGGATGAAGCCCAGGTTGCGTGCGTGGTCCGTTGGTTTGGGTGCGCTGCCCAGGGCAGGGGGCCACCAGGAGTCGTCCCAGGCGGAGGGTGATGATCCCAGGATGAGGACTTCCGTCTTATCTGAGTTCAGTTTCAGGCGGCTGTTCATCATCCACTCGGCTACGTCTTTCATCCCTTCATGTAGTTTGGTTCTGGCGGTTGCGGGGTCATTGGTGAGGGAGAGGATCAGCTGGGTGTCGTCGGCGTAGGAGATGATGTTGAGGTTGTGTTGGCGTTCGATGGCCACGAGGGGGCTCATGTAGATGTTGAGCAGCGTGGGGCTGAGCGATGATCCTTGCGGTACGCCGCAGATGACTTCGGTGGCCTCTGATCTGAACGGGAGGAGGCGGACTCTCTGGGTTCTACCAGCGAGGAAGGAGATGATCCACTCCAGTGCCTTCTCCTGGATTCCGATGTTGCTGAGGCGCTGCACCAGGGTGTGGTGGCAGACCGTGTTGAACGCTGCGGAGTGGTCCAGGAGGATGACTGCCGCTGTTTCCTCGTTGTCGAGCAGGGCTCGGATGTCGTTGGTGGCTGCGATGAGGGCGGTCTCGGTGCTGTGGTTGGCTCTGAAACCGGACTGCGAGTGGTCGAGGGATCCATTCGTCTCGAGGAAGGCGGCCAGCTGTCTGTTGACGGTCTTCTCGATGACTTTGGCAGGAAAAGGAAGGAGCGAGATGGGGCGGTAGTTTTTGAGGTCGGTGGGGTCCGCTGATGGTTTCTTCAGTAGGGCACTGAGTTCGGCGTGCTTCCAGCTCTCTGGGAAGGTGGTGGTGTCAAAGGAGGCGTTGATGATGTCCCGGCGATGGGGTGCGATGATGGAGTCGGCCTTGTTGAAGACGTGGTGAGGGCAGGGGTCGGTTGGTGATCCGGAGTGGATGGAGTTCATCGTGCGGATGGTGTCTTCGGTGTTGATCGGGGTCCAGGCGCGGAGGGTAGTGGTGGGGGGTGTTGGTGTGGTCGTAGGGTGCGTCGGCTGTGTGCTGAAACTGTTGTGTATATCTGCGATCTTGCTGTGGAAGAACGAGGCGAGCGAGTCGCAGAGGTCTTGTGATGGGGTGATGTCGTTGTTTCCGGCGCTAGGGTTCGATAGCTCTTTGACGATGTTGAAGAGTTCCTTGCTGTTGTGGGCGTTGTTGTCTAGTCGTTCCTTGAATGCGGTTTTCTTGGTGGTGTGGATCAGCTGGTGGTGTTTTCGGGTGGCGTGTTTGAGGGTGGTCATGTTGTCTGTTGTCGGGTCTCTGCGCCAGGCTTTCTCGAGGGCTCGGCAGTTCTTCTTGGAGCTCTTGAGTTCGTTGGTGAACCAGGATGCTTTCTTGTTGCCGGGTCTGATGACATTCTTAAAGTGTGCATTAAAAAAACAGAAGAGGGCCTCCTGGTGGGATTCCATGGTTAGGAAACAAAAGGAAAACCTTTGGTAAATGTGACTAAGAGTAGTGACAATTATCAAGCAGCATCAAAACTTCGTTTGATGTGCGAAAAAAACACCTTTTATAGTCAGAACATTCTTTTAACTCAGTCCTTAACCTATTGGTCCTTTTCTGCGCTCGATGTCGTTATGAAAGAAATGTGGGTGAGATTTATCTTGTACTAAAAAAAAATCCTCATTATTATTTTGACCCAGATTCAGAAATGAGCATTTCAGCTTCACACAGAACACGACTACTCCTGGTTGTTCAAAGTGTAGAAATGTCAGAGAAGATAAGTTATGTTATGTTATGTTATTTCAATTTGTAGAGCGCACGTTTACCCGTAGGTTTCTTGGCGCTATGGACGGGCGAGGAGGTCTGCACTGACGGCTAGTTCTGGAATAGCCAGGTTTTCAAGCCTTTCCAAAAGCCGATAAGTGAGGAAGAATTTCTGAGCTCAAGAGGGAGCGAGTTCCAAAGTTTGGAGGTGTAAAAATGAAAGCTACGCCCACCCCATTGCACAGTGCGGGTTATTGGCACCTGGAGAAGTTTAGAGCCCGAGGACCGAAGATTCCTGGTGGGTTTGTACCAGGAAAACAGATTTTGAAAAAAGATCGTCCCTTTGTTGTTGAGGGCCATATAGGCTATGGACAGAGCCTTGAATTTAATCCGTTGCTCCACCGGAAGCCAGTGCAACTTCCGGATTTCGGCGGCTACTGAGTGGGTTCTGGGGATATTGAGAAGCAGTCTAGCGGCCGAGTTCTGCACACTTTGGAGTTTTTTAAGACATTGTTTTTGGGCGTTTCCTAATAATCCATTGCAATAGTCCAATTTGGACTGGATCAAAGCTGTAACAACAGTTTTTCTGGCATCTACTGGAATGTATGGGAGAATTTTTCAGATTTTTTTAATAAGAAAGTGGCTTGCTGACACAATAGCATTGGTGTGATGAATTAAAGTAAGTTTAGGGTCAAGCCACACCCCCAAGTTCTTAACTTTTTCCGCCGGTCTAGGGGGTTCACCCATCTCTACTGGCCACCAAAGGTTGCCACAACATGGTTGAACATTGCCAAAAGTCAAGATCTCTGTTTTAGAGGAGTTTAATTTGAGGCAATGGGTGTTCATCCAGCGATTGACCGTACGCATGCAAGTTTGAAACTGTGCAGCGGGAGATGATTCTTTTTTTTTGTATTGTTATGGCAATCTGAGTGTCGTCAGCATAGGACGTGATGCAGAACCCAAAGTTCTGAATTAGTGGGGCCAGCTCTGAGACATACACATTAAAATGTGACGGGCTCAGGGACGAGCCCTGAGGCACTCCACACGGGAGGGTGTATGTGTCCGATTGGTAGGCATCCAACTCAACCATGAGTCTTCTATATTTGAGGAAGGAGGATAACAGAGCCAATGCTGTGCCCCCGATCCCAATACTCTCGAGCCGCTCATGCAAGAGGGAATGGTCAACCGTATCAAATGCGGCTGACAGATCGAGGAGCATGAGCATGGCTGTGCCGCCCCGATCCATCGCCATCCTGATCTCTTCTGTAGCTTTAATCAGTGCTGTCTCCGTACTATGCTCCAGGCGAAAGCCAAACTGAGATGGATCCAGCAGGTTGTTGTCATTAATGAATTGATTCAATTGAGAATTCATATTTTTATCAATTATTTTGGCTGGAAGAGGAAGCCTGGCAATAGGGCGGTAATTATTAGGGTCAGAGGGGTCCAGTGAGGGTTTCTGGAGCAATGGGAAGATGGAGGTATCTTTCCAGATTGAAGGAAAACAGCCAGTCCTGAACATAGAATTAAAAATATCTGTGAGACCTGGGCTAACCACGTCGCCGATTTCTTTGAGAATTATCGGCGGGCAGGGATCAAAGGGGGATCCGGATTTGGAATCTTGGATGTATCTGGCTACGGTCTCAACAGAGACGGGAGAAAAGGCAAGCAGAGTGTTGGTATTATGCTCACTGCAAGAGGAATCTGTAGAAGGTAGAGGGGTGGAGTTCTGAAAACTATTGAAGATGTTCAACACTTTAGTCTTAAAGGCTGCTGCAATATTATCGCAAAGCTCTTGGTCACACTTAATTGCTGGACCTTTTAACGAAGTGAGTATGTTCACCACTCGGAAGAGTTCCTTAGAAGAGTTTTTTGCTTCCTTGATTTGTCTGGTATAAAAATCCTTTTTGCTAGCTATTAAGTGATCTTTACAATGTGATAGTGCTGTTATCTAAGCAGATTTCAGGGTGGGGCAATACTTTGTGCGCCAGCATCCTTCTAATTGCCTGCAGCGCTGTTTTTCTTGCCGAAGATCTGCAGAAAACCAGGGAGCTGAGTGATTTTGCCTATTTTCTGAAATTTTCTTTATAGGGATGGTAGTGTTAAATGCGTCGTTAAGCCATTTGGAGTATTTTGGGGCTGAAACTTCAGGGGACCCTAGGAGTGGGGGACAGGACTTTTCTAACAGGGAGCGAAGGGCTTGGTTATCCATAGGATCCCATTTTCTTTTGGTAGTAGTGGCGGTCTTTGGTACCTTGGACGATCCCAGGGGGGTAAGAGGAAATGCAAATTTAATCAATGCGTGGTCAGACCACGTTAGAGCCAGCGTTTTCATAGGCGTGAGGTTATTAACACATGAAAAGAAACCATCTAAGGTATGGCCAGCCTCTTGGGTGGGGGTCTGAATTTTTTGTGAGAGACCTACTGTTTCCAGGGTCTCTAGTAGTGCTTCCGTCTCCCTGTTGGCTGTGTCCTCGAGATAGAAGTTAAAGTCTCCGAGGAAGGTGAATTAATCGTTTTGTAGACTGGATTCTAAGAGACTGTCGATGTTGGAGATAAAGTGGCTCCTGAATCAGGGAGGCCGATATAGAAGGATACCTTTGAAGGTTTGTTTAGTGTTCAGTTCAATAATGAAGAGTAAGGACTCATAAAGAGATGTAGAAGTCGGGTAAAACCTAACTGGGAAGTGGTCCCTAAGTATAATCGCCACTCCTCCTCCGCGTTTGAGAGGCCTGTCAACCCTTATTGCCTGGTAACCTGTCGTAGCTGCAGTAACAAAATCAGGGCCAGATGCAGCATCAGCCCATGTCTCGGTCAGGCACAGTACATCCAGATCATGATCGATAATGAGTTGGGATATTTCGTATTTGTGTTTAGCTAATGATCTGACATTTACTAGGCCTCCCTTCAAGGTAGAACTCGTCCCAGAGGGGTGGGGTAATTGCTGTTCCCGAGGGGCTGGGCTGTCTGAAATGCCCTGGTTTTCAAAGGTTCTCGGAGGGAGAAGCCACAGGTGCAGGCTGTATATGGATTGCCTGGTATCAGTTTACAACAGTTGGGGGTTGCTGTGTTAAGACAACGGAGAGCTGTAGAGTCGTAGTGCAGGGTACTTGGTATGGAAGGGGCAGGGGTTTTGGCACTAGGCACGGGCCGGGCGCGGACGAGCGCAGACGGGCTTGCTTTTGGCGCGCGTCCGCTGGGCGAAGCTGCCATTGCCGTTGTTTATGTGGCCCGTCCCCCCTCTAGCCCGGAAGTGAAACACACCTGGCGCTCCCTCCACATCAATCGGGTAAAACCTGTGGTGGACCGGAGAGCGCGAAGCAGCAAAGGGCGTCAGAGAAGGGAACGTGTGCAAAGAGCAAAAAACGTGACAGGTACAGGACAAGCACCAATCTTTTTTTTCTTTCCTAAAAATGTTTAAAACACAGCGATTTAAAAAGATTCAAAGTGCAAGTAGCAGCATAAACGGAATGGGAGCAGAGGTGAACGTTCTCTTACCCCGCTCGTCCAATGCGCGAAGCTGCCATTGCCGTCGTTTATGTGGCCCGTCCCCCCTCTAGCCCGGAAATGAAACACACCTGGCGCTCCCTCCACATCAATCGGGTAAAACCCGTGGTGGACCGGGGAGCGCAAGGCAGCAAAGGGCGTCAGAGAAGGGAACGTGTGCAAAGAGCAAAAAACGTGACAGGTACAGGACTAGCAGCAATCTTTTTTTTCTTTCCTAAAAATGTTTAAAACACAGCGATTGAAAAAAGATTCAAAGTGCAAGCAGCAGCATAAACGGAATGGGAGCAGAGGTGAAAGTGCTCTTACCCCGCGCGTCCCAAGTCACCAATGAAGAAGATTAGCTGTAACATCAGTACCAAGGTCAGTGCCAACTCTTACCGCATATAGCACCAGTCGAGGACGCAGCAGTATTAGAGAAGGCAGGGTCGCCTCCATCACTATCAGCATCAACAATGGTTGATTATATGAATCCTTACTCCACCTGGAGGCATATACCCTACTTAAGCTGTCTAAGTGACAAAATGTCCCCAGTCCAAGCTCCCCAAGTCGCATCAGTGTGGCCTTGAGGTAGCCATAGTCACTGTCACCATCAGCAAAGTACCCCAACCACAAATACCACAACAGACACAAAGGTCACCATCCGCTGGGATATTATTATTTGCAGCGCTATCTTAATCACCCGCTGTAGTATTCCCCTGCCGTCCGCAAGATATCTTTGTCACTTTATGATATGCCACCACATGTGGGATCATCTATTTTTTATTTATTCTTTTTATATTAGTTCTGCACAAAAAGGGAATTGGGGCCCTTTATGCAAAACAATTAAACAGAATACATTTGAACGTTAGGAAACTGTGAGAATTATTTATGGCTACATTAGATGAAAGTAGTTCAAATGAATGGGCTAGTGATTGGGTCAGGAAGGAGTTTAGGGTTAATGTCTGGATATGTTGAGGGTTAAGAGTTATTTTGGCGTATGGTGTACTTGTAGATTTTAAGATAAGGTGCTCAAGAAAGAGTTATCCTATGTAAAGGTTAGGTTTAAGACTGGGATGCGTTTTATGAATAGGTTAAGAGACTGCTTTTGGGTTTAGTTCGTTTTAGAGGTTGGGCTCGGCTTAGGTATCAGAGGGGATGTTATGGTTAGATGAGGAGTAATGGTTTGCATTAGGAATGGCGTAGTAGTGAGCGTTTGGATAAATGTCGAGGTTATCAGAAAGTTAAGCGGTTGGGTAAGGATTAAGGTTAATGCAATGGAAAGTGTAAGTCATAATGAAAATGGAAAGTGCAAGAGAATGATGGCACCGGTTTACGGCCACAGGGAGGTCCCACTGAAAAATGCTAGAAAGAACAACGTTCAGGGGGGAAACATTTAGTGTTTCAACTCTTTCCGTTGCACAGTGGTTCTTTGTGTTTACGGCTCTTCTTCAACTATATGCTTCACTTTATCCTTTTGCTGCTCTTTATTCCTCCTTGCTGTTCTTAGCCTTTTACAGCCCTATCTATTCCAGACAACAGCCACAGTCCCTTGCAGGTGAACCACAAAAATAAAAATCAGCAAATTAAACTTTGCTTACCCCTGGGTAGCTTGACATATATAGCAGTCAGGCTTAACTTAGAGGCAATGTGTAAAATATTTATACAGCACACAAACAGTGATGAAGTGAAAACACAGAGCAAGAAAAATCCCTGACCAATTAAAAAAAATAGAGTACATTTTAATAAATGATGTGACACCAAAATGACAAAATCCACATAGTAAAACCGGAGTCATGAATTTGTAACGTTTTAAGTGAAAACTTGTGCCTAAAAGATCAAAGTGCCAACCGCGGACATCTACTCGCACAAGCCTGGGTTAAAGTCAAAAAATATGGCAGACCGCAATGGAGCGCGGGTAGGATACAAGAAGTGGATTGCCCCAATCAGCAATTACCTTCAAACTTAAAGGAAATATTGAGAAAAATATTCTGAGAAGGCAAAGTTCTGTGGGGCAAGGCTGCAGGAGATGTGGAGAGAGTGTCATCGCCGCAAAGCCTTGGGTCGAAGCAGCGATAAGATTTCTACATTCAGACTTAGTCTGTTTTTTGTAAGTCGAAAATCTCCAGCGGGACGAGGGCAGAGGGCTGCAGCCAAACACAGTTCCACATAGTCCGATACCCCTTCGGCAAAGGCCCACTGCATGGGATTTCCTGCTGCAGAGAATAACGTAGCTTGAGGAGCCAGAATGCCAATCAGACCGTGTAATAGGAATGTCCCTTCCCACTCCGGATTTTCTCTTTCATGATGGAGTCCCTGGTGGCTAAGATCCAATCCAACCCCCCAATACGTGGCGTCATAGTCAATTGTAGGGAGTATAAGTTGGCTCTTTTTGCCGATTATATCATCTGTTTGATTACTGACCAGGACACTACTATCCTGGCATTTATGAGGGAGCTAGACTCCTGTTCTCAGGCATCAGGCTACAAGATTAACCTCTCCAAATTGTGGGGCATTCAGAGAGATATGTTGGCTATCTTCTACCTAGGATTTGTCTATCACCTCATACTAGAGACATTCACGCTAGCAAAATCCTTCCTCCTTACTTCCCTCTTTGAGCACCTCTAACTCTGGGGAAAGTTGTAGATCTCTTGGCTGGGCAGGCTTAACAGCCTGAAGATAAACTTTAAGCCTCATCTTTTATACTGCCTAAAGAACCTCCATCTGGTCAGTCCCCAAGTGACCCACTTACAGATTTGCACTAAAATGCTCAGCCTAGAGTAGCAAAACCATCCCTGAGCAAATCAGTAATGGAGGGTGGCTTGGGTTTCTGAGATGTTTCAACTTACATTGTAGATGCACAACTCCATCCTTCCTTTGATTGGAATTACAACCCCGATGGCAAACACTGGGACCAGGTGGAGCAGGCTTTTTGCCCCTCACCTATCGAGGCTATTATGGCTCCCAACCTCATTGCAATGCTTGCTTACTGGAGAGAGGTGCGACACCAAAGGGTATTTCCATGCTATCCACTCCAGTTAACGCTCCTAACACACAACCTGGATTTCCCTCCAGGTGAGGCTAATCCAGGCTCCTTTAATTGGCTACAGGATTGATATCCTGCACTATGTGATTTTTGTGACAATGGTGACCTCCGTTCATGGGGAGACTTGGCCACTAATTTCACATAGACCAAATGGGACACATGTAGGTTGATCCTGCCCAAAAAAATGTCTATGTCCTAGAATGGGAAAGGAACTTGGTATTGAGATTTCTGACGAGACATGAAGTGATACAGCAGTGAGCTGCTAAATCCTCAATTTGCATTACTTAACAGGACAATGCTTATAAGATACTAACTTGTTGGTACCTCACGCCCGTCAGACTTGCAAAGATGTTTGGGTGGCTCTGATCTATGTTGAAAGAGGTGTGGTGAACAAGGCACAGTTCTGAACACTTGGTGGTCCTGCCCACTGATCTGTTCTTTTTGGGTGGAGCTCCAAACCACAATACAGGCCATCACAAATGTTTTACTACAGCTTGAGCTATTTATGATCCTTTTGGGAGACCCTAGTCGAGATAGGCTTGTTCCTTCAATGGCCCCATAGGGATGGCAGTTTACCAATTTACTGTCGGAAGCACAATTGTGTGTGGCCCAGATAGCGAAACAGCCTCTGCCCCCCTCTCTGAATATGTGGTGGGAAAGATATGGTCAATTTATGCCATGCAAAAATTAACTGCCATTATGCAAGCTCAAGTGGCCAGGTTTGATATAAAATGGTGCCGCTTCACTACTTACATATGACACCTGCAACTTGCTGGAGGGCTCCACGTGACCATTTTTAAAACTCTAAGGATGTCTGATATTCAAATTGTGTCCCTATCTGACATTGAAAGGGGCTCATCAGGAACAAACCTACAATGTTTTTCTATATACGCCCTGCATGAGAATGTAATTCATAAGTGCTAACTGCCTTGGGCGGGGTGGCTCGAGTCATGCTTTACATTTCATGTCATTCACACTGCTTCATTTGGAAATGTACTGTGTGTCTTATTCCTTTTCTGAAAATGCTGAATAAAACTGTTTTACAAAACGTACCTGTCCTACCTTTTACATAGCATCCTGCCCTTAGAGCTACCTAGGGCCTACCTTAGGGGTGACCTGTGTTAAATTAAAGGAGAGTTGAAGGCTTGGCAAGTGGTTTTAAATGCCAAGTTGAAGTGGCAATAAACTGCGTCCACACGCCTTGCAATGGCAGGCCTGAGACAGTTTTGAAAGGCTACTTGTGTGAGTGGCATAATCAGTGCTGCAGGCCCACCAGTTACATTTAGATTATAAACCCTGTGCATATGGTACACCACTTTACAAAGGACCTATAAGTAAATAAAATATGCCAGTCAGGTTACCATGTTTAGGGGAGAACCACATGCACTTTCGCATTGGTCAGCAGTGGTAAAGTGCTCGGAGTCCGAAGCCCAACAAAAAGATACAGCAAAAAGTTTAGGTAAGCAGGCAAAAATCTGGAGGAAGACTACCCTAAAGATGACAAGTCTAAACCATGCCCCCCCTCCCCAACTGAATGTAAGGAGATGTACCCAACCTCTAGGGAGTTCTTATCACTAAGGTGGAAAACTGGACAGACATTCAGCATTGGCGTGATCTACTCATGGTCTGTGTTCAACCCTTTATTCCATACCCTGCAGGGAAATAGACCACCCCAACACATTTGGATTCTCAGCCCTCATTTGCATGAGCCACCTGAGGGGCTTGTGGTCAGTCTGAATCAGGAAGTGAGTGCCAAATAGGTATGACCTCAACTTCTTCAGTGCCAAGACCACAGCAAAAGCGTCTCTCTCTTTTTTTTTTTTTTAAACAGAATTTTATTGGTTTTACAAGTAAGCAACCCTACAAGGTGCATCAATCATACAAAAAGCACATTATTCACAGTAGCCGCAGCATTCGGCCATTGGAATTTCCTGGCTGGCTTCCTTTGTGTCAATGGTCCAAGGACTGAGTAATGTTAATCACAGTAGTAATGAAAGACGATCAGTGCCGCAGTTACAACTATTGTGCTACTACTCCCCTACCCATGGTCAATGCTCAGCAGATACCCTCAACTAAAGCCCCCCGCCCCTAATTCTCCCTCCCACCCCCCCCCACCTTCCCCCCAACAGCGTGCATGGTCAGGACTCTTGGGTGGGTGTGGTGGTCTGTCCCCCCTCCAAAGTAGTATTGTCTCTCAGTGTACATGGTTCTGCTGTTGTCTTTGGAGCAAAAGCTTCTCTCTAAATTGCACTCCACCACTGTTCCCTGGGAAGTAACTTCTTGAAGATGAAGGCTACAGGTTGGGCCAGGTCCTCCTCATTTAGCTGTCATAACACTGGCCCAATGCCATGTTCTGAGGCCTCTCTCTGAATGATAAACTCCTAGGAGTAGCCAGGGGCTCTGAGCACAGGGAGTGCGTATGTGCTTCAAGGAGTCAAATGCAGTTTGGCATGCCTCCATCCTAATCACATTTCTGGGCTGCTTCTTAGATGTCAGCTCTATAGAGGGGGCACCAGGGTGCCATATCCCTTGATACATCTCCTGTAGTACCCAGTGAGGTCAAAGAATGCTCTGACCTCAGTCTGAATTTTCAGGGGCTCCCAGGACGTGATAGTGTTTATCTTGGGCCGGAGATGCTGCACATTCCCCCTGCCCACCAGGTGTCCCAAGTAAACCACAGACCCCTGTCCTATCTGGCACTTACTAGCCTTGACAGTCTGACCTGCCTATTGCAGTTCCTAAAGCACTTCCTGGAAGTGAAAAAGGTAGTCCTTCCAGCTGCTACTGGAGACAGCTACATCATCCAGATAGGCATTGGAGATGGCCTCCATACCAGCAAGTTTCTGGTTCACCAACCTCTGAAAGGGGGCAGGGGCATTCTTAAGTCCAAAGGGCATCATTCTAAACTGGAGTATAGACAGCTGACCTCTCCTTGGCATCTTCTGTTTGGGCGATCTGCCGTTCCTTGATGTAAGATCAATGGTACTTAAGTACTGGGCAGCCCCTAACCTGTCAGTCCTCTCATCTGCCCCAGGAATGGGATGAGCATCAGTCTAAATCACAGAATTGATACCTCTATAATCCACACAGAACCTCAGTTCAGTTGTGGTGTCCGCTGGGGCAGCTTTTGGTACCAGAACCACAGGATTGGACGAGGGGCTACTGAAGGGTTCTATCATCCCTACTCCATCTTAGAGAATTCACTCTTGATGCTAGCCCTCGCCTTATCTGACACCCAATCAGATTTGTTCTTAACAGGGAGGTTGTCCCCTGTGTCCACATCATGGGTACACAGGTGGGTAGTCCCAGGAGTAAGGAAGAAAAAAAATCTGCTGTTAGGGAGTTAGAGTGGGGGAAAGGTTCGCTCCTTCCACAGACTCATCCTTCTCCTTGGAGTCTAAGAGGTCAGGGATTTGTTGATTCTCCTCTTTCTCCTCTCCATCTGTTACCAATAGCATGGTGATCTCAGACCTCTCAAAGTAAGGTTTAGGGCGATTAATGTGAAGCATCCTGTGGGATCTTAAGGTCCACCAGGTAGGTAGCCTTACTGTTCTTCTCAATCCCCCCATAGGGCCCAGTCCAATGGTCCTGGAGGGCCCTGGGCTCGTTCCATTACCCACACTTCCTGCGTAATTCCACAGTGGTAAAATGTTGGTCATACCACTCTTTCATCACAGCCTGACTGGCTGATAAGTTGTCAGAACCTTGCTAGCTTGCTTCCACAACTTAGCCATATGGCTTCTGAAGGCCAGCCAGCATGTAGCTCACTACATCCTGGGAAGTCTTCCTGGAAGCTTGCTCCCACCCTTCCTTCACCAGACTCAGTTGGACTCTAACAGAGTACCTGTACAGAAGCTCATGGGGGCTGAAGCCCCCTCCCTTCTGCAGTACTTCGCTGTAGGCAAACAACAAGCATGGTTAAGGGTTGTCCCACTTATTCCTTAGGGCCATCAGGTAGGCCACTAATCATTCCTTTCAGAGTCTTGCTGAACCTCTCAACAGGCCTATTGGTTTGTAGATGGTAAGGAGTGGAGAACATATGTTACTCCACATTCCTTCCACGTTGACTGCAGTTAAGCACACATGAACTCTGTGACCCTGACAGACACAACTTCCTTGAGGAAAGCCATTTGGGTAAAAATCCCCATCAGGGCCTTTGCCTCTGCAGATGCAGTCAAGGTCCTCCAGAGGCATGATCCACCAGAACCAGGATGAACATGTTGCCTGAAACAGTCTGGGGATCTATAGGCCCTGCATTGTTGATGCCCACCATTTCAAAGGGTGTGCCTATACGTGGCTGCAGGTTAAGGGGGGCTTTAAGCCTTTGCCCTATTTTCCCACTAGCTCCGCAGGTTACACAGGTCCTGCAGAATGCACATGAGGATCCTCGATCTTGAGCCAACAGAAATGTGGAACAAGCCTTGCAAAGGTCTTGTCTTGGCCCAATAGTTCCGGCAGGGGTATCTTGTGAGCCAGCTACAGTAGGCATTCCCTGTAGCATCGGGGGACCACCAAGGCCCTTGATATACCATTCACAGGAGCCTTAGGGGCTCACTGTGAAGGGGGTTGTCCTGCCAGTAAATGTGGTAACTCCCAGAAACAACACCTTTTGCTTAGGCTTCAACCATTTTCCTCATGCCCTCAAGGCTTGCACACTGCCTCTGTACCATACAGAACTCCTCCTTGGTGGTTCCTCCTTCCACATGCCATTGAGCAAGTGTAGGTAGGTCACCAAGGGAAGCACTGCCGTCCTCAGTGGGCTTCGGTGCGGCCACCGCCTCTGCTCCATCCACCTCACTAGAAAGACACTCAGGAGCTGGTTTAACATGCCCTTTGCCTTTATCCTTTTTAGCAGATGACTGGGCCATTGTTCCAGACTCCAGCCCTTTTAAACTCTCATCTTGGCCAGCCATGGCACAGATCCAATCAGGCAACCCCAACATCTCCGCATGAGCATTGAGCTCCACTTCTTTCCAGATAGTGTACTCAAGTGCATTACCCAACAAACAGCCCACATGCATGGTAGGGCTCTCAGAAACTTTCAGATCTGTACTGCTCTCCCCCACTTAAATATATACATGATAATGACCCTCTCTGTTGTCAGCCACCACAACATGGTCGTATGCATTACGAATCACCTTCTCTCGGGAAACGATCTGACTACTACTGTCACTCTGGCTCTTGTAGCCCTCAGAGCCTCAACACCTTGCCCATTGGTGGTGACCCATTGTCTATACTTTGTAGTATTTGAGGGCACATGGACTTTAGGAACTATCTCACTGTCACCCAGGGACACTATGGGCCATCTCACTAAACTCTCCCATTAACTGGGACAAATTACTCTCCCATAACTACACTAGCCACTCCTGGATTCTTCCCTTCAATGGGACGTGGTGCTCTTTTTGTATACTTGGGATCCCCCTTGTAGTGTCCATACTTGTAGCACACATAGCACTTAATGGGAATGGGCTGCTGACCTTTGTCAAGGTAAGTTTTCTTCTGGTGGCCAGATTGGGAATGAAAACCTGACCCTTTCCCCTGCAAGTTGCTTTAAGGGGCCTTTAGAGAACTCTGTCTTTTTATCGCCACCCCCCCTTTTGCTTCTGTTGGGAACCCTGATCACCCTTTTGGGAGTCCCTCCAGATGCCTTCTTGGACACTCTTGTGCTGACCCAAATGTTTACCTCCTCAGCAAGTTTCCCGGGGTCATTTAACTAGCTATCAACCAGTGTTGACGTGGCTCTCCAAAATAAATATCAAGCATGTGCTCCTTCAAAAGCAAATTTTACAGCCCAGAATAATCATCAACCTTGCTGTCCCTCACCCAACCCTTCAGTGCCTTGCTGGCATAATCCAAGAAATCCACCCATGTCTGTGAAGAGATCTTGTGGATGCCCCTGCACCTGAGCCTATAACTCTCATGGGTCAGTCCAAACTTAATGACTACGATTGGCTTCATTGCAGTGTAGCATGTCTGGTCCTCTAGTGTAAGGAGTGCATCCCTCCCCATCGTGGGCATATACCTCCACAAATTACCACCACAGAACTCTTCTGGGACCTTGTGCTCTCTCAGAGTCACTTTATACGCTCCAAACCATTTATCCATGTCACCCCTCACCACATAACTGGGCACCAAATATTTTGGGATCCTGACTCTGGTCTTACCACGGCCACTATAGATATGTTATCACCTTTGACACCTCTATGTCCAGCTATCTAAGGTTGAGCTTATGGGTACGTTTCCTATCCTCCATGGCATGCCCCCTTTCTTCACAAGCCTGCTCCAACTTGGAAGCGCTAACTTTAATTTTCTTTCCTCTTTCTACCTGCCAGCTCCTCTGTGGATATGTTTTTTGAAGAGACTCTGCTTCCTATTCTGGTAACCACTACTGCACCTGGTAATTTGTTAGATCTTCCACAAGCAGTTCCAGAGCCATTTCCGACTCCAGATTCAGGTCACCCTCCTCCTCAGGGACCTCCTGCTCCTTCTCTGGGGTATAATTTCTGGCATTCTGGATCTTATCCCAGGCCCCCAAGTTTTTCTGTAGCTGCACGTTCCTGGTGAAGTTCCTTGTAGAAACTTGGAAGTTCTTGCAGAAATCTTTCAGCTGCTGCACAGTGTAGCATTCTAACCTGGCCAGCTCAGTTTCAATTCCTCCAGGTGCAGGTGCGGCTTCTCCAGAGAGACATAATTTTGCAGAAAAATCAAAAACGCCAATCATGGAGAATTGAAAAAGGCTTGAATTTGTGTTAGGTATAGAGTTGTAGTGAACACTGAGTTACCATTTGGTATTGCACAAATACAAGACCTATCCTCACCTCTGATAACCAATGTTAGAAATTGTGGCCTCATTTACAAGCCCATTGCGCAACCAGTGCATCACTTTTTTTGAACTACCACTGGTGTAGTGTGCCTGCCCATATTTACAAGGCCACGTAAAGTCATCCTGCAGGACTTTTCATGGCCTTGGAAATATGAGCCCCTTTCCCGCATTACTCTGAGTGAAAGTGGTGTTCCATGGGTGTTGCTGTGGGTTTTTCCATGCTACATCCATGGAACCTGACACATTCCCAGATTTATAAATTGCTGTACACCTGGGAATGCATCAGAACCCTACTCCTTGAGTGGCACAAAGATGGGAAATACTATTATTTCTCATCATTTTTTCCTCTTTCTATACATGAAACATTCTGCAGCATGCATAAAAAGAGGAAAAATCCATCAATTATTGTTTTTGTGCAGGAAGGTGCCCTTCCAGCACAAAAACGGTCATCCCGCAACGTAGGCACCCTTGCAACATGACGCAATAGTGCCTATGCTGGCGCATGGCAGACAATTGTGCGCCAGCTAGGGGAAGGCACATGGATGCATTATATTTTTGTTAATACAACACATCCCGGGGCTCTATGGACCAAATTACGATGATCCACAATTTTATCACTCTTTACACTGTAGGATTATGCAATATTCTCACTTACCAATACTGAGGGGAGGTGATTTTAATTGCATTCAGGACCCCAATTTAGATCGCTCAAAGAAGGCACCAAGATCCCTCTCGCGAGCGGCACAAGCGATAGCTTCCATTGTGCATGCTGTGGGAATGTGTGATGTCTGGCGCTATTTTACACCCTTGGGCAGAGGGTATACTCATTACTCAGCTGCTCGTGACATTCACACAAGAATAGATTATTGGCTTGCCTCTCTCTCACTTCTCCCACCAATTAGAGACTGTCAAAATATGGCTAGAACCTTGTTAGATCACTCCCCAGTTTGTCTAACCCTAGAACTCCAGATGGCTGATTCACCTAGGCATGCATGGCGATTCCCACAGTATTCCCTATTGGACTCAGTTTTCTGGGCGGAAGTGGGCATAGCCATAGACGAGTTCTTTCTTATAAACGTAGGTAGCGTTGCTACGATAGGTGCTGTGTGGCAAACATTTAAACCTTATATACGGGGGATAACAATCTCCAAGCATGCGACTCTCCCAAGTTACCAATACAATGGTGCGATTGGTTGCCACACAAAAGAGACAGAGCGATATTGAATATTTCAGCAAAGTTACAAATTTTTTGCATGGGGGACCTGTTCACGGAGGGGGTCGTTAAAACGTGGGAACAGGCATCTGCGACTACGGCAGGAGTGACTGCACTTGATAAATTTCAATATCATGGATTCTGCTTTGCCTATTAGGTTCAGATATGAATACACTGGTTGGGATGCCATCCCTTACATACCTTTTACAAACACAAACACAAACTCCGCAACATGGAATAACTACATTATACTCCCTATTTCGTTCACAGTGCACAGAACCAAAAAGAATTTCAATTAGACTGGGAGTAGGAACTTGTCATAGAAATTACTGAGGTAGCGCTTTTTTGGAGGTCCGAACCAAACCTTGACAGAATCGCTAGGAGGCGCATACATCCAGGACGCATCCCCTGCTGAGTGTGGCGCTTTTTTGGAGGTCCGAACCAAACCTTGACAGAATCCCTACCTGGCAGCCGCTTTCCCGCTGTGCCCCCGACGCCCGCTGCTGCACCGCTACGACCCCTGGTGCGGCCGCCGTGTGGTGTACGGGCTCAGTGGGACTTCAATCCCCATAATGCAAAGCGGCCGGAAGCCGCGAAAGGACAGAAACACGCTAGGAGGCGCATAAATCCAAGACGCATCCCCTGCTGAGTGTAGCGCTTTTTTGGAGGTCTGAACCAAACCTTGACAGAATCCCTACCTGGCAGCCGCTTTCCCGCTGTGCCCCCAACGCCCGCTGCTGCACCGCTACGACCCCTGGTGCGGCCGCCGTGTGGTGTACGGGCTCAGTGGGACTTCAATCCCCATAATTCAAAGCGGCTGGAAGCCGCGAAAGGACGGAAACGCGCTAGGAGGCGCATAAATCCAAGACGCATCCCCTGCTGAGTGTGGCACTTTTTTGGAGGTCCGAACCAAACCTTGACAAAATCCCTATCTGGCAGCCGCTTTCCCGCTGTGCCCCCGACGCCCGCTGCTGCACCGCTACGACGCCTGGTGCGGCCGCCATGTGGTGTACGGGCTCAGTGGGACTTCAATACCCATAATTCAAAGCGGACAGATGCCGCGAAAGGACAGAAACGCGCTAGGAGGCGCATAAATCCAGGACGCATCCCTGCCTCGCGGGACGCCGGGAGAAGCCCGGGCAAAGGGTGGCCGTCTGTGGCCGTCAGGGGCTGCAGGAGGCTGGGCTGGGCCCTCCCTCTAACTGTTTTTGCTCTGGACCTCATCTTCCAGCTGGGACTACGTGACAGTAAGCTGTGTTCTGTTTGCTCCTTACTTGCTGCTTGGTTTACTTCATAGCCACTGGGCTCATTCCATATCTGTATATGACCGGACCTTATTAGAATACTGTCCATACTGCTATCGATCTGAGGACTCAGGATGTCTACAGGTGTTCGAACTCTTTACCCTCTATTGTAGGGGTTTCTATACTTGGACCTTTAGATAAGTATTTCGCTAGGGCTACTAGAGAAATAGATAAAGAGATTATATTGGCTGAGAAACGTGCGGAGCGCCGTTTCTCCATCGAACTCTTAAAAAATAAGCCATTAATCTCGTCACAGAAGGTTGCACCCACTACACAATCACATAACAACATGTCAGCGGATGCAGACGCAGAGCTGTTTAACACTGAAAATATCCCAATCATTTTTCAAGACAGGTCATCACCTTTACCTGCTACTGAAATAACTAATCATCTTACTATTAATGGGTCGCTTGCTACTTCAAACTCCTTAATAGATTTAAACTCTCCTATACTTTTAGACACAGTCTCTCGGCCTAACAGAAATGCATCATCTCCTGTTCCCAACTCTCCAGTAGAGGCTGTAGTATCCATGGAGACACAACAGCCGATAGCAGTCTGTGTAGCTAAAGATAAATTACAAACTAAGAAGCACCTGGGAGTACATCGTTCTCCACCTAAGAAAAGAAGGAGAAAGGGAGGGGCCAGAAAAGGGGAAAAAATCTCATGTATTCTTTCACCTCCTCTGGATTTAACAAATAAGACACCTAAGGAGCTAGGGAAGGATGTATTAATAGGGCCTCCAACAATAATAACTCCGTTTTCAGAAGCCTTACCAAATAAAGGGACAATGGAGGCCATTGAATGCCTTCTAAAAAGTCTCCTACTTCCACTCATAGAGAGAGTCAAAAGGTTGGGGGAAATAATGGATTGTATTCTGGCAGCCTCCAACTTAAGTGAAAACCCTAAACCAACCAACCCTAGGGAAATCTGCTCAACAATTAAACAACCTATACAGAAACCATCTAGGCCACAAATGGACACACCTGTATCTAAAAATACGCTTGTGCACACTAAGTCTACTAAATCGGTGGCCACGCAAGATACACACAAAGAGAAGGTTAAACCAGGTCCCCAGAAAGTTCCTCCTATTAGAAATGCCCCTCTAACGAGGGCAACTATAACGAATAGAGAAAAATCCAACTTCAGAAACATCGTAGACTTACCCCCAGAATCATCCAACTACGTCATTATCTTAACCGGAGTCCCGGTCGTGCCAGTAGGAAACACAAAATCTAATACAAGCCTTAAAAATAAAGTTATCTACTGGCTGCATAACAATAGACCTCTCCCACCACATCTAAATGGAGATATAGTAGCTGTAAGACTGTGCAACTGGGTTGGCCCTCGTCCTAAAGACATTGAGGGCAATGTGGTGATAGTAAATTTTAGGGATCACAGGGTGGTCACGCACATCAGTGATTGGTTTCTAGGGAAAAGTGAGGGTGGCGTATCATCTCGTAATTTGAGCTATTTTTACCCTGAAGCTCTGATGATGCCCCCTAATCACCCTCCAATCCTTCACAGCTTTGATTTTCCACACACTCCCTATTGTATCCCAGATTCTATCGCCCCCAGACAGTATACCAACAATTTTCCCCCTTTTTTTCCACCTCAACGCCCAAACAGGTACTTTCTTCCTTTTGGTAATAATCACCACCCCATAAATCCAAATGAGTACTGGAATATCCCACTACACAACTTATTCAAACCGCTCTCTGGCTTAGGCGTAAATGAATGACTCATTCCACCTACTTTTTACGTGGGAATCACCCGAGAGTGCACGATTAATTATAACACACCAAATGAATTTTTTATTGTTACTCCTACTTCTATGAGTAGATCGCCTGAGCCAGTACAAGATATGAGGGGGATGCACTGTGTAGCAAAATTAGATCTGAATGTGAGTTTAGGAATTGGCAACGCGACCTCGAGTCTAAGGAAACTGCAGGACATGGTGATTTGTTTACCTCAGCAAGAAGAAAATAATGATTGTATTGTGGGGGGAAGTTTGTCATGTAATAGTATGGCTATATTGTCTTCCTCTGCTAATCTTAACATTGGAAATCCTCCAAGTCCGCCTGAAAAACATCCGGAAGTTAACTTGGGGGGAAATGCTGGGACCCATGACACTCATGATATGGTACCATCCCTTGAAATATGTGTTTCCAAAGATTGGGGGGAAAAAGAGGTTGTGTCAAATCATCCCACCTATACCTCTTTATTCCCCAAATTTGGTACTTAACTGGAATGTGGCCGGTCTTGCAACAAAAATTGGCTCCCAATCTTGGCTGGACCTAGTGAACAGTTACTCCATTTTATGTTTCCAGGAAACTTGGGCATTAAGTCCAGTGCACCATTTAGGGTATCAGACCTTTCATGTACCAGCTTTGGCGAGCAACCAGGGAAGAAACAAGGGTGGTCTATGTACCTATATTAACATTGCCAGTGGATTAACTGTGTTGAAACACATTCCTACAGAATCCTATCAGATTGTTGTGATTGGGTGGGGTAGTTCTTTTAACCTCATTTTGGTAAATTTCTACAATAACCTGGCGCCAGAAGTTCTGAAACAAACTTTAAATGAATTAACTCATACAATTGTCACACTAAAAAAAGCTATAGGCAGGGAGTGCATGCTCGCCTGGCTGGGTGATTTCAATTGTAATATTTGTCAGTATGGCCCAAAGGGAATTTGTGGTTTTGATTTTGCTATGGATGATACCATGAACCACTTTATTCATTCTAAAACAGGGGATATTTTAAACAATTTTCTTTTTTATTTTAACTTGGATTATGTAAATGACTTATGCTCACCGTCTGTGCCTTTTCGTCCAACTTACGTTGGAAGAGGCTCAAACACTGTGATTGATTTTACCTTGTTTTCTAAATCACATGCTTATTTACTCTCATCATGGAAAACTCTGGATGATATTTATGGCGATCATTATGCAATAGTATTTAATATAAATAAGCTTATAGTCAAGCAGGCAATTAGGGAAAAAAGTCTTATCTATCAACAACCTATTTTCGTTGGATGCCCCAACGGTTACACTCTTAAATGGGATAAGGTGGTTCCTGAGGTTTTACTTGACACTTTATTTTCTAAAAGAAAGTTATAGATTACCACCTGCCTATCTCCTTTAGAAGATCCTCCAAAAATCTTGGACTCTTTTTCTATGATATAAGAGTCACTTAAACTTTTATTATCCCGTCAGTTTAAACCAGGTCCTAATAAACCCAAAGGTTGGTTTGATAAGAACTGTACTTCTGCATTAAAATCCCTAAAAAAGGCCTTGCATGCCATTCCTAGATCCCTGAAGGAAATTAGACAAGCGAGACACCAATATCGCGCTGCGATTAAGAGTAGGGAATTTTTTTTTAAACAAGAGGCTTGGGAAGCCTTAATTTTTTCTTCTAAAAATAAAGATCCAGCTGCCTTCTGGAAGGCTGTTAACACACCTTTTGTAAGAGGAAATCAACCGGTGATGCTGGATACAGCAATAAATGGGGATACTTGGGTTGCCCATTTTCAGAATCTGTATGGCAACTCTGACCCCCCCTATTCATCTACCACGGGCAATATTACACCTCCCTACAAAAGTGGATCTTCCGTGAGTAATCTCCCGTTGGACATTGTTTTTACTTGCGAGGAGATGATTCTGGCCATAAGAGAAAGCCCATCTGGTAAGGCACCGGGCCCTGATGCAATACCAATTAACGTATTTAAAGCTGAAATTGATCTCTGGGCCCCCTTGTTAACTATAGGGATGAATTGTGCTAATACCCATGGACTAATACCAACGTGGTCAGAAGCGATAGTAGTCCCCATATTTAAAAAGGGGGACAGGCATGAACCATCCTGCTATCGCCCAATTTCTCTTATTGATGCCTTAATGAAGTTAGCAAGACTTATTATTTTAAAACGCGTTCAAAAATGGATCGAGGAGGCCAACATCCTTTCGATCTTTCAATATGGATTTAGACAAGGCATGGGGACGGTGGAGCAGAGTCTTAATTTATATTTTTTAATTTCCAAATACATCGAAGCCAAAAAGGGGAACCTTTTTATAACTTTTACTGACTTGAGTTCAGCCTTCTATTGTGTTGATCACAATCAGTTATGGGCCACGTTAAAGGATCTTGGTCTGGGCCCTTCAATCCTTAATTTCATCAAGGAAATATATAGGAATGCAGGAGCAAGGGTGCGTTTTGGTCAACGAGGGGAGTGCTCGCCAAGATTTTCTATCAAGAGGGGGGTGAGACAGGGGTGCATTTTAGCCCCCCTACTCTTCTCCCTCTATATAAATGCGATCGGCGACCATCTTAAGAACTTTCAATATGATTACCCCTTAGTCCAGGGCTGCCCCGTTCCCATCCTTTTATATGCGGACAATGCCGCGATTATGTCCCAGACCAGCTTGGGCTTACAAAGGGCAGTCTCAAAGTTCACACTTTTTATGAGGGAAAAGGGACTTAAGGTTAATATCTCAAAATCCTTTTCCATGTCCTGCAGACAAGGAACAAAGAAAATACCCTGTCCCATTTCTATAGAAGGTAGAAAGATTGAGACAATAGATCATTTTCCCTATCTTGGAATCTCTTTTCACAGGAAATGCTCCTGGCAAACAGCAATTAAAGCCAGAAGATTAGCATTTTCTAAAGCAATTGGAGCACTGCAGAATTTTGCCATTAAAATTGGGGGCAGACCCGTTAAGGAGTTGATTGTTATTTATAAGGCAAAATGTGTTGCCACGGCCACCTATGGTTCTGGTATCTGGGGGATTGATTCTTCAGTTATTATTCAACAGGCTGAGAATCGCTTCCTCAGATACCTCCTGGGGGTCCCTAAATCAACACCTAACTATTTTATACACATAGAACTGGGCCTCCCCTATATTTCCGACATCATATTGACTGAGCCCATTCTGTTATGGCATAAGCTATGGCTAACTCCTGAGACAGTCTTTAATCGTAACACCATATCTGACTGCTTACTACTTGATGGTGTAAAACGTATTAAATGGCTGTCTGCGGTGGAAAAAATGTTGAATGATATTGGCCACCCTGAGTTTTTAAAAAAATCCATCTAGTATGGAAACAATATCAAGGAAAGTGTTACGCAAAACGGCTATGGACCATCTAGCGAATAAACGATGGACCACTGAAAAACTGAAAAAATCAGTCCTAGCCTATCAACAAATTACAATGGAACAGGGCCTGCAATTGTACCTTGTTAGTGACACTAATTCCTATGCCAGAACGCTCCTTTCAAGGTTTAGATTGGGTTCTTTTTTTCGTTTAATTACATTTCCAAATTGTAATGACTGGTCGAGAGAATTGTCGCCTTGCCCCTGTGACGATCTTGCCCCTCAATCTAACCTGCACTGTACTTTATTTTGTAAGTTTTATCAGGTTCCAAGAAAGATCCTTCTTAAACCACTTCTTAGGGAGTGGGGTCTCCGATAATGTAGAGACGCGTTTTTAAGACTACAAAGGATGGAAACCTTGGAAGTGATCCATATATTAGCTAAATTTCTGAAACGTTTGGTAAAATTTAGGAATTCGATGTAATATATAAACTGTTTATATGAATTTTAGAAATTTTTTAAATACACAAGATTTTAAGGGTAAAAAGTTTTTTAACTCTGATTGTATATACATGTAAAAATGATTTTTCAATATCTCCCCTGTATTTTTTAAATGGACAACATATGGGCTTTTTCTGACTTATAATTATTTTGTGTTATGTATCTTTCTTAACAAATATATGCTTTTATGATATCACAGATTATATCGAAATAAAGCTTTTTTTGAATTTGAATTACTGAGGGGCAATAGGCCTGGTGTTTTGCTACAGTTAAGACCATCTCATTAAATGGCAGGTATTTTTTAACACATTTTAAATATATCCATAGAACATATTACACCCCGATTAGGATGTTCAGATATGGCTTAAGAGAAGTGCATGAGATGCTCCGCGAGCAATCCACATTTCACCCATCTGGCCTGGGATTGCCATGGGGTACGTATTTTTTGGAGCGTTGTTTTCAGAACTCTTTCCAAAATGTTGGACTGTGAATTACCGAAGATTCCACTGGTCGCCTTACTGGGGTTTGACAAACAAATTCCGAAGGGGGTTTGTAGGCTTGCAGCACTTGGTCTTCTATTGGCAAAAAGGAGGGTGGCCATGCATTGGATGAGAGGTCCTTTGCCCACTATTGCCTAATGGGAAAAGGACCTGGCATATTGCTCTACCCAATCAGATAACTATAATGCATTGCTTCCAGTGAGTTGTGCACCCAAACATTTGTTGAATATCACGACAGACGCAGACTCTCAGGATGAATCTGACCGCACAGATGTGGGGTGAAGAAATGTAGCTGCTAGGGGTTTTTTGGTCTATAGTAGTTCTCTATTTATGCAGGCTACTCACTCATGGCAAGGTCCTCGCTAACAGAATACAGGAAAGTAGATTATATTTCTGGTTATGACTTTATCATATTACGGTATAATTGTATGTTTAGAAATTTAGATTTGGCATATAGCTGCACTGATCACTGGTTAGATAACATTAAACCTGTATAATGTATAAATCGCTGAAATTCATGATTTTGAGTAATGTTTGTTATTCACTGTGCAAAATGAGAAATAAAGTTTTTTTTTAAATACAGCCAATCCCAGTGCTTTTAAAATGAGGCAACTTGGCACTGCAAAATGGGTTGCGGTGCCATACTGTGTCATTTTGTAGTAAATGAAGCCCTACTTTGCTCCCTGTCCAAATAGGAACCACAATCTTAGTCAGTGTAAGCTAGATACACACTTTAAACTAAATGTGTGCTCACTTAAGAGGCAATTTTTAAAGTATTTGTGCTTCACACACACACACAGTAACACAATGAGAACACCGCAAAAAGATTCCACAGAGGTTTAGAAAAATAGGGATTACTTAAATGTGTAAAATAAGACCACAATCACAAAAGTTAAATCAGTACAAGTTGAGATAATAATGTTTAAAGAATAAATGCAAAAATAGTGCTCAGAAGCCACTAGTGGTCAAAAGGTTTCTTGAGGCCTGGATGGACCGGTACTAATCCAAAGTTCAGGCTGACCACGATGAGACTACCACAGGTCCCACTGAAAAAGTACCTTGGATGGAGCAAGTGTCAATGTGTGTTGATTACCATTCATGCAATGGGTTCCCACGTCGCTGTTGATCTCTGTAGAGGTTGTTGGAATACAAATGCTTTTAGCAGAGTTCTCTATGCATTGTATGACTTAAGTTAGCATTCGCTGCACCACTTTGTATTCAGTCGCCATTTTGAGCCATGAACAAAACTAACATGTCTCATTCTGTCTGCTTCAGCAGAAAGCAGCTGCAATATTTTCTCTGTATTTGGTCTCCGCTGTACTAATGAATAGACTGTTTTTTGTCATTGCATACCTTTCTCACTAGATAGGCCTGCTCCCACCCTTAGAGAGGCAGGCACAGACAGAGTAACCTTGACGCTGAGATAGCATGTACCCGGTCCCAGGATCGCAACTCCTCCTTCTGTATCTCCTTTGTTTACCAGCTACCAACTGGAAATTTCCAATCTGGGCGTGTCTTTAGTGGTTCTGAAGATTTACATTATGTGTTACCATGTTGGCAGAACTCAGTCCCTCTGCAGCAATCTGAGGAGTCTGGTCAGACCAGACTCCACTCGAGTGTAATTCTAATAAATACCTTTGGTTTGTATTCTCTACTGTCTGACCGACTCTTCATTTGTGAGGAAGGCTGAGAGGTGGTCGCGAGTGACTCGGGTGGCTCTGATTGGGTCACTTCCTTCAAGGTGAAGACACTGGGTCATCGTCAAGCCATGCAGCGTGTCTTCGTCGGGCCATGGAGGCTGTGAAACTGTTGTCATCATACGCCCTCTGCATTGGCATCAAAGGGTGATGTGTCTGTTCCGACCAGCGCAGAGGTGACGATGAGTCGGTTTTGTAGCAAAAGAGTTGCAGAACCCACTTCTGAGGCCCAGGACTGGGGGGCACCTTACGCAAATGTAGAACACATAGATGGCAGAGTCCAGCAGCACCAGCAGGATTCCAGGAAGTATTTTTGTCCCTGAGACATCAGAAAACAGGAGGCAAGCCCTTGGAGTCACTCTGGGTTCAAGTGATATGGGCATAGTCCTTCACCTCAGCTATGTAGAGACCAGCAGGCAGCAGGGAAGCTCAGCAATGCAGAAAGGTAGTTCTTCAGAACAGTCAGTCAAGGCAAAGTGGCAATTCCTAAGGATGACAGGTCTAACAATGCCAATCAGGTGTAAACCAATCAAACCATGTTTAGGGGAATGAGCACAAACACTTTAGTACTGATCAGTAGTGGTAAAGTGCACAGAGTCCTAGTACCAACAAAAATGAATTCAGCAAAAAGTGGAGGGAAAAAGACATAATGTTAGGGGTGAGCCGGCAAAGAGGGCAAGGTCAAACACAAGTGCAAAAAGAAATGGCTTTATCCATGCTTGCTCAAGCTTTCTTTTGGAACTATCTGGCTGGCACATGCTGTGCAGCTTCAACATTCAACTGTTTTTGCACACCCCAGTTTCTGAAAGATTACATAATTCAGAGTTGTTTGGCATCACAAAGCCTTGAATTAGCTGATAATCAAAAATCCATTCAAAGTATTCCGTACAAGAGCCACAGACATTTTTCTTGCCAACTGCTCTGAAGTGCGCACGAGTATTACTTGCTGAAGATGCACTACAGCTGCAATCTGCAAACAGTTCCTGCATGGCCCTGACCGGTCCCAGACATTTGTTGGGGCAATAAATAAACTACACTTTAATAGCTCTGGCAAAAGAATGCATGCATTGTGCAGGTCTGAAAAAGCCTGTGTTGTTGGGTGCAGGTTGCCTCCCCTTCAGCTACACTGGTGCAGTCAATGCAAAATAGACCCACAACTAAGAGACACCACACTTTAAAATACAACCGTATACTCTTGTCATTCTATGCGCCATTTTTATATATTTTTGCATTTTATGCAGCATGTATTTTTCTGCTTTAGATAAACATCAGGCTACATTACAGAAGGTCAGAGTCATTCTTAAGTCTCAGCTGAAGACAGCGCATCTGCTGTCGCTTGCGAGACATTAGGCTTACTTACAAGGGGCTTTGATCCCACACATTGCTTATCATTGGTTGGCTTCTCATGCTCATTTCCTTGGTTCAATTTGGTCAGAGCGTGCCGGCTTCACTTTGTCGTTGTATGTTTGTCCCTCCCCTGGGGCATGGCCCAAGTATTTCTTCCTTGCAGTGCCCAGTGTACTTCTGCTACTGGCGTACTCAGATGTATTTTTCTTTCTATTTTAGTTGCAGCACTCCATAAGTGTGCATTTGTTTGTAGGTCATCACCCCATCCCAATTCCGCTCTGTATTGTTGCTGGTCCCGTTGTTGTTGCTTGTCCTGTTGTCGCTGCTTGCCCAGCTGTTGTAGCTTGTCCCATTCTTGTCAGTTGTTGTTGCTTGCCCTGTTGTTGTCCATTGGTTTTGCTTGTCTCAGCTTTGTTGCCCCATTGTTGTTGCTTTCCCCTCTGTTGTTGCATGTTTCCTGTCACTTGTTCTTGCTTGTTCCGTACCTCACGTCTGTGCTATTGTTTGTCCGGCCCCAGTATTGCATGCCCTGCCCCTTTCTCACGTTGTTATTTGCCCCACCTCCTCTTTCCAGAATAAAAGTTCTATAACACGCCCAGGAATGGCTGTTATAGTGTTTTTATCTAGCTTTCAGCACGGCTGTAGAACATGGTTAAAAAACATTGACAAAGCTAATAGCTCTTACAGTAGGCACTGGGAGATTAAGCGATTTGTAGCAACACTAAAAGATGGACAGAATAATGAGCATTGTCGAACACTCATCCCCAGTCAGAGATCTGGGTTGAATCCATCATTTCTTTGCTCATCATGCCACCCCGATTTGGACCCAACCATATGCTACTCAGTTTAAACCCTGATCCCCATGGGAACAGCCCAGCCCGAACTGCAAGGCCTGGTCCGTCCTGAACTGAACAACAAGCATCATTGGACCAGTTTCATGGTATCACCCCTCATCAGCCAAGCTTTTTGTGTTGCTCAAGTTGCCCTAAATGGGAAGGGCATGCCCAGACGTAGGTCCTGTGCTCGCTATGCCACTACCCTGGCTGATGAGGGGTGATACCCCGAAACCGGTTGCAAAATGCTTGTTTTCCAGTGCAGGTAGAATCTGGCTTACAGTTGGGGCTGGATTGTTCCCATGGGGAACAGGGTCAAGACTGAGTTGCATAATGCTGGGTCCAAACAGGGGTAGCACAGAGAGCAATCTTGCTTTTATTTGACAATGTTCAGCATTCCCTTCATCATCTTTTTGTGTTGTGATAGAGTAAGTGATTTGCCCAGAAGTACAGGATATGCCAATGCTGGGACTCGCACCTGGTTCCTCAGTTCCATAGTAGGCACCTCTAGTTCATAGGCACATCTCCTTCTCCGCCTCAAGTTCCTTTAATTTTGAGTGTGGGAATGGCTTTTTTATGACCAGGGCTTTAAGTGGGGAAAAAAACTGGTGGTGCTCTAAAAGGGGTGTGGCAAATTTCTTAAAGGGGTGTGGCCTAGCGGAGTAGGGACCTGGTCTAAATCAAGATAACTAGCTTTGTGTGCTTAAGAAAGTCATGAACGGTACAAAAGGGGGTGGTGATGGACGGAGCATCTGAATCAATCAAACACTCACACCTAGTCAAAAGATCTGGGTTTAATCCATCACCGTTCTTTAGCCCACTCTGCCACCCCAGTTCAGACATGGCCATATGCAAATCAGTCTGACCCTGTGCCTCATGGGAACAGTCCAGCCCGAACTGCCAAGCCATGTCTTACCTGGACCGGAAACAAGCTTCCGAGGACCGGTTCATGGCATTCCAGCCGTCTTCAGCCCGGCTTGCTTGAATCCAGTGGCAAAGTGAGCAAGGGACTCACGTCTGAGCATACCCTGCCACACTTATGGCGGCCAAAAGCGGTACAAAAGGGGGTGGTGATGGACGGAGCATCTGAATCAATCAAACACTCACACCCAGTCAAAAGATCTGGGTTTAATCCATCACCGTTCTTTAGCCCACTCTGCCACCCAAGTTCAGACATGGCCATATGCAAATCAGTCTGACCCTGTGCCTCATGGGAACAGTCCAGCCCGAACTGCCAAGCCATGTCTTCCCTGGACCGGAAACAAGCTTCCGAGGACCCTTTCATGGCATTCCAGCCGTCTTCAGCCCGGCTTGCTTGAATCCAGTGGCAAAGTGAGCAAGGGACTCACGTCTGAGCATACCCTGCCACACTTATGGCGGCCAAAAGCGGTACAAAAGGGGGTGGTGATGGACGGAGCATCTGAATCAATCAAACACTCACACCCAGTCAAAAGATCTGGGTTTAATCCATCACCGTTCCTTAGCCCACTCTGCCACCCCAGTTCAGACATGGCCATATGCAAATCAGTCTGACCCTGTGCCTCATGGGAACAGTCCAGCCCGAACTGCCAAGCCATGTCTTCCCTGGACCGGAAACAAGCTTCCGAGGACAGGTTTCTGGCATTCCAGCCGTCTTCAGCCCGGCTTGCTTGAATCCAGTGGCAAAGTGAGCAAGGGACTCACGTCTGAGCATACCCTGCCACACTTATGGCGACCAAAAGTGGTACAAAAGGGGGTGGTGATGGACGGAGCATCTGAATCAATCAAACACTCACACCCAGTCAAAAGATCTGGGTTTAATCCATCACCGTTCTTTAGCCCACTCTGCCACCCCAGTTCAGACATGGCCATATGCAAATCAGTCTGACCCTGTGCCTCATGGGAACAGTCCAGCCCGAACTGCCAAGCCATGTCTTCCCTGGACCGGAAACAAGCTTCCGAGGACCGGTTTCTGGCATTCCAGCCACCTTCAGCCCGGCTTGCTTGAATCCAGTGGCAAAGTGAGCAAGGGACTCACGTCTGAGCATACCCTGCCACACTTATGGCGGCCAAAAGGGTACAAAAGGGGGTGGTGATGGACGGAGCATCTGAATCAATCAAACACTCACACCCACTCAAAAGATCTGGGTTTAATCCATCACCGTTCTTTAGCCCACTCTGCCACCCCAGTTCAGACATGGCCATATGCAAATCAGTCTGACCCTGTGCCTCATGGGAACAGTCCAGCCCGAACTGCCGAGCCATGTCTTCCCTGGACCGGAAACAAGCTACCGAGGACCGGTTTCTGGCATTCCAGCCGTCTTAAGCCTGGCTTGCTTGAATCCAGTGGCAAAGTGAGCAAGGGACTCACGTCTGAGCATACCCTGCCACACTTATGGCGGCCAAAAGCGGTACAAAATGGGGTGGTGATGGACGGAGCATCTGAATCTATCAAACACTCACACCCAGTCAAAAGATCTGGGTTTAATCCATCACCGTTCTTTAGCCCACTCTGCCACCCAAGTTCAGACATGGCCATATGCAAATCAGTCTGACCCTGTGCCTCATGGGAACAGTCCAGCCCGAACTGCCAAGCCATGTCTTCCCTGGACCGGAAACAAGCTTCCGAGGACCCTTTCATGGCATTCCAGCCGTCTTCAGCCCGGCTTGCTTGAATCCAGTGGCAAAGTGAGCAAGGGACTCACGTCTGAGCATACCCTGCCACACTTATGGCGGCCAAAAGTGGTACAAAAGGGGGTGGTGATGGACGGAGCATCTGAATCAATCAAACACTCACACCCACTCAAAAGATCTGGGTTTAATCCATCACCGTTCTTTAGCCCACTCTGCCACCCCAGTTCAGACATGGCCATATGCAAATCAGTCTGACCCTGTGCCTCATGGGAACAGTCCAGCCCGAACTGCCAAGCCATGTCTTCCCTGGACCGGAAACAAGCTACCGAGGACCGGTTTCTGGCATTCCAGCCGTCTTAAGCCTGGCTTGCTTGAATCCAGTGGCAAAGTGAGCAAGGGACTCACGTCTGAGCATACCCTGCCACACTTATGGCGGCCAAAAGCGGTACAAAATGGGGTGGTGATGGACGGAGCATCTGAATCTATCAAACACTCACACCCAGTCAAAAGATCTGGGTTTAATCCATCACCGTTCTTTAGCCCACTCTGCCACCCAAGTTCAGACATGGCCATATGCAAATCAGTCTGACCCTGTGCCTCATGGGAACAGTCCAGCCCGAACTGCCAAGCCATGTCTTCCCTGGACCGGAAACAAGCTTCCGAGGACCCTTTCATGGCATTCCAGCCGTCTTCAGCCCGGCTTGCTTGAATCCAGTGGCAAAGTGAGCAAGGGACTCACGTCTGAGCATACCCTGCCACACTTATGGCGGCCAAAAGCGGTACAAAAGGGGGTGGTGATGGACGGAGCATCTGAATCAATCAAACACTCACACCCAGTCAAAAGATCTGGGTTTAATCCATCACCGTTCCTTAGCCCACTCTGCCACCCCAGTTCAGACATGGCCATATGCAAATCAGTCTGACCCTGTGCCTCATGGGAACAGTCCAGCCCGAACTGCCAAGCCATGTCTTCCCTGGACCGGAAACAAGCTACCGAGGACCGGTTTCTGGCATTCCAGCCGTCTTAAGCCTGGCTTGCTTGAATCCAGTGGCAAAGTGAGCAAGGGACTCACGTCTGAGCATACCCTGCCACACTTATGGCGGCCAAAAGCGGTACAAAATGGGGTGGTGATGGACGGAGCATCTGAATCTATCAAACACTCACACCCAGTCAAAAGATCTGGGTTTAATCCATCACCGTTCATTAGCCCACTCTGCCACCCAAGTTCAGACATGGCCATATGCAAATCAGTCTGACCCTGTGCCTCATGGGAACAGTCCAGCCCGAACTGCCAAGCCATGTCTTCCCTGGACCGGAAACAAGCTTCCGAGGACCCTTTCATGGCATTCCAGCCGTCTTCAGCCCGGCTTGCTTGAATCCAGTGGCAAAGTGAGCAAGGGACTCACGTCTGAGCATACCCTGCCACACTTATGGCGGCCAAAAGCGGTACAAAAGGGGGTGGTGATGGACGGAGCATCTGAATCAATCAAACACTCACACCCAGTCAAAAGATCTGGGTTTAATCCATCACCGTTCCTTAGCCCACTCTGCCACCCCAGTTCAGACATGGCCATATGCAAATCAGTCTGACCCTGTGCCTCATGGGAACAGTCCAGCCCGAACTGCCAAGCCATGTCTTCCCTGGACCGCAAACAAGCTTCCGAGGACCGGTTTCTGGCATTCCAGCCGTCTTCAGCCCGGCTTGCTTGAATCCAGTGGCAAAGTGAGCAAGGGACTCACGTCTGAGCATACCCTGCCACACTTATGGCGGCCAAAAGTGGTACAAACGGGGGTGGTGATGGACGGAGCATCTGAATCAATCAAACACTCACACCCAGTCAAAAGATCTGGGTTTAATCCATCACCGTTCTTTAGCCCACTCTGCCACCCCAGTTCAGACATGGCCATATGCAAATCAGTCTGACCCTGTGCCTCATGGGAACAGTCCAGCCCGAACTGCCAAGCCATGTCTTCCCTGGACCGGAAACAAGCTTCCGAGGACCGGTTTCTGGCATTCCAGCCACCTTCAGCCCGGCTTGCTTGAATCCAGTGGCAAAGTGAGCAAGGGACTCACATCTGAGCATACCCTGCCACACTTATGGCGGCCAAAAGTGGTACAAAAGGGGGTGGTGATGGAGGGAGCATCTGAATCAATCAAACACTCACACCCACTCAAAAGATCTGGGTTTAATCCATCACCGTTCTTTAGCCCACTCTGCCACCCCAGTTCAGACATGGCCATATGCAAATCAGTCTGACCCTGTGCCTCATGGGAACAGTCCAGCCCGAACTGCCAAGCCATGTCTTCCCTGGACCGGAAACAAGCTTCCGAGGACCCGTTTCTGGCATTTCAGCCGTCTTCAGCCCGGCTTGCTTGAATCCAGTGGCAAAGTGAGCAAGGGACTCACGTCTGAGCATACCCTGCCACACTTATGGTGGCCAAAAGCGGTACAAAAGGGGGTGGTGATGGACGGAGCATCTGAATCAATCTAACACTCACACCCAGTCAAAAGATCTGGGTTTAATCCATCACCGTTCTTTAGCCCACTCTGCCACCCCAGTTCAGACATGGCCATATGCAAATCAGTCTGACCCTGTGCCTCATGGGAACAGTCCAGCCCGAACTGCCAAGCCATGTCTTCCCTGGACCGGAAACAAGCTTCCGAGGACCGGTTTCTGGCATTCCAGCTGTCTTCAGCCCGGCTTGCTTGAATCCAGTGGCAAAGTGAGCAAGGGACTCACATCTGAGCATACCCTGCCACACATATGGCGGCCAAAAGCGGTACAAAAGGGGGTGGTGATGGACGGAGCATCTGAATCAATCAAACACTCACACCCAGTCAAAAGATCTGGGTTTAATCCATCACCGTTCTTTAGCCCACTCTGCCACCCCAGTTCAGACATGTCCATATGCAAATCAGTCTGACCCTGTGCCTCATGGGAACAGTCCAGCCCGAACTGCCAAGCCATGTCTTCCCTGGACCGGAAACAAGCTTCCGAGGACCGGTTTCTGGCATTCCAGCCGTCTTCAGCCCGGCTTGCTTGAATCCAGTGGCAAAGTGAGCAAGGGACTCATGTCTGAGCATACCCTGCCACACTTATGGTGGCCAAAAGCGGTACAAAAGGGGGTGGTGATGGACGGAGCATCTGAATCAATCAAACACTCACACCCAGTCAATAGATCTGGGTTTAATCCATCACCGTTCTTTAGCCCACTCTGCCACCCCAGTTCAGACATGGCCATATGCAAATCAATCTGACCCTGTGCCTCATGGGAACAGTCCAGCCCGAACTGCCAAGCCATGTCTTCCCTGGACCGGAAACAAGCTTCCGAGGACCGGTTTCTGGCATTCCAGCCGTCTTCAGCCCGGCTTGCTTGAATCCAGTGGCAAAGTGAGCAAGGGACTCACGTCTGAGCATACCCTGCCACACTTATGGCGGCCAAAAGCGGTACAAAAGGGGGTGGTGATGGACGGAGCATCTGAATCAATCAAACACTCACACCCAGTTAAAAGATCTGGGTTTAATCCATCACCGTTCTTTAGCCCACTCTGCCACCCCAGTTCAGATATGGCCATATGCAAATCAGTCTGACCCTTTGCCTCATGGGAACAGTCCAGCCCGAACTGCCAAGCCATGTCTTCCCTGGACCGGAAACAAGCTTCCGAGGACCGGTTTCTGACGCTCCGTCCATCATCCGCTTTTGTATCGCTTTGTTCGCCCTAAGTGTGGCAGGGTATGCTCAGACGTGAGTCCCTTGTTCACTTGGCCACTGGATTCAAGATAGCCTGGCTGAATAGGATTATGAATCCGAAACCGGTCCCAGGATGCTTGTTTCCGGTCCAGGGAAGACATGGCTTGGCAGTTCGGGCTGGACTGTTCCCACGAGGCACAGGGTCAGACGGATTTGCCCATAGCCATGTCTGAACTGGGGTGGCTGAGTGAACTAAAGAATGGTGATGAATTAAACCCAGATCAGTTGACTGGGGATGAGTGTTTGATTTGTTCAAACGCTCCGTCCATCATCCCCTTTTGTATCGCTTTGTTCGCCCTAAGTGTGGCAGGGTATGCTCAGACGTGAGTCCCTTGTTTACTTGGCCACTGGATTCAAGATAGCCTGGCTGATGAGGATTATGAATCCGAAACCGGTCCCAGGATGCTTGTTTCCGGTCCAGGGAAGACATGGCTTGGCAGTTCGGGCTGGACTGTTCCCACGAGGCACAGGGTCAGACTGATTTGCATATAACCATGTCTGAACTGGGGTGGCTGAGTGAACTAAAGAATGGTGATGGATTAAACCCAGATCAGTTGACTGGGGGTGAGTGTTTGATTTGTTCAAACGCTCCGTCCATCATCCCCTTTTGTATCGCTTTGTTCGCCCTAAGTGTGGCAGGGTATGCTCAGACGTGAGTGCCTTGTTCACTTGGCCACTGGATTCAAGATAGCCTGGCTGATGAGGATTATGAATCCGAAACCGGTCCCAGGTTGCTCGTTTCTGGTCCAGGGAAGACATGGCTTGGCAGTTCGGGCTGGACTGTTCCCACGAGGCACAGGGTCAGACTGATTTGCATATAGCCATGTCTGAACTGGGGTGGCAGAGTGAACTAAAGAATGGTGATGGATTAAACCCAGATCAGTTGACTGGGGGTGAGTGTTTGATTTGTTCAAACGCTCCGTCTATCATCCCCTTTTGTATCGCTTTGTTCGCCCTAAGTGTGGCAGGGTATGCTCAGACGTGAGTCCCTTGTTCACTTGGCCACTGGATTCAAGATAGCCTGGCTGATGAGGATTATGAATCCGAAACCGGTCCCAGGATGCTCGTTTCCGGTCCAGGGAAGACATGGCTTGGCAGTTCGGGCTGGACTTTTTCCACGAAGCACAGGGTCAGACTGATTTGCATATAGCCATGTCTGAACTGGGGTGGTTGAGTGAACTAAAGAATGGTGATGGATTAAACCCAGATCAGTTGACTGGGGGTGAGTGTTTGATTTGTTCAAACGCTCCGTCCATCATCCCCTTTTGTATCGCTTTGTTCGCCCTAAGTGTGGCAGGGTATGCTCAGACGTGAGTCCCTTGTTCACTTGGCCACTGGATTAAAGATAGCCTGGCTGATGAGGATTATGAATCCGAAACCGGTCCCAGGATGCTTGTTTCCGGTCCGGGGAAGACATGGCTTGGCAGTTCGGGCTGGACTGTTCCCACGAGGCACAGGGTCAGACTGATTTGCATATAGCCATGTCTGAACTGGGATGGCTGAGTGAACTAAAGAATGGTGATGGATTAAACCCAGATCAGTTGACTGGGGGGGAGTGTTTGATTTGTTCAAACGCTCCGTCCATCATCCCCTTTTGTATCGCTTTGTTCGCCCTAAGTGTGGCAGGGTATGCTCAGACGTGAGTCCCTTGTTCACTTGGCCACTGGATTCAAGATAGCCTGGCTGATGAGGATTATGAATCCGAAACCGGTCCCAGGATGCTTGTTTCCGGTCCAGGGAAGACATGGCTTGGCAGTTCGGGCTGGACTGTTCCCACGAGGCACAGGGTCAGACTGATTTGCATATAGCCATGTCTGAACTGGGGTGGCTGAGTGAACTAAAGAATGGTGATGGATTAAACCCAGATCAGTTGACTGGGGGTGAGTGTTTGATTTGTTCAAACGCTCCGTCCATCATCCCCTTTTGTATCGCTTTGTTCGCCCTAAGTGTGGCAGGGTATGCTCAGACATGAGTCCCTTGTTCACTTGGCCACTGGATTCAAGATAGCCTGGCTGATGAGGATTATGAATCCGAAACCGGTCCCAGGATGCTTGTTTCCGGTCCAGGGAAGACATGGCTTGGCAGTTCGGGCTGGACTGTTCCCACGAGGCACAGGGTCAGACTGAATTGCATATAGCCATGTCTGAACTGGGGTGGCTGAGTGAACTAAAGAATGGTGATGGATTAAACCCAGATCAGTTGACTGGGGGTGAGTGTTTGATTTGTTCAAACGCTCCGTCCATCATCCCCTTTTGTATCGCTTTGTTCGCCCTAAGTTTGGCAGGGTATGCTCAGATGTGAGTCCCTTGTTCACTTGGCCACTGGATTCAAGATAGCCTGGCTGATGAGGATTATGAATCCGAAACCGGTCCCAGGATGCTTGTTTCCGGTCCAGGGAAGACATGGCTTGGCAGTTCGGGCTGGACTGTTCCCACGAGGCACAGGGTCAGACTGATTTGCTTATAGCCATGTCTGAACTGGGGTGGCTGAGTGAACTAAAGAATGGTGATGGATTAAACCCAGATCAGTTGACTGGGGGTGAGTGTTTGATTTGTTCAAACGCTCCGTCCATCTTCCCCTTTTGTATTGCTTTGTTCGCCCTAAGTGTGGCAGGGTATGCTCAGACGTGAGTCCCTTGTTCACTTGGCCACTGGATTCAAGATAGCCTGGCTGATGAGGATTATGAATCCGAAACCGGTCCCAGGATGCTTGTTTCCGGTCCAAGGATGACATGGCTTGGCAGTTCGGGCTGGACTGTTCCCACGAGGCATAGGGTCAGACTGATTTGCATATAGCCATGTCTGAACTGGGGTGGCTGAGTGAACTAAATAATGGTGATGGATTAAACCCAGATCAGTTGACTGGGGGTGAGTGTTTGATTTGTTCAAACGCTCCGTCGATCATCCCCTTTTGTATCGCTAAGAAAATCATGAAGTCGCATCCAGCAAAGGATAATAAAATAGGCAAAAAGGTATATTTATTAAGTATAAGCCATAAAATACCAAACGCTTTAAACCATGTAAAAAGTATTTAAATTACTTAGAAATCTATTGCAGGATTTCCCGAAACCCTTGAAGATATTCACTGTGTCTATTTTGCTTGGGTTTCTCTCAACAATTTTCTTCAGCAGACCTTCTACCTTTTGCCAGCCAACTCACAGCACTCCAGAGTGGTGGGAGGAGAAGCACCTGGAACTCAATATGGTTGTACCTGCCTGCCACAATGCTGGCTCCACCTCCTGCGGTGCATCTGATGGCCCTGGCCCACACTCACAAAGGAAGAAGAGGTGCACTGGCAGAGTGCACCCATCTGCATGTAAAGTACATGCAGATGGGTCTATTCAGCCTTGTGCTGACTCAGCCAGCCTCCTGGAGCCGCACCCAGCCCCTGTCACTCACAAACCAGACAGTCAGTACACAACCAGGCAGAGGCACACAGAAAGGTTGAACAGGAAAATAGCCACTTTCTAAACGTGCTATTTCCAAACTTAGAATTTAAAAACCATCTTCACTAAAGGATGTGTTATTAAATTCTGAGTTCAGGGATATCACATTCCATATGTCTATCTTGCTGTTATGGGAGGATATGCAGGTAAACATGTTACACAGCATTCCCCATGTTATCCTATGGGCAAAATAGCCTTTCAATAGTGAAAAACGAAATTGGTAGTATTTCACTATAAAAGACATGTTACCCACACTAGTAACACCAAACAACAAGCATTTACAATGCAATGGTCTCGCCTTTGCAAAAGTTAGAGCTATTGGCATTGTAAATGACAAAATTTTTATGTATGTATTGGTTTTGAAAACAGATAAATAAATGGCATTGTCATTTACAATGCCAATAGCTTAATCTCTCGCAAATGCCACACACAAACACACAGACCCACACAGAGCCCCACACACACACAGAGCCCCCAACACACACAGAGCCACACACACACAAAGAAGCCACACACACACAAAGGAGCCACACACACAGAGCCGCACACACACACACACAGAGCCCCACTCAGTTACGAACTCTAGCCCAAGGCTAGGATGATAAACATTGAAGGTCCAAGGGCATTCTCATCAGTGGCACTATTGACACTTCTGAACTAGAGTATCATGTTTTTTTTCTTTGTTTTCTCACAATTCTCCGCTAATTTGCTAACCACTTATCTAAGCAAATCTATACTGGGTGCTAGTCCTGTTATATTTAGCAAAGCACCAGACACACCCGAACGATGCAGGTGGCAGGGAGTGAAGGAGAGGCAGCGCTGAGGAATGGGAAAAGAGATGGCAGGGGAGATGTCACGGAGTTAACTCTGCGCTCCCTCAGACTTCGCACACTGAGCTTGATGGCCTGCGGCCGAGGGAACCATGCGGACCATTCCCCCCCAGACCCCCCACGCAGCACAGGCCTGCACGGGGCCAACAGCCCCCAGGCTGGCGCAGCTGGAATGCCCGATCCGGGCGGTAAACACTGCTCCTGGCTGGCTGGATCGGGCCACAGTGAAAAAGCATACTTTTTTTTTCATAGCGCGAACTCGACCTGAATGTATTGGAGTGCTTTACATGAGCACCGTATTTACATTACACAATCAGGCTCGGGGAGATTAAGTGATTTGCCCAGAATCACAGGATGTGGTCGCGACCTCGAGGCTCGAACCCTGGTTTCCAGCACCAGCGTTGGGCGTTTATGCTGACAGACCACATCCTCTCCTAAGTAGGTAGCAAGGGCCCTGCTGGCCAAGCTACCGGAGGAGGGGAGGGGGGACTTGCTTCCATCTTGCCTCGCGCGTCAAGAAAGCCATTCTCATGCTGTCCAAATGCTGTGTCCAACACCCTATAGCGTGCCCGACTGCCATCCGTATCAAACAATTGCTGAAAGACAGACAATACCCCGTGTTTCTTGGCCCCTTCGCAATAGCAAGGTGGGGGGGGGGGCATACAGCCTACTTTGGCGCAGTGCAACAATGGGGGGGGGCGACCTCGAATGGGGTGGCACACACATCGCCTCCAATGCACCCGAGCACGACCCTGAATACCGCAACACCCCAGACCCTCACGGCACAACCCATCGACAACGTGAGGTGCAGCCCCCATAGCACTGCATGCCCCAGTGTCCCATCTTCACCGCAAGCGGTACGCCAGCCCCCGGCTCGACCCCGAAGATGTAAGGCCATGTGTCGCTGCCGGGGTCATGGGTCCCACAAGGCTCTAACAAAGACCCAGCCGCAGACCACGTTGCGCTGCCGGTGTGCCATGGGTACGCTGAAGCCATTTCGCAGGCCGGCTACGACGAAGTATGCCTTTGACTGCAAAGACACTACATCGGCAACCGTGTGGGAGGTGGAGGGATGTGATCTTATGGGAAAAGTGCAGAACGATAGCCGCCCCCCCCCGTGTGCACTGACCCCATCAGTGCACGATTTTTAATACCAAATTCTCTCACGCGGACTGGCCCCTGAGGATTTGGGGCACTATGCATGAGGCGCGGTCTTAAGCCTTAAATTACCAGCCCCCGTTGCGCCGCTGGAGGTTGGTCCTGGGCATGAGAAAGGTAATGCTCTCACTCACCTCGGGGGCCTAGCTGGCCCTCCCCTGATCCCCTGTGTGCTCGCCCCGCACTGCCCCCCAAGGGGCATCCACCTAACCCGAGCGAAAGCACCTTCCATGAGCTCGCGCCCCCCCCCCCCCATGACCGACCGTGCTCACAAAATGGCGGCCTAATGCTCGTACTGGAACCGGTGCATAGAGTGTGAGGGTAAAGAGCGGCTGTTGCCGACAGCTGGAAGCGGGGGATCGCCCAGCTACCAGGTGTTCCCCTAGAGGCGTCGGTGACCGGTGAGAGCGGGGAGGGCAGGCAATCCTGGAGGGTGACACTGTATTGCCTGCGCAGTTGCTGCACCCCCGGTCTGGAGAGTCACTGGGAACGAAAACAGCTGGAGTGTGCGGAACCCTGCCCTGAGCACCGGAGTGAGGCACTGGTGCAAGGAGCAGGGGATGCAATCGAGGGCAGCTGGGGAAGCCTTCTCTGTCTCGGCCGGGGAAGGGGGGAGAAGGAGCCGGCGGAAGGCGGGCACACACAGAGCCCAGCGGCAGCCAGGGAGCGCATTGGCCGGGATGGAAGAGCCCAGGAGAGGAGGAGAGAGGTGAGAAGAGGGGTGGGGGAGAGGAGGCGACGGAGATTAGGAAGAGGCTTGAAATAGATAAACACGAATAAACTAAGCCCCGTCCTTTTCAGACTGGGGGGCGTGTTTTTCTTTCTCCCCTCTTCTCCATTGGCTGGAATGTAAGCAACGGGCGTGTTTTTGACTTGTTGTTTACCATTCCAGCCAACGAAAAACCTAAAAAACGCCCCCCAATCCGAAAAGGACGGGGCTTAGATGGAGAGAATGACGACACTGAGACCTCTTCTCCAATGGCTGGCCGCCGTTTAGGAGGCCAGCCAATGGAGAAGAGGGGCGGGGTTTACCCTCCCTACTCAGTCATTAAATCTCACCAGCGAGACTGCGCATGTGCGCAGCCTACGCTAGCCGAGACCTAAAAACCGGGACGTCTGATCACCCTACTTTTGACCTTTGAGACCTGAAATTAGAGCCCCCCCCCAGAGCCCCCTTTCGAGGCCCCCCAAAAAAACTGGGGGGTTTCAGACTCCCACCCCCACTTAAAGCCCTGCTTATGACTCGTTCAGCGCTGCGTTTTCTGTCCTATCTGTGAATTCTCAAACGATCTGCTTACTTTCATTTTATTTGCCCAGTTGACAGTCAGACACCAGCAAGTGCGCTCCTGGACTGTGAACAGCACGTGAACGTTACTTGGTTAACCAACAGCAAAGCATTCTGCGCGTGCGCGGTAGTCTGCATTTTATAGGGTGTTATAGCTCTGTGTCTGATCGGAGAGCGTTGGGTTTGCTATAAACCATGTAAATACTCTGACATGAACATCTTTATACATACCAAATAATGCCTTGAAAATCTTGCCTTTTGCAGCCTTCTGGTTTTAGAACAAACACTTGACTTTGCCCTATATCACGTTCCTGGGAGGCAGGAGTTGCATTAATGCGTAGAAGACAGCTTGAGTGGCCACAGATGTGACAGAAAGTACAGTGTTGAATGAGTGCTACGGAAGCCATTACACGCTCTGAAAGTCGAGCAGTCAGAGTACTCACCTGTGAAATGCAGCGGACTTGGCCTCGAAGTAGGCACAGCGCGAGGCCAGAGAGAACAGGCATAACAGCAGCTGCAGCGGCCTCTACCGGCGACACTTCACATTCTCATCCAAGTGGGCTTCGTGAGAATTCTTGAAGCGACCTGGATATTAGACAGACATGTTCTGTTCCATAAAAGATTCTCCGTGGGCGATGCAGAAAGATAGTGGAGTTAGGTCGGAAGCTCCCCACTGAGGCAAACTAATGCACTGTGCATTAGCACAGTGTATCCACATGCCTGGGCGGCCGTGGTAAGGTGTATTGGCTGTCAAGATAACAACTGGAAGTAGAGAGCAGAAGTGTGATAAAATGTGATGAAAAACATGGAGGCAGAGCTGCAGAGGCCAGTTGTAAAGGTCACTTAAAAGATTTTAAAACGCGGGGCAGCCATTTTAGGAGCAGCGCCCGGGGTGGTGTTGGGAGGGGGGAAGCTGTATAGCGATCCATCACTTTCATTATTGACTATTGTGCTATCAACGCTGGTGAAAGTCGCATAAAGTGCATTCCTAATTGCTTATTTAATAAGATGATGAGTACACTCACGAGCAGAGCGCGTTGTAAGATGTTTCCCACTCTTATTCAAGTTTCTTCTCGTTGGCCTTCGTTTAACAGCAGATGGCACTGGAGTCAAATATCCCTGTGCAAGTTTATTAAATCTCCTTCTCTTTCAGAATCACCCTTGCTGCGGATGCATCAACAAACGGGCAGCGCCCCCGTGCTTTTTTTTTTTTGCAAGACAGCTGTATTGTTTAAAGCGCTCTTTTCATGACCTTCAATCAGCAGTAGCCAGGGAAGCAACCACTAACACTGCCCTTGCCCTTTGGTACCCGCGGTCACAATGGCCTTGCCAACCTTGGCCACCGGGTTCATGAAAGCAGCTGCAAGAGCACAGAACAAGCAGATCGTAGGAGGTAGAATCCAGACCATCAGCAGCAAATACGTAACCATGTGACGTCATCGGGTTCTCCTCAGGCATCGGGTATGAAAGGGTACTATTCATCGCGTCATTGAGCATGAAATGGGTACCTATCCAGTGGCAAAGTGAGCAAGGGACTCACGTCTGAGCATACCCTGCCACACTTATGGCGGCCAAAAGCGGTACAAAAGGGGGTGGTGATGGACGGAGCATCTGAATCAATCAAACACTCACACCCAGTCAAAAGATCTGGGTTTAATCCATCACCGTTCTTTAGCCCACTCTGCCACCCCAGTTCAGACATGGCCATATGCAAATCAGTCTGACCCTGTGCCTCATGGGAACAGTCCAGCCCGAACTGCCAAGCCATGTCTTCCCTGGACCGGAAACAAGCTTCCGAGGACCGGTTTCTGGCATTCCAGCCACCTTCAGCCCGGCTTGCTTGAATCCAGTGGCAAAGTGAGCAAGGGACTCACGTCTGAGCATACCCTGCCACACTTATGGCGGCCAAAAGGGTACAAAAGGGGGTGGTGATGGACGGAGCATCTGAATCAATCAAACACTCACACCCACTCAAAAGATCTGGGTTTAATCCATCACCGTTCTTTAGCCCACTCTGCCACCCCAGTTCAGACATGGCCATATGCAAATCAGTCTGACCCTGTGCCTCATGGGAACAGTCCAGCCCGAACTGCCGAGCCATGTCTTCCCTGGACCGGAAACAAGCTACCGAGGACCGGTTTCTGGCATTCCAGCCGTCTTAAGCCTGGCTTGCTTGAATCCAGTGGCAAAGTGAGCAAGGGACTCACGTCTGAGCATACCCTGCCACACTTATGGCGGCCAAAAGCGGTACAAAATGGGGTGGTGATGGACGGAGCATCTGAATCTATCAAACACTCACACCCAGTCAAAAGATCTGGGTTTAATCCATCACCGTTCTTTAGCCCACTCTGCCACCCAAGTTCAGACATGGCCATATGCAAATCAGTCTGACCCTGTGCCTCATGGGAACAGTCCAGCCCGAACTGCCAAGCCATGTCTTCCCTGGACCGGAAACAAGCTTCCGAGGACCCTTTCATGGCATTCCAGCCGTCTTCAGCCCGGCTTGCTTGAATCCAGTGGCAAAGTGAGCAAGGGACTCACGTCTGAGCATACCCTGCCACACTTATGGCGGCCAAAAGTGGTACAAAAGGGGGTGGTGATGGACGGAGCATCTGAATCAATCAAACACTCACACCCACTCAAAAGATCTGGGTTTAATCCATCACCGTTCTTTAGCCCACTCTGCCACCCCAGTTCAGACATGGCCATATGCAAATCAGTCTGACCCTGTGCCTCATGGGAACAGTCCAGCCCGAACTGCCAAGCCATGTCTTCCCTGGACCGGAAACAAGCTACCGAGGACCGGTTTCTGGCATTCCAGCCGTCTTAAGCCTGGCTTGCTTGAATCCAGTGGCAAAGTGAGCAAGGGACTCACGTCTGAGCATACCCTGCCACACTTATGGCGGCCAAAAGCGGTACAAAATGGGGTGGTGATGGACGGAGCATCTGAATCTATCAAACACTCACACCCAGTCAAAAGATCTGGGTTTAATCCATCACCGTTCTTTAGCCCACTCTGCCACCCAAGTTCAGACATGGCCATATGCAAATCAGTCTGACCCTGTGCCTCATGGGAACAGTCCAGCCCGAACTGCCAAGCCATGTCTTCCCTGGACCGGAAACAAGCTTCCGAGGACCCTTTCATGGCATTCCAGCCGTCTTCAGCCCGGCTTGCTTGAATCCAGTGGCAAAGTGAGCAAGGGACTCACGTCTGAGCATACCCTGCCACACTTATGGCGGCCAAAAGCGGTACAAAAGGGGGTGGTGATGGACGGAGCATCTGAATCAATCAAACACTCACACCCAGTCAAAAGATCTGGGTTTAATCCATCACCGTTCCTTAGCCCACTCTGCCACCCCAGTTCAGACATGGCCATATGCAAATCAGTCTGACCCTGTGCCTCATGGGAACAGTCCAGCCCGAACTGCCAAGCCATGTCTTCCCTGGACCGGAAACAAGCTACCGAGGACCGGTTTCTGGCATTCCAGCCGTCTTAAGCCTGGCTTGCTTGAATCCAGTGGCAAAGTGAGCAAGGGACTCACGTCTGAGCATACCCTGCCACACTTATGGCGGCCAAAAGCGGTACAAAAGGGGGTGGTGATGGACGGAGCATCTGAATCTATCAAACACTCACACCCAGTCAAAAGATCTGGGTTTAATCCATCACCGTTCTTTAGCCCACTCTGCCACCCAAGTTCAGACATGGCCATATGCAAATCAGTCTGACCCTGTGCCTCATGGGAACAGTCCAGCCCGAACTGCCAAGCCATGTCTTCCCTGGACCGGAAACAAGCTTCCGAGGACTCTTTCATGGCATTCCAGCCGTCTTCAGCCCGGCTTGCTTGAATCCAGTGGCAAAGTGAGCAAGGGACTCACGTCTGAGCATACCCTGCCACACTTATGGCGGCCAAAAGCGGTACAAAAGGGGGTGGTGATGGACGGAGCATCTGAATCAATCAAACACTCACACCCAGTCAAAAGATCTGGGTTTAATCCATCACCGTTCCTTAGCCCACTCTGCCACCCCAGTTCAGACATGGCCATATGCAAATCAGTCTGACCCTGTGCCTCATGGGAACAGTCCAGCCCGAACTGCCAAGCCATGTCTTCCCTGGACCGCAAACAAGCTTCCGAGGACCGGTTTCTGGCATTCCAGCCGTCTTCAGCCCGGCTTGCTTGAATCCAGTGGCAAAGTGAGCAAGGGACTCACGTCTGAGCATACCCTGCCACACTTATGGCGGCCAAAAGTGGTACAAACGGGGGTGGTGATGGACGGAGCATCTGAATCAATCAAACACTCACACCCAGTCAAAAGATCTGGGTTTAATCCATCACCGTTCTTTAGCCCACTCTGCCACCCCAGTTCAGACATGGCCATATGCAAATCAGTCTGACCCTGTGCCTCATGGGAACAGTCCAGCCCGAACTGCCAAGCCATGTCTTCCCTGGACCGGAAACAAGCTTCCGAGGACCGGTTTCTGGCATTCCAGCCACCTTCAGCCCGGCTTGCTTGAATCCAGTGGCAAAGTGAGCAAGGGACTCACATCTGAGCATACCCTGCCACACTTATGGCGGCCAAAAGTGGTACAAAAGGGGGTGGTGATGGAGGGAGCATCTGAATCAATCAAACACTCACACCCACTCAAAAGATCTGGGTTTAATCCATCACCGTTCTTTAGCCCACTCTGCCACCCCAGTTCAGACATGGCCATATGCAAATCAGTCTGACCCTGTGCCTCATGGGAACAGTCCAGCCCGAACTGCCAAGCCATGTCTTCCCTGGACCGGAAACAAGCTTCCGAGGACCCGTTTCTGGCATTTCAGCCGTCTTCAGCCCGGCTTGCTTGAATCCAGTGGCAAAGTGAGCAAGGGACTCACGTCTGAGCATACCCTGCCACACTTATGGTGGCCAAAAGCGGTACAAAAGGGGGTGGTGATGGACGGAGCATCTGAATCAATCTAACACTCACACCCAGTCAAAAGATCTGGGTTTAATCCATCACCGTTCTTTAGCCCACTCTGCCACCCCAGTTCAGACATGGCCATATGCAAATCAGTCTGACCCTGTGCCTCATGGGAACAGTCCAGCCCGAACTGCCAAGCCATGTCTTCCCTGGACCGGAAACAAGCTTCCGAGGACCGGTTTCTGGCATTCCAGCTGTCTTCAGCCCGGCTTGCTTGAATCCAGTGGCAAAGTGAGCAAGGGACTCACGTCTGAGCATACCCTGCCACACATATGGCGGCCAAAAGCGGTACAAAAGGGGGTGGTGATGGACGGAGCATCTGAATCAATCAAACACTCACACCCAGTCAAAAGATCTGGGTTTAATCCATCACCGTTCTTTAGCCCACTCTGCCACCCCAGTTCAGACATGTCCATATGCAAATCAGTCTGACCCTGTGCCTCATGGGAACAGTCCAGCCCGAACTGCCAAGCCATGTCTTCCCTGGACCGGAAACAAGCTTCCGAGGACCGGTTTCTGGCATTCCAGCCGTCTTCAGCCCGGCTTGCTTGAATCCAGTGGCAAAGTGAGCAAGGGACTCATGTCTGAGCATACCCTGCCACACTTATGGTGGCCAAAAGCGGTACAAAAGGGGGTGGTGATGGACGGAGCATCTGAATCAATCAAACACTCACACCCAGTCAATAGATCTGGGTTTAATCCATCACCGTTCTTTAGCCCACTCTGCCACCCCAGTTCAGACATGGCCATATGCAAATCAATCTGACCCTGTGCCTCATGGGAACAGTCCAGCCCGAACTGCCAAGCCATGTCTTCCCTGGACCGGAAACAAGCTTCCGAGGACCGGTTTCTGGCATTCCAGCCGTCTTCAGCCCGGCTTGCTTGAATCCAGTGGCAAAGTGAGCAAGGGACTCACGTCTGAGCATACCCTGCCACACTTATGGCGGCCAAAAGCGGTACAAAAGGGGGTGGTGATGGACGGAGCATCTGAATCAATCAAACACTCACACCCAGTTAAAAGATCTGGGTTTAATCCATCACCGTTCTTTAGCCCACTCTGCCACCCCAGTTCAGATATGGCCATATGCAAATCAGTCTGACCCTTTGCCTCATGGGAACAGTCCAGCCCGAACTGCCAAGCCATGTCTTCCCTGGACCGGAAACAAGCTTCCGAGGACCGGTTTCTGACGCTCCGTCCATCATCCGCTTTTGTATCGCTTTGTTCGCCCTAAGTGTGGCAGGGTATGCTCAGACGTGAGTCCCTTGTTCACTTGGCCACTGGATTCAAGATAGCCTGGCTGAATAGGATTATGAATCCGAAACCGGTCCCAGGATGCTTGTTTCCGGTCCAGGGAAGACATGGCTTGGCAGTTCGGGCTGGACTGTTCCCACGAGGCACAGGGTCAGACGGATTTGCCCATAGCCATGTCTGAACTGGGGTGGCTGAGTGAACTAAAGAATGGTGATGAATTAAACCCAGATCAGTTGACTGGGGATGAGTGTTTGATTTGTTCAAACGCTCCGTCCATCATCCCCTTTTGTATCGCTTTGTTCGCCCTAAGTGTGGCAGGGTATGCTCAGACGTGAGTCCCTTGTTTACTTGGCCACTGGATTCAAGATAGCCTGGCTGATGAGGATTATGAATCCGAAACCGGTCCCAGGATGCTTGTTTCCGGTCCAGGGAAGACATGGCTTGGCAGTTCGGGCTGGACTGTTCCCACGAGGCACAGGGTCAGACTGATTTGCATATAACCATGTCTGAACTGGGGTGGCTGAGTGAACTAAAGAATGGTGATGGATTAAACCCAGATCAGTTGACTGGGGGTGAGTGTTTGATTTGTTCAAACGCTCCGTCCATCATCCCCTTTTGTATCGCTTTGTTCGCCCTAAGTGTGGCAGGGTATGCTCAGACGTGAGTGCCTTGTTCACTTGGCCACTGGATTCAAGATAGCCTGGCTGATGAGGATTATGAATCCGAAACCGGTCCCAGGTTGCTCGTTTCTGGTCCAGGGAAGACATGGCTTGGCAGTTCGGGCTGGACTGTTCCCACGAGGCACAGGGTCAGACTGATTTGCATATAGCCATGTCTGAACTGGGGTGGCAGAGTGAACTAAAGAATGGTGATGGATTAAACCCAGATCAGTTGACTGGGGGTGAGTGTTTGATTTGTTCAAACGCTCCGTCTATCATCCCCTTTTGTATCGCTTTGTTCGCCCTAAGTGTGGCAGGGTATGCTCAGACGTGAGTCCCTTGTTCACTTGGCCACTGGATTCAAGATAGCCTGGCTGATGAGGATTATGAATCCGAAACCGGTCCCAGGATGCTCGTTTCCGGTCCAGGGAAGACATGGCTTGGCAGTTCGGGCTGGACTTTTTCCACGAAGCACAGGGTCAGACTGATTTGCATATAGCCATGTCTGAACTGGGGTGGTTGAGTGAACTAAAGAATGGTGATGGATTAAACCCAGATCAGTTGACTGGGGGTGAGTGTTTGATTTGTTCAAACGCTCCGTCCATCATCCCCTTTTGTATCGCTTTGTTCGCCCTAAGTGTGGCAGGGTATGCTCAGACGTGAGTCCCTTGTTCACTTGGCCACTGGATTAAAGATAGCCTGGCTGATGAGGATTATGAATCCGAAACCGGTCCCAGGATGCTTGTTTCCGGTCCAGGGAAGACATGGGTTGGCAGTTCGGGCTGGACTGTTCCCACGAGGCACAGGGTCAGACTGATTTGCATATAGCCATGTCTGAACTGGGATGGCTGAGTGAACTAAAGAATGGTGATGGATTAAACCCAGATCAGTTGACTGGGGGGGAGTGTTTGATTTGTTCAAACGCTCCGTCCATCATCCCCTTTTGTATCGCTTTGTTCGCCCTAAGTGTGGCAGGGTATGCTCAGACGTGAGTCCCTTGTTCACTTGGCCACTGGATTCAAGATAGCCTGGCTGATGAGGATTATGAATCCGAAACCTGTCCCAGGATGCTTGTTTCCGGTCCAGGGAAGACATGGCTTGGCAGTTCGGGCTGGACTGTTCCCACGAGGCACAGGGTCAGACTGATTTGCATATAGCCATGTCTGAACTGGGGTGGCTGAGTGAACTAAAGAATGGTGATGGATTAAACCCAGATCAGTTGACTGGGGGTGAGTGTTTGATTTGTTCAAACGCTCCGTCCATCATCCCCTTTTGTATCGCTTTGTTCGCCCTAAGTGTGGCAGGGTATGCTCAGACATGAGTCCCTTGTTCACTTGGCCACTGGATTCAAGATAGCCTGGCTGATGAGGATTATGAATCCGAAACCGGTCCCAGGATGCTTGTTTCCGGTCCAGGGAAGACATGGCTTGGCAGTTCGGGCTGGACTGTTCCCACGAGGCACAGGGTCAGACTGAATTGCATATAGCCATGTCTGAACTGGGGTGGCTGAGTGAACTAAAGAATGGTGATGGATTAAACCCAGATCAGTTGACTGGGGGTGAGTGTTTGATTTGTTCAAACGCTCCGTCCATCATCCCCTTTTGTATCGCTTTGTTCGCCCTAAGTTTGGCAGGGTATGCTCAGACGTGAGTCCCTTGTTCACTTGGCCACTGGATTCAAGATAGCCTGGCTGATGAGGATTATGAATCCGAAACCGGTCCCAGGATGCTTGTTTCCGGTCCAGGGAAGACATGGCTTGGCAGTTCGGGCTGGACTGTTCCCACGAGGCACAGGGTCAGACTGATTTGCTTATAGCCATGTCTGAACTGGGGTGGCTGAGTGAACTAAAGAATGGTGATGGATTAAACCCAGATCAGTTGACTGGGGGTGAGTGTTTGATTTGTTCAAACGCTCCGTCCATCTTCCCCTTTTGTATTGCTTTGTTCGCCCTAAGTGTGGCAGGGTATGCTCAGACGTGAGTCCCTTGTTCACTTGGCCACTGGATTCAAGATAGCCTGGCTGATGAGGATTATGAATCCGAAACCGGTCCCAGGATGCTTGTTTCCGGTCCAGGGATGACATGGCTTGGCAGTTCGGGCTGGACTGTTCCCACGAGGCATAGGGTCAGACTGATTTGCATATAGCCATGTCTGAACTGGGGTGGCTGAGTGAACTAAATAATGGTGATGGATTAAACCCAGATCAGTTGACTGGGGGTGAGTGTTTGATTTGTTCAAACGCTCCGTCGATCATCCCCTTTTGTATCGCTAAGAAAATCATGAAGTCGCATCCAGCAAAGGATAATAAAATAGGCAAAAAGGTATATTTATTAAGTATAAGCCATAAAATACCAAACGCTTTAAACCATGTAAAAAGTATTTAAATTACTTAGAAATCTATTGCAGGATTTCCCGAAACCCTTGAAGATATTCACTGTGTCTATTTTGCTTGGGTTTCTCTCAACAATTTTCTTCAGCAGACCTTCTACCTTTTGCCAGCCAACTCACAGCACTCCAGAGTGGTGGGAGGAGAAGCACCTGGAACTCAATATGGTTGTACCTGCCTGCCACAATGCTGGCTCCACCTCCTGCGGTGCATCTGATGGCCCTGGCCCACACTCACAAAGGAAGAAGAGGTGCACTGGCAGAGTGCACCCATCTGCATGTAAAGTACATGCAGATGGGTCTATTCAGCCTTGTGCTGACTCAGCCAGCCTCCTGGAGCCGCACCCAGCCCCTGTCACTCACAAACCAGACAGTCAGTACACAACCAGGCAGAGGCACACAGAAAGGTTGAACAGGAAAATAGCCACTTTCTAAACGTGCTATTTCCAAACTTAGAATTTAAAAACCATCTTCACTAAAGGATGTGTTATTAAATTCTGAGTTCAGGGATATCACATTCCATATGTCTATCTTGCTGTTATGGGAGGATATGCAGGTAAACATGTTACACAGCATTCCCCATGTTATCCTATGGGCAAAATAGCCTTTCAATAGTGAAAAACGAAATTGGTAGTATTTCACTATAAAAGACATGTTACCCACACTAGTAACACCAAACAACAAGCATTTACAATGCAATGGTCTCGCCTTTGCAAAAGTTAGAGCTATTGGCATTGTAAATGACAAAATTTTTATGTATGTATTGGTTTTGAAAACAGATAAATAAATGGCATTGTCATTTACAATGCCAATAGCTTAATCTCTCGCAAATGCCACACACAAACACACAGACCCACACAGAGCCCCACACACACACAGAGCCCCCAACACACACAGAGCCACACACACACAAAGAAGCCACACACACACAAAGGAGCCACACACACAGAGCCGCACACACACACACACAGAGCCCCACTCAGTTACGAACTCTAGCCCAAGGCTAGGATGATAAACATTGAAGGTCCAAGGGCATTCTCATCAGTGGCACTATTGACACTTCTGAACTAGAGTATCATGTTTTTTTTCTTTGTTTTCTCACAATTCTCCGCTAATTTGCTAACCACTTATCTAAGCAAATCTATACTGGGTGCTAGTCCTGTTATATTTAGCAAAGCACCAGACACACCCGAACGATGCAGGTGGCAGGGAGTGAAGGAGAGGCAGCGCTGAGGAATGGGAAAAGAGATGGCAGGGGAGATGTCACGGAGTTAACTCTGCGCTCCCTCAGACTTCGCACACTGAGCTTGATGGCCTGCGGCCGAGGGAACCATGCGGACCATTCCCCCCCAGACCCCCCACGCAGCACAGGCCTGCACGGGGCCAACAGCCCCCAGGCTGGCGCAGCTGGAATGCCCGATCCGGGCGGTAAACACTGCTCCTGGCTGGCTGGATCGGGCCACAGTGAAAAAGCATACTTTTTTTTTCATAGCGCGAACTCGACCTGAATGTATTGGAGTGCTTTACATGAGCACCGTATTTACATTACACAATCAGGCTCGGGGAGATTAAGTGATTTGCCCAGAATCACAGGATGTGGTCGCGACCTCGAGGCTCGAACCCTGGTTTCCAGCACCAGCGTTGGGCGTTTATGCTGACAGACCACATCCTCTCCTAAGTAGGTAGCAAGGGCCCTGCTGGCCAAGCTACCGGAGGAGGGGAGGGGGGACTTGCTTCCATCTTGCCTCGCGCGTCAAGAAAGCCATTCTCATGCTGTCCAAATGCTGTGTCCAACACCCTATAGCGTGCCCGACTGCCATCCGTATCAAACAATTGCTGAAAGACAGACAATACCCCGTGTTTCTTGGCCCCTTCGCAATAGCAAGGTGGGGGGGGGGGCATACAGCCTACTTTGGCGCAGTGCAACAATGGGGGGGGGCGACCTCGAATGGGGTGGCACACACATCGCCTCCAATGCACCCGAGCACGACCCTGAATACCGCAACACCCCAGACCCTCACGGCACAACCCATCGACAACGTGAGGTGCAGCCCCCATAGCACTGCATGCCCCAGTGTCCCATCTTCACCGCAAGCGGTACGCCAGCCCCCGGCTCGACCCCGAAGATGTAAGGCCATGTGTCGCTGCCGGGGTCATGGGTCCCACAAGGCTCTAACAAAGACCCAGCCGCAGACCACGTTGCGCTGCCGGTGTGCCATGGGTACGCTGAAGCCATTTCGCAGGCCGGCTACGACGAAGTATGCCTTTGACTGCAAAGACACTACATCGGCAACCGTGTGGGAGGTGGAGGGATGTGATCTTATGGGAAAAGTGCAGAACGATAGCCGCCCCCCCCCCCGTGTGCACTGACCCCATCAGTGCACGATTTTTAATACCAAATTCTCTCACGCGGACTGGCCCCTGAGGATTTGGGGCACTATGCATGAGGCGCGGTCTTAAGCCTTAAATTACCAGCCCCCGTTGCGCCGCTGGAGGTTGGTCCTGGGCATGAGAAAGGTAATGCTCTCACTCACCTCGGGGGCCTAGCTGGCCCTCCCCTGATCCCCTGTGTGCTCGCCCCGCACTGCCCCCCAAGGGGCATCCACCTAACCCGAGCGAAAGCACCTTCCATGAGCTCGCGCCCCCCCCCCCCATGACCGACCGTGCTCACAAAATGGCGGCCTAATGCTCGTACTGGAACCGGTGCATAGAGTGTGAGGGTAAAGAGCGGCTGTTGCCGACAGCTGGAAGCGGGGGATCGCCCAGCTACCAGGTGTTCCCCTAGAGGCGTCGGTGACCGGTGAGAGCGGGGAGGGCAGGCAATCCTGGAGGGTGACACTGTATTGCCTGCGCAGTTGCTGCACCCCCGGTCTGGAGAGTCACTGGGAACGAAAACAGCTGGAGTGTGCGGAACCCTGCCCTGAGCACCGGAGTGAGGCACTGGTGCAAGGAGCAGGGGATGCAATCGAGGGCAGCTGGGGAAGCCTTCTCTGTCTCGGCCGGGGAAGGGGGGAGAAGGAGCCGGCGGAAGGCGGGCGCACACAGAGCCCAGCGGCAGCCAGGGAGCGCATTGGCCGGGATGGAAGAGCCCAGGAGAGGAGGAGAGAGGTGAGAAGAGGGGTGGGGGAGAGGAGGCGACGGAGATTAGGAAGAGGCTTGAAATAGATAAACACGAATAAACTAAGCCCCGTCCTTTTCAGACTGGGGGGCGTGTTTTTCTTTCTCCCCTCTTCTCCATTGGCTGGAATGTAAGCAACGGGCGTGTTTTTGACTTGTTGTTTACCATTCCAGCCAACGAAAAACCTAAAAAACGCCCCCCAATCCGAAAAGGACGGGGCTTAGATGGAGAGAATGACGACACTGAGACCTCTTCTCCAATGGCTGGCCGCCGTTTAGGAGGCCAGCCAATGGAGAAGAGGGGCGGGGTTTACCCTCCCTACTCAGTCATTAAATCTCACCAGCGAGACTGCGCATGTGCGCAGCCTACGCTAGCCGAGACCTAAAAACCGGGACGTCTGATCACCCTACTTTTGACCTTTGAGACCTGAAATTAGAGGCCCCCCCCAGAGCCCCCTTTCGAGGCCCCCCAAAAAAACTGGGGGGTTTCAGACTCCCACCCCCACTTAAAGCCCTGCTTATGACTCGTTCAGCGCTGCGTTTTCTGTCCTATCTGTGAATTCTCAAACGATCTGCTTACTTTCATTTTATTTGCCCAGTTGACAGTCAGACACCAGCAAGTGCGCTCCTGGACTGTGAACAGCACGTGAACGTTACTTGGTTAACCAACAGCAAAGCATTCTGCGCGTGCGCGGTAGTCTGCATTTTATAGGGTGTTATAGCTCTGTGTCTGATCGGAGAGCGTTGGGTTTGCTATAAACCATGTAAATACTCTGACATGAACATCTTTATACATACCAAATAATGCCTTGAAAATCTTGCCTTTTGCAGCCTTCTGGTTTTAGAACAAACACTTGACTTTGCCCTATATCACGTTCCTGGGAGGCAGGAGTTGCATTAATGCGTAGAAGACAGCTTGAGTGGCCACAGATGTGACAGAAAGTACAGTGTTGAATGAGTGCTACGGAAGCCATTACACGCTCTGAAAGTCGAGCAGTCAGAGTACTCACCTGTGAAATGCAGCGGACTTGGCCTCGAAGTAGGCACAGCGCGAGGCCAGAGAGAACAGGCATAACAGCAGCTGCAGCGGCCTCTACCGGCGACACTTCACATTCTCATCCAAGTGGGCTTCGTGAGAATTCTTGAAGCGACCTGGATATTAGACAGACATGTTCTGTTCCATAAAAGATTCTCCGTGGGCGATGCAGAAAGATAGTGGAGTTAGGTCGGAAGCTCCCCACTGAGGCAAACTAATGCACTGTGCATTAGCACAGTGTATCCACATGCCTGGGCGGCCGTGGTAAGGTGTATTCGCTGTCAAGATAACAACTGGAAGTAGAGAGCAGAAGTGTGATAAAATGTGATGAAAAACATGGAGGCAGAGCTGCAGAGGCCAGTTGTAAAGGTCACTTAAAAGATTTTAAAACGCGGGGCAGCCATTTTAGGAGCAGCGCCCGGGGTGGTGTTGGGAGGGGGGAAGCTGTATAGCGATCCATCACTTTCATTATTGACTATTGTGCTATCAACGCTGGTGAAAGTCGCATAAAGTGCATTCCTAATTGCTTATTTAATAAGATGATGAGTACACTCACGAGCAGAGCGCGTTGTAAGATGTTTCCCACTCTTATTCAAGTTTCTTCTCGTTGGCCTTCGTTTAACAGCAGATGGCACTGGAGTCAAATATCCCTGTGCAAGTTTATTAAATCTCCTTCTCTTTCAGAATCACCCTTGCTGCGGATGCATCAACAAACGGGCAGCGCCCCCGTGCTTTTTTTTTTTTGCAAGACAGCTGTATTGTTTAAAGCGCTCTTTTCATGACCTTCAATCAGCAGTAGCCAGGGAAGCAACCACTAACACTGCCCTTGCCCTTTGGTACCCGCGGTCACAATGGCCTTGCCAACCTTGGCCACCGGGTTCATGAAAGCAGCTGCAAGAGCACAGAACAAGCAGATCGTAGGAGGTAGAATCCAGACCATCAGCAGCAAATACGTAACCATGTGACGTCATCGGGTTCTCCTCAGGCATCGGGTATGAAAGGGTACTATTCATCGCGTCATTGAGCATGAAATGGGTACCTATCGTCATTTCCCTCACCCGTGGTGGTTTTGTGAATGACTCCCTTTTCTCTTATTCGCTATGCGTTAAAGATGATGACGTTTTAGTTACAAAGGTCTCCTATTGGCATTTACAAGACGACTTGAAGCTGCGGATGATTCAAATGCTTTTCGCGGGGGTACCGGAAGTCACGGTACCCTCGGAGCATTTTACGCCAGCGTTACAACTGAATAATGATTAACGAAACAATAAGGTTTCTGTTGTTCCTGCTCAACTTCTAAAGTGGCTGTACGATATAAAACGCAATTCATGATCACCCGATAATAAAAATTAAATATGTGGAAATATCACAATATAACATAACTAGTAGTACATTTTAGTTCTGTTTGAGTGGGTGATTGCACGAATAGGCACTACAATTTCAAAAGCTCATGCCCCAGCATGGCTATTCATCAAAATTAGTCTTGCGTTCTGTAGCGTATTCAATAATTGAATGTCAGTTACTACAACCGCCATTTGTCGACGTAATAAAGCAAATAAAGCAAAAACTGCCATTTCTGAGCAATTGAATTATGAAAATATGGCGCCATTAATTTCCCACGGTTTCACTAGTACAGGTCATACCACTGAGCGTGTAATGTGAGGGACACAAGGGTCGCTTGTGCTGACAAGTCAGAGGGGACTGAGAAGTCAAACATAACGTTAGGACATACATATGACTACTACAAACTCTCCATTACCTTCATATCACTACAAGATCTAAGCAGCACCAGATGAGCCTGCAGTGCGTTTACACTTTGCTCCACCTCACAGTGACTTTCGAGGTTGTGCGAAAGATAACTGACTCCGCGGTGAGGGGACGCAGGCTGGCTCGTCACTGAACTGCACTCGCCAGCCAGCCTCCAGGATGTGAGCTCAATGGACCACTTCTAGTCTGCATTGCTGTGCTGTGGAGCTGGTCTCTTGTGGCGACATTACTTGTTAATCTATTTATTTGTTAGCCTTTCTTTAGTGCAAACGAGGCCTCAGCGTGCATCATGGAGCGTGGCAGAAAGGTTCAAGCTGTGAATTCAGAGAGAGATGTAACACAGAATATGTGGATCTTCCTGTAAGAATCCAGGGACACATAATGTACAGGTTCAAGCATCACACAGTAAAGCTACCCCACAGGTGAGAAAAGTCTCACATTCATGAGCTTCACCTGTGTGAATAAACCTCACAGTCTAACGCCTCGCAGTGCAGGGCTACAGTACCACCCAAGTTACACTGAACAGAAGGCTTTGGTGTTGGGCAACACGTGGATATGTGTTTACTTTTGACAGCACAGGTCTCCTTCGGCAGGGGCGGCTGGTGACATTTGAAAGTGGTAGGGCGTAAACTAATTTGTATATTGCACCGCAGCGAGCGCAGCGAGCGAGCCCGAACCACCTTGCATCCATCCATACATCATTCATGCATCCACCCATCCATCCATCCATCCACCCACCCATCCATCCACCAATTCTGCATCCATCCTGCATCCATCATTCATTCATGCATCCACCCATCCATCCAGCATCCATCATTCATTCATGCATTCACCCATCCATCCATCCTGCATCCATCATTCATTCATGCATCCACCCATCCATCCATCCATCCACCCATCCATCCTGCATCCATCATTCATTCATGCATCCACCCATCCATCCATCCACCCATCCATCCTGCATCCATCCATCCATCATTCATTCATGCATGCATCCATCCACCCATCCACCCATCCACCCATCCTGCATCCATTCCTGCATCCATTCATGTGTCCACCCATCCATCCACCCATCCTGCATCCATCATTCATGCACCCATCCATCCACCCTGCATCCATCCATCATTTATTTATCCACCCATCCTGCATCCATCATTCATTCATGCATCCACCCATCCATTCATCCACCCATCATTCATCCATTCATGTGTCCACCCATCCACCCATCCATCCACCCATCCTGCATCCATCATTCATTCATGCACCCATCCACCCATCCATCCTGCATCCATCATTCATTCATCCACCCATCCGTCCACCCATCCAGCATCCATCATTCATTCAATCATGCATCCATTCATCCACCCATCCATCCACCCATCCACCCACCCACCCATCCACCCATCCATCCATCATCCCTCCTGCATCCATTCCTGCATCCACCCATCCATCATTCATTCATTCATGCACCCATCCATCCACCCTGCATCCATCCTGCATCCATCATTCATTCATCTACCCATCCTGCATCCATCCTGCATCCATCATTCATTCATGGATCCACCCATCCATTCATCCACCCATCATTCATCCATCATCCATCCATCCATCCACCCATCCTGCATCCATCATTCATTCATGCACCCATCCACCCTGCATCCATCCTGCATCCATCCTGCATCCATCATTCATTCATCTACCCATCCTGCATCTATCCTGCATCCATCATTCATTCATCCACCCATCCATTCATCCACCCATCATTCATCCTGCATCCATTCATGCATCCACCCATCCTGCATCCATCATTCATGTATTTTTATGACCATATAACTTGCACACAGCTTGTAAGTGTTTAATACCAGTCTCGAACCTTGTACTCCAGCACCAATGATACATGATTAATATTAATTGTTTTTAAAAACATGTATTTATTCGACACCAATTTCACACCTTAGTCGGAACATCATTTTTATTTGTTTTTTAAAATATCTATTAATTTAACACCAAAGTAAGTCATGTATACATTTTTATGGTTCGATAAGAGGCTCGAACCTGGTTTCCCAGCACCAAAGTCGGCCGTGCTATCCGTCAGGGGTTATGTAACCGGGCTATGTAGTGACCAGCCAATCCTGCGCCAGGATTGGCTGGGGGGGCACCATGACTCCTCGCCCAGTCGCCCTGTGTAACCCCGGGGGCTGCGGCCCACCCCCTGGTCCTCTCTCTAAGGGGGAATTCACAAGAAAACGATCTGCGCATGCGCGGGCATGTTTGTGCCCAAAAATACACTTGCGCAACAGCCCGATCCTCCCCCCCCCGCCCTTGCGCACTCCGGGAAGGTCGGGTGTCTCCCGGTTTCCCGGCCGGCAGATAGCGCGATTTTTTAAAATAATTGTGTTTGGCTTCTAGTGACGACGTGGTGGGTCCATGGGGCTTAGTGGGGCTTCGCCCCTACGCCCCAATGGACGCACCGCGCCTGTCCTTCGGGTGACGGAAACTACAGGTGTTGAGAAGGGGGAAAAGTTATTGTTCGTTCTACTCAAATGCACAATATGTGCGGTTGAGAGCAATGTTTGTATGTGTGAGTGTGGGTGTGGCTGCAGTCCTGCACATGCATTATAATAAAGCAGGCCTGAAAATCTGCTTAGCTTTCCTGGAGAGGGGCAGATTGCCTCTTCCACTTGCCCCTCTCCTAACTACACCACAGCACATATCATTGCTACTGGCTCTAGCAGAAAAGTGTTGTAATGGTCAACTGCAATTTCCAGTAAACTGTACAATTCAGTTTGTGTCTTAACTGTATATAACTTTGTCAATCATAAAAACATTAAATATATTTAAGCTTTCCTGTTTTCAGTTTCTACTTTTGGTAAATTCTGCGGGGGGGTTTTCCCAGTGTTTTCAAGTGATTTCAATACCTTAAAAATAGTGGTTATCAGTGGTTATACATTTTCGTGCCATTCAAAACAACAGAAACAGTGTTTTTCCAGTGATTATGGAAAGTTTTGCTTTTATTATTTCTTGCTTTCTGCACCGATAGTGCATCGTATATAGACAGTGTACAAACCATCAGCTAAGCGGCACAGTTGGGATGACCCTTTCTTTGATGCCACACAAAGCACAAAATGAGAAATATTTGTGTTTTAGTCCCCGCACATAACAAAACAGTGTACCAGAACGGTCGAAAAAGTCAATAGCTTTCTTCATTAACTCTGAATATTGTGAAGATGCTTTCAGCATACCATTGAATAAGTGGCAACGATCTCTTACAGGAAAGCACTTCAGCTCAGGTAGCAATTTTGAAAGGTCATCACACCACTTTTTCATATAGCTGAATCACTACAAATACAAACATTATCATTCCAATCTTTGTTGATCTTGGAAGTAACCTTTTAGCAGCATTCCAAGTGACACTGCGTTACAAGTTTTCCAAAAGTCTGGTGTCATGTTTTCCCCACTATCCCAGATGCTTGGTGATAGCAATCTTTTCATATATACCTTGCTTTGAATGTTTAAAGCATGAGGTGTTGGCAATTCACCTACTATCAATACTTACTCACTAGAAACTGGGGGCTGATGTATCAAGGGTTTTTACTCACTGTGGGTAAATGTGATGGCGCATATTGGGGAAGGTTCTTATGAAACCAGCCATTTTACCTATCAGTGGAAGAATCAAACACCGTCAAAATATCAAATACGATTTTGACATTTCCTGATTCTCTACAGTTTATAAAATAATTAAACAAGACCTACAACATGCTTCTAAACACTGCATCTTTAGACCAAAGACCTCATAACTGAAAAAAGCAAAAGAAAGAAGAATCAATATTTTAGTGACATTCCTAAACAACAAAACTCAAGCAGAATAATGTTGGCCCAGTCTTTTTTGCTGCTTTACAGTTACAGTTTATAGTTACATATTTGCCCCTTCAGGAAGAAGAAAAATGACAATTTCACTCTCCTTTTCATTCTTTGTATGGCATTTACAGGCACATGCATCATCTATTTTTGCGAGCGTGAACGGTGCGACTTGCAAAAATCTGCCATTTACATTTCCAAATGGGCATTTGCGATGTATCAAGGTTCAAGGCACTCACAATTTGAGAATTCGCAAATAATTGCCATTACTCAAATTGCAATTGCATTTAAGGAATCACAATTTACGATTCCTTAAATGCAATGCAAGAACCACTTTAAGATAGTGATTTTTCTATTAGGGGACGCAAATTACCATGAAGTTGAACTTGATGGTAATTTGCCAAAACTTTGAAAAATACCCTTGGGGCATGTGTGTGCGCAACATGTGTGCACAGAGCAATTTCAGGGGTGCAACAGGGTGTCCTTAGGACACCCTTGCACCATTAAAATTTCATGCGCAATTAGGTACTCACATATTGCTCATGCAATCTTCCGTTCATTCCTACGGGCCTGTAGGCCAATAGGAATGAATGGGAAGGCGTTCCTTGATTGCGAGTCCCAATTTGCGAGTCACAATTAAGGAACGTTTAGGAATCGCTATTATATAAGCGATTCCTATATTCATAGGCTTTTGAGAGTCCTTAATTGCGATTCCTCAATAATCACAATTAAGGACTCGCAAAAGCTTTTCTTGATGCACGTGCCTGTAGGTTTGTGGTTGTGCAGGTGTTTTTTCAGTGTTTATGTGTTTACACCGGAGAGGGCTATTTCCCTTTCGGTGAGGTTTTATCAGTTATTATAGGTTTAAACCTAAAACCGGACAGCCTAAATATATTGTTTTATTCTCAGTTTAATGAGATACTTAAAACCATAACATAGGTATCATTGTTCTATAGTGTGTGTTTTGCCTATGTCAACAGGAATCTATCATGGCGGACAACCAGTGGCACTCTCTATATTGAATGTTATGTTATGCTACTGTCCATTTCTAAAATGCATGTTCACCGGAAGATCTATTGGCGCCAGCTAGCTGATGCAGCCTTAGGTCACAATTACTGGTAAGCCTGTTTGAAAAGCCATATCTTCAGAAGCTGTCTGAATCTAGCGTAGTTAGGGGTAGTCCTAAGCTCCACGGGTAGTGTATTCCATGTTCAGGGGCAGTGATGGAAAACCTACACCCTCCAATTCTTTGTTTTTTATGTGGGGGATGACGAGGTGGAGTAGGTGACTGGATCTCAGTTCTCTGGTAGGGTCAGTACTTAGTAATCCGAGACTTTATGAAGGCCTGACAGTTCAAGTGTAAGGCCTTAAAGACAGTACAGCACACCTTGAACCTATTTCTTTGTGCCACTGGCAGCCAGGGGGGGTCGTTGGTCACCCGAGAGATGTGGCCATATCTGGGCTAGTGGGATATCAGCCTGGCGGACTGATTTTGAATTAGCTGGAGCCTGCGCAAAAGGAATTTGGGGAGGCCCAAATAAAGGGAGTTAGCACAGTCAATTCTGGACATGACTAGGGCTAAAATTACTTGGGTCAGAGCCTCCCTCATAAGTAATTTCTCTATCTTTTTTTATACGTCGCAGTTGACAAAACAGGCCAATGTCCCTAGGCTAATCTGCTTCTTGAATGAAAGCTCCTCATGGATTTTTGCTGCCTTTTTGGGTGTGGGGGGAGCCCATCTCACTGGGCGAGAAGGACAACCCTATTCTTTGTGATGGCTATATCTGTTTTATCAGAGTTTAGCTTCAATTGGTTGCTGTTCATCCAATCCAGGATGTATAGCATAGTATCTTGAAATTGCTGTCTGACCATGGAGCTGTCATTGATCGTGATTAACAATGCCATGCCATCGGCATAGTTAGAGATGTTAACTTTCATGTTTTTAAGGGAGTTGACAAAAGGACAGATATATATATTAAAAAGGTGGGGAGAAAGAGAGGAACCTTGTGACACTCCACAGTCCAATGTCACCCCTGCTGAGCTGTAAGGGGGTAACCTAACTAATTGGGATCTATCGATCGGAAATGATATGATCCAATTCAGAGCTGTACCCCCAACCTGCGGCCCTAACCCGCTCATCCAAAATAGTGTGGTTGTCCATGTCCAAAGCCGCAGACAGGTCGAGCAACACCAAGGCTTGGGTGTTACCATTGTCTACCTCCTTACACATGTCATCTACAGCTGATGTGATTATGTCTTCAGGAAATTGTGCAGGCAGAAATCCCGCCTGACAGGGGTCCAAAAAAACTGACTAATAGGCAGAGATGGTGGGCTGCATGTGCTTCCAGCAGTTTTGCCAAATATGGCAAGAGAGAGACAGGATGAAAGTTTTTCAAGTCTGAGGCGTCATCACCCGCTTTCTTTAGGAGAGGTACAATACCCACCCTTTTGAAGGATCTGGGGACCAACCCAATGTTAATGGATTGAATGAGAAGTGCCAATACAGTGTCTGCGAAGGAGGTCACTACAACTCTTAGGACCTTCGGGGGGGGGGGGCAAATAATATTGGGTGAACCTGACTTGACTTTAGTCAGTAATTTGGCTAGGTCCTCTTGTGATATATTAGGGAAGCAAGTGATCGACTGACTGTTCATATCGCTTGATGGTGAATTTTTATAAGAGGGGCCGGAGATGATGCTCTTTATGATAGCCTCAATATTGTTCACAAATAAATATTAAGAGAGTCACAGAGACTCTGAGAGGGTGTAACCAGAAGAGCGACTCTATCTGGGTTGAAAAGGTCTGAAACAATCTTAAATATCTCCTTAGATTTATTGGAGGCATTCAAGATTTTACTTGTGAAATAACTCACTTTGGTTTGTCTTAAGAGAGAATTTACAACACTCCAGGCGTTTTTTTCTGTTGTGGCCCAATTCACAAGGACCTGCTTCAGAAAAGTCACAAATGTAACTCTTTGGTTATCCTCCTATAATTTAAGTGGAATTCCAACTTTTGGTGCTTCCAAAACACCCCCAAAGAATAATCCAGGAAATCTATAAAATACATTAAATTGCAATACTGATATTCAACCAGGTGTGAATCCGGATACCATTTTTCCCCAGAGGCAAACTATTTGGAAGTGTCCTGTACCCATGTCCTTGCTGGAAGCACAATTACCCAAGTATTTTGTGGCAGCAACTGCACATATGTTTGAGGTTGGGCATTGAACTGCCTCAATGCCAACACATTTAGACGTTTGTGGGTGTTCCATGCCTTGTGTCTGGTTCTTTCGCCTCAGAGTCATCCTTCCCTCCATAATCCGTACCTACTGCCATCGAAAAACCCAACAATCTGCCAATTGTTCCACCATTATAAGCACTCTTTACAATTCCACTAGCCTGCTTCTCTGACTCGGGGGCGGGACTTAGATTTGCGAGTGACTTTTTGTGAACCTAAATTCAAATGAAAGAGCCACTCGTGTTACTGACGCTGTTACAGCCTGCTTTGTTTGCCTTTCGTGACTTGAGAAGCACTCACTCTGAAACCTCGCTGCTGGATTTGGCAGAGACACCTTGTGGCCGCAGAGGAGAGAGAGGCGCCGGCCCCGGGACTGCGAGGACCAGCATACAACACCCTCCAGCTGGTCCTCTTCCCGCGTGAGCCACGCCCCTTACGATACTCTACATAATCATACCCTGTTACGCGCATCGCGGGACGCGCGCGGGTCGGAGCTCGGGGCGAAGCCCGGGCAAAGGGCGGGCCGTCTGTGGCCGTCCGGGGACGTATAAGGACGGGACGGGCCACCTTATTTCCATTTTAATTTTATTTTATTTTATACCTCAACCAATATGACTATGTTACCATAGGGTCCTTGGACCGAGCAACAACCGGCATCAGCGCGGTAAGTGTAACTTCCGTCCACATGATAGTCGACTGTCAAAGCTGTTAATATATTAAACAATTTAAGAGCGATAAATATCAATTAAAATCCTCATAAATTTGACTAAGGAAAAGTTTATGGCTTTCAAAAAACTCAGATCTCGCACTATATTTATGAAGAGAATGGGCACTGAGGAAGCAGTCAGAAAATCTTCTGATAAGGCAATAAAACAAGGTCAAATAACTGGAACACCTGCAATCAGTAACTATTTCTTAGCTTTATCACCTAAAAAGAAAACTCCTTCACACGACCAAGAAATTCCTTTAAAAAGTGAAATAACAACATCAAATGAGGCAACAGAGCTGCCCCTCCTAGACTTACAAACCACTCAAATCTCATGTGTTTCGGGCCTCGAATTCAACCAGAAGATTTTATATTCTACACAGGAATCACAAATCCCGATTCACGAGTCCTCACATCTAACATCCTTAACACCCATAAAACCATTAGGTAGCCTCTCTGACTCTGAATATCCTTTTCAAAATGACATAAAGCGGATGGAAAATACCTCAAATATTCAGTTAAATCCTGACAATTTATTCACCAGGTCCCAGGATCAATCCTTAGAACATAAAATAGACCTAGATCTATCATTGGACCCATTTCTCCCTGACGACATTAATTCATCTAATACCGTGACACCTATTTCTAAGGCCCTTTATACCTTACAGGAAATACTGGAATCGGTTCTATCCTTTTTAGGTAACATTTTGGAAAATTCCGATCAAACTTTGGATGTACAAATTGGTATATTAAAATTTTTGGCAGAAGAAAAGAGGAAAAAGGATCTTTCTGATGCAACAAACAACAAACAGATAATTGATGCGAAGCAGGATAACTACAATACTTCTTCCAATATTATCACAAGTCCTGAATCTCAAATCAAATGTGATATCAGTACCCAAACAACCGATCTAAAAATATTAGATCAATCCAATAAAAAGATACGGAAAAAACCCCAAGGATCAAAAAATATATTCCTTGAAGAATCTTTTTAGAGAAGAGCCTATATCTACAGCTAAAGAGTTCTCTATTTTTTCGGTTGCCAAAAAACAAAATTTGCAAAAAAAAGGAACCGATGAAGAAGAACAAGGAACCTCCACTAAACTTTTACCAGAAGAAGTTGGAGATAACAAGATCCCCAAAACAAACTTTAATAAAGGAATCAAGGGAAAACATAGAAATAGGAAGCCGTTAAGAAGAATAAATAAAAAGAAATCCCGAAAGCTCACCTTCAAAAATGCAATTACCCCTCAAAATAACAAAGAGGGTCAAAACGATAAAATAATACTTGATTATTCTTCGGTAGAGGCAACTAGTGATACAACAAATACACCATCTATAAAGTTATTGAATCTTAAAGCGATTGAATATATACCTTCCAAAGCAACTGATAGAGCAGGTCAAACAAACAAGGGCATAACTGAGAATAATAAGAAGATGTCTCTAGGCGGGGAACTAACCGTGACTAATTGTTTACAGTTTGAAGAACTTTTCCCTATTGATAATCTACCATTAAATCGAGGAAGGATAATTAATTTGCTACAGCAAATACATTCTTTACAAACTATAACTAGCAAAGAAATAGATTTGGTGACCTTCCCCATAAAGGAAAATCGAAAAATAGCGGAAGTAATTTTTTGGTCATCAGTTCTTCCTGGGATTATCATAAAGGAACAAGAAACGTTACATAAATGTGGCTACGATGTCATCGAAAGATCCCCACCAAAGAACATTAAAATCAAAAATAAGTTTACTGGTCTCCTAGGAACTAACTTGAATATCCCAATTAACAACTGGTATTCCAATAACTCCAATTATGCTGACTCAGGATTAACTTGTTCAAGGAAGTAAATCTTGAAAATTCAGGTAAACAAAGGAGAAAGGAAAGTGTGGAACCAAGACCAAGAAGAAAATGAGGTCAAAAAACATCAAAGTCTTGGGCTTGGGTCTCGGAGACCATAAATAGTAATAAATTAGATTTCCAACAACAACTCACTGTTTAACAATGGTTTAAAGATCACCTCATGGAACATAGCCGGAAAAACAAACAACAAAATGAATGAAGCACTTAATAACTATCCTGATATTTTAGCTATACAGGAAACATGGGCAATAAAATCTTTTAATCAGACGGGCTATTATGTCTACGATATTCCGGCTATAGCAACGAACAGAGGCCATGCTAAGGGCGGATTGGCAATTCTACTGAGTGAGGAGCATTCATGGTCCCAAGCAGTTATTGAGTCCAAATCCGACAACTTCCAATGTATCAAGGTCTCACTGAAGACTCATAACCATGACCAAAAAAAGGCCTTTCTACTTTTTAATGTGTATATTCCTCCAGGCACCAACCAGGACGTCACCCTGGTGGAAACCATGGATGCAATTGCACAGATAATTGAAGATCGAGCAAATATGTCATATTTAATCATGGGTGACCTGAATGCAAAAATCTCTAATGCTGAGATCAGAAAATGGGCAAATCTGTATGAAGAAGAAACGCTGGAATTATCTATCCCAATATTCCCTAAAGGGAAAGCTTCTGACAAAAGAGGAAAATTGCTACTAGCATGCTTGCCAAATTTAAACGGGACAATCCTGAATGGCAATGTGGATGGTGATAGACTGGCATCTTTTACAAGACAAGGGAAAGGATGTTTATCAATAATTGACTACTTAATTTGCGGTATGGAGCTACTGGATACAGTTTTCCACTTGAGCATTAACTTTTCAGATGATAGCGACCATGCTCCTTTAAACTTAAATACTGGTTGGTCGGTAAAGTCCTCCTTGTCGAACCGAATTATGTTCCATAAAAGCAATATTGAAATTAATAACAAACAGAGACGGATCTTTTGGAATTCGGCGACCTTAGACCACATTACTGAAATGATCTCTCAAAATCAACTTTTAACTAGTATATACTCCGAAAATCAAATAACAAACTTTGAATGTATTATTGCCAATCTTAAAAGAGCACTCCTAGGTAGGATCAAACAAGAAAAAAAGAGAAACCACAAGATGTCCAACAAAAATACAATCAGGAGGAAGCTCAATAAACTCATTCGAGGGCAATATCTGAATTTTTCACCTGTAATCCAGCAAGAAATAAACAAATTAAAAAATCAATTAAGAAGAGAGAAGTACAGTCAAAAAAGAACGCTTCAGGACAAAAATTGGGTGAATATTCAGGAGGCGTCGAAAAAATATAATCAAAGAAAATATTGGTCTCTGATTGCCAAAACGACTGGAACAAAAAAGAAACTGCATGCTATACCAGTTCCACCACAAGAATGGGAAATTTATCTAACTGACCTATATAAAGAAAATATAATTAAATCAGACAGAAATAATACTGATATTACTTCGGAAAACAAATCAAATTTGATAGTAAAAACTACAGCATTTTCTATAGAAATGCATATTAGAAAAGCAAGAAGTACTGCAGCGTCAGGTCCTGATCAAATACCCATTAAGGTTTTGCAGTTATATCCTAAAGAATGGAGTCAGATGCTATCACCATTTTTTAATTATATCTTCTGTACTGGGAGCCTACCTAAGTCGTGGCAGGGGAGTATTATAATTCCAATATATAAAAAGGGGAGTCAAAATATCGCTGGCAACTACCGCCAAATAGCGTTGATGGACGCTACTGGAAAAATCTTCGCTGCGGAGGTCTTGGATAGACTAAAAGACTGTTCCTTCTCGCAGGGTCTAATACCTATGTACCAAGCTGGCTTTCGTCCCAATCATTCAGTCACTGATAATATATCCATTCTCCAGACAATTTTAGACAAATACATCGGGCTGAAATCACAACCAGTGTACGCTGCGTTTATTGACTATTCTACAGCGTTTGATCGCGTAGACAGACCTACACTATGGAAAAAATTGAGGAGACTGGGGATTTCCGAAAATTTACTGCAGATTGTAATTGAGCTCCAAACTAACACTTGGTCCCAGGTACAAATGGGGAGTGAAAAAGGACTGACTAAACCAATTAAAACTTGTAATGGCCTTAAACAAGGGTGCCTTCTCGCACCAATTCTATTTTCATTATATCTGAGTGATTTACCGTACCATCTGCAACAATGCTCTAGTTTGCCGCCAAAGATTGCTTCTCAAAGCATTCACGCTCTGTTATATGCAGATGATATAGTAATGCTGGACCTTACACCTTTCGGTCTTCAAAAACTACTGGACTCTTTAAATGTCTATTCTAAGGATCATTTTTTAATCCCAAATTTATCAAAAACCAAAGTGGTAGCTTTTTCAGGTAGGAAAAAAAGTGTCAAATACTGCTGGAATCTTGATGGGATCAGAGTAGAGGAAGTTGAAGAATATACTTACCTCGGCAGGATTTTCACAAAGAACATGCAAAACTCAAAACAAATAAACAACCTAAAGAGAAAATAAGAATTACATGCCGGGGCTCTCTCCAGATTGTACACTGCCACCGGAAATAGGCACTTCTCTTCATTACTAAAAGTGTACAGAGTAAAAATTCCTCCGGTTTTATCTTATGCCACTGAACACATACCAACAAAGCAATGGTCCTATATGGACATAACCGAAGGAAAAATTTTGAAGAGAATACTAAAGGTTCCAAGATCAACACCTGTACAAGCTCTTAGATTGGAACTTTCATTAACAAGCACTTATGCTATAGAAATGGCCAATGTCATCAGATGGGCTTATAATATACTGCATGCAAAGGAAGGGACACTGCGATTCTTGTTAAAGACTGAGACATTCGAATTAGAAGCTTTAAAACTTAATTTTTTCAGGAATATGTCTGCGGCATTTAAAATTGCGAATCTTACCAAAGACATTTTGCTTACCTGGTCAAATTCTCAACTGAAACTTTTTTTGAAATGCTTCACTCCAAGACTGAGTTTTGACCTTGATCTTGCGTATTGTAGTAAGTTATCTACATACAAACCCTTTACCGAGACATTGGAATATAAACAAATACGGCCATATTTGGGATTTTGCCTTACGCACGGAGCTAGAAGGGCCATAATCATGTTGCGTTTAGGCATTTTACCTGTATCTACCTTTACCTCCAGATGGTCACTAGCAGGTTCCCCGATATGTAAATTCTGTCAAGGAGGTGATCAGGATATTGAGCATATTTTATTTGTTTGTCCCCATCCAAATATAGTAATAGCACGAGCAAGATACCTTGACCCGATATATCGAAAATGTAAAATTAATACAGTAAATAATCTGTTATTAGTAGGTAAACAACCACCCAGTGAATGGGTTTGCTACAATTTTTACAAATTTCTAAAGTCTTTTTTAATACTGTATTAATTTCTAATGATTTTTCTCTTGTAAATTGTTTTAAGTTTGTGGTCCTCAGTTGAGTACCAAATCAAATAAAAATCTTTTGAAAAATGAAAGAGCCAAAAATGTTTGGGAATCTGGTGTTACCTTTAAGGTTTCATGGTTTCCTATTTTACAGATTTTTTACACATACATCTAGTCTGAAAGCAATCGGGATTTCTCTCTGTATTGTTTTAAAAATCAAGCTTATACACATACACCATCTTTTAAATGTGTCTCCATGTTCTTACTCACTCCTAATGTGCCCGCAGCTGCGCATATTTCAATCAAGTGGGCCTACAAAAAAGGACTTTCAACAGATGCACGTGTCACAACTGCAAAGATTCAGTTATATAATAGTACTACTGCTATTACAACCACCAATAATAATATTACAAATAGTATTATTTTATAGTATACATTTCTACTAAAACCGCACAGTCATCAAGTATAGCTGTCTAGCCATCACTTCTATGCATGTGAAAATACACCAATTGCACCATCAATTTTCCGTCCACCAAAAATAAGGATGAATAAATATCTACAGAATGTGAAAAAAAGAAATATCGCTAAATAAAGACTGAAAGTGGGGAAAAAAAATCAACTCTGCTATGCTGGCACCCAAATTTATTTTGCGTCGATGAGGGGTAAATAAAGTGACTTTCTTCAGGGCTGAGGTTAGAAAACTTTGAATAAGTATGGAAGAAGCCACGCAGCATGAGTCTTTCTAACTCACCGTTTTTGCTGTGAACAGCTGTATCTTGCTGGTGACTTAGGTGTGATTTACGCATTAACCCATGGGTGTTCGATCCACTTGTTTATGAAAGAAAAGCTCTGTGAATGGGCCGCGTAAAGTGCCAGGGCATTCCACCACAGAGTATGAAGCCTGAGACCGAAGCTGTAGTGAACCTGTTTTGCTGACGTAAAGGTCGACACCCTTTCCTCTGACCCATGAAGCATCTTAGGGCTTGCTTTAAAAAGGCAGATCCGAACAAGTATGTATCTGTCCGAAACACATTTTGTTGAAGAGCCACCGCATAGGGATAACAGCTGCGCAAACAGATCTCTTTTTGTTTTAGGAGTGTCCCCCCTTCCCCCCCCTACCAGATGGTACATCTGAAAAATCACAGGGGAAAGACATGGACGCTGTTGTAAGGTGTAGTGGGGAGGGTGGCTCACCGGTCCATTGACAGAGGGAGCACAAATACAAGGCGAGGAAACATTGGATAGTTTTAGCATGTGCCACAGAATGCAGTGAGTGCTCTGGGCATCCAGGGAAAGTCTGCTCTGCTCGGGTGTACACTCCGGCTGCCATAATGAGGAATTGTTAGCCTGAACATAAGCCGCCAAACGTCGGCGTGTGTATTTACCTCACATTCAGCGAATGCAAACCTGACCTGATTTACAAAAGACTAAGGAAAAAGTCAGAACTGTACTGATCATTGGTTTCCTATTACCATTTATGTATATTTCTGATGTTTAGAAGGGTCTCCAAAAAATCTGCCTAGGAATCTACTTCTGTCAGCACCTGCTTACACGTCATGGAAAAACACTTCAGAAATCTGCATTGCTCATTTACTTTTTGTTACACAGAAAATATTGCTCCATGGGGAGAAATACTTTCTCTGAACCCGGAGAAAATACGGCGTTTTTAAAGGGATTGTTTTACCCCATTTGAATTCTTATGCCAGGCGATTCGATGCAGAGAACTCTATTCGGTATGTGTAAACAACCATAAAAGTAGATAGATTGGTTAAAACAGTTGCAAGGAATTGAAAACTATAAAACGGACTGAAAAAAAACCTGTTCTTAAGAATAAATAGATAACTTCAACTAAATGCCAAAGAAGCAGTAATGAAACATCATATCTGTTAGTAAAGCTTCAGAATTTCATCATTTAAAAAAAATATACTTTTTTGTAATAATTACTTTTAAAATTAAAGGTGCAACATTAAAACAGACCCCACTATCATTCAAGTCAAGCATAACTTTCAGGGCAACAATATGCAATTTAATATTTCGTGCTGCCAAACCGGGTTTTGAATAATAATGCTGAAAGTTTGAATAAAAATCACATAATAGCATGAAGTGAATTGTGCTTTGCTCAGAGGGACAAGATTTCATAGTAGGGAAAGCCACGAAATGGTGGACAATTCCAAATCTAAATCTGGTTAATACAAAATGGTGCAATGGATTGTGGCCCTGGTAAAATAGTTTTGGCAGCAGTGGCGGTACATGCAGGAAAGCGCAGTGGCATGGTGGGCGAAGCGGTAGTGGGGGTAAGTCAAACAAACGATCGAATAGGGAAAACTAAATGAATAAATAAATAATTCCTATTCCGTCGTGTGCTGACATCTCCCCGCCCTGCTCTGCCCACCACGCTTACCTGCACAGCCCGCTGCTGTTTAGCAGCTCTCCTCCAGAGAAAGTGACAGATAAAATGTGACAATTGGCTTCCCCCCTTCAGATCTCATTTGAGATACCCTTCCATAATTCATGAAGGTATCTTTAGTAGACATTTCAGTAAGTGTGATCACCTGGGAGGGTTTAGACCGGAATAACATCTTAAACAGACTACTATAGAAACAAGCATTTGCAATGCAATAGGTCTCGCATTAGGAAAGTTTGAGCTATAGGTATTGTAAATGACAATTTTTTTATTTATGTTTTGTTTTTGAAAATAGCGAAATTAATAGCTTTGTCATTTACAATGCCAATAGTTATAACGTTCGCAAATGTGACACCTACAGCATTTGTAATGGAATATGTGTTGTATGTACGTGAATTACATGTATTGATATTACAAATAACAATGGCTTTTAATTTTTTTTCAATAATTAATACTTAAATACAAGTTATTGTAATTTATATTGGCAATAGCTTAAAGTTTTGTAAATAACTTTTGTGAAGATTATGTTAAGTGTATTTTATTGTGACGAAAATCCAAGAGCAGAAGTGAAATATTAACATCTTTTAAATCTGTTACATTTGTAATAAAGCTTGAAACATTGAGAGAACATATTTAAACCAGGTGTTGTTGAATGGTTTCACAGATTGATGCTGTTGTGGCGCTGAGTGATGTTGTGATGGCGAACAAGTGATGCTGTGGCGTTCAGTGATGCTGTGGTAGCGCAAAGTGATGTTGTGGTGCCCCTGAGTGATCCTGTCGTGGTGCGGAGTGATGCTGTATGCTATGCTATGTTTTGTTTTGCTATCGTATGTTTTGTTTTGTTATGCTATGCTATGTTTTGTTATCCTATGCTTTGATTTGTTATGCTATGCTATACTGTGTTTTGTTATGCTATGCTATGTTTTTTTATGCTATGCTATGTTTTGCTATGCTTTGTTATGCTATGCTATGCTATGTTTTGTTATGCTATGCTATGTTTTGTTGTGTTTTATTATGCTATGCTTTGTTTTGGTATGCTATGTTTTGTTATGCTATGCTATGTTTTGTTGTGTTTGGTATGCTATGTTTTGCTATGCTATTATATGTTTTGTTTTGCTATGCTGTGTTTTGTTGTGTTTTGTTAAGCTATGCTATGTTTTGTTGTGTTTTGCTATGTTTTGTTATGCTATGTGTTGTGTTTTGTTATGCTATGTTTTGTTATGTTATGCTATGTTTTGTTATGCTATGCTATGTTTTGTTTTGCTATCCTATGCTTTGTTATGCTATGCTATGTTTAGTTTTGCTATCCTATGCTTTGTTTTGTTATGCTATGCTATCTTTTGTTGTGTTTTGCTATGCTGTGCTTTGTTATGCTATGCTATGTTTTGTTGTGCTATGCTATGTTTTGTTGTTTTTTATTATGCTATGCTTTGTTTTGCTATGCTATGTTTTGTTATGCTATGTTTTGTTATGCTATGCTATGCTTTGTTATGCTATGCTAAGCTTTGTTTTGTTATGCTATGCTATGTTGTGTTTTGTTATGCTATGCTATGTTTTGTTGTTTTTTGTTATGCTATGCTATGTTTTGCTATGCTTTGCAATGCTATGTTTTGCTATGTATGTGCAGCAGTGTGCAGCATGCAGCAGTGTGAGTCGTGCAGCAGTGTGAGTAATGCAGCAGCGTGCAGTGTGCAGCAGTGCGAGGCGTGCAGCAGTGTGAGGCATGCAGCAGTGTGTGGCGTGCAGCAGTGTGTGATGTGCAGCAGTGTGAGGTGTGCAGCAGCGTGAGGCATGCAGAAGTGTGAGGTGTGCAGCAGTGTGAGGCGTGCAGCAGTGTGTGACGTGCAGCAGTGTGCAGCATGCAGCAGTGTGAGTAATGCAGCAGTGTGAGACGTGCAGCAGTGTGAGTTGTGCAGCAGCGTGAGGCATGCAGCAGTGTGAGGCGTGCAGCAGTTAGCAGCATGCAGCAGTGTGAGTAATGCAGCAGTGTGAGTAGCAGCAGTGTGAGTAATGCAGCAGTGTGAGTAATGCAGCAGTGTGCGGCATGCAGCAGTGTGCGGTGTGCGGCAGTGTGCGACGTGCAGCAGTGTGAGGCATGCAGCAGTGTGCCGTGCAGCAGTGCAGCAGTGTGCAGCATGCAGCAGTGTGAGGCGTGCAACAGTGTGAGGTGTGCAGCAGTGTGAGGCATGCAGCAGCGTGCAGCGTGCAGCAGTGTGAGTAACAGCAGTGTGCAGCATGGAGCAGTGTGAGGCGTGCAGCAGTGTGAGGCGTGCAGCAGGGTGGCGCATGCAGCAGAGTGTGGTGTGCAGCAGTTTGAGGCATGCAGCAGTGTGAGGCATGCATCAGAGTGATGCGTGCAGCAGTGTGAGGCGTGCAACAGTGTGAGGCGTGCAGCAGTGTGTGGTGTGCAGCAGTGTGCAGCACGCAGCAGTGTGAGTAATGCAGCAGTGTGCAGCAGTGTGAGGCGTGCAGCAATGTGAGGCGGGCAGCAGTGTGAGGCGGGCAGCAGTGTGAGGCGGGCGGCAGTGTGCAGCATGCAGCAGTATGAGTAATGCAGCAGTATGAGGCATGCAGCAGTGTGAGGCGTGCAGCAGTGTGAGGCGTGCAGCAGTGTGAGGCGTGCAGCAGTGTGTAAAATAAAATGTAAATGCCAGCATTTGTAGAGCGCACAGCTACTTCCAACGGAAGTGTCCCAACGCTGTCTGTATACCTCTTAGGAACCCTTCCTGGCTTTTCCCTGTGAAATGTCCACCCCAAGCAACTCCCAAGGTGAAGCCAGGCATCCCAGCGCTGTTTGGGCCATTGTGGAGATTAAGCAAGCTATTGCCCAGAGTTGCAGAGTGGGACCCATGATTAGAATACGCACCGAGGCGAGAATTATCAGGTCTTAGGAAATTGAGCCCAAGACCCGCCGAGGTGGGTATTGAACCCTGGTCCCGGACCACACCTCTGCATCAGGGTCTGTTGATCTAACCATTTGAGCCACACTTCTCCACAGTGTGTGGTGTGCAGCATGCAGCAGTGTGTGGTGTGCAGCAGTGTTTGGCGTGCAGCAGTGTGTGGCGTGCAGCAGTGCGAGGCGTGCAGCAGTGTGTGGCGTGCAGCAGTGTGTGGCGTGCAGCAGTGTGTGGTGTTGAGCAGTGTGAGGCATGCAGTAATGTGAGGAGTGCAGCAGTGTGGGGCGTGCAGCAGTGTGAGGTGTGCAGCAGGGTGAGGTGTGCAGCAGTGTGAGGTGTGCAGCAGTGTGTGGTGTTGAGCAGTGTGAGGCATGCAGCAGTGAGGGGCGTGCAGCAGTGTGCAGCGTGCAGCAGTGTGAGTAACACAGCAGTGTGCAGCGTGGAGCAGTGTGAGGCGTACAGCAGTGTGAGGCGTGCAGCAGGGTGCTGTGTGCAGCAGTGTGTGGCGTGCAGCAGTTTGAGGCATGCAGCAATGTGAGGCATGCAGCAGTGTGATGTGTGCAGCAGTGTGAGGCGTGCAACAGTGTGAGGCATGCAGCAGTGTGTGGCATGCAGCAGTGTGCAGCATGCAGCAGTGTGAGTAATGCAGCAGTGTGCAGCAGTGTGAGGTGGGCAGCAGTGTGAGGCGGGCGGCAGTGTGCAGCATGCAGCAGTATGAGTAATGCAGCAGTATTAGGCGTGCAGCAGTGTGAGGCGTGCAGCAGTGTGAGGCGTGCAACAGTGTGTGGCATGCAGCATGCAGCAGCGTGTGGTGTGCAGCAGTGTGTGGCGTGCAGCAGTGTTAGGCATGCAGCAGTGCGAGGCATGCAGCAGTGTGTGGTGTGCAGCAGTGTGTGGCGTGCAGCAGTGTGTGGTGTTGAGCAGTGTGAGGCATGCAGTAATGTGAGGCGTGCAGCAGTGTGGGGCATGCAGCAGTGTGAGGTGTGCAGCAGTGTGAGGTGTGCAGCAGTGTGAGGTGTGCAGCAGTGTGTGGTGTTGAGCAGTGTGAGGCATGCAGCAGTGTGAGGCTTGCAGAAGCGCGAGGCATGCAGCAGTGTGTGGCGTGCAGGAGTATGTGGCGTGCAGCAGTGTGAGGCGTGCAGCAGTGTGTGGCGTGCAGCAGTGTGTGGCATGCAGCAGTGTGAGGCGTGCAGCAATGTGTGGCATGCAGCAGTGCGAGGCGTGCAGAAGTGTGAGGCGTGCAGCAGTGTGAGGCGTGCAGCAGTGTCTGGCGTGCAGCAGTTTCTGGCATGCTGCAGTGTGTGGCCTGCAGCAGTATGTGGCCTGCAGCAGTGTGTGGCATGCATCAGTGTGAGGCGTGCAGCAGTGTGAGGCGTGCAGCAGTGTGAGGCGTGCAGCAGTGTGTGGCATGAAGCAGTGTGAGGCGTACAGCAGTGTGTAACGTGCAGTGTGCAGCAGTGTGTGGCGGGCAGCAGTGTGAGGCATGCAGCAGTGTGTGGCGTGCAGCAGTCTGAGGCGTGCAGCAGTGTGAGGCATGCGGCAGTGTGAGGCGTGCAGCATGTAAGGCGTGCAGCAGTGTGTGGCGTGAGGCAGTGTGTGGTGTGCAGCAGTGTGCGGCATGCAGCAGTGTGAGGCGTGCAGCAGTGTGAGGCGTGCAGCAGTGTGTGGCGTGCAGCAGTGTGAGGCGTACAGCAGTATGTGGCGTGCAGCGTGCAGCAGTGTGTGGCCTGCAGCAGTATGTGGCGTGCAGCTCTGTGTGGCATGCAGCAGTGTGTGGCGTGCAGCAGTGTGCGGCGAGCAGCAGTGTGTGGCTTGCAGCAGTGTGCGCCGTGCAGCAGTGTGAGGCGTGCAGCAGTGTGAGGCGTGCAGCAGTGTCAGATGTGCAGCAGTGTGAGGGGTGCAGCACTGTGAGGCGTGCAGCAGTGTGAGGCGTGCAGCAGTGATGTGTGCAGCAGTGTGTGGTGTGCAGCAGTGTGTGGCGTGCAGCAATGTGTGGCATGCAGCAGTATGTGGCGTGCAGCAGTGTGTGGCCTGCAGCAGTGTGAGGCATGCAGCAGTGTGCGGCGTGCAGCAGTGTGAGGCGTGCAGCAGTGTGAGGCGTGCAGCAGTGTGTGGCATGCAGCAGTGTGTGGCATGCAGCAGTGTGAGGCGTGCAGCAGTGTGAGGCGTGCAGCAGTGTGTGGCGTGCAGCAGTGTGAGGCATGCAGCAGTGTGTGGCGTTCAGCAGTGTGAGGCGTGCAGCAGTGTGTTGTGTGCAGCAGTGTGAGGCGTGCAGCAGTGTGTGGCATGTAGCAGTGTGTGACGTGCAGCAGTGGGTGGCATGCAGCAGTGGGTGGCATGCAGCAGTTTGTGGCGTGCAGCAGTGTGAGGCGTGCAGCAGTGTGAGGCATGCAGCAGTGTATCGGGCAGCAGTGTGCAGCATGCAGCAGTGTGAGGCGTGCAGCAGTGTGTGGCATGCAACAGTGTGTGGCGTGCAGCAGTGTGTGGGGTGCAGCAGTGTGTGGCATGCAGCAGTGTGTGGCGTGCAACAGTGTGAGGCATGCAGCAGTGTGTGGCGTGCAGCAGTGTGTGGCGTGCAGCAGTTAGAGGCGTGCAGCAGTGTGAGGCATGCAACAGTGTGTGGCGTGCAGCAGTGTGTGGCATGCAGCAGTGTGAGGCATGCAGCAGTGTGTGGCGTGCAGCAGTGTGAGGCATGCAGCAGTGTGAGGTGTGCAGCAGTGTGGCGTGCAGCAGTGTGTGGCGTGCAGCAGTGTGAGGCATGCAGCAGTGTGAGGCGTGCAGCAGTGTGTGGCATATAGCAGTATGTGGCGCGCAGCAGTGTGTGGCGTGCAGCAGTGTGAGGCGTGCAGCAGTGTGTTGTGCAGCAGTGTGAGGCGTGCAGCAGTGTGAGGCGTGCAGCGAATATTTTTTTCGGATTACTAGCCGGTTATATTATTGGGTAACCCTAAAACCCGTTGGCTCTTCTAAGGCTTTCATCAAATTACCCTCCAACCTCGGTCCGAGGGCGGGCATCACAGGGAGTGTTGTCTGTTTTTATTCACTTTAGAATTATCACTTCTGTGAGTGTGTTTGTGGGTTTGATTTAAAGAATGTCGTCTGCAAGGTTTCGGAGAGCCAGCAATACTTCTCCTTAAGTAACAGTCCTTGAGACTGGGCATTGCCACTGCTAAAATATTTAGACGGGGTGTTTTGTAGAGAAAGTGTGGTGACAGGTGTAGAGTGCGCAGTGTGAAGGCATGTGTTAACACAAGTATTCCTCCGATGTTCAAAAGGTCGCATTTCTAAGCAACTCTAAGACACTCATCCCTGCACCCTACTGCACTGGAGGCTGCCTTACCCTACCTTAACCGCTCCCCAAACCTGCGTAAACCAGTTATAGCGCAGAAAGCAGTCTCTTTCTGTACATCCACCCTTTCCACTCGAAAAGGATAAATGTAATAAAATATGTAACCAAGCTCAATAAGGTTCCTCAGTCTGCCGCGCGGCTATGACGTAGTGCGCCCCGGAGGTATTATCGCTACTGATTGGGTAAAGTTCCCCCAGGCATAAATTCACAGCAACCGCATCCCAGCTGAAAATGAGCTGCAGGAAGGCCAATTACCTCCCAATTAGATCCTTAGTGGCAGAATGTTCACCTGCTCGGGCCTAAGGAAGTGGCGGCATGGGGGCACCGGGACCAATTACGTGCCCTCTACCGAAACTGAATGTAGGAGACAACACTTTTTTTTTTTTTTTTTAACAAGTTCATTGTAAAACGTGTAGGTGGAAGTCACAATATAAACAAGCCGTGAGCGTGCACATCTCGAAACCGGAAGTTCGGCAGCGTCACGCCTGTCGTGGGGCGGGACTACCGTCTTCTGCGGGAAGCCTGCGCCCACGGAGTGGCTGGCCCAGAGGAGCAGTGGTGACGCGGGGTTCCCGTGCCTGAGGGAGAGCCCCGCGGTGGCTACAGAAGTCAGGAGTGGCGGTTGAGGCCGCCGATGCGGTGAGTGGGGCTTAGTTGTGGGGGGGGGGGGTGTGCGCGCGCGCATAGGGGGCTGGCTGTGTGTGTGTGTGTGCCGTTACTGCATGCGAGCCAAGCGAAAGCAGGGGCTGTGTGTGTGCGTGTATATGTAAGCGCGTCTGCGCAAGCGCGTCTCAGAAGCGCGTCCACAGACCCCAATTGGCACGTGCCCCTGTCTGTACCACTTGGCAGGCAAGTCCATAACAATAGATCTCGCTGTGACAGCGCTTTCGCGCTGCATCACCAGCGAGACCTAAAAATGAGTATAGCCTAGCCATGGGATACAAAATGCTTTGTCCAGGGACAAACAATCTGAAATAATTGACTTAGTAAAACATGTCTCGTCTTTAACCCATATAGAGCGCCAGAGCAGCAGGTGGCATTGTGTAATCAGGTCCGCTAGACACTGTCACCATACCTTCCTATGAACAATCTCTGTAGAATCAGATGTAGGTAGGCATAATAGAAGCTTGAGAATTTTTGTTCCGTGATGTACAGTGCTTTGCGATAAAAAAAAAACACACACCCATAAGTAGCAATAGCAACTACTCTAGCTTTGTGTATCGCTACCATATCAATGAGTGGGCAACTGCCCAACTTTGCTGAAAACCTGAAAATCCCTTGAGCACTTCTGTTGATATTGGCACTGAGATTGGTTATTTCATGCGACCATGACTGATTACTTGCAAAAGTGATGCCCAAGAAGCAAAAGGTATCACCGATAGCCACTGGGTTATTGTAAATATGTAAAGATCTGTATTTATTTGGCTTGACCCCACAAATCATGGAATACGTTTTGGTTTTATTAACAAACAGTTTTCTTGCAGAAATAAAATCCCCAGAACTATTATTTAGTTGCTGTAGGCTCACCGGGGTCCTTGTTAGCAAAACAACATCATCTGCATATAAACACACTGGTATGGGACTCCCGGTCACTTGTGGGGCATCTGCCTTGGACTGCTTGTAGGGCTACATCCAGCTCAATAATAAACACGGACAACAATAATGGGGCAAGGATACAGCCTTTGCTGAATGCCTCTTTTCACTTTGAATGTTGTGGTGCATTCACCCGAGGGCCAAAAAGTATTTTACTCAATAAGTTCTCGTACAACCTTGCAAGAAAGCAAAAAATAGGTCTAGGGGCACCAAGGGCGAGCAAGGTTGGCCAGAGACTAGAATGATCGACTAAATCAAAAGCACTACTCAAGTCTCAAAGCAAAGGGACAGTCTACCACCTTTAGCACAAGTGTATCTACCTTTTATCAGATCCAGATTCACACATTGGTGACGGGTTCCTACACCTTGTCTAAAGCCAAACAGTGCCAGAGAAACTATTGAGTATTCACATACCCATTCTAGTCTCTTTAATAAAACCTTACTCATCCCTTTTGCTGAAAAATCTAGAAGCAATATTGGGCAATGGTTCAGATTTGTTGCCTTTTTTATACATGGGTATGATAATAGACGAATCCCATGTTGATGGAATATCATCAGTCGTAGCTATATTGATCAGCCTGTATAATATTGGGCCCCACAAATCTGCACCTGCTTTAAAAATATCCACTGGGACCCCGTCGGATCTTGAGGCATTTCCCCCTACACTTTCTTTCAGGGCTGATAAGACCTCTTCAATCATAATTTTAATGGTAGGGAAGACCAACAACACCATATCTCAATATATTTGCACCCTCTCGTCACATCAGAAAATAAAAAAAGTCTCAAAAATGAGCCACCCAGGCATCACATGTAACCTGATATACCATCTCTCGAAAAGTCGCTCTTTAGGCATGCTATGTTGACTGTGTCTCAGAAAAGTTTATGCTCTAAGGTGTCTGCAGCCTGATACAACTTAAACCATGCTGACTCGTGTAGCTCATTTTTCCAGGCACAAAGAACTTGTTTTAAGTTAAATAAAAGGGTCTTGATCAACATATTGTCTCTAGGTTGTCAGTGGAAGGCCAGTTTCAGTTGTTTGGAGGCTGTGGTACATGCATCATAAAGCAAGTCTGTAGAATATCCCTGGAGTAATTATAGACACAACACTATGTATAAGGAGAGAACTACCTCTACCATACACGTTTTGTCAAGGGACAGGCCAAGGACCAGAGTGTAACGGTTACAACTTTTAATTAAAATAAATTCAAGTTATTACAGAATTAAAATTTCAGAAAAATCAATTATTCTGAAAGCATACAATATAAAAGAACATCTCACACATTTAAAAATACAAGAAAGACATTTTTTTGATCTAAAAAATAATACATGGAAAACCTAGTACAATACATATATCAAACAATACAAAGATTACCAATAATACTAAGTATACAGAACATAAAAGACACCCCTAATACTAAAATGGCTTGAATGTTGTTTCTACCAATTTGTGGGATCCAATAGCCTTACACACTTCATATATTCATACCACAGTTGTTAAATTTACATATAGTTGGTATCTTCTAGGCTTTGCTCCGATTAAGAAGGAATTGCACATCGGTTGATGACTTTTATAGACATGCAGAGCAGACGAAGTAAAAATTTAAGGAGAGGGGGTACCCTAAAAAACTGATTAATCACTCTCTAAAGCGAGCTCGCTACTACAATAGGGAAAGCCTTCTAGAGAAGAAGGACAGAAAGCCAACTCTGGATCAAATTGTAATGGTAAGCCAATTTGCTGGTATTGCAAACCAGATAAAGAATGTGATTAACCATAATTGGAAGATCCTCATTGAGGGAGCAGAGAGCATACTTCCTAGACCCTTATGTGCCTACAGAAAAAAAAAAAATCTATGCTCCACCCTGGTACATACCTACAGGGAAGATGTCATAGATAGCCAACAAACTCTTACAGGAGAAAAAGCGGTAGGAAACCACAAGTGTGGGTCCTGCAGTGTCTGTGACCAGTGTTTTGTCACAAAAGAAATCTGTGTTAACTCTGTAAAACATCGGATCAATACATTAAACAATTGCAGAAGTAAAAATCTGATATACTTGATCCTATGTCCCTGCGACCTAGGCTATATAGGTGAAACCGGGAGAGAGCTTAGAGTAAGAATAGGGGAGCACAAATCAGCTATTAGATTAAACAAGGAAAATGCACCTTTGGTGAGCCATTGGAGAGAAAAGAACCATAGCGACAAAGACATAAGATGGGTCGTAGTGGAAAAAATGAGGGAACAAACTAGAATGGGAGATAGCAAAAAGAGAAGGAAACAACAGGAACAATGGTATATGGTGAAGTTCAATACCATTAAATGCGGTTTGAACACAAGGGAGGATTGGGATTCACTGATATAGCCAAAGGATAAATATAAAACAGGGTTAAGTATCAGGGAATACAGGACCAATGGCGACAAAGGTAGGGTCTAGAACTTAGGAATTTGTTACTAGGTAGTAAAAATAATGAACAGATAGGATGGACCTCCTTCAATTAATTTAGATATCTGCCTGTATAAAATATAAGGATCAACATTAAATACATGCCCACGAGGTGAGGTAAAGGTGACAAATCCCCAGTCTATATCCCTCTTTGAATTGTAAAATAAAAAGGATAAAAAAACTTACGAGGGAACCATACAAAGCTACTAGATTAGGATGACAATAATCTGTCAAGTAGATGAACTAGGCAATATAGAGGGAGGGAATGACCATGACCCAGTAAACAGGGAGGACATGACCCCTTTCCAAGATGGCTGCCAAGGTCGACACTAAAATGTAGAAATCTGCGCAGGCGCAGGAGCAGAACATGCGAGCAAGTCGGGTAAAGCAATAAAAATATTGAATAGATGGAGAAAACATCTCTCGATGACCATAGAGAGCCGTCGACATATGATTGTGAGGAAGTGGCAAATAACGTAGAAGTAAAGATACCAAATAGCGAGATATCCCCAATATAAGTTTTCAATGAGGGTTAGAGAACCCATAAGTCAGAGATAGCAACCGGGGACCATAAAATGGCAAACTTTGGGAAAAAAACACGGTAATATGGAAGATCTAATATCGCTGGGTCCAACTAAAGAGAAAGGATATGACCCCTCTCTAAGATGGCCGCCATGGTCGAAATTGGAGTGAATGACAACACGCAGGCGCAAGAATATAGTGTGCAGCAAAAACAGGAAGGCACAGCTGACTCACATGAAGTTTGAAACGTTTAAATAGACTCTAGACGGAGACACGGTTATCATTGAAATACCGGCAGACACGAGGCAAAGACGAACGCGATTCAGCGGAAGGTAAGATACGACGACCGAGATGAGAAAGTAGCAAGGCGGGTTAGATTTGAGACAGGGTAATATAAATAGTCAGTGAAAAAGGTTACGCTTTTTTAATAATAGTGGGCGAAAGTCGAGAAGGATCCCGGGAGTGAAATGGGCATAGGAGGCTAAAGACGTTTTTTGGATAAGATTAATCTTATAGAAAACGGCCAACCAGATGGAGTGAAATCATTTGGATTAACAAGTAGTCTCTATATGTCATTAAAGACAATGGAACGCTATGGGTGCTGACCATAAAATAAGCCATTGAGCATGAGGCTATATGACATTTCTGTTCCCTAAATATGCGAGGGCGATAGATAGCTACCTGGGGAAGTCTCAAGGTAGTAGAGCATAAGAAATAAAACCTCTTAATAGAACTAAAAGATACGAGGAAATAAAGGTACGCTATTTTCATTTGTAGAACATATCCAGTTCGGGAACGCGTAAAACAGTTATCCTCTGTAGCCAGTGAAAAGTGTGGGAAAAACACGTCGTTTTTTATAGAAGGTAAGGTAACTAATTAAACTGGATATACCTTGGGGCATTATAGTACAGGAAGAATGAAAACTAAGACAAACATGTATTCTTTTAGAAACAGATACCACATAGATAACGACCGTGGATACCGGAGATGAGAAGGATACCATTAATATAACGATAAAAAGAAGAAAAGAATTGATATGCTCAAACCACAATAAAAGGTAAGAAAAAGATTAGGTTAAAAACCTGATAATAAACAGGGATACACTAAGGAAATGGAGGATAGGTCCCTAATAGATGTTTTTAATGAATATCTTTAATAGAGTGGGATAAGAAGACTACTAAAACTTCGACGCAAAGGCGCTACTTTTAAACTCTGAGAACCTGGTCGCTGAGGACATTCAAAACTCATAACCACATCATATTGACAAGATTATTTAAGGTCAGTAGTATACATAATGGAATAGAACTGTAAGACTGGATAAAATCCTAATAGAAGTTCGTCCTCCATGAGGTTACTGATTAAACTTTTGTTTATAATTTTCCTAGATTAAAGAATTTGAACTCTATGGAGAGGCATTATACGACTGCCTGCGATACTTATGTAACATCATTACGATTTTGATATTTTAGGTGGGTAGTCTCCTAAACGATGATATATGGTCAAGTTGATATGCACGCCTGTGTCTATGAGGCCAACGACTAAAGTGTAATGGAGGGCCCGGGGCTAGATCAGGGAGGAATGACCCTAAGTACATGTTGGAAGGAGGAATAAAATACATGGACAATTTCATAAGTAAGAAACATGTATACTATTTAAAATGTTATTGGCTCTTGATGATTTTCTAGAATGATCATGATATCAAACAAATGAATGACTGAGGCCCCAGAAATGGACTACAGGGGGTGTAATACTTCATATGCCTCAAATTTAGATGCCAATACTATAAATGTAGTTGCCAATGAGACTGTAGAATCGTCAGGAACTGTGTGATATATAGATACAGTGTTCTGTACTGATAGATGTCTTTCTAATACACAGAAGGATACCACTCACATGAAAGTGAGGACCCCGCTATTAATTGTCCTGATGAAGGTGTGACCCTATCTACGGTAATAACACCAAAACATGTTGACGCAATGAAAAAATAGAGAATCCAAGCAAAGCCTAGAATATACCAACTATATATAAATTTAACAACTGTGGTATGAATATATGAAGTGTGTAAGGCTATTGGATCCCACAAATTGGTAGAAACAACATTCGAGCCATTTTAGTATTAGGGGTGTCTTTTATGTTCTGTATACTTAGTATTATTGGTAATCTTTGTATTGTTTGATATATGTATTGTACTAGGTTTTCCATGTATTATTTTTTAGATCAAAAAATGTCTTTCTTGTATTTTTAAATGTATGAGATGTTCTTTTATATTGTATACTTTCAGAATAATTGGTTTTTCTGAAATTTTAATTCTGTAATAACTTGTATTTATTTTAATTAAAAGATTGTAACCGTTACACTCTGGTCCTTGGCCTGTCCCTTGACAAAACGTGTATGGTTGAGGTTGTTCTCTCCTTATACATAGTGTTGTGTCTATAATTACTCCAGGGATATTCTACAGACTTGCTTGGTCATTTAGCACCTTGTTCCCTGGAACGCGAGGGGTCTTCTCTCTTACCTTGAAGTACATGCATCATAAAACCAACCTCTACATTGTCCATGTACTGGATTACAAGAGTGCATCAATAGATTGTTAATAATACAGATGATGATTGTAAAGCTAGTAAGTAACTAATTAGAGGTGACGTCATCATCAAGGCAATAAAAAAAATCAGTGAGGCTCCTAGAGATAATATCATGCAAGATTCTGAGGGGGTCGACTCCAGCCCACTTGACACGTACGCCATTTGGTCTGATAGGGCAGATATTAGCAATAGTACCAAATGCAATGTTGCTCTTCCTACCTCAGAAGAAGACCATCAACATTGTACAAATATAGTTGCTCAATGTCGACAGGGCGACACTGGGTGTAGTAAACAAGTAGCTAGCATTGGATGAAATCAAAATATGAACAATGACAGTTGAAGCATTTCTTCCTGTAAAAGTTGGTATCAGGTCTCTATTGTTGTCACAATCACATTTAAGTAACTGTAAGTCAAACTTAGTGATCTTAGAGTTCAATGTACCCCTATAGTCATTATGCGGAAAATGTGTATATCCTGTCTAGTCCTGATTAATTACCACACAAACCCGTGTGGTAAACAATGGATACGTTTGAATATTAAAATCTGCGACCCATATAAGTACAAAACAGGTACGGATGAAACATAAAAACGTGTCCAAGCCACAATTGAGTGCAGAAACCACTTCGCTACTGGTGGAATCAAATACATTATTTTAAAAGTTGACCAATAACAAATCCCATCCCCCTTTACAGGATAGCCACAATATTTGTAAGTGGGGCCCAATTTTTATAGTTTTCTTAACGTTTACAGAGAGCTTATTCGAAATAAGGATCATAAACACCTCTTGGGCCCTACCAGCGGGGGAGGGTTCAGCATCAAGCCAGTGCAATGAAAAACCCTCAAAGTAAATAGGAGCTACACACCATGTTTCCTGCATACAAATTACATTAAGATCACTAATATAATGGGACCATTCAGGAGAGTTGTTTACCACAATGAAGCCGCTCCCAGTGGGGTGTCACTAGTGCTAGTGCAGATTATTCTTTCAGTGCAGGCATCTCACTAAAAGTGAAGGACTGGTCTCACACACCACCTGGTGTCATACTTCATCATTGACCAGTCCTCGCCCTCTAAAAACTTGGTTTGATAGAGGGGGGCATACACCTAACAACAGGGATGCACTTCTAAACTAAGTGAGGGACCATGGAAAAAGAAAGTGAGGTTAAAAGGCCATTATAGATGTTATTAGATTTGGGGGTCTCTAGTTGGCACAGGTAGGTACTTGTGACAAATAGGGACCCTTGCCTCTAGTCAGGATAAAGGGATAACACTCCTAAAATAACCCCTGCTCGCCCCCTTTGGTAGCTTGGCACGAGCAGGCAGGCTTATCTCAGAGGCGGTGTGTTAAGCATTTGTGATCACATACAGTAACCAAGTGACAACCCTACAGATGAACACCACACAGGTTTTATATAAAAAATAAGTATACTTTATATAGAGTTACCACAAAACCATAAACGACAAAAATACACAATACTATTACTTTAAGATGGTAGATTTAGCTTAGTTCAGTTCAGTTCTTAAGATGCAACACTTTGCGTCAATGTACCTTACGATGCGTTGCGCTTCCACAACAAGCAATGTTGCAGCGATGGAAATGTGGTGAAGTTCGGATGCAAAGAAATAAAGATGACGCTCTGTCCTTGGTGCAACACGCTTCCCGGTGACGACGGTCCTGTTCTCCGGCGATGCGAGATACTTTACAAGATGCGAGCCACAACCGGCCCTGCGACAAGCTTCCCAGTGGTGCGGCGGCGTCTGCGGCGACGCCGATCCTCTTCACTGGCGATGCGAGTTGCTTCCACAACGATGCGAGCTGCGACAGGCCCTGCGACACTCTTCCCGGTGATGCGGCGGCATCTGCGGCGACGTCAATTCTCTTCTTCGGCGATGAGCCGCGACAGGCCCTGCGACACACTTCTCAGAGAGACTGCGGCATCTGCGGTGACGTCTGTCCTTCTCTCTTGCGACATACTTCCCGCCGATGCATCGGCGTCTGTGGCGATGTCGATTCTCTTCTCCCGTAATGCGGGCGCTTCGTGTTGTGAAGTGGCAGAGGCGGTCTGCAACATGCGTCTAGATCTTAAGTAGCGCTTTCAGCTCCTTGCAACACGCAAATCCCCCACAAAGTCCAGCATAGCTGCAGTCACTTCAGGAAGACTTTTAGGAAGCTGGTGGGTGAAGTCTGTTGTCCCTGAGACTTCTGCAGGAGGCCAGCTCTTTTCCAAGCCCTTGGAGATCCTTCACAAGTTGAAAGTAAAGCACACAATGTTCTTTCTCCTTTCTTTAGTAGTCAGGCAACCACTGCAGGCCAATCCCCCAAGCAGCACTTCAGCTCAGAGATTGTCTCTCCTCAGTTTCTGCAGGTTCCTCTCCTCAGCAAAGGTTTTTTCTTGTAGTCCAAAGTGATTTAATTTCTTGGGATCAGGGTCCAAATATTTATACCACATAATCCTTTGTTCTCTGAGGGGAAGGGGGCCTTTGTCCAGTCCAAACCAGTTCTGAAGCACTCTGTTTACCAGACTTCTCCTTTCCTTTCACAGTGCAGGGGAGGCACATCAGACACCCCACAGGAGGCGGAGCCAGCATTGTGGAAGGCAAGTACAGTCCTGGAGCACTTTGTTTACATCACTCCTTCTCTTCTTTCAGTGTGCAGGGCAGAGACATCAGCCGCTCCCCAGGGGGTGGAGCCAGCATTGTGGAAGGCAGGCACAGCCCTATTCAAGGTCCAGGTGCAGCTCCTCCCTCCCATCTAGATGCAGATCTCTCTAATCACCACTGGGCTGACTCATCCTGTCTCTTGGAATCCTCCAGCCCTGTCACTCACAAAACCAGACAAAGGAATACACAAACTAGCAGAGGCAGGCTTGAAAGGTTAGGCAAGCAAAAACCTAATTTCTAAAAGTGGTATTTGCAAACACAGAATGTTAAAACCAACTTCACTAAAAGATGTAAACTCGAATTTCTACCATGTTCTCTGAAACAGTTAGGATTATAAACATGTAATAATCTAACCGCCCATTCTGGCCTATGAAGAACAGATAGCCTTGCAGTAGTGAAAAATGGAAATGGCTGTAATTCACTATTAGGACATGCCACACACATCAGGGCTTGTCCTACCTTATACTTACAATGCACCCTGCCATTGGGCCGACTATAGGGGTGACTGGTATGAAGAAAAGGGAAGGTTTAGGGACTGACAAGTGGTTGCACTTGCCCAGTCAGCATGACAGTACCAGACTGCACGCAGGCTCCGCAATGGCAGACCTTAGACACATTTTACAAGGCTGCTTCTCTGGGTGGCACAGCCAGTGCTGCAGGCCCAATAGCAGCATTTGGATTTACACGCCCTGGGCACACTCAGTGCACTAGACTAGGGTAAACCAAATAGCCCAACATGGAACCACTGATTATTACATCAATTTACAATAGGGAGTACTTGCACTGTGGCACTTGATAGCAGTGGCACAGTGCCCAAAGCATCTAACACCAGCAACAATACATGAGGCAACAGCAAAAATGGAAGGGAGACCCACGCCAATGGTGGCAGGTCTAACTGATGTCAAATTAATTTTTAATATTGCTGGCATCTATATGGTAGTTAAAGCAAAGTGATTGGTGTAATGGGGATATTATTGTCCCCCCACCGCTATCACTGGGGTCAACATTTTTATGTCAAATGGCCCAGTTGGGTCTGTGGCATTCATCAGGACCGAGACAAACAAACAAACTGCGGGCTCCACTCTTACCAAACTGTGGTGAGAGGATTTCCACTCAGTGGGGTGATGTAGATCACACTCGTGATACAGCCTATATCTTAAGCCTGAAAAGAAAAACAAACAATCAAAACTGTGATTGAGCACTAGACACACAAAACAAAGCATATTCAGCCACATGCACCAAGGATCTATCGTGAATGGCTATAAGTGCAGCAGTTGTGACAGTCATCTGTGAACCAGAGAGGAGAAATTATCTCCAAAATGTTTACCCTGTAATTGGGACACTGTGCCCCCTAGGAGGGTGAGGGCAGGGGACCCATTAGATCAAAAACGTAAAGAAGTAATGAGGAAAAAACATAAAAACACACACAAGATGTTTTAACAATGGTAGATACTGCCAAAACACACATGAGGTTCTGTGGTGTATCAGATACACAATACCTGTAAAGGAAGCCATTCATCCACACATTCATACTCTTACTGATAGTGGACGTGATCTCCGCCTCTGTGCCTATATCTGTGATCCTCCGCTCCTCGAAGTAAATGAGTGAGCCGGCGTCCGGTTTTATATAGTGTCACGGTGGAGTGTGATCTACATCATCCCACTGAGTGGAAATCCTCTCACCACAGTTTGGTAAGAGTGGAGCCTGCAGTTTGTTTGTTTGTCTCTGTCCTGATGAATACCACAGACTCAACTGGGCCATTTGGCAGAAACATGTTGACCCCTTTGTTAGCGGTGGAGGGACAATAATATCCCCATTACACCGATCACTATGTTTTAACTACCATATAGATGCCAGCAATATTAAAATTTAATTCAACATCTATAATGGGCTTTTAACCTCACTTTCTTTTTCCATGGGCCCCCACTTAGTTTAGAAGTGCATCCCTGTCGTCAGGTGTATGCCCGCCCTCTATCAAACCAAGTTTTTAGAAGGCGAGGACTGATCAATGATGAAGCATGACACCAGGTGGTGTGTGAGACCAGTCCTTCATTTTTTGTGAGATGTCTGCACTCAAAGATTAATATGCACTAGCACTAGACACACCCCACTGGGAGCGGCTTCATTGTAGTAAACAGTTTATGTTGGAGGCTGCTAGCTCCCAGCACCACAAGCCTCTGGTTCCCTCATCCCAGATTTAGTCTGGATTTTGTGGTTACACCATTCAGGTGAGCCCTGTTTATTTGCGAATCATCCCACACCCCATGATGTAACCTTATAGCCTCTATCCGAGCCAGAGTTATCAATGGATGACAGGTTACCTAACTAGAACTTCCCTCGCCAATTGGGGTCCTTGAAGTTGATAATGATACAGTCCCCTTTAAAGCTTTTCCTCAGGGGGCCAACCATTCTCACTCTCTTGGTCAATAACATTTGTTGCGTAATCCCTACTAGGTATTGGAAGTTCCTATTGAGCCAGTATATCACTCTATCTTTCAAATATTCATAGGTTTCTATTTGGCCTGATCCCAGGGGGGAAACATCAACCATGACAGCCACATAAGGGCAACATGCTGGGGGAAAATTTATTGCAACATCATCCCCTGCACAGTTTACACCATTGTCACCCACTGGGTTTAAATGTATTGGATGCAACTCAGAGGGGTTATTTGGCTTTGTGTTGAATACGCCTTGCTTGCTGGGTCTAGCTGCGGGGTAGACCACATGTTGTCCATAGGAACAGGTTAACGTTCAGAGTCCCTGCAGGTTGACCCAATTACCGAGCCAACCCAAGGGAGCCTTTCTGCATGATGTTTAGTTGCCCCAGTATTAAATTTTAACAAGGAGGGTACAATAGGTTGTCAACCCTTATATTGCCTAGGGAGGAATGTTGGCAAAAGGATCTGATCTTATGCTGTATGCTGCTCAAACAGGTATTATCCACAGTATTGTTCCCTGGACGCAAACATTTGATAATTAAACTATTGCCAGGCAGACATTCTTGTATAGGACTAGTACCTATGGTGACCATACCAATAACCACTTCCTTATCCCTCAAAGTAATATTATCATTTACAAAAGTGCAGCTCATGTCAAGTCAATCATTATCCAGAAGGGCACTCAATGCTTAAAACCTATTGGATATGGTAAGGTGGGAATTCTAAGCCTGTATCTTAAGGCACATTACAAGCATCCCTATTTAAAGTCTAGGTGTAATGTAAGTGCCAACAAAAGAAGCCCAGGGGCTTGCGGGACCTATTCAAATCCAACTGAAAAGGGGGTATTGCCGTAGCAAGAATTCCCCCGCTAATTGGGGTTCCTGAAGATGATAATGATACAGTTCCCTTTAAAGCTCTTCCTCAGGGGGCCAACCTATCTCACTCTCCGGTTAATCAATCAATCAATCAATCATATCATTTGTAAAGCGCACTACTCACCCGTGAGGGTCTCAAGGCGCTGGGGTGGGGAATGCTGCTACTGTTCGAAAAGCTGGGTTTTGAGGAGTTTTCTGAAGGTCAGCAGGTCTTGAGTCTGCCGTAGGTGGGTGGGGAAGTTGTTCCAGGTCTTGGCGGCGAGGTGGGAGAACGATCTGCCGCCGGAGGTCCCTCTTCGGAAGTGGGTGACGGTGGTGAGGTCAGCGGAGCGGAGCTGGTGGGTGGGGGTGTAGAAGCTGAGTCGTCTGTTGAGGTACATTGGTCCGATGTTGTGGAGTGCCTTGTGTGCGTGGGTGAGGAGCTTAAAGTTTATCCTCTTGTTGACCGGGAGCCAGTGCAGGTCTCCCAGGTGGGGTGTGATGTGGCTGCGGCGAGGGATGTCGAGGATCAGGCGTGCAGAGGCGTTCTGGATGCTTTGGAGCTGTCTCCAGGGTTTGGCCGAGGCTCCTGCGTAGAGGGTGTTTACGTAGTCCAACCTGCTGCTGACGAGGGCCTGGGTGACTATTCTTCTCGTTTCAGTGGGGATCCACTTGTAGATCCTGTGGAGCATGCAGAGGGTGTTGAAGCAGGAGGAGGAGATGGCGTTGACCTGTTTAGTCATGGAGAGGGTGGAGTCGATGATGACCCCTAGGTTGCGTGCGTGGTCGGTGGGAGTTGGGGCGGTTCCCAATGCAGTCGGCCACCAGGAGTCGTCCCAGCCCAAAGGGGTGGATCCGAGGATGAGGACCTTTGTCTTGTCCAAGTTCAGCTTCAGTCGGTTGTTCCTCATCCATTCAGTGACGGCCTTCATTCCTTTGTGTTGATTGGTTTTGGTGGTGTGGGGGTACTTCGTGAGGGAGAAAATCAGCTGAATGTCATCGGCGTAGGAGATAATGTTGAGGACGTGCTGACGGGCGACGTGGGCGAGCAGTGCCATGTAGATGTTAAACAGAGTTGGGCTGAGGGATAAGCCCTGGGGTACCCCGCAGATGATCTCGGTGGTTTCGGAGTGGAAGGGGGGAAGGCGGACGCTCTGTGTTCTGCCAGAGAGGAAGGAGGTGGTCCAGTCCAGGGCCTTCTCTTGGATCCCAGCATTGTGGAGGCGTGTTCGTAGTGTGTGGTAGCAGACTGAGTCGAAGGCGGCTGACAGGTCGAGGATGATGAGGGCCGCAGTTTCTCCGTTGTCCAGCAGGGACTTGATGTCATGGGTGGCGGCGATGAGGGCAGTCTCGGTGCTGTGGTTGCTGCGGAACCCAGACTGGGAAGGGTCCAGGATGTTGTTCTCCTCGAGGTAGCGGGTCAGTAGTTAGTTGGCGGTCTTCTCAATGACCTTTGCCAGGAACGGGAGCAGGGAGATGGGCCGGAAGTTCTTGAGGTCCTTGGGGTTCGCCTTGGGTTTCTTGAGTAAGGTGTTGATCTCGGCGTGCTTCCAGCTCTCCAGGAAGGTTGCTGTCTCAAAGGAGGTGTTGATGACTTTCCGGAGATGGGTTGCGATGGCTGTGCTGGCTTTGTTGAAGATGTGGTGTGGGCATGGGTCTGACGGAGATCCGGAGTGGATGGTGTTCATGATCTTGATGGTGTTGTTGTCGTTGATGTTGGTCCAGGAGAGCAGGCGGTAGGTGTGGATGGTGGTCGTGGGGGCGGAGGTCTCAGTGGTTGTTGGGGCAGTCGTTGCGTTGAAGCTGTTGTGGATGTCTGCGATCTTGCGGTGGAAGAAGGTGGCCAGCGAGTCGCACAGGTCTTGCGAGGGTAGGACGTCTTGGTGTTGGAGCTGGGATTGGAGAGTTCCTTCACTATGTTGAACAGCTCTTTGCTGTTGTGCGCGTTGCTGTCTAGGTGGTCTTTGAAGGAGGCCCTTCTGGCAGATCTGATGAGGTGATGGTGTCTGCGGGTGGTGTTCTTGTGGGCTGCGTGGCTGCCTGGTGTTTGTTCACGGAGCCAGATCTACTCCAGATTTTGGCAGGTTTGCTTGGAGGCCCGGAGGTCTTCAGAGAACCAGCTGGCTTTTTTGTTGGTGTGACTTTTGGAGGATTTCTTGATCGGCTGAGGGTGTTGACGCAGTCGTTAATCCACTGTCTGAGGTTGTGGACGGCGGTGTCGGGGTCGGTGGGGTCGGCGCGTAGGCTCTGGGCGAGGGTGGTGGTTACCTGGTCTTCGATGACTTTGCTCCAGCAGCGGAAGGCATCTGTTGGGTGCAGTGGTGCCTGGTGGATTTCTTGAAGATGAAGTGGATGCAGCAATGGTCGGTCCAGGGGAGTTCGGTGGTGTGGTTCAAGGAGACGTGGGGCTTGCGGAGAAGATGGGGTCAAGCGTGTGACCAGCGGAGTGGGTGGGTGTTGTGATGAGTTGTCTGAGTCCGTGGTTGGCTAGGTTGGCGATCAGGGTGGTGAAGTTGGTGTTGCTGTTGTTCTCGAGGTGGAAGTTCAGGTCCCCAAGGAGGATGTAGTTCTTGAAGGCGAGGGCATGTGTGCTGACAAAGTCGGTGATGGAGTCGCTGAACTGTGGTCAGGATCCGGGAGGTCTGTAGATGAGGGTTCCTCTGAGGGTGGTGTTGGAGTCAGTGTGGATCTGGAAGTGCAGGTGTTGGTCGAGACTCTGAGAGTGTTCCTGTGGACGATGGCGATTCCTCCTCCTGCTCCGTTTGTGCGGTCCCTGTGGGTGATCTTGTAGCCTTCCGGGACGGCTATGGCTATGTCGGGTGCCGAGGCGGGGTTCAGCCAGGCCTCCATCAGGAAGGCGACGTCTGGGGAGGTTGAGTCGAGTAGGTCCCAGAGTTCCACGGCATGTTGGCGGGCGGAGCGGGTGTTGAGAAGGATGCATCTGAGGTAGTTGGGTTCTTTCCTGGTCGGCAGCATGGTGTGATGGATGCTTGTGAAGCTGCAGTTCCGGCAGGTGAAAGCTCTGTGGGTGCGCTTCGGGGCAGCCAGGAAGCAGGTGTGTGATCGCCCGGTGTTGAGTGCGTGGAGCGTTCTGGCATCGTAGCTGTTTCGTGTGTCGTGGTGTTCGCAGGGTCCAAGGGTCATGGCACTGGGCGCGGTCCAGGCACAGTCCACGCTTGGTCCAGGCACGGACGGGCACAGACGGGCTTGCCTTAGGCCCGCCTTCCGCACGCCAACGGCACGCCCTCTACACGTCCTCCATATGAGGGAATGTGGGAGGGAGGAGCAGCTGGGAGGCGGGAGCAGGGCGGCAAATGGGATTGTTGGCGGGCAGGGCCTCAGGGACGCAGTGGCGGGAAAAACAGGCGGGCCGCGGGACAACTGGGCACATGAAGGAAAAACAAGTTTAGGCAAGAAAACAAGTACAGGCACAGAGGAATAAAAACAAGTTTAGGCAAGAAAACAAGTACAGGCACAGAGGAATAAAAACAAGTCTGGGCAAGAAAGCAAGTACGGGCACAGAGGAATAAAAACAAATCTGGGCAAGAAAACAAGTACAGGCACAGAAGAATAAAAACAAGTTTGGGCAAGAAAGCAAGTACAGGCACAGAGGAATAAAAAAAAGTCTGGGTAAGAAAGCAAGTTACACTACAAAGAAAGGGAGATACCTGCCAGTCAATTTTTAGAAGGCCCAACTAAGAGGTCCTTTGATTAATTTAAAATCCCCGAAGCAAACAAAGGACAATTCAAATAATCATATCAAAGCATGATAACAAATGTATAAAGATTTTATTGTTTAGAATTAATTATCTTAAGTTATTAAATCAGGCCATATACTGGTTTCTAAAAACAATATATCTCATCAAAACAGTCCCACATACTAGATTCATACATAGCTCTCATATCATCATGCATTCAAAATTACATACAACTCATACCAACACACACACATCATATATAACAAGTACATAACAGCCATAAACTGGTTTAGATCTTGAAGATGGAAACAATTAATCAGAGGGGTAAAGAAGATGTCAAAATTATCCCCAGACGAAAAAACCACCAATGCACGTTTCGGTGTAAGGCCCCAGCCGGGGCTACACCTTCATCAGGGCAGAGATGTACAACAAATAGTGGAACAATATATCTGTGAATATAAAGAAAGATACATAGTTCAAAATAGCAGAAACTGTAATGACCTTCCTTGGTAGGTATTTTTATCCTGGCCTTGGTGAAGGGTTTACCTACTCCGTGTATGTTCTGGCGCCAGTTGAGGAATTAGTCCCACTTATCCGCCTTTATGTTTTCTACAGAACTGTTTTGTTGAAGTCTCCAGCAGAGGGGCCCCGTTCTTATCTAGCTCCGAGGGGGTAAATAACCCCCTTGAAACCTGACGTTTCTTTTTCCAAAGTGGTATGGATGTTTAAGAGGTTATTATTCCTTACTCTGTTTTCACTATCTGGGCTGTGGACCTGAATTGCACACATTATCTCCACCCAGTGGCCTTCCATGTTTTAATTTTCTTAGTTTTTGTGGTCTGAGTCTGAGGATCTATTGTGTCTTTATCGCCATTTGGTTCTATCTTTCTTCTTTGCTAGGATTTTCTTTCTCTCCTTGACACACTCTGACATCTTTAGAACACTGCCAGTGTTCTATTCTTTTCTCTCGACCATTATGGTTAAGTCTAAGTTACTGACTATATTCACTTAAAGCAAACTTATTGTTTTGTCCTTAGTATTGATCTTGCAGCCTATTTCAGTTTTTTGTGAATCTATTGTAATATCTTTGTTTATCTGAATGAATAATACTCCCGAAGGTCACTGAGCAGTACTGTATTGAAATAAAAATGATGATCTGTTAGCATCAGTTGCTATTTTGAACTATGTATCTTTCTTTATATTCACAGATATATTGTCCCACTGTTTGTTGTACATCTCTGCCCTGATGAAGGTGTAGACCCGGCTGGGGCCATACACCGAAACGCGGGTTTGCTTTTTTTTCCGTCTGGGGATAATTTTGACATCATCTTCACCCCTCTGATGAATTCTTTCCGTCTTCAAGATCTAAACTAGTTTATGGCTGTTATGTACTTGTTATATATGATGTGTGTGTGTTGGTATGAGTTGTATGTAATTTTGAATGCATGATGATATGAGAGCTATGGATGAACCTAGTATGTGGGACTGTTTTGATGAGATATATTGTTTTCAGAAACCAGTATATGGCCTGATATTTATTATGTTTGTTTAATAACTTAGGAAAATGTATTCTGCACAATAAAATCTTTATACATTTGTTATCATGCTTTGATATAATTATTTGAATTGTCCTTGGTTTGCTTGGGGGGTTTGAATTAATCAAAGGGCCTCTTAGTTGGGCCTTGTTAAAATTGACTGAGAGGTATCTCCCTTTCTTTGTAGTGTTGTATTTCCCCCGCATACCTGCCTTGACTGAGTCGGGGTCCCCCTTCTATTTAGATTTTGCTTCATAGCCCTTGAGCTGTGGGGGTATTTGTGTGCATTCCAGGAATAGCTGCATTCTGTGTTTTATATGATATTTTCAGAATGGAGAGTATTAAAACCTTCGGTTTCTCCAACGAAGACTTTGCCAAAATGATTGGCGCCTCAGTAGGTAGTGACAAACAGTTTACTTTATCCAAGGGACTAGAAGGTGAGTGGACTAAACTCCTTAATTTAAGGAAAAAATCAAAGCGCACTGAACTCCATGCTCACTTTCTGTTAGATTATCTCAAGGCTGTAACCATCCCCATTGGGCTGAGGGTCCGCAATATCCCGGGCCTGTTTGTCGAGATCAGACAATTCCTGGAGAAGTGGGTCTTGATATCCAATAGATGCTCCAGGGATTGGATGATGCTCATCATTGAGACCACCCGGGAAGTCATTGCCATACTCAACAAGGAAATTGAAGATCTTGAGGAAAAACTGAAACGGGACAACTCTGTTGAATTGGAGAAAAAGAAATTGGAGGAAATAGGCACTGAACATGACTCTTTTTCAGATTATCTTCTAAAAAGAAAAACTGAGAAATTCAGTAAAGACATTTGTTTAATCTCCCAAGAACGAGCCTATCCGTATTTAACCACCAACTTTTATACCAACGTGGAAGATCAGAACCCCCGAGGCGGTACCCCTAGATGGGGCAACCGACGGGTGACAACTTTTTCTGACACCACTGATTCTAACTATGACCCTAACTATAACCCAATTTCCAGGAGAGACAAAAACCATTTGACAGATCAGCTCAACCGAACAGTTTTTTAGGAAACCGCAGGGGGAACTTTCGCCCAAGAACCCGGAATCCCCATCAAAGGAATTACCATCAGGGTCAGGGCCAACCCCAAATGTATATCCAGACAAGACAACATCAGTACTGGAAAACATAAAGAATATTCCGGTATTCAACCTTTCCAATGCGGATATTGATCCGAGAACAGTTTGTTTGTTATCCAGGGGTTTATCATTTGTCCCCACCACTAACTTCAGCAAGTTTGAGTTTCTGAAAGACCTATATCTGTTGTTCCGTAAAATCAGGCTTACATTTTTTTTTCTTACTAGGCCCTCACCTGAAGCCTTGGAAAACAGATCGGGCCTTAAACCTCCCTCTAACTTCACGCCCACCCTTGATGAAATTGGACCAGAGGTTGGCATTTTTTTAAAAGTTGTCACCTCCACAATCAATAAGATTCTTAGATATGTACCTAAACCTCCCTCCAATCTGCCCAAGATGGAAGAAATTACCCTTGCATCTTTGAAGGACAACACATTGCTCACCATCAAGCCATGTGACAAAGGTGGCGGAATTGTGATTTTCGATACCTCCACTTATGTGGAAAAAATTAATCATCTTCTCTCATCTAATAAGCGCTATAAGAGAATTGTGAGGAATCCGGAACATGCCCTGAAGCGCCGTATTTTGCATATGGTTGAAAGGGTAGTGGATATGGGATACATCTGTCAGAATGAAGCCGAATTTTTGACACCTAGCTTCACTCGGATGCCCATTATCTATGGGGTTCCTAAGACTCTTAAAAATACCCTTGATCCTCCCCTGAGGCCTATCGTATCCACCATTGGATCGGCAATGGAACCCCTTTCCAAATATATCGACCACTTTTTAAAACCTTTGGTCATGAATTTGGAATCATTTGTAAAAGATACCAGTCATTTCATCGCTAAAGTTGAGGGAACCCTCGACTTGGAAGACAAAGAACTCTTGGTAACACTAGACCTTGAGTCTCTGTACACGAATATACCTCAGGAGGGAGCTCTGAGGGTTGTGGAGGAGATTTTATCATCTGAGCCTGAGATCAGCACTGCCCCCTTTATCGTCCAGTGTTTCGAAGTGGTTCTCAGTGAGAACTACTTCAAGTTCAACAAGTGTTTCTTCCAGCAAATCCAGGGAGTGAGCATGGGGGCTGCCTGTGCCCCTAGTATAGCGTGCCTATACATGGGGCACTTTGAACATGTTAACATCTATAATGTGATGGCCCCCTTCCATGAAAATGTCCGAGCCTGGTCTCGGTTCATTGATGACATCTTTTTTATATGGAAGGGGGACCAGGACTCACTTAATGAGTTCATTCTTTGGATAAACACGGCTGATACTAACTTGAAGTTCACCTCCCATTCTAGTAACTGCAAGATTGAGTCCCTCGATATATGGATTGAACACTGGAACAATGAGATTTATGTATCCTTGTTTACTAAATCCACTGCCAGCAATTCCTTATTGCAGTATGGCAGCTTCCACCCTCGCTGCCAGAGGGATAGTATTCCGTTTACTCAGTTTCTCCGGATTCGGAGAAACTTCTTGGATATCAAAGATTTTCTTTCCCAAGCCAATATTCTCAAAGAGAAACTGGCACACCGTGGTTACCCGCACAAACTGATTAAAGAATCCTTCAAACGTGCTGGGAACTTTAATCGCAAGTCCATGTTTGAGCCCAAGGAAAGAGAACCCATGGACAAAATAGACTGTGTAACCAGACATTCTAATCTTAACCACAAAGTGAGACAGGTTATCAACTCCTGCTGGCACCTACTCAACTTGGGTAATGATGAAGAATATCTCCCTAAACCCATTTTTCCCTTCAGGAGGGATACAAATTTGAGGAACTACCTCATTAAAGGGAAAATTCATGAACCGATTGAGCCATCTCAAGCATCTATTCACGGCTTGGGCCCTGTTAGGGGCAATCACCGATGTGGCAACTGTCAGGCTTGCCCTAATGCTCTCATTGGAGATACTATTGTTACTCCCGTACACACCATCTCTCTGAACAAAATGACTAACTGTCGTACCCCAAACGTGGCATATATCATCATGTGTCCATGTGACCTCCCCTATGTGGGCGAAACAGGACGGGAGATCCGTTTGAGGATAGGGGAGCATAAATCCAATACACAGATTAATAAATCCTCTGGCCCTATTGTTGCCCACTGGCAGGAGAAAAATCATTCTGAAAATGACCTTAAGTGGTCTATATTGGAGAAAATCCAGGTGCATTGTGGTCTTGATCCTGTTGCTCAACGTAAGAAAAGAGAAGTCTTCTGGATTTACTTTCTAAATGTGGTTGAAAGGGTACTCAGTGAGGATTGTCCTTGGGCTAACGCCATTTTGTAATGGAATCCCCCGGCTGGGGGATGTAGTCCCTTTGTACCTAATGCCCCCCATTCATCTACCATATGTGTAGGCTTTATTTCTTTATTTGTTCCTTTATAGGTTTAGATTGTTGTTTTTGTAATGTTTTTTCCTCTTGACACTGTTGGTCTTAATATTTTACATTACCCACTTATTGGGTTTGTTTACTGATTAAGGGCATTTTTTCTTATTTTTTCTTTTCAGATTTATGTATGGCCTCTTATTAAATTGACTATTTGTGCTTTAATTCATGCGCAGCACTCTATTGAAACGATTATGTTATTGGTTCTGATTTTCAGCTATTATCTCTTATTACATCCATATTGGCGGGCTGAGTTTTTATCCACCATTGGATTAACTGATATAAGATGGCTGCCAAGTAACTAGGTCTTAGTGTTAAACCATCTACAGTACGCCTTCGGTTTAGATTTTGCTCACGTTGACGTTATCTGACGTATTTCTATGTATTTACGAGTCCTTAAAACTGGGCGTCTTTTTGACGGGACCTTGACGCTCCATTCCGCGTAAACCCTCATTGTATTTCGTATCGCAGGCTGGACTCTATCCTTAGAAGATACATAGTATACTTTGCCGGTAAGTGGGATATTGTGATGTGGGTTGTGTAAAGGGTCAGATCACTGGCCTCCTTTAAATGCTCTTATTGCGTTGGCCTCGTGTCATTGATACATAAGTGGTTTGCCTTCACAAGTTCCCCCTTCTCCCCTACTAGCGTTTTTAATTCTGCAGGGTAGATCTGTTCAAGTTGCGTTTTAAAATCATGCACTCCATGCTGGTAAGTTATTTTTTCCATTTGTTAGGCTGTTTTTATGCGATGACTCAGACCGCTTACTCCTCTTTGCCGTTTAGCCCCAATTGTAGACTATATTTTGAAATTGATTAATTTTAGTCTTTCTACCTAGCTAACTTTGTCCGCTTGATACGGGTATACCCGTGCTTTGATATTGTATAGGTCCGTAGTTTAATTATCGAACGCTTGTTGGTTCACACACGTATGACCGGCTTAATTTATTTTTATTTTTATTTTCTGCCCGTGTTACTCTTTTGATGCATGCTTACCGGGTCTCTGGGAGCAATTGCTTGTTCTAGTTGGACATCCGCAATGTTGACATATGAGTATATTTACATTTTAGAAATCTGAAACCCCTTTGCGGGTTATGTAAACATTGAGAGCGTGATCCTAGGCTTGCCTGCCATCTCTAGGCCTAGCTACACACGCGCTGCGTCATAAGAAAGGAAATGTTTGGTTGCCGCAACATAGAAACTATAATGACCTTCCTTGGTAGGTATTTTTATTCTGGCCTTGGTGAAGGGTTTAAGTGCTCGTGTATGTTCTGGTGCCAGTTGGGGAATTAGTCCCACTTATCCGCCTTTATGTTTTCTACAGAACTGTTTTGTTGAAGTCTCCAGCAGAGGGGCCCCGTACTTATCTGGCTCCGAGGGGGCAAATAACCCCCTTGAAACCTGACATGTCTTTTTCCATAGTGGTATGGATGTTTAAGAGGTTATTATTCCTTACTCTGTTTTCACTATCTGGGCGGTGGACCTGAATTGCACACATTATCTCCACCCAGTGGCCTTCGCTGTTTCCATGTTTTAATTTTCTTACTTTTTGTGGTCTGAGTCTGAGGATCTACTGTGTCTTTATCACCTTTGGGTTCTATCTTTCTTCTTTGCTAGGGCTTTCTTTCTCTCCTTGACACACTTTGACGTCTTTAGAACACTGCCAGTATTATATTCTTTTCTCTCGACCATTATGGTCAAGTCTAAGTTACTGACTATACTACTTAAAGTAAAAGTATTGTTTTGTCCTTAGTATTGATCTTGCAGCCTATTTCAGTTTTTTTGTGAATCTATTGTAATATCTATGTTTATTTGAATGAATAATACTCCTGAAGCCCCCTGAGTAGTACTGTATTGGAATAAAAATGATAATCTGTCAGCATCAGTTGCTATTTTGTACTATGTATCTTTATTTATATTCACAGATATATTGTCCCACTGTTTGTTGTACATCTCTGCCCTGATGAAGGTTTAGCCCCGGCTGGGGCCATACACCGAAACGCGCATTGGCGTTTTTTTTCCGTCTGGGGATACCTTTGACATCTTCTTCACCCCTCTGATTAATTGTTTCCATCTTCAAGATCTAAACCAGTTCATGGCTGTTATGTACTTGTTATATATGATGTGTGTGTGTTGGTATGAGTTGTATGTCAATTTGAATGCATGATTATATGAGAGCTATGTATGAATGTAGTATGTGGGACTGTTTTGATGAGAAATATTGTTTTTAGAAACCAGTATATGGCCTGATTTAATAACCTAAGAAAATGTATTCTACACAATAAAATCTTTAAACATTGTTGCCATGCTTTGATATGAATTGTCCTTGGTTTGCTTCGGGGGGTTTGAATTAATCAAAGGACCTCTTAGTTGGGCCTTGTTAAAATTGACTGGCAGGTATCTCCCTTTCTTTGTAGTGTTGTATTTTCCCCGCATACCTGCCTTGACTGAGTCGGGGGTCCCCCTTCTATCAAGAAAGCAAGTTAGGCACAGGGGAAAAATACAAGATTAGGCAAAAACAATGCTGGCAGAGCTGTGCGGTACAAAAGGGGGTGGGGATGGACGGAGCATCCAAACCAATCAAACACTCACACCCAGTCAAAAGATCTGGGTTTGATCCATCACCATTCTTTAGCCCACTCTGCCACCCCAGTTCAGACATGGCTATATGCAAATCAGTCTGACCCTGTGCCTCATGGGAACAGTCCAGCCCGAACTGCCAAGCCATGCCTTCCCTGGACCGGAAACAAGCTTCCGAGGACTGGTTTCTGGCATTCAAGCCGTCTTCAGCCCGGCTTGCTTGAATCCAGTGGCAAAGTGAGCAAGGGACTCACGTCTGAGCATACCCTGCCACACTTATGGCGGCCAAAGCTGTACAGAAGGGGGTGGTGATGGACGGAGCATCCGAACCAATCAAACACTCACACCCAGTCAAAAGATCTGGGTTCTACCCATCACCGTTCTTTAGCCCACTCTGCCATCCCAGTTCAGACATGGCTATATGCAAATCAGTCTGACCCTGTGCCTCATGGGAACAGTCCAATAATTAACAACAAGGGGTGGTGATGGACAGAGTCTCTGAATTAAGCAGAAAACTCTCACCCAGTCAAGAGATCAGGGCTAGATCCAACACCGTTTTTTAGCTCACTGCATCATCCCAGTTTCAGAACCTGGCTGTATGCAAATTAGTCTGTTCCTGTCCCAGTGCATGATGGGAACAGGGCAAACCAAACTACAAAGCCAATTCTTACACTGGAAAGGAAACAAGCTACCGGGGACCGGTTTCTGGCATTTCAGCCTCTTCGGCCCGGCTTGCTTGAATCCTGATGGTGCAGTGAGCAAGGGACTCATGTCTGAGCATACCCTTCCACGCTTAGGGTGGACAAAATAATTAACAACAAGGGGTGGTGATGGACAGAGTCTCTGAATTAAGCAGAAAACTCTCACCCAGTCAAGAGATCAGGGCTAGATCCAACACCGTTTTTTAGCTCACTGCATCATCCCAGTTTCAGAACCTGGCTGTATGCAAATTAGTCTGTTCCTATCCCAGTGCATGATGGGAACAGGGCAAACCAAACTACAAAGCCAATTCTTACACTGGAAAGGAAACAAGCTACCGGGGACCGGTTTCTGGCATTTCAGCCTCTTCGGCCCGGCTTGCTTGAATCCTGATGGTGCAGTGAGCAAGGGACTCATGTCTGAGCATACCCTTCCACGCTTAGGGTGGACAAAATAATTAACAACAAGGGGTGGTGATGGACAGAGTCTCTGAATTAAGCAGAAAACTCTCACCCAGTCAAGAGATCAGGGCTAGATCCAACACCGTTTTTTAGCTCACTGCATCATCCCAGTTTCAGAACCTGGCTGTATGCAAATTAGTCTGTTCCTGTCCCAGTGCATGATGGGAACAGGGCAAACCAAACTACAAAGCCAATTCTTACACTGGAAAGGAAACAAGCTACCGGGGACCGGTTTCTGGCATTTCAGCCTCTTCGGCCCGGCTTGCTTGAATCCTGATGGTGCAGTGAGCAAGGGACTCATGTCTGAGCATACCCTTCCACGCTTAGGGTGGACAAAATAATTAACAACAAGGGGTGGTGATGGACAGAGTCTCTGAATTAAGCAGAAAACTCTCACCCAGTCAAGAGATCAGGGCTAGATCCAACACCGTTTTTTAGCTCACTGCATCATCCCAGTTTCAGAACCTGGCTGTATGCAAATTAGTCTGTTCCTGTCCCAGTGCATGATGGGAACAGGGCAAACCAAACTACAAAGCCAATTCTTACACTGGAAAGGAAGCAAGCTACCGGGGACCGGTTTCTGGCATTTCAGCCTCTTCGGCCCGGCTTGCTTGAATCCTGATGGTGCAGTGAGCAAGGGACTCATGTCTGAGCATACCCTTCCACGCTTAGGGTGGACAAAATAATTAACAACAAGGGGTGGTGATGGACAGAGTCTCTGAATTAAGCAGAAAACTCTCACCCAGTCAAGAGATCAGGGCTAGATCCAACACCGTTTTTTAGCTCACTGCATCATCCCAGTTTCAGAACCTGGCTGTATGCAAATTAGTCTGTTCCTGTCCCAGTGCATGATGGGAACAGGGCAAACCAAACTACAAAGCCAATTCTTACACTGGAAAGGAAACAAGCTACCGGGGACCGGTTTCTGGCATTTCAGCCTCTTCGGCCCGGCTTGCTTGAATCCTGATGGTGCAGTGAGCAAGGGACTCATGTCTGAGCATACCCTTCCACGCTTAGGGTGGACAAAATAATTAACAACAAGGGGTGGTGATGGACAGAGTCTCTGAATTAAGCAGAAAACTCTCACCCAGTCAAGAGATCAGGGCTAGATCCAACACCGTTTTTTAGCTCACTGCATCATCCCAGTTTCAGAACCTGGCTGTATGCAAATTAGTCTGTTCCTGTCCCAGTGCATGATGGGAACAGGGCAAACCAAACTACAAAGCCAATTCTTACACTGGAAAGGAAGCAAGCTACCGGGGACCGGTTTCTGGCATTTCAGCCTCTTCGGCCCGGCTTGCTTGAATCCTGATGGTGCAGTGAGCAAGGGACTCATGTCTGAGCATACCCTTCCACGCTTAGGGTGGACAAAATAATTAACAACAAGGGGTGGTGATGGACAGAGTCTCTGAATTAAGCAGAAAACTCTCACCCAGTCAAGAGATCAGGGCTAGATCCAACACCGTTTTTTAGCTCACTGCATCATCCCAGTTTCAGAACCTGGCTGTATGCAAATTAGTCTGTTCCTGTCCCAGTGCATGATGGGAACAGGGCAAACCAAACTACAAAGCCAATTCTTACACTGGAAAGGAAGCAAGCTACCGGGGACCGGTTTCTGGCATTTCAGCCTCTTCGGCCCGGCTTGCTTGAATCCTGATGGTGCAGTGAGCAAGGGACTCATGTCTGAGCATACCCTTCCACGCTTAGGGTGGACAAAATAATTAACAACAAGGGGTGGTGATGGACAGAGTCTCTGAATTAAGCAGAAAACTCTCACCCAGTCAAGAGATCAGGGCTAGATCCAACACCGTTTTTTAGCTCACTGCATCATCCCAGTTTCAGAACCTGGCTGTATGCAAATTAGTCTGTTCCTGTCCCAGTGCATGATGGGAACAGGGCAAACCAAACTACAAAGCCAATTCTTACACTGGAAAGGAAACAAGCTACCGGGGACCGGTTTCTGGCATTTCAGCCTCTTCGGCCCGGCTTGCTTGAATCCTGATGGTGCAGTGAGCAAGGGACTCATGTCTGAGCATACCCTTCCACGCTTAGGGTGGACAAAATAATTAACAACAAGGGGTGGTGATGGACAGAGTCTCTGAATTAAGCAGAAAACTCTCACCCAGTCAAGAGATCAGGGCTAGATCCAACACCGTTTTTTAGCTCACTGCATCATCCCAGTTTCAGAACCTGGCTGTATGCAAATTAGTCTGTTCCTGTCCCAGTGCATGATGGGAACAGGGCAAACCAAACTACAAAGCCAATTCTTACACTGGAAAGGAAACAAGCTACCGGGGACAGGTTTCTGGCATTTCAGCCTCTTCGGCCCGGCTTGCTTGAATCCTGATGGTGCAGTGAGCAAGGGCCTCATGTCTGAGCATACCCTTCCACGCTTAGGGTGGACAAAATAATTAACAACAAGGGGTGGTGATGGACAGAGTCTCTGAATTAAGCAGAAAACTCTCACCCAGTCAAGAGATCAGGGCTAGATCCAACACCGTTTTTTAGCTCACTGCATCATCCCAGTTTCAGAACCTGGCTGTATGCAAATTAGTCTGTTCCTGTCCCAGTGCATGATGGGAACAGGGCAAACCAAACTACAAAGCCAATTCTTACACTGGAAAGGAAACAAGCTACCGGGGACCGGTTTCTGGCATTTCAGCCTCTTCGGCCCGGCTTGCTTGAATCCTGATGGTGCAGTGAGCAAGGGACTCATGTCTGAGCATACCCTTCCACGCTTAGGGTGGACAAAATAATTAACAACAAGGGGTGGTGATGGACAGAGTCTCTGAATTAAGCAGAAAACTCTCACCCAGTCAAGAGATCAGGGCTAGATCCAACACCGTTTTTTAGCTCACTGCATCATCCCAGTTTCAGAACCTGGCTGTATGCAAATTAGTCTGTTCCTGTCCCAGTGCATGATGGGAACAGGGCAAACCAAACTACAAAGCCAATTCTTACACTGGAAAGGAAACAAGCTACCGGGGACCGGTTTCTGGCATTTCAGCCTCTTCGGCCCGGCTTGCTTGAATCCTGATGGTGCAGTGAGCAAGGGACTCATGTCTGAGCATACCCTTCCACGCTTAGGGTGGACAAAATAATTAACAACAAGGGGTGGTGATGGACAGAGTCTCTGAATTAAGCAGAAAACTCTCACCCAGTCAAGAGATCAGGGCTAGATCCAACACCGTTTTTTAGCTCACTGCATCATCCCAGTTTCAGAACAGTGTTGGATCTAGCCCTGATCTCTTGACTGGGTGAGAGTACTCTGCTTAATTCAGAGACTCTGTCCATCACCACCCCTTGTTGTAAATAATTTTGTCCACCCTAAGCGTGGAAGGGTATACTCAGATGTGAGTCCCTTGCTCATTGCACCATCAGGATTCAAGCAAGCTGGGCCGAAGACGCCTGAAATGGCAGAAACCGGTCCCCGGAAGCTTGTTTCCTTCCCAGTGTAAGAATTGGCTTTTGTAGTCTGGTCTGCCCTGTTCCCATGATGCACTGGGCCAGGGACAGACTAATTTGCATACAGCCAGGTTCTGAAACTGGGATGGTGCAATGAGCTAAAAAACGGTGTTGGATCTAGCCCTGATCTCTTGACTGGGTGAGAGTACTCTGCTTAATTCAGAGACTCTGTCCATCACCACCCCTTGTTGTAAATAATTTTGTCCACCCTAAGCGTGGAAGGGTATACTCAGATGTGAGTCCCTTGCTCATTGCACCATCAGGATTCAAGCAAGCTGGGCCGAAGACGCCTGAAATGGCAGAAACCGGTCCCCGGAAGCTTGTTTCCTTCCCAGTGTAAGAATTGGCTTTTGTAGTCTGGTCTGCCCTGTTCCCATGATGCACTGGGCCAGGGACAGACTAATTTGCATACAGCCAGGTTCTGAAACTGGGATGGTGCAATGAGCTAAAAAACGGTGTTGGATCTAGCCCTGATCTCTTGACTGGGTGAGAGTACTCTGCTTAATTCAGAGACTCTGTCCATCACCACCCCTTGTTGTAAATAATTTTGTCCACCCCAAGCGTGGAAGGGTATACTCAGATGTGAGTCCCTTGCTCATTGCACCATCAGGATTCAAGCAAGCTGGGCTGAAGACGCCTGAAATGGCAGAAACCGGTCCCCGGAAACTTGTTTCCTTCCCAGTGTAAGAATTGGCTTTTGTAGTCTGGTCTGCCCTGTTCCCATGATGCACTGGGCCAGGGACAGACTAATTTGCATACAGCCAGGTTCTGAAACTGGGATGGTGCAATGAGCTAAAAAACGGTGTTGGATCTAGCCCTGATCTCTTGACTGGGTGAGAGTACTCTGCTTAATTCAGAGACTCTGTCCATCACCACCCCTTGTTGTAAATAATTTTGTCCACCCTAAGCGTGGAAGGGTATACTCAGATTTGAGTCCCTTGCTCATTGCACCATCAGGATTCAAGCAAGCTGGGCCGAAGACGCCTGAAATGGCAGAAACCGGTCCCCGGAAGCTTGTTTCCTTCCCAGTGTAAGAATTGGCTTTTGTAGTCTGGTCTGCCCTGTTCCCATGATGCACTGGGCCAGGGACAGACTAATTTGCATACAGCCAGGTTCTGAAACTGGGATGGTGCAATGAGCTAAAAAACGGTGTTGGATCTAGCCCTGATCTCTTGACTGGGTGAGAGTACTCTGCTTAATTCAGAGACTCTGTCCATCACCACCCCTTGTTGTAAAATAATTTTGTCCACCCTAAGCGTGGAAGGGTATACTCAGATGTGAGTCCCTTGCTCATTGCACCATCAGGATTCAAGCAAGCTGGGCCGAAGACGCCTGAAATGGCAGAAACCGGTCCCCGGAAGCTTGTTTCCTTCCCAGTGTAAGAATTGGCTTTTGTAGTCTGGTCTGCCCTGTTCCCATGATGCACTGGGCCAGGGACAGACTAATTTGCATACAGCCAGGTTCTGAAACTGGGATGGTGCAATGAGCTAAAAAACGGTGTTGGATCTAGCCCTGATCTCTTGACTGAGTGAGAGTACTCTGCTTAATTCAGAGACTCTGTCCATCACCACCCCTTGTTGTAAATAATTTTGTCCACCCTAAGCGTGGAAGGGTATACTCAGATGTGAGTCCCTTGCTCATTGCACCATCAGGATTCAAGCAAGCTGGGCCGAAGACGCCTGAAATGGCAGAAACCGGTCCCCGGAAGCTTGTTTCCTTCCCAGTGTAAGAATTGGCTTTTGTAGTCTGGTCTGCCCTGTTCCCATGATGCACTGGGCCAGGGACAGACTAATTTGCATACAGCCAGGTTCTGAAACTGGGATGGTGCAATGAGCTAAAAAACGGTGTTGGATCTAGCCCTGATCTCTTGACTGGGTGAGAGTACTCTGCTTAATTCAGAGACTCTGTCCATCACCACCCCTTGTTGTAAATAATTTTGTCCACCCTAAGCGTGGAAGGGTATACTCAGATGTGAGTCCCTTGCTCATTGCACCATCAGGATTCAAGCAAGCTGGGCCGAAGACGCCTGAAATGGCAGAAACCGGTCCCCGGAAGCTTGTTTCCTTCCCAGTGTAAGAATTGGCTTTTGTAGTCTGGTCTGCCCTGTTCCCATGATGCACTGGGCCAGGGACAGACTAATTTGCATACAGCCAGGTTCTGAAACTGGGATGGTGCAATGAGCTAAAAAACGGTGTTGGATCTAGCCCTGATCTCTTGACTGGGTGAGAGTACTCTGCTTAATTCAGAGACTCTGTCCATCACCACCCCTTGTTGTAAATAATTTTGTCCACCCTAAGCGTGGAAGGGTATACTCAGATGTGAGTCCCTTGCTCATTGCACCATCAGGATTCAAGCAAGCTGGGCCGAAGACGCCTGAAATGGCAGAAACCGGTCCCCGGAAGCTTGTTTCCTTCCCAGTGTAAGAATTGGCTTTTGTAGTCTGGTCTGCCCTGTTCCCATGATGCACTGGGCCAGGGACAGACTAATTTGCATACAGCCAGGTTCTGAAACTGGGATGGTGCAATGAGCTAAAAAACGGTGTTGGATCTAGCCCTGATCTCTTGACTGGGTGAGAGTACTCTGCTTAATTCAGAGACTCTGTCCATCACCACCCCTTGTTGTAAATAATTTTGTCCACCCTAAGCGTGGAAGGGTATACTCAGATGTGAGTCCCTTGCTCATTGCACCATCAGGATTCAAGCAAGCTGGGCCGAAGACGCCTGAAATGGCAGAAACCGGTCCCCGGAAGCTTGTTTCCTTCCCAGTGTAAGAATTGGCTTTTGTAGTCTGGTCTGCCCTGTTCCCATGATGCACTGGGCCAGGGACAGACTAATTTGCATACAGCCAGGTTCTGAAACTGGGATGGTGCAATGAGCTAAAAAACGGTGTTGGATCTAGCCCTGATCTCTTGACTGGGTGAGAGTACTCTGCTTAATTCAGAGACTCTGTCCATCACCACCCCTTGTTGTAAATAATTTTGTCCACCCCAAGCGTGGAAGGGTATACTCAGATGTGAGTCCCTTGCTCATTGCACCATCAGGATTCAAGCAAGCTGGGCCGAAGACGCCTGAAATGGCAGAAACCGGTCCCCGGAAGCTTGTTTCCTTCCCAGTGTAAGAATTGGCTTTTGTAGTCTGGTCTGCCCTGTTCCCATGATGCACTGGGCCAGGGACAGACTAATTTGCATACAGCCAGGTTCTGAAACTGGGATGGTGCAATGAGCTAAAAAACGGTGTTGGATCTAGCCCTGATCTCTTGACTGGGTGAGAGTACTCTGCTTAATTCAGAGACTCTGTCCATCACCACCCCTTGTTGTAAATAATTTTGTCCACCCTAAGCGTGGAAGGGTATACTCAGATGTGAGTCCCTTGCTCATTGCACCATCAGGATTCAAGCAAGCTGGGCCGAAGACGCCTGAAATGGCAGAAACCGGTCCCCGGAAGCTTGTTTCCTTCCCAGTGTAAGAATTGGCTTTTGTAGTCTGGTCTGCCCTGTTCCCATGATGCACTGGGCCAGGGACAGACTAATTTGCATACAGCCAGGTTCTGAAACTGGGATGGTGCAATGAGCTAAAAAACGGTGTTGGATCTAGCCCTGATCTCTTGACTGGGTGAGAGTACTCTGCTTAATTCAGAGACTCTGTCCATCACCACCCCTTGTTGTAAATAATTTTGTCCACCCTAAGCGTGGAAGGGTATACTCAGATGTGAGTCCCTTGCTCATTGCACCATCAGGATTCAAGCAAGCTGGGCCGAAGACGCCTGAAATGGCAGAAACCGGTCCCCGGAAGCTTGTTTCCTTCCCAGTGTAAGAATTGGCTTTTGTAGTCTGGTCTGCCATGTTCCCATGATGCACTGGGCCAGGGACAGACTAATTTGCATACAGCCAGGTTCTGAAACTGGGATGGTGCAATGAGCTAAAAAACGGTGTTGGATCTAGCCCTGATCTCTTGACTGGGTGAGAGTACTCTGCTTAATTCAGAGACTCTGTCCATCACCACCCCTTGTTGTAAATAATTTTGTCCACCCTAAGCGTGGAAGGGTATACTCAGATGTGAGTCCCTTGCTCATTGCACCATCAGGATTCAAGCAAGCTGGGCCGAAGACGCCTGAAATGGCAGAAACCGGTCCCCGGAAGCTTGTTTCCTTCCCAGTGTAAGAATTGGCTTTTGTAGTCTGGTCTGCCCTGTTCCCATGATGCACTGGGCCAGGGACAGACTAATTTGCATACAGCCAGGTTCTGAAACTGGGATGGTGCAATGAGCTAAAAAACGGTGTTGGATCTAGCCCTGATCTCTTGACTGGGTGAGAGTACTCTGCTTAATTCAGAGACTCTGTCCATCACCACCCCTTGTTGTAAATCATGGGAACAGTCCAGCACGAACTGCCAAGCCATGCCTTCCCTTGACCGGAAACAAGCTTCCGTGGACCGGTTTCTGGCATTCCAGCCGTCTTATGCCCGGCTTGCTTGAATCCAGTGGCAAAGTGAGCAAGGGACTCAGGTCTGAGCATACCCTGCCACACTTATGGCGGCCAAAGCGGTACCCTTTTGTATTAGTGTATGCATCAGTGTGTGCCTGGATGTATCAGTGTATGCATCAGTGTGTGCCTGGGTGTGTTAGTGCATGTTTTAGTGCATCAGTGTCTGCCTGGGTGTGTCAGGGTGTAAATGAGTGTGTGCCTGAGTAGGTAAGTGTATGCATCAATGTGTGCCTGGCTGTGTTAGTGTATATGAGTGCGTGCCTAGATCTGTTAGTGTATTCATGAGTGTGTGCCTGGGTGTGTTAGTCTATGCATCAGTGTGTGCCTGGATGTGTCAGTGTATATATGAGTATGTGACTGGGTGTGTCAATATATGCATCAGTGTGTCTGGGTGACTCAGTGTATGCATCAGTGTATGCCTAGGCGTGTTAGTGTATGTATCAGTGTGTGCCAGGATGTATCAGTGTATGCATCAGTGTGTGCCTGGGTGTGTTAGCGCATCATTTAGTGCACTAGTGTCTGCCTGGGTGTGTCAGTGTATATATGAGTGTGTTCATGTATTCATGAGTGTCCTGGGTCTATAAGTGTAAAAGTGAATGTGTGCCTGTATGTGTCAGTGTGTGCCTGGGTGTGCCAGTGTATGAGTCAATGTGGGCCTGGGTGTGCCAGTGTATGCCCCAGTGTGTGCTTAGGAGTGTCAGTGACTATA